>NW_026968428.1:0-613298 GCF_028390025.1 Pseudophryne corroboree
ACAAAAATGGTGGCGGCTTCCTGCGCACACATACAGTCTGCACCAACAGGAGGCTAACCCATTTTTTATGATCACGCTGAACTGCACTGCGACTGCAATTTCAGCGTGGTCAAGAAGGGAGGCGGCATGCTGGGTGGCCCCAGCATGCGAACTAAAGGATTGCAAATTCTGTTACTTAGCAGAATTTGCAATCCTTACTGAATTAGGCCCATTGATTACAAAATTTATTTGTAAATATTTGAAGTTTTTCTTCAGGGACTAACACAAAAGATGCTTGGGGCTACTAACACATGGGTAAGCCACGTAAAGCTTCCCATGGGTCAGTGGCATCACAACGGGGTTGCGGCCCACACCCGAGTGTCACCCGCCAAGGGGGGTGACACCAAAGTGCTGGCTCCTCTTCAGTGACAGAATATGGGTGTTTCACTGTGACATTACGTGCAACACCCAGTTTCTGTCACTGTGCAGGAGCCAGCACCACTCACACACTAGTCCCCGGGTGCAGCACTCAACCCCCGGGATACCCGGAGCAACAAAATGGAGATTCAGGCCAACAGGCCACACCCCTACCTATGAGACCATGCCTCCATTTTACCATTGCGCTGCTTATCTGCGCGCACTGCATTACAATCTCCCTCGCTGCCTCTCTGGGTGTCACAAATGATAGTGACACCTTTGCCATCCTTGTAGCAGCTGGTCCTAAGATCTACGCCTCCAGCCCTGAGTGTTTGCCCTTGTGACTTGTTGATCATCATAGCGAAGCAGATTCTTACAGAAAACTGCAGGGGCTTAGATTGAAAAGAAAAACATTGACGAACCCATCATTTCAGCAACAGGGTCTGCCACACGGCTGACTGAAATGACTGGTTGGTTTGGACCCCCACCAAAAAAGAAGCAATCAATCTCTCCTTGCACAAAATGGCTCTACAGAGGCAAGATGTCCACCTCATCATCCTCCGATTCCTCACCCCTTTCACTGTGTACATCGCCCTCCTCACAGATTATTAATTCGTCCCCACTGGAATCCACCATCTCAGATCCCTGTGTACTTTCTGGAGGCAATTGCTGGTGAATGTCTCCACGGAGGAATTGATTATAATTCATTTTGATGATCATCATCTTCTCCACATTTTCTGGAAGTAACCTCGTACGCCGATTGCTGACAAGGTGAGCGGCTGCACTAAACACTCTTTTGGAGTACACACTGGAGGGAGGGCAACTTAGGTAGAATAAAGCCAGTTTGTGCAAGGGCCTCCAAATTGCCTCTTTTTCCTGCCAGTATACATACTGACTGTCTGACGTGCCTACCTGGATGCGGTCACTCATATAATCCTCCACCATTCTTTCAAAGGTGACAGAATCATATGCAGTGACAGTAGACGACATGTCAGTAATCGTTGCCAGGTCCTTCAGTCCGGACCAGATGTCAGCACTCACTCCAGACTGCCCTGCATCACCGCCAGCGGGTGGGCTCGGAATTCTTAGCCTTTTCCTCGCACCCCCAGTTGCGGGAGAATGTGAAGGAGGAGCTGTTGACGGGTCACGTTCCGCTTGACTTGACAATTTTCTCACCAGCAGGTCTTTGAACCTCTGCAGACTTGTGTCTGCAGGAAAGAGAGATACAATGTAGGTTTTAAATCTAGGATCGAGCACGGTGGCCAAAATTTATTGCTCTGATTTCAACAGATTGAATCCTGGTTAAGCGAATTAAGGGCTCCATCCACAAGTCCCACATGCCTAGCGGAATCGCTCTGTTTTAGCTCCTCCTTCAATGTCTCCAGCTTCTTCTGCAAAAGCCTGATGAGGGGAATGACCTGACTCAGGCTGGCAGTGTCTGAACTGACTTCACGTGTGGCAAGTTCAAAGGATTGCAGAACCTTGCACAACGTTGAAATCATTCTCCACTGCGCTTGAGTCAGGTGCATTCCCCCTCCTTTGCCTATATCGTGGGTAGATGTATAGGCTTGAATGGCCTTTTGCTGCTCCTCCATCCTCTGAAGCATATAGAGGGTTGAATTCCACCTCGTTACCACCTCTTGCTTCAGAGGATGGCAGGGCAGGTTCAGGAATGTTTGGTGGTGCTCCAGTCTTCGGCACGCGGTGGCTGAATGCAGAAAGTGGCCCGCAATTCTTCGGGCCACCGACAGCATCTCTTGCACGCCCCTGTCGTTTTTTAAATAATTCTGCACCACCAAATTCAATGTATGTGCAAAACATGGGACGTGCTGGAATTTGCCCAGATGTAATGCACGCACAATATTGGTGGCGTTGTCCGATGTCACAAATCCCCAGGAGAGTCAAATTGGGGTAAGCCATTCTGCGATGATGTTCCTCAGTTTCCGTAAGAGGTTGTCAGCTGTGTGCCTCTTATGGAAAGCGGTGATACAAAGCGTAGCCTGCCTAGGAACGAGTTGGCATTTGCGAGATGCTGCTACTGGTGCCGCCGCTGCTGTTCTTGCTGCGGGAGGCAATACATCTACCCAGTGGGCTGTCACAGTCATATAGTCCTGAGTCTGCCCTGCTCCACTTAACCACGGACATGTGGACTAGTGGACATTGGGTACAACTGCATTTTTTAGGACACTGGTGACTCTTTTTCTGAGGTCTGTGTACATTTTCGGTATCGCCTGCCTAGAGAAATGGAACCTAGATGGCATTTGGTACCGGGGACACAGTACCTCAATCAAGTCTCTAGTTGCCTCTGAATTAACGATGGATACCGGAACCACGTTTCTCACCACCCAGGCTGACAAGACCTGAGTTATCCGCTTTGCAGCAGGATGACTGCTGTGATATTTCATCTTCCTCGCAAAGGACTGTTGGACAGTCAATTGCCTACTGGAAGTAGTACAAGTGGTCTTCCGACTTCCCCTCTGGGATGACGATCGACTCCCAGCAGCAACAACAGCAGCGCCAGCAGCAGTAGGCGTTACACTCAAGGATGCATGGGAGGAATCCCAGGCAGGAGAGGACTCGTCAGACTTGCCAGTGACATGGCCTGCAGGACTATTGGCTGTCCTGTCTAAGGAGGAAATTGACACTGAGGGAGTTGGTGGTGTGGTTTGCAGGAGCTTGGTTACAAGAGGAAGGGATTTAGTGGTCAGTGGACTGCTTCCGCTGTCATCCAAAGTTTTTGAACTTGTCACTGACTTATGATTAATGTGCTGCAGGTGACGTATAAGGGAGGATGTTCTGAGGTGGTTAACGTCCTTACCCCTACTTATTACAGCTTGACAAAGGCAACACACGGCTTGACACCTGTTGTCCGCATTTGTGTACAGGATGCATACCTTCATGTCCAAATTTATCCATCTCATCAGTCGTACCTCAGATTTGCGGTACAGGACTGTCATTGCCAATTTCAGACGTTGCTGTTTGGTCTCTCCACGGCCCAGAGAATTTTCACCAAGGTAATGGTGGAAATGATGGTTCTCCTGCGCAAGCAATGTGTCACAATTATCCCGTACTTGAGCGATCTCATAAAAGCGAGATCAAGAGAGCAGTTGCTGAACAGCGTATCACTTTCACTGAAAGTGTTACAGCAACACGGCTGGATTTTCAATATCCCAAAGTCGCAGTTGGTTCCTACGACTCGTCTGTCTTTCTTGGGCATGATTCTGGACACAGACCAGAAGAGGGTTTATCTCCCGATAGAAAAGGCCCAGGAACTCATGACTCTTGTCAGGAACCTATTGAAACCAAAACTTGTGTCAGTGCATCACTGCACTCGAGTCCTGGGAAAGATGGTGGCATCATACAAAGCCATTCCATTCGGCAGGTTCCATGCGAGGACTTTCCAATGGGACCTACTGGACAAGTGGTCTGGGTCACATTTACAGATGCATTGGTTGATCACCCTGTCCCCCAGGGTCAGGGTATCACTCCTGTGGTGGCTGCAGAGTGCTCACCTTCTCGAGTGACGCAGATTCGGCATTCAGGACTGGATCCTGGTGACCACAGATGCAAGCCTCCAAGGTTGGGGAGCAGTCACACAGGGAAGAAATTTCCAAGGTCTTTGGTCAAGTCAAGAGACTTGTCTTCACATCAACATCCTGAAACTAGGGGCCATATACAATGCCCTACGTCAAGCGGAGACCTTACTTTGCGACCAACCGGTTCTGATCCAGTCAGACAACGTCACCGCAGTGGCTCATGTAAACCGCCAAGGCGGCACAAGGAGCAGAGTGGCGATGGCACAAGCTACCTTTGCATTTTTCTCCCAAACGAAGGACACTAGAATGAAAATTTTAAAGCCTCCTGTTAGTGCTTCATCTACACGGTATAGCCCTGAATTTTCCAATGCGTAGCTCTTTGCAAAAGAGAGATATTGGCAAGGAAAAGCTGTCTTGTACCTTTGCATTTTTCTCCCAAACGAAGGACACTAGAAAGAAAATTTTAAAGCCTCCTGTTAGGCCATCATCTACACGGCATAGCCCTGAATTTTCCAATGCATAGCTCTTTGCAAAAGAGAGATATTGGCAAGGAAAAGCTGTCTTGTACCTTTGCATTTTTCTCCCAAACGAAGGACACTAGAAAGAAAATTTTAAAGCCTCCTGTTAGGCCATCATCTACACGGCATAGCCCTGAATTTTCCAATGTGCAGCTCTTTGCAAAAGAGAGATATTGGCAAGGAAAAGCTGTCTTGTACCTTTGCATTTTTCTCCCAAACGAAGGAAACTAGAATGAAAATTTTAAAGCCTCCTGTTAGTGCTTCATCTACACGGTATAGCCCTGAATTTTCCAATGCGTAGCTCTTTGCAAAAGAGAGATATTGGCAAGGAAAAGCTGTCTTTCAACTCTTCCACAACTGAAAAACAGATAGTGTTCCCAAGCCGTCCATCCTGTAATATCTTCAGTCTCTCGTCAATGAAGAAAACAATCCCTCCAGCAGACTCTTCAACCACGATACAAGATCACAGCCAAAAGGGCGAGAAGCAACTACACTTGCGTTTAACCAAAATGGCTAAAACTTAGTGGAGGAAAGTGCAGTGCACCAAAACATAAGCTGACACAATCATGGAGAATGCGCCAGCATATATGCTCTTCTATCTATATTTTGGAAACCTGCTCTTGTCCCCTCCAGCTGCTCCATGTAGATTTGACGCCTGGCAAGGTGCATAACCCACTGACAAGCAGGCACACTCCTGCATGAGTTTTCACTCTCACTAGCAGGATGATACACATTCATTTGCATGTGCTCCACCTCTGACACACCGCCCACCCAACCACCCAGTCACCAGAGCCACCCACAAGCCAACTGGCTCCGTGATTTAATTTGCACAGTGCAGTCATCCAGGCAGCATGTCCTTCTCAATGGAATAATCTCTGGTTCCATGGAATCTTCCGCATTGGAATGCTGCGGAACAAAAAGGATTTAAACATTCAGCTTGCTAGCATTCAATGTACCTGCGGCTTGGCTCTAGCACATGGGTCTTCATCCTGTGGCCCTCCAGCTGCTGTGAAACTACACATCCCAGCATGCCCTGCCACAGTTTTGCTATTAAGGTATGCTAAAACTGAGGCAGGGCATGCTGGTATATGTAGTTCCACAGCAGCTGGAGGGTCGCAGGTTGAAGACCCATATTCTAGCATGCCTGTTCTATGATGCATGTTCCGTGATGTCACAATCAGCTTGGAATGGGGTGTCTAGCATGCATTTGCTGACAGCCACTTGAGGGAGACACACATCAGGAGATGCAGCATATCGGAGGTCTTCGATGCCTTTCCAGCAAATGCACACCACCAGCTGCTGGTCTGGACACAAAACAATACCCACATTGAAGGCTCAAAATGCCCAACTACAGGATTAATGTAAGTAGTGAATTTAGGAATGAATTTAGAAGTAGGAAATTAAGTTAGTTCACAAGTACATTCAAATACCGATCTAAAGTCTAGGTAGGCCTCATGTCCTGGCAGCCCCCAGCATTTAAAAATGCCTTGATTAGAGGTAGGGAATTAAATGTAGATAAGAAGTAGACACAAAATAACACTCCACAGAGCAATTATCAGGTGTCTTTATCAATTGTTGCATTTAAAAAATCAAGCAATTAGGGAACACAATGTTGCGACAATGTAACCCTATTTGCAAAATAGTACTAAATAAGTTTGTCGATGTAAGACATTTGCAAAGGCGCAAACAAAACACGCTGGAAAATGCAACTGAATCTGTTTTTGGAGGTTAGAATAGATGCAGGATCAAGTAGCTCAATGGGTAGGGTGTTTGATTAGAATTCAACAGGTTATAGATTTGAATCCTGGGTATGATAGTTTGAGGTGTTATTTAATAAAGTATGTTTATATATTAGTCACACATGGCTTACTTTTACAAATGGCATGTCACCAGTTAGTGCTGACTGCTGATATGCCATTTGCACAAACACCCCATGTGTGACTGTATATGCAGTTAAGGAGGGCACCCCGGCAATACCACAAACCATTGAGTGTCAAGTATACTAGATATATCTTCATATCTCATGTGCTTTCTCTGAGACCAATCTTGTTATGCCCCTTCCCCACAAGGCATGCGCCTTTTGTCCATATTGCAAAAATGGGGAGGGGGGGGGGGGGGCATATAATTCTCTGTCACAGGGCACCAAAAAGTCTAGTTATGGCTCTGGTATGCATTATGTAATCTGGCAGACCATATCTCCAACACTGGCTGGTTGGAATAGAAATCCGGTTATCTATGTGAGCAAATGACCATCAACGATTTACTCTCAAACACTAGAAAATGGACAAACATGGTCCCCTAAACAAATTGGTTAAATGTTGGGTTTAACCAATTTGTGTAATGACCATTTTTGACCACTTTTCTAGTGTTTGGGAGCAAATGGTTAATTGACATTTGCTACTATACATTACCAGATTTTCATTCCACCCATCCAGACTGGATAGATAGCCTGACAGATAATTGTGTAGTGTACGCCCAGGATAACTGTCAGTTGTGCTTTCTTTTATGACGGCACATAAATGGGTGGGCAGATCCAGAGCAAGCACTGCCCACTCATGCATAGTTGTCAACTGATGTGAAGTTCCAGGGGGCAATCTCAGTTATAAAGAAAAGTATCTGGAAATTGTCCCTAGTTTAAAAAAAAATTAAAAAAAAAATTGATCAACTCCATTTATTTAGTATGATATCCCAGCAGTCAGAACAACATACTTTATTAAATAACACATCTCAAACTACCATACCCAGGATTCAAACCTATAACCTGTTGAATTCTAATCAAACACCCTACCTATTGAGCTATTTGATCCTGCATAAAAATTGTGAACATTATATGAAGCTATTGGTACTTTGCAAAAAAAAAGTATCAGCATTACAACGCAGCAGATCCATGCAGTTTGCAGCCACACACTACATGTATCTGCTCAGCCACAATGCTGATTATTTCTTCACAAAGTACAAGGTGAGCTCCAAACAGAATTCTCTAGCTTAGAATTATACCTTTCTATGCCAAACCTAGAAGTCGGGCCCCCCACCCTGGGATCCCCCAGAGGGAGGCCTGTACCGTCATGCGGCAGGCTTGTCCGTTTTGGAAGCAGGCTGATGGGCAGCCCAGGCTTGCTTCAGTCTGGGCTTGGCAGGTCTGGAAGCATGAGCTTGCTTTGGGTATGCCTGACTTTGGGTACGCTTTACCTGAGGGATGAAAGGGCCAAGGGAAAGTACTTTTAGCCTTCTGCGTGGTAGGAGTCATACGAGGTAGGCAAGCTGTTTTAGCAGTAGCCAGATCAGCTACAATCTTATTGAGGTCTTCTCCAAAGAGAGTGTCTCCCTTGAAAGGAAGCACCTCCAGGGTTTTCTTGGAATCCATATCCACCGACCAGGATCTCAACCAGCTGTATAAAGTATTACCTTGGAACTAGCTCTCCACTCCCCATTATCTGGTTATCATGGCTTCCTCCGCCAGTGTCCAGACTCGCTTGCTGAAGCTCGGCCACTTCTTCCTAGCAGCAGGCTCCTGGATCACTGGGCAGCAGAGGTGCTTGGGAGCCGGAAGGGGGCGGAGCAATCAGGCAGGCAGTTGCAGTGCTGCCCAGCTATCTGTGGTGTGAGAAGAAGCAGGGGCACCCCACCGCTGGCAGTGCTGCAGCTAGCGGTGGTGGCAGCGGCGAGGCTGCTGGGCTGGGTCTTGAAAAAGGTGGAAAGAAGGGTTTTACGGCATGGAATGTAAAAACTGCGAGACCCTGCTGGTAGCGCCTTTGTCTATTTAGTAGGAAGGGCACGTAACAGCCGGGGGGCAATGGAGGAAGCCCCTTTAGGGCTGGAGCCCCTTCAGGGCTGGAGCCCGGCGGCAACTGACTCCGTTGTCTCTGGCAGTTCTGCCCCTGGACTAGAGGAATGGTCAAGAACATGGCAACATTTAATGCCAAAAAATGCAAAATCATACACGTCTCAAAAATGCAAAGGCTAACTATAATATTAAGGGCATTATAATGGCAAGAGGAAAGCTATCTAAGTATTACTATTTCAGGTGAGCAATGTAACAAAGCAATAGGAAAGGCAAGTCAGATGCTTGTTTGCATAGGTTAAAGAACCAGTAGCAGAAAAAAGTAATACAGGTTGAGTATCCCATATGCAAATATTCCGAAATACGGAATATTCCGAAATACAGACTTTTTTGAGTGAGACTGAGATAGTGAAACCTTTGTTTTTTGATGGCTCAGTGTACACAAACTTTGTTTAATACTCAAAGTTATTAAAAATATTGTATTAAATGAACTTCAGACTGTGTGTATAAGGTGTATATGACACATGAATGAATTCTGTGAATGTACACACACTTTGTTTAATGCACAAAGTTATAAAAAATATTGGCTAAAATGACCTTCAGGCTGTGTGTATAAGGTGTATATGAAACATAAATGCATTCTGTGCTTAGATTTAGGTCCCATCACCATAATATCTCGTTATGGTATGCAATTATTCCAAAATACAGAAAAATCCGATATCCAAAATTCCTCTGGTCCCAAGCATTTTGGATAAGGGATACTCAACCTGTAATGCCACTGTATAGGTCCTTGGTACAGCCACATTTAGAATCCTGTGTTCAGTTCCAGAAGCCATATCTCCAGAAGGCTGTAAATACATTAGGGCAACTAAAATTGTGCATGGCCTACATCACAAAACTTACCTGGAAATACTAAAAAATGTTGATGTGTATAGTTTGGAGAAGGGAAGAGGGAACATACAGTAATAGAAACATTTAAATATTTAGGGAGGAATGTAATAGGGTGTGAGAATCAGAAAGTGAGAGATTTTGTGTTTTTTCCTGTTGTTTTTTTTTTTTTATTGTTTGTTTTTTAAAGTGGCAATCCTTTACATGGCAAAACCAGGTTGATATTTGCCACCGTGGGCATGTGTAGAAGGGGCACTGCTACTGTTGGCATTATGTGTGTAAGCTGCACTGATATGGTGGTTATGTGTATAAAGGGCACTGCGACTGTGGGTATTATTATTATTATTATTATTATTATTATTACATGCGGTGTAATGACAATAAGATAGTGCTACTGTGTGGCGTATTTTGATTTGGGGTGCTATTGTGTGGCCATGGCCCTTCCTTGTGATACCACACCTTCTTTTTTTAAGGAGCGCACTGTCCCTTTATTAAGTATTGGAGAGAGGGCCCAAATTAATAGTTTGCAGGGAGGCGCCAAACACCCTAGCACTGGCCCTTTGGTAGGGGACAGGATTTGCTTCTGCTTGTGCACATATGTTATGATTGCCAGCCAACAGCACTGGTTTTGCCTATAACACTAACTATAAATATTTTGAATTGGTCCTGGACCACCAATCCAAGGCACCCCTGCAAGTGTCCTGAGGCACCCCAGGGTGCAGTTTGAGAACCACTGGTCTAGTGAGTACCCAGGATAATTATTGTAGCTGGTCTGCGGGTAACAGCTCTCAGATCCACTTCTAGAAAAAATGCAGCAATGTAATTTGAGTGACAAACTGCAGAGATGAACCCTTTCTGTGACTGCTGCACAGGGATCACACAAACTCTATTCATAGGGCTGACTTCACTTAGGGGAGATGTTCTCACCCCGCAAAGAAGTGCGAGTATATACCGCACTTACGGTACCATTGGATTTACAGATATTTTCTTGCAATACACTATGGGGGTCATTCTGAGTTGATTGCTCGCTAGCAGTTTTTAGCAGCCATGCAAACGCATTGTCGCTGCCCACTGGAGAGTGTATATTCACTTTGGAGAAGTGCGAACACTTGAGCAGCCGAGCGCCTGCAAAATCGTTTCAAAATAAGACCAGCACTGTAGTTACACTTCGTGTGCGTTGATTCTAACAACCGAGGGACGGCTTTTGATGTCACACACCCATCCAGCGAATGCCCAGCCACGTCTGCATTTCTTCTGCCACGCCTGCATTTTTCCAAGCACTCCCTGAAAACGGTCAGTTGACACCCAGAAACGCCCTCTTTCTGTCAATCTCCTTGTGGCCTGTTCTGTGATTGGAATAATCGCTAGAACTAGTGCAAAACCACAATGGACTTTGTACCCGTACGATGCGCATGCACATTACGGAGCATGCGCATGCACAGATTAGCCATTTTTTTTCAACTGATTGCTACGCAGCGAACAACGGCAGCAAGCGATCAACTCGGAATGACCCCCTATATACATAGAAACATGGATTTTTACTGCAGGAATTATGGTTAGTTTAGGGGTATCGGTTAGGGTCAACAGAGGTGTAGCTAGGGGTCCAAGCGCCCCTGGCAAAGTAAGGGACTGGCGCCCCCCCTTTCGATAAAGCATTGCAGTCCATTGGCGGTTACCATGTTGGAGCCACAGCAACTGACCCCCTCCCCCACACGCTGCCCTACATCATCGGCTGGGATTCACTGTTGGTGTGAAGCCACTGGGAACATTCTGGTAGCATTAGCAGCAGTCTGTGTCATAGATAGGGAAGGCAGAAGGTTAACTAGCTAATAGCAGTCTGTTGGCAGCAGAGGCTGGGCGGGGGGCTGAGAATGAGCCAACGCTGATCAGTGTCCAGTCTGCTCAGACAAAAATATTTTGTGATCAGGGCTGGTTCTAGACCAAAGGAGCCAATGGCAAAAATTTCCTTTGGCACCCCTCCCCCCCCCCCCCCCCCCCCCACACACACACACACACACACACACACACACACACACACACCAAAAAAGAACATATCCCAGTTTAACATAACGCTATGTGGTGCAAGGTGTGGAGCTGGTCACTTGTATCAGACCTCTGACATTTGCCTTTTCACCCATATTGCATACTTTTTCTTGCAGGTTGTGTCTTAATTCAAGAAGTGTTCTAAGTACTTCAGCTTAGTATCTTTACTGACCCCTCTTTACCCCACACTACATAACTGACCCCTCTATACCCTACACTACATCACTGACCTTTCTATAACCATCACTGCATTACTGACCCCTCTATACAGTACACTGACCTCTATATACCTGCTAGTACATCCCTGATGCCTATATTCCCTAAGCTAAATCCCTGACGCCTCTATTCCCTACGCTACATCCCTGACGCCTCTATTCCCTATGCTACATCCCTGACGCCTCTATACCCTACGCTACATCCCTGATGCCTCTATTCCCTACGCTACATTCCTGATGCCTCTATAACCTACGCTACATCCCTGACGCCTCTATACCCTAAGCTACATCCCTGACGCCTCTATACAGTACAATGCATTACTGATCCCTCTAGACCATACATCCTCATTACATCAGAGAGATAGTGAAACACTGGAAAAAATAAGGATAAAGTGGACTACAGAAACTGATGCTCTAAACAAAGGAGAGAGAGAGAAAAGCACAAGGGAAAGTGGGCAATCGGAACACCATAGAGAGAGGAGAGATAGAAATGCCTGAAAAAGTAAAGGGGGTTGGGTATGGCATCCGGCGCTCGGGATTCCAGCAGTCACATGATACCTAATCCTAATCCTAACCCTCTGGGGGGGTGGCGGATAGGGCTAACCCTCAGGGGGTGGCAGCTAGGACTAACCCCCCCCCCCCTCCTAGTGCCTTCCCTAACACCCCCTCCCCCGGTCCTAACCCTCCCTCCAATACTCGCCTTCGGGATGTTGGCTGTCTGTGTGCCGGCACCAGTCTCCCAAGTGGTGTCAGGATTCCAACATCGGTCAAATGACCGCCGGTATACCGTCTGCCGGGATGGTAAATGTATCCTGAGGACAGGTAGTGAGTGTGGAGGGATAGGTGGTTCAGTAAAATGTAACAGCTCAAACTGCGATCATTCAGTGATAAATTGATTTATAGCTCTCCCTTTTTAACCATTGCAGTCATAAAAGCAATGTTTTTTAAACTTTTAAATAAAGCTTGTTAGCATCCCCAGCACACTGTATATGCTGGGAGATGTAGTTCTCAATATGAAAACATTTAATTACTGTATGAACTCTAATTCCCCAACTGAAACCTCTCACAAACACACACTCCTAAATCTAGTACACACACACACACACATTTCCCCAGTACTGACAACTCTCATCACTTCCACACACTGACAACTCCCTCCTGCTCCTCTCCCCACTGACACTGACAGCTCCCTCACAGTCACACACATCCTCCACCCCCCCACCCCCCCCCCCCACACACACACTGATAGCACACATGCACAAATCCCCCCCTCCTCGACACTAACTGTCACGGACTGCTTGGGCAGCAGGGGGCAGGCTCTGACTTGAAGTGCTGAAATTCAACAGCTCTCTCCAACTTGCAAGGCATGGCTGTGCAGCTGTCTCCAGCCATCTCCTTGCCCACTGTGTAATTTGTGGCGTTCTCTGATGTTCCCCGCTCTGCCTCTACAACCGGCACATAATGTACAGCAGTGGTGACTCCTGACTATGGGCCTGGAGAACTCCGCCTACCGGGGGGTAGGGATTAATAATTTCAAAGGGGCAGAGCTAGGAGTGAAGCAGTGGACAGCAGTTGAGGGGCGTTTCAAACTGTAACAGGGTTGGGACAATTTCAGTATCCTTCCCTCACCGTCTAATTGGTCAGTCCCACGCTGATTGCCATAGCGCCCTTTCGAGACTGCAGAACTCTATCCCTTAGCCACGGTTGGCACAGCTGGATGGTGCCCCTGGCAAGTGCCATCCTGGCCAAGGGGTAGATACGCCCCTGAGGGTAAGGGCCAGAAACAGAAATCTCGGGGCCCAGTACACTGATATCTCTGGGGCCCCCTCAACCCCCCCTTAACTTGGCAGAGGGATCTTTAAAAAAAAATGGAGCCTTTGACTCGGACCGTCAGTGAGGCCGGCAGGTGGTTTTCATACTGGGCTATCCAGCTCTTCGGTGGCGGTGGCAGGGACATTCAGAAAAGGGCCAGCACAGCAACATGCATAATAATGGCAATACAGTATGGACCACAGGGACTGGACAAAGTGATGGGGTAAAAGGAGGGGGGAGGGTTTAGTTGGCCTGTTAATTGTTTTCCTGCTTAAATTGAGCAGTTGGTGGATACACTTTAAAAAGCAATATTGGCACTGCGGCCCCATTATTTCTGTTCTTAATACTTGGAGCCCTGAACAAGTGTCCCCTTTGTCCCCCCTGTCACCGGGCCTGTTCAGGCGTTACCTATGGAGAAGCTGCGACATGACATCCTAGGACACGATACTGCACCATGCATCACCATTATATTTCAGTGTGCCTTGTCAATATTTAAATCTTGTTCTGTGTGACGTGAGTTGTAAATGGTTGAAAATCTCTGTGCTACAGTATCGTCACCATGTAGTTATAACAACACCGCAAAACCACCAAAAGACGTGTTTTGGTAGAGGGACTGCTGGAGGGGCCCATTGGGGCCCCCAGTTTGCTACCCCACCCCAGTATACCTGTGCTGTAGCCAGTGGAAGGGGCACTATCTTCCCGGTGATCTCTTCGGGAAGATGGTGCCGCACATAGAAAGCAAAGACTCTGGCTGCACTCTCCTGCCCTCGCTCTAAGCAAGGTGATCGGGCCACAAAAGGACCCCTGTCGGACCCCGGCCTGTGGGCCACAAAAGGATGCATTGGGGGCGGCATGCGGCCCATGGGTTTGACACCCCTGCCCTAGAGTATCAAAATTTGTTTCACGGCACCCCTAGGCCAAAGTTTTTTTTTATTGAGAAATTCAGAAAAAAATATAAAATTAAGTAAATTGTGTTTATAGCATGTCATCCTCAGGTTCAGTTATGTTGTGAGGGAATGGTTTTGCCAATTTAATAAAGTATAAATAATTTTAATTGGTCCTGGACCACCAAACTATGCTACCAGTGCAAGAACCCCAGTTTGGAAACTACTGCCATAAAATAAACCTTTTTTGTTTTTTTTTAAACTACATGTAATACACCTTAGAGCTCAGTTCCTAAAAGGTTTTAAACCCTTGCATACAGTAAACTACACATATTTAAAAATCCTACACCGGGCACAAGTGCTCACGGGCCAATTTCATGGCAGTCTCGGATAGGAGGGCATTGTGGATTCACCAAGGGAATGCTGATGCTGACTCCAAGAAGAAAGGGAGTCTCTTCCCTATGAAGGTGAAGCCTTGTTTGGCGACGGCCTAGTTAATTTGATCTCGGCAGCTCCCGCAGGTAAGTCATCCTTCTTGCCCTATGTTCCCTCTCAACGGATGAAGACGCATCATTATCTGACGCAGTCATTTCGGCCCAATAGATATGCAAGAAGTTAAGATTCCCCTTTCTTTGCAGGTAGAGGAAGGAAAAGAGGGAAGAGGTCTGTAGCCTCTTCAAGATCGCAGGAGCAGAGATCGTCCTCTGCTTCTGCCAAATCCACTGCATGACGCTGGGGCTCTCTTGCAGGAGCCCGCACCAGTGGGGGGCACGTCTAAAACTCTTCAGTCAGTTCTGAATTCATTCGGACCTGGACTCGTGTGTTTTACAAATAGTGTCCCAAGGGTACAAACTGGGGTTTCAAGACGTTCCCCCTCACCGATTGTTCAAATCAGCCTTAGTCAGCAGGGAGAAGGTTTTTATTCAAGCCTCTTCGTGGTCCCGAAGCCGGACGGCTCAGTCAGACCAATCTTAAATCTGAAATCCCTTAATTTCTACCTAAAGAAATTCAATTTCAAGATGGAATCTCTCAGGGTAGTGATCTCCAGTCCGGGGGATAAAGGAGATTTCATGGTTTTGGTAGACATAAAGGATGCCTACTTATATGTTCCCATTTAGCCACTGCATCAAGCTACCTGAGGTTTGCAATTCAGGATTGTCATTACCAATTTCAGACGTTGCCGTTTGGTCTGTCCACGGCTCCGAGGATTTTCACCAGGGTGATGGCGGAAATGATGGTTCTCCTTCGCAAGCAAGGAGTCACAATTATCCCGTACTTGGATGATCTCCTGATAAAGGCGAGATCCAGGGACCAGTTGGTGCAAAACATCTACTCTCCCTGACAGTTCTTCAACAACATGGTTGGCTCCTAAACTTGCCAAAATCGCAGTTGGTCCCAATGACGCGGTTGTTGTTTTTGGGAGTGATACTGGACACAGAAGAGGTTTTCTTCTAGTGGAAAGGCTCTGGAGATCCAGAGTCTGGTCAAACAAATTCTGAAACCAGCAAGAGTGTTAATCCATCAATGCATTCAGTTGCTGGGGAAGATGGTTGCGGCCTACGAGGCCATTCAGTTTGGCAGGTTCCATGCCAGAGTGTTCCAGTGGGACCTGTTGGACAAGTGGTCCGGATCCCACCTACACATGCACCGGAGGATAATCCTGTCTTCCAAGACCAGAATCTCACTCCATTGGTGGCTGCACAGTTCTCACCACCTAGAGGGGCGATGGTTCGGGATCCAGGACGGGATCCTAGGGACCACGGATGCAACCCTCCGAGGCTGGAGAGCAGTCACACAGGGGGAAAACATCCAAGGAAGATGGTCAAGTCTTCCTTGGATGTTTTCATCTCCACATAAATGTTCTGGAGTTAAGGGCCATTTAATAACTGCAGACACTGTACGCACTGGGACGGGTGCCCAGCATCCTCTACGGACTAAGAGAAAAGGATTTACCGGTAGGTATTAAAATCCTATTTTCTCTAACGTCCTAGAGGATGCTGTGGACTCCGTAAGGACCATGGGGATAGACGGGCTCCGCAGGAGACATGGGCACTTTAAGAAAGACTTTAGTTCTGGGTGTGCACTGGCTCCTCCCTCTATGCCCCTCCTCCAGAACTCAGTTTGATACTGTACCCAGTGGAGACTGGGTGCTTTTCAGGAGCTCTCCTGAGCTTTCTGACAGAAAGTATTTTGTTAGGTTTTTAATTTTCAGGGAGCACTGCTGGCAACAGACTCCCTCATCGAGGGACTGAGGGGAGAGAAGCAGCCCTACTCTCTGAGTTGCAAGGTCCTGCTTCTTAGGCTACTGGACACCATTAGCTCCAGTGGGATTGGTACGCAGGATCTCACCCTCGCCGTCCGTCCCAGAGCCGCGCCGCCGTCCCCCTCGCAGAGCCGGAAGATAGAAGCCGGGTGAGTATGAGAAGAAAAGAAGACTTCAGAGGCGGCAGAAGACTTCATGATCTTCACTGAGGTAACGCACAGCACTGCAGCTGTGTGCCTTTGCTCCCATACACCTCACATACTCCGGTCACTGTAAGGGTGCAGGGCGCAGGGGGGCGCCCTGGGCAGCAATATAAACCTCTTTCGCAAAAATATAACATAGATACAGCTGGGCACTTTATATATGTATAAGCCCCCACCAATTTTACAGTTTAAGCGGGACAGACGCCCGCCTCCGAGGGGGCGGGGCTTCTCCCTCAGCACTCACCAGCGCCATTTTTTCTCCACAGCACCGCTGAGAGGAAGCTCCCCGGACTCTACCCTGCTTATACCACGTTAGACAAGAGGGTTGAAAAGAGGGGTGGGGGGGGCACATAATTCGCAAATTACATACAGCAGCACTACTGGGCAAACATTAAGTTACTGTTTTATTCCTGGGTTATATAGCGCTGGGGGTTGTGCTGGCATACTCTCTCTCTGTCTCTCCAAAGGGCCTTGTGGGGAAACTGTCTTCAGAAAAAGCATTCCCTGTGTGTGTAGTGTGTCGGTACACGTGTGTCGACATGTCTGAGGAAGAAGGCTATATTAGAGAGGAGCGGGAGCAAATAAATGTGGTGTCTCCGCCGACAGCTGATTGGATGGATATGTGGAATGTTTTAAATGCTAGTGTAAACTCATTGCACAAAAGATTAGACAAGGCAGAAGCTTTGGGACAGTCAGGGTTTCAACCCATGCCTGATCCTATGTTGCAGGGACTGTCAGGGTCTCATAAGCGCCCACTATCCCAGATTGTTGACACAGATACCGACACGGATTCTGACTCCAGTGTCGATTACGATGATGCAAAGTTACAGCCAAAATTTGCAAAATCCATTCGATTTATGATTATGGCAATAAAAGATGTTTTGCACATCACAGAGGAACCCCCTGTCGCTGACAAGAGGGTACATATGTACAAGGGAAAGAAGCCTGAGGTAACCTTTCCCCCCTCACACGAGCTGAACGAGTTATGTGAAAAAGCTTGGGAATCTCCAGATAAAAGACTGCAGATTTCCAAAAGGATTCTTATGGCGTATCCTTTCCCATCAACGGATAGGTTACGATGGGAATCCTCCCCTAGGGTGGACAAAGCATTAACACGCTTATCCAAGAAGGTAGCCCTCCCGTCCCAGGATACGGCTACCCTCAAAGAGTGTGCTGACCGCAAACAGGAGATTACCCTGAAGTCCATTTATACACATTCAGGTACCTTACTCAGACCGGCAATTGCGTCGGCCTGGGTGTGTAGTGCTGTAGCGGCATGGACAAATACCTTATCTGAGGGGATGGATAGCCTAGACAAGGATACTATTTTATTGACCCTGGGGCATATAAGAGATGCTGTCCTATATATGTGTGTATGCAAACTACAGGTGGTGCTGCAGGGCCCACACCCTTTTACTTGTCTTGTAGAGCAGCTCTGAAGCTGTTACAGTGCCCAGCTGCTGCAAGAAATCAGCTTGAATGCTTCAGGGGCTTGGGCATGGCCAACATGAGCCCCACACCGAAGGAGGGTGGGGGTGTTCAATGCAAACTTGGGGTTATACAAGTGCCGCAAAAGGCCGCCATGCCCTGCATGCCCCTTTTCTCTTTTCATATACAGATGAGGGTTCCAGCCAACTTTGGCCCACTGCTTGGATGACATCACCGTATGCAAATCCGTCTGCTGCAGACCTTCCCCCAGGAATGCTTGCAATAGTTGTTGCATATGGTTTAATGTCTGAGGGTGCTTCAGTATTAGGCAGCCTTCCGCCCTCCCATGTTCATCTGAAAAGATGTGGTCTTCCTGCAGTTGTTGTCCCCAGACGAGAGTTCCCTTGTGCTTCCTCAGTTAAATCTCCTTAACTTGACGGGGGTGTGCCCGAGCAGCCGCCCTCCCCAGCCCTATCCCAACACATACTTATCTTGCATATGAGATCTCTTGATCATGAAGATAGTTCTCACAGGTTGAGGTTCATCCTGGCCCCGCTCCCCGCTGGAGAGCGCTGATGGGGACAGCAGCGGGGCTTCAGCAGAAGGGTGAGTATGTGTGGCCAGAGACCTCCCTTCCCATGTGCAGGCCTGCAGAGTCTGCCACGCAGGATGGGGCATGTGGCACTCTCCCTCCCAGGGGCTCTTCCAGATGTAGCTCCTCAGCAGTATTTTTCCTGGGCTGCGCGGCGCTCTCCCCGACTGGCATCCGCCCTGGAACACTGCCTTCCTCAACGCAACATCAGCAGGGGGCCCTGGCCTCATCACCATCCCAGGTCTTTCTCATGTATGTATCATGTATGTGTGTGTGATATATGTATGAATCATATATGTTTGTGATATATATATATATATCTATCTATCTATCTATCTATCTATCTATCTATCTATCGTATGTGTGTGTATATATATGTATCTATCATGTATGTATGTATGTATCTATCTTGTATGTATGTGTTCTATCTATCTATCTATCTATCTATCTATCTATCTATCTATCGTGTGTGTGATATATGTATGTATCTATCATGTATGTGTTATATGTATGTATCACACCTTCCTCTATACATATACATACATACATACATACATACATACACACACCTATATCTGTACGTACACTGACATACACACACCAACATCTATACATAAACACGCTGACCCCTAAACGTACACCAACGTACCCACACCTGCATCTATACCTACACATGCTGACACGTGGACGTACACCGGCTTACCCACATGTGAATCTATACATACATGTGCTGACACCTGGACATACACTGATGTACCCACACCTAACATCTATACATACACATGCTAACACCTGGACGTATATAGACGTACCCACATTTGCATCCATGCATATATAGATGTAGGTGTGTGTACGTCAGTGTACGTCCAGGTGTCAACGCGTGTATGTATAGATGCAGGTGTGGGTACGTCTGTGTATGTCCAGGTGTCAGAATGTGTATGTATAGATGCAGGTGTGGGAACGTCAGTGTAGGTTCAGGTGTCAGCGCGTGTATGTATAGATGCAGGTGCTTGTATGTCCAGATGTCAGTGCATGTATGTATAGATGCAAGTGTGGGTACGTCGGTGTATGTCCATTTGTCAGCGCGTGTATATATAGATGCAGGTGCTTGTATGTTGGTGTATGTCCAGGTGTCAGCATGTGTATGTATAGATGCAGGTGTGGGAATGTTGGTGTATGTCCAGGTGTCAGGGCGTGTATGTATGGATATTAGGTGTGGGTACATCAGTGTATGTCCAGGTGTTAGCGCATGTATGTATAGATGCAGGATAATAATCACACAGCGTGCCCCCCACCAACCACAAACCTCCCCCACCCCCCTGTATGACATAAACACTAGAGATGAGCAGGTTCGGTTTCTCTGAATCCGAACCCGCCAGAACTTCATGTTTTTTTTCACGGGTCCGAGCGACTCGGATCTTCCCGCCTTGCTCGGTTAACCCGAGCGCGCCCGAACGTCATCATGACGCTGTCGGATTCTCGCGAGGCTCGGATTCTATCGCGAGACTCGGATTCTATATAAGGAGCCGCGCGTCGCCGCCATTTTCACACGTGCATTGAGATTGATAGGGAGAGGACGTGGCTGGCGTCCTCTCCATTTAGATTATAAGAGACTGAGAGAGATTTACTGGAGCTGACTAGGAGGAGTACTGTTACTGTAGAAGTGTAGAGACTGAGTGGAGAGAGTTTACTAGTGAGGACAGTGCAGTTTACTTTATAATCCGTTCTCTGCCTGAAAAAAGCGATACACAGCACACAGTGACTCAGTCACATACCATATCTGTGTGCACTGCTCAGGCTCAGGCCAGTGTGCTGCATCATCTATTATCTATATATAATATTATATATATCTGTCTGACTGCTCAGCTCACACAGCTTATAATTGTGGGGGAGACTGGGGAGCACTACTGCAGTGCCAGTTATAGGTTATAGCAGGAGCCAGGAGTACATAATATATTATATAGTGAGTGACCACCAGACACACAGTGCAGTTTATTTAATATATCCGTTCTCTGCCTGAAAAAAGCGATACACACAGTGACTCAGTCAGTCACATACCATATCTGTGTGCACTGCTCAGGCTCAGGCCAGTGTGCTGCATCATCTATTATCTATATATAATATTATATATATCTGTCTGACTGCTCAGCTCACACAGCTTATAATTGTGGGGGAGACTGGGGAGCACTACTGCAGTGCCAGTTATAGGTTATAGCAGGAGCCAGGAGTACATAATATATTATATAGTGAGTGACCACCAGACACACAGTGCAGTTTATTTAATATATCCGTTCTCTGCCTGAAAAAAGCGATACACACAGTGACTCAGTCAGTCACATACCATATCTGTGTGCACTGCTCAGGCTCAGGCCAGTGTGCTGCATCATCTATTATCTATATATAATATTATATATATCTGTCTGACTGCTCAGCTCACACAGCTTATAATTGTGGGGGAGACTGGGGAGCACTACTGCAGTGCCAGTTATAGGTTATAGCAGGAGCCAGGAGTACATAATATATTATATAGTGAGTGACCACCAGACACACAGTGCAGTTTATTTAATATATCCGTTCTCTGCCTGAAAAAAGCGATACACACAGTGACTCAGTCAGTCACATACCATATCTGTGTGCACTGCTCAGGCTCAGGCCAGTGTGCTGCATCATCTATTATCTATATATAATATTATATATATCTGTCTGACTGCTCAGCTCACACAGCTTATAATTGTGGGGGAGACTGGGGAGCACTACTGCAGTGCCAGTTATAGGTTATAGCAGGAGCCAGGAGTACATAATATATTATATAGTGAGTGACCACCAGACACACAGTGCAGTTTATTTAATATATCCGTTCTCTGCCTGAAAAAAGCGATACACACAGTGACTCAGTCAGTCACATACCATATCTGTGTGCACTGCTCAGGCTCAGGCCAGTGTGCTGCATCATCTATATATATTATATATCTGTCTGACTGCTCAGCTCACACAGCTTATAATTGTGGGGGAGACTGGGGAGCACTACTGCAGTGCCAGTTATAGGTTATAGCAGGAGCCAGGAGTACATATTATATTAAAATTAAACAGTGCACACTTTTGCTGCAGGAGTGCCACTGCCAGTGTGACTGACCAGTGACCTGACCACACTGACCACCAGTATAGTTAGTAGTATACTTATATTGTGATTGCCTGAAAAAGTTAAACACTCGTCGTGTGACTTCACTTGTGTGTTTTTTTTTTTTTATTCTATAAAAATAAAACTCATTCTGCTGACAGACAGTGTCCAGCAGGTCCGTCATTATATAATATATAATATATACCTGTCCGGCTGCAGTAGTGATATATATATATTTTTTATATCATTTATCATCCAGTCGCAGCAGACACAGTACGGTAGTTCACGGCTGTGGCTACCTCTGTGTCTCTGCACTCGGCAGGCAGTCCGTCCATAATTGTAATACCACCTAACCGTGGATTTTTTTCATTCTTCTTTATACATACATAGTTACATAGACATCTTCTCTTTATCAACCAGTCTATATTAGCTGCAGACACAGTACAGTACGGTAGTTCACGGCTGTGGCTACCTCTGTGTCTGCACTCGGCAGGCAGTCCGTCCATAATTGTATACCACCTAACCGTGGATTTTTTTCAGTCTTCTTTATACATACATAGTTACATAGACATCTTCTCTTTATCAACCAGTCTATATTAGCTGCAGACACAGTACAGTACGGTAGTTCACGGCTGTGGCTACCTCTGTGTCTGCAGTCGGCAGGCAGTCCATAATTGTATACTAGTATCCATCTCCATTGTTTACCTGAGGTGCCTTTTAGTTGTGCCTATTAAAATATGGAGAACAAAAATGTTGAGGTTCCAAAATTAGGGAAAGTTCAAGATCCACTTCCACCTCGTGCTGAAGCTGCTGCCACTAGTCATGGCCGAGACGATGAAATGCCAGCAACGTCGTCTGCCAAGGCTGATGCCCAATGTCATAGTACAGAGCATGTCAAATCCAAAACACCAAATATCAGAAAAAAAAGGACTCCAAAACCTAAAATAAAATTGTCGGAGGAGAAGCGTAAACTTGCCAATATGCCATTTACCACACGGAGTGGCAAGGAACGGCTGAGGCCCTGGCCTATGTTCATGGCTAGTGGTTCAGCTTCACATGAGGATGGAAGCACTCAGCCTCTCGCTAGAAAAATGAAAAGACTCAAGCTGGCAAAAGCAGCACAGCAAAGAACTGTGCATTCTTCGAAATCCCAAATCCACAAGGAGAGTCCAATTGTGTCGGTTGCGATGCCTGACCTTCCCAACACTGGACGTGAAGAGCATGCGCCTTCCACCATTTGCACGCCCCCTGCAAGTGCTGGAAGGAGCACCCGCAGTCCAGTTCCTGATAGTCAGATTGAAGATGTCAGTGTTGACGTACACCAGGATGAGGAGGATATGGGTGTTGCTGGCGCTGGGGAGGAAATTGACCAGGAGGATTCTGATGGTGAGGTGGTTTGTTTAAGTCAGGCACCCGGGGAGACACCTGTTGTCCGTGGGAGGAATATGGCCGTTGACATGCCAGGTGAAAATACCAAAAAAATCAGCTCTTCGGTGTGGAGGTATTTCACCAGAAATGCGGACAACAGGTGTCAAGCCGTGTGTTCCCTTTGTCAAGCTGTAATAAGTAGGGGTAAGGACGTTAACCACCTCGGAACATCCTCCCTTATACGTCACCTGCAGCGCATTCATAATAAGTCAGTGACAAGTTCAAAAACTTTGGGTGACAGCGGAAGCAGTCCACTGACCAGTAAATCCCTTCCTCTTGTAACCAAGCTCACGCAAACCACCCCACCAACTCCCTCAGTGTCAATTTCCTCCTTCCCCAGGAATGCCAATAGTCCTGCAGGCCATGTCACTGGCAATTCTGACGAGTCCTCTCCTGCCTGGGATTCCTCCGATGCATCCTTGCGTGTAACGCCTACTGCTGCTGGCGCTGCTGTTGTTGCCGCTGGGAGTCGATGGTCATCCCAGAGGGGAAGTCGTAAGCCCACTTGTACTACTTCCAGTAAGCAATTGACTGTTCAACAGTCCTTTGCGAGGAAGATGAAATATCACAGCAGTCATCCTACTGCAAAGCGGATAACTGAGGCCTTGACAACTATGTTGGTGTTAGACGTGCGTCCGGTATCCGCCGTTAGTTCACAGGGAACTAGACAATTTATTGAGGCAGTGTGCCCCCGTTACCAAATACCATCTAGGTTCCACTTCTCTAGGCAGGCGATACCGAGAATGTACACGGACGTCAGAAAAAGACTCACCAGTGTCCTAAAAAATGCAGTTGTACCCAATGTCCACTTAACCACGGACATGTGGACAAGTGGAGCAGGGCAGGGTCAGGACTATATGACTGTGACAGCCCACTGGGTAGATGTATGGACTCCCGCCGCAAGAACAGCAGCGGCGGCACCAGTAGCAGCATCTCGCAAACGCCAACTCTTTCCTAGGCAGGCTACGCTTTGTATCACCGCTTTCCAGAATACGCACACAGCTGAAAACCTCTTACGGCAACTGAGGAAGATCATCGCGGAATGGCTTACCCCAATTGGACTCTCCTGTGGATTTGTGGCATCGGACAACGCCAGCAATATTGTGTGTGCATTAAATATGGGCAAATTCCAGCACGTCCCATGTTTTGCACATACCTTGAATTTGGTGGTGCAGAATTTTTTAAAAAACGACAGGGGCGTGCAAGAGATGCTGTCGGTGGCCAGAAAAATTGCGGGACACTTTCGGCGTACAGGCACCACGTACAGAAGACTGGAGCACCACCAAAAACTACTGAACCTGCCCTGCCATCATCTGAAGCAAGAAGTGGTAACGAGGTGGAATTCAACCCTCTATATGCTTCAGAGGTTGGAGGAGCAGCAAAAGGCCATTCAAGCCTATACAATTGAGCACGATATAGGAGGTGGAATGCACCTGTCTCAAGTGCAGTGGAGAATGATTTCAACGTTGTGCAAGGTTCTGATGCCCTTTGAACTTGCCACACGTGAAGTCAGTTCAGACACTGCCAGCCTGAGTCAGGTCATTCCCCTCATCAGGCTTTTGCAGAAGAAGCTGGAGGCATTGAAGAAGGAGCTAAAAGGGAGCGATTCCGCTAGGCATGTGGGACTTGTGGATGCAGCCCTTAATTCGCTTAACAAGGATTCACGGGTGGTCAATCTGTTGAAATCAGAGCACTACATTTTGGCCACCGTGCTCGATCCTAGATTTAAAGCCTACCTTGGATCTCTCTTTCCGGCAGACACAGGTCTGCTGGGGTTGAAAGACCTGCTGGTGACAAAATTGTCAAGTCAAGCGGAACGCGACCTGTCAACATCTCCTCCTTCACATTCTCCCGCAACTGGGGGTGCGAGGAAAAGGCTCAGAATTCCGAGCCCACCAGCTGGCGGTGATGCAGGGCAGTCTGGAGCGACTGCTGATGCTGACATCTGGTCCGGACTGAAGGACCTGACAACGATTACGGACATGTCGTCTACTGTCACTGCATATGATTCTCTCAACATTGATAGAATGGTGGAGGATTATATGAGTGACCGCATCCAAGTAGGCACGTCACACAGTCCGTACTTATACTGGCAGGAAAAAGAGGCAATTTGGAGGCCCTTGCACAAACTGGCTTTATTCTACCTAAGTTGCCCTCCCACAAGTGTGTACTCCGAAAGAGTGTTTAGTGCCGCCGCTCACCTTGTCAGCAATCGGCGTACGAGGTTACATCAAGAAAATGTGGAGAAGATGATGTTCATTAAAATGAATTATAATCAATTCCTCCGCGGAGACATTGACCAGCAGCAATTGCCTCCACAAAGTACACAGGGAGCTGAGATGGTGGATTCCAGTGGGGACGAATTGATAATCTGTGAGGAGGGGGATGTACACGGTGATATATCGGAGGGTGAAGATGAGGTGGACATCTTGCCTCTGTAGAGCCAGTTTGTGCAAGGAGAGATTAATTGCTTCTTTTTTGGGGGGGGTCCAAACCAACCCGTCATATCAGTCACAGTCGTGTGGCAGACCCTGTCACTGAAATGATGGGTTGGTTAAAGTGTGCATGTCCTGTTTTGTTTATACAACATAAGGGTGGGTGGGAGGGCCCAAGGACAATTCCATCTTGCACCTCTTTTTTCTTTTCTTTTTCTTTGCATCATGTGCTGATTGGGGAGGGTTTTTTGGAAGGGACATCCTGCGTGACACTGCAGTGCCACTCCTAGATGGGCCCGGTGTTTGTGTCGGCCACTAGGGTCGCTAATCTTACTCACACAGTCAACTACCTCATTGCGCCTCTTTTTTTCTTTGCGTCATGTGCTGTTTGGGGAAGGTTTTTTGGAAGGGACATCCTGCGTGACACTGCAGTGCCACTCCTAGATGGGCCCGGTGTTTGTGTCGGCCACTAGGGTCGCTAATCTTACTCACACAGCTACCTCATTGCGCCTCTTTTTTTCTTTGCGTCATGTGCTGTTTGGGGAGGGTTTTTTGGAAGGGACATCCTGCGTGACACTGCAGTGCCACTCCTAGATGGGCCCGGTGTTTGTGTCGGCCACTAGGGTCGCTAATCTTACTCACACAGCTACCTCATTGCGCCTCTTTTTTTCTTTGCGTCATGTGCTGTTTGGGGAGGGTTTTTTGGAAGGGCCATCCTGCGTGACACTGCAGTGCCACTCCTAGATGGGCCCGGTGTTTGTGTCGGCCACTAGGGTCGCTAATCTTACTCACACAGCTACCTCATTGCGCCTCTTTTTTTCTTTGCGTCATCTGCTGTTTGGGGAGGGTTTTTTGGAAGGGACATCCTGCGTGACACTGCAGTGCCACTCCTAGATGGGCCCGGTGTTTGTGTCGGCCACTAGGGTCGCTAATCTTACTCACACAGCTACCTCATTGCGCCTCTTTTTTTCTTTGCGTCATGTGCTGTTTGGGGAGGGTTTTTTGGAAGGGACATCCTGCGTGACACTGCAGTGCCACTCCTAGATGGGCCCGGTGTTTGTGTCGGCCACTAGGGTCGCTTATCTTACTCACACAGCGACCTCGGTGCAAATTTTAGGACTAAAAATAATATTGTGAGGTGTGAGGTATTCAGAATAGACTGAAAATGAGTGTAAATTATGGTTTTTGAGGTTAATAATACTTTGGGATCAAAATGACCCCCAAATTCTATGATTTAAGCTGTTTTTTAGTGTTTTTTGAAAAAAACACCCGAATCCAAAACACACCCGAATCCGACAAAAAAAATTCGGTGAGGTTTTGCCAAAACGCGTTCGAACCCAAAACACGGCCGCGGAACCGAACCCAAAACCAAAACACAAAACCCGAAAAATTTCAGGCGCTCATCTCTAATAAACACCGCTAATTCCACTTACACACAATAATTTCAGTTTGCGACCAGGAGCCGGCAATGTATGTGCACCCAAATGAAGCCACTGTACATGCCCTGCAGGCTGCTATGTACTGCACAGGTGCAACAAATGTAAATGCCCTATCTTTAAAATGGGGCATATTTTACTAAATTAAAAAAACCTGTAACTTTCTGTAAAACCTTAACCCCAAAAGGCACTACACTAACATCGGGGTGTAGAGTTGGATCTTGATCCAAGGCACCAACAGGCTAAAGCTTTGACTGTTCCCAGGATGCCTTGCACCGCCTCCTCTATAACCCTGCCCAGTGGCGTAACTAGACCTTTGTGGGCCCCATAGCAAAATTCTGAATGGGCCCACCAGCACTCAACAAGAATGAGTGGCGTTTGGGGTCAGAAAAGTAGAGGGGAAGGGGTCTGACAGAGTAGGGGGCAGGACATGAATGAATAGAAACTGAGGTGTCCATTATATAAAGAAATACAGTATGTGTGTCTGTGTGTATATCACACACACACACATATAAGGGAAATTCAAATGCCCTCAATTATTGCGCACATTACACTCTGGTTTAGGTGCACAAAGCACCTAAACCTGAATAAAGTAATGGGCGCGATCATGAAAAGACACCGTTTGGTTGCCCAAATGGGTCTCTTTGCACACATTTCAGCTTGTTTCCCCTGGGGGTAGCGAGCTGAAATAAACATGTCGCACCCGTTGGCAGCAACATTAGAATAGCTGCTGACGGGCACGATTGAGGGAGGAAAGGGACATTTGAATCCAGCCCATAGATGCAATGTGAATATGTAATTTGTACCTTCCTATCTTAAAATGTATATAGTAGTGTTTACACTAGAGGTCTTTCCGAACCCCCTAATCCTAACATTGTAATTTGCTTTAGGGCGCACCTCCAATTAGTCTAGTGTTTCGTATTTTCACATTAAATACTTTCTTGCATTGGTTGGTTAAAGATTAGATCGTATATTTTTCTAGATATAGCTGTGCATAGTCTACAAGGCTACATGCTTCTCCCCTAACTAGAGATGTGCAGCGGGCATTTTTCGTGTTTCATGTTTTGGTTTTGGTTTCGGATCCGCAGTTGTGTTTTGGATACGGACGCGTTTTGGCAAAACCACCCTTTCGGGTTTTGTATTCGGGTGATTTTTTTTTAAAACCTCAAACAGCTAAAATCATAGAATTTGGGGGTAATTTTGATCCTATAGTATTAAGCTCAATAACCATAATTTCTACTCCTTTCCAGTCTATTCTGAACACCTCACACCTCCCAATATTATTTTTAGTCCTAAAATTTGCACCAAGGTCCCTGGATGACTAAGCTAAGCGACCCAAGTGGGCAGCACAAACACCTGGCCCATCTAGGAGTGGCACTGCAGTGTCAGACAGGATGGCACTTAAAAAAATAGCCCCAAACAGCACATGATGCAAAGATAAATAAAAAAAGAGGCGCAAGATGAAATTGTAGTGTGTCTCTCCTGCTCAGTGTCAGTTCTCAGTAGTATCCTCATCAGTGCTCAGTATCACTGCTCATTGTCTTGTGCTGCAATGTGGTGCTCAGTATACTAGAGTACATTACTAATAGTCCAGTGCTGCATCTTGCTGCTCAGTGTCAGTTCTAGTATCCTCATCAGTGCTCAGTATCACTGCTCATTGTCTTGTGCTGCATTGTGGTGCTCAGTATACTACAGAACATTACTAATAGTCCAGTGCTGCATCTGGCTGCTCAGTGTCAGTTCTAGTAATCTCATCAGTGCTCCGTATCACTGCTCATTGTCTTGTGGTGCTCAGTATACTACAGTACATTACTAATACTCCAGTGTCTTGTGCCGCATATGGCTGCTGTAGGGTGCTGTGGTAGTGTCCTGTCACTGTGCATATGTCATCATTCCAGTCACAGTGATATCTGGTATCTATCTAGTGGTATCTAATTCCAGACATTACCACCGTCTAATTCCAGATATATTACTGGCATATAATTCCACACATTAAAAAATGGAGAACAAAAAGGTGGAGGGTAAAATAGGGAAAGATCAAGATCCACTTCCACCTAGTGCTGAAGCTGCTGCCACTAGTCAAGGCAGAGACAATTCAATGCCATCAACATTATGTAATGATTATACGATACATTATATATCATATCATTGTATGGTTGTAAAATACAACTTAAAAACTTTAATGAATAAATACATAAAGTAGCTTTTATGTAACCTTTTTAAACCTATTAGCATAGACCGAATCTCATCGTGTGTATAGGCCTTTAGTTCAACAACAGCATGGGACCAGTTAGTGTGTTTTGACCACTGCACAGCACCTGGTGTTATATAGTAAGCACCACTATGGCATAGTATACAGCATTATGGGCCTGATATGAGTGTGACCAGCGGTGATGTGGAATGCAGTAGGAGGTGCTGTTTAGCAAGCACCACTTCTATATTCACCATGCAGTATATTGTGTGAATATAGAAGTGTTGGCTGTGTTATGTATTAGAGTAATTATTGCAGCTCCCAGCTAAAATTGCAACAATGTAATTTAGTGACAAGCTGCAGAGATTAACCCTTTCTGTGGCTGCTGCACAACCTCTATTCATATCGCTGAATTCAATTAGGGAGATGTTCTCACCCCGCGAGCAAGCGCAGGTATATGCCACACTTAAATGTATGGGTATGGTCTCCATAAAATGAGCGTAGCCTTGCAGGCAAAGACTACCTTACACCCTAGTTCTTGACCCTGCACCAACAGACCTCGGCCACCACAGGGAAAAAAGTACAGTAATTTCCACCATGTTAAGCCCCACACATTAATGCCCTTTGGAACATATTATGTCACTCACCACAATATCTGTGATACACTATGCCCTACAGTAAAGCTTCTAATTACTTTTACAAAAACTGCTCAACGCCAAGAGTTTCACGTGCTGGGTGTCATGCTCATTGCCAGGGGTTTCACTCTCTGGGTGTCATGCTCATTGCCAGGGGGAACGCAGTAGGAGGTGTTATATAGTAAGCACCACTATGGCATAGTATATAGCATTATATATATTGTGAGCACTGGTGATGTCGAGTGCAGTAGAGCTGCTGCTGGGTAATTACAATTTACTACAACCACCAATATATTCTGCTGCACTATATATATGCAAAGCTAATTCTGCTGGGTAATTACAATTGACTACAACCACCAATATATCTGCTGCACTATATCTATATTTGCAAAGCTAATTCTGCTGGGTAATTACAATTGACTACAACCACCAATATATTCTGCTGCACTATATCTATATATGCAAAGCTAATTCTGCTGAGTAATTACAATTGACTACAACCACCAATATATTCTGCTGCACTATATCTATATATGCAAAGCTAATTCTACTGGGTAATGCAAATTGAAACATTATTGCATAGTATGTTTATTTTTAAGTACTTTTTTAAAGTTTTGAATGATATAGACCCAGTTTAATCTTTGTGGAATGCCTGGTTGTTGTTTTTAAGGTAATTTATTGCCTGACATTTGAGGTGGAGGGGGTTTGGTTACAGATTTCAATTATTGGTTTTACTTGTAATAGTCTTCTACTTAAGTCCAATGGTGTAGGCTGTGCAAAGCCGTTTGGCTGCGCATTTATTGATCCAAGCGTGCATTTTTATCAAAGCGTGATAAAATTGACACATAACAGCAGTGTTCAATCAGCGTTAATTTATCTTCAGCTGATATCGATTGTGAATTGACGTTTCTTCTCTTCTTGTCACCTCCAGGTAATTACAATTGACTACAACCACCAATATATTCTGCTGCACTATATCTATATATGCAAAGCTAATTCTGCTGGGTAATGCAAATTGAAACATTATTGCATAGTATGTGATTTTGAAGTACTTTTTTAAAGTTTTGAATGATATAGACCCAGTTTAATCTTTGTGGAATGCCTGGTTGTTGTTTTTAAGGTAATTTATTGCCTGGCATTTGAGGGGGTGGGGCGTGGTTACAGATTTCAATTATTGGTTTCACTTGTAATAGTCTTCTACTTAAGTCCAATGGTGTAGGCTGTGCAAAGCCATTTGGCTGTGCATTTATTGATCTAAGCGTGCATTTTTATCAAAGCGTGATAAAATTGACACATAACAGCAGTGTTCAATCAGCGTTCAATCGAAGTGAAAAAGAAGGAAAACAGAAGCACACCAATCTAACAAAACAAAGAAAACTGAAGAACTAATAACAAATGTGAGTCACTTACTCCTCAGATCACTCACCTCCTGATTGTTGCATCTGATTACATAGCACAGAACTACCTTACTTGGACATTTCATAAACCATCCATTTCACCTACAAATGCCTGTATCTGTATTATTGTAATTTTGTTTTTTAAGCACAGCTGCACCAATGCAATTTTACCTGCAAACACTTAAAACATCTAACATAATTACCATTGCTTCTTAAACCTCTCACAATCCTTTCATTTCTTACACTCCAAATACATTTCTGCACCCACTTTATCTACGCTTTTGACTCATTTCATACTAAATCTACACCCCTTGAGCCTACACTGCTTTTCTCACCTGCATTTCTGCAATTCTTCTGCTCGGATTGCCTTACAGTCTCCTCTCCTACTTCCACTACTTCAACCTATTTACCTACTTAACACTATGTCAAGGTTTTCTTATACTCCCCACATCACTCAGTGTCTACCTAATAATGTATCTTTATCCTTCCCCCACTAGTCTCCTCCACCTCCTCCTCTCTCCCCTCCTCTGTCTCCCCTCCATCCCTCTGTTTCCTTCCCCCACCTTTCCTGTTACCCCACTTTCATTCACCTCTGCCCCATGGTCCTGCTACCCCACAACTCAGCCCTGCTCCCTCTCTCCCTTCCCTGTCACCTCCCCACACCCCCATCCACATCACACTGACCTCCCTCCCTGCCCACCTCCTGCAGTTTCCCCTCCTAGCTCAGGCACCAGTACCATCACTACTCTCTCATCATCCCTGCCCTCAAAGTTAATCCCACCTAATCGCTACAGCAACCCTGAAAATCTAATTCACATCTCTCCCACAAACTCATACCCCCTATCCTGTGCCCTCTGGAATGCCAGATCTGTTTGTAACAAACTGGTCCCCACTCATGACCTTTTCATTTCCAACTCCCTACACCTACTAGCCATTACTGAAACTTGGATTACGCCCTCTGACACTACTTCTGCTGCTGCTCTCTCTGCTGGGGGCCTTACATTCACACACACCCCGACCTGGGGGTCGCCATGGGGGTGGTGTTGGGGTCCTTTTACCTTCTAGTTACTCCTACCAACTCATACCACCAGAACCATCCCTTATATTCTCTACATTTGAGGTCCACGCCATATGCCTCTTCCAACCAGTCCATCTTAGAGTAGCTGTCATTTACCGCCCCCCTGGCACTGCTTCCAAATTCATCGACAACTTTGCTTCCTGGCTTCCTCACTTCCTCTCTTCTGACATTCCCACCATTATCCTAGGCAATTTCAACATCCCTATTGACATCCCCACACAATCCCCTGCCTCTAAACTCCTTAACCTCACCTCTTCACTTGGTCTCTCCCAGTGGACCTCCTCACCCTCCCATGTGAATGGGAGCTCACTGGATCTGGTCTTCACTCACCGCTGTGATATTTCTGATTTTTCCAACTCCCCATTTCCCCTCTCTGACCACCACCTGCTCTCCTTCAACCTATCTCTCTCGACTTCCCCATCTCTACCTCCTAAGGCTACCATCACTAAGCGTAACATTGAAGCTATTGACACCACATTCCTTTCCTCCCTGTTTGACTCACTTCTCTCTCCTATTCTCTCTCTCTCATGCCCTGAACAAGCCACTTCCACATACAATGCTTCCCTTACTTCTGCTCTTGACTCTGTTGCTCCACCAACCACTATTCACCCTTGCAAATTAACACCTCAACCCTGGCACACCAAATGCACCAGATATCTGCAAAAATGCTCATGTACTGCTGAGCGACACTGGAGGAAATCACGCTCTAGGGCAGACTTCCTCCATTTCAAACTTATGCTCTCATCCTTCAGTGCTGCCCTTTCTCTTGCTAAACAGTCATACTTCAAGAACCTCATCTCCTCCCAGTCTTCCAACCCCCGGCGCCTCTTTGCCACTCTCAACTCACTCCTCTGCCCACCTCCACCTCGTCTCCCTTCCTCACTCTCTGCTCTTGACTTTGCCACTTACTTCACATCCAAAATTGACTCCATACGTCAGGACATCACATCACACCAGACTATCAGTAACCAGCCTTCTCCCATCCCTTACCAACCCTCCCCATCCCTCGCACCAACTCTGTCATCTTTCTCCCATGCATCTGGAGAGGAAGTCATGGCCCTCATTCGTTCCTGTCCCCTCACCACCTCCCCACTTGACCCTATCCCCTCCCGCCTCCTTTGCCACCTCTCTTCTTCTGCTTGTTCCCATCTTTCCCACCTTCTCAATCTCTCCCTCTCATCAGGCACTGTCCCCTCTGCCTTCAAGCACGCTCTCATCTCTCCTATTCTTAAAAAACCTACCCTTGATCCAAACACTCTCTCCAACTACCGACCCATCTCTCTCCTCCCTTTTGCCTCCAAACTCCTTGAGCGTATTGTCTACAACCGCCTTACTTCCTTTCTTTCCTCACACTCACTGCTTGACCCATTCCAGTCTGGCTTCCATCCTCTCCACTCCACTGAAACTGCCCTTACAAAAGTATGCAATGACCTCCATGCTGCTAAATCTAAGGGACACTACTCTCTACTTATTCTACTTGATCTCTCTGCTGCTTTTGACACTGTGGACCATCCTCTCCTACTGCAAATCCTTCACTCCATTGGTCTGCGTAACACTGCCCTCTCTTGGTTGTCGTCCTACCTTTCTGACCGTTCATTCTCTGTCTCCTCTCATGACTCCACCTCCCCCTCACTTCCACTAACTGTAGGGGTACCCCAAGGTTCTGTCCTTGGTCCTCTTCTCTCTCTATACGTCCTCACTAGGTAAGCTCATTAGTTCTTTTGGTTTCCAATATCATCTCTATGCTGATGACACTCAAATCTATCTTTCCTCTCCAGACCTCTCCCCTACTCTCCTCACTCGTATCTCCAACTGTCTCTCTGCTATCTCTTCCTGGATGTCCCAGCGCTTTCTTAAACTTAACATGTCTAAGACCGAGCTGATCATCTTCCCTCCCTCCCGCATAATCTCACCTCCTACAATCTCATTATCTATTGATGGCACTACTATCTCCTCTACCCCCCAAGCGCGCTGTCTTGGAGTAATCCTTGACTCCTCCCTCTCCTTCAAACCACACATTCAGCACCTCTCACAAACCTGCCGTTTTCATCTAAAAAATATTTCCAGGATCAGACTTTTTCTGACCCAGGATGCTACTAAGACTCTTATCCACTCACTGGTCATCTCCAGACTGGACTGCTGTAATCTCTTCCTGACTGGCATTCCTGACAAATACCTCTCTCCACTCCAATCTATCCTCAATGCTGCTGCCCGGCTCATTTTCCTCACCAAACGCACTACGTCCACCTCTCCTCTCTTACTAGTCCTTCACTGGCTCCCCTTCCCTTTCAGAATCCATTTCAAGCTTCTCACACTTGCTTACAAAGCCCTCACCCACTCCTCTCCCATCTACATCTCTGATCTTATCTCGCTTTACACTCCCACCCGTCCTCTTCGCTCTGCTAATGCACACCGACTCTCCTGCCTACGGATTACTTCCTCCCACTCCTACCTCCAAGATTTTTCACGTGCTGCACCACTTCTCTGGAATTCCCTACCTCTCCCCCTCAGACTCTCCACCTCTCTACAAAACTTCAAACGGGCTCTCAAGACCCACTTCCTTCACCAAACCCAGCCAAATCTCATCCTAAACCTCTGTTCCATGCTCTCTATGTACCCCATCTGTCTCACCCCTGTCTGTCTACCCCTCCCTTTTAGAATGTAAGCTCTCACGAGCAGGGCCCTCTTCCCTCATGTGCTTACTCTTTTCTTACTTTAATAATCTTCAGCTGCACCAAATCCAGCAGTCTTCTGCCACCTGATACTTATTCCAGTGTCATCTGCTGATGTAGCTATGTTTATTTACCCTGTACTTGTCCTATATTGTCGTCAACTGTAAGTTGCTGTTTTCCTGTTTGATTATTTGTTTATGTACTCTGTAATTGGGCACTGCGGAACCCTTGTGGCGCCATATAAATAAAGGATAATAATAATAATAATAATAAATAATATAATATATAGCATTACGGTACAGTAGGCCACTGCTCTACCTACCTCTGTGTCGTCAAGTATACTATCCATCCATACCTGTGGTGCATTTTAGAAAAAAACATGTCTCGGCAGAGCAATCTATAAATCCATCATTTTTCAGACAGCAACAGTGGGTATTGTAATAGTCACCCAATCCATCACTTTTATAGGGTTGCATGCACCCACATGCTACAGCCTGTCTCAATAATTTTACTGTCACGCTGTGTGTGTTTGTGTTTTTATTTGGGTATTTTTTGTTGTTGTAGAACTACAGGTACCAGCAAGCCCGTTATTTCCCCGCCTGCTGGTACTTGAGGTTCTCCAAGTACCAGCAAGCGGGGGAGGCTTGCTGGGCCTTGTAGTTCCACAACGAAAAAACAATATTCTTTTTTTACACACATGGCTATCAGCCCGGCACCCACCACCCAGGGGTGCTGGGGACAGCCTCGGGCTTCACCCCTGGCCCTTGGGTGCCTCGAGGGGAGGAACCTCTTGATTTAAGGGGTCCCCACTCCTCCAGGGAACCCCGGCCAGGGGTGACTAGTTGGAGGGGTAATGCCAGGGCCGCAGGGACCTACATAAAAGTGTCCCCCGGCTGTGGCATTATCTCTCTGGCTAGTGGAGCCCGGTGCTGGTTTTAAAAATATGGGGGACCCCTACATCTATTGTCCCACGTATTTTTGGAACCTGGACCGGTCTAAGAGCCCGGTGCTAGTTGTCTAAATACGGGGAACCCCTGTCCAATTTTTCCCCCAGTATTTAAATAACCAGGACCGGCTCAAAGAGCCCGAGGCTGGTTATACTAAGGAGGGGGGACCTCACGCATTTTTTTTTAACCCATTCAGACCCTTCTCCTTTAAGTTAATGGAAGCCCTGGACAACAAAATTGCATTCATGTCCTCCTCCCTCACCCTTCCCAGTCCCAAACACTCATTTTTTTTTTCTTTAAAAATTTATAATATATAACGAGAACAATGAGCAGGCAGGCAGCGGGCATTGGCGGCATCGGACTGAGATAGAAATTAGTGGTGGAGGGCTGGGTCAGTTGATTGTGGGCGAGTTTGTAAGCCATTGGCGGTGGCAGCGGGTATCGGCTCAGAGGCAGTAGCGGGCATTGGCTAAGGGTCATCGGCAGGATTCGGCGGACATTATGGCTGTAGTGCCTCACTAGCCACTGACCTCACCGCACGCCACTGTGGGACAGATGTAACATGCAGAGAGAGGTATATTTGGGAGGGGGAATGTCCTAGCATAACTGTTAATTGCAGTGTAATACTGTAATTCAGCTGTGCAGCATTTGTGGCTAAATGTCAAAGAAGCCAGTATTTACCCTGCATGCAAAACAATAAATGTATTTGAACATACCTCCCAACTATCCCAATTTTTGCAGGACAGTCACTTTTTTGGGGAATGTCCAGCTAACCCAAACAACCCCCCCCCCTTCCCATGGGGAAGGGGGGGGGGTGGAAGGCTCCCTGTAGCTTGTTGCTCTGCAAATATGCACATTGTGGGTAGAGATGAGCGCCTGAAATTTTTCGGGTTTTGTGTTTTGGTTTTGGGTTCGGTTCCGCGGCTGTGTTTTGGGTTCGACCGCGTTTTGGCAAAACCTCACCGAATTTTTTTTGTCGGATTCGGGTGTGTTTTGGATTCGGGTGTTTTTTAAAAAAAACACTAAAAAACAGCTTAAATCATAGAATTTGGGGGTCATTTTGATCCCATATTATTATTAACCTCAAAAACCATAATTTCCACTCATTTTCAGTCTACTCTGAATACCTCACACCTCACAATATTATTTTTAGTCCTAAAATTTGCACCAAGGTCGCTGGATGACTAAGCTAAGCGACACTAGTGGCCGACACAAACACCTGGCCCATCTAGGAGTGGCACTGCAGTGTCACACAGGATGTCCCTTCCAAAAAACCCTCCCCTATCAGCACATGACGCAAAGAAAAAAAGAGGCGCAATGAGGTAGCTGACTGTGTGAGTAAGATAAGCGACCCTAGTGGCCGACACAAACACCGGGCCCATTTAGGAGTGGCACTGCAGTGTCACGCAGGATGTCCCTTCCAAAAAACCCTCCCCAATCAGCACATGACGCAAAGAAAAAAAGAGGCGCAATGAGGTAGCTGACTGTGTGAGTAAGATTAGCGACCCTAGTGGCCGACACAAACACCGGGCCCATTTTGGAGTGGCACTGCAGTGTCACGCAGGATGTCCCTTCCAAAAAACCCTCCCCAATCAGCACATGACGCAAAGAAAAAAAGAGGCGCAATGAGGTAGCTGACTGTGTGAGTAAGATTAGCGACCCTAGTGGCCGACACAAACATCGGGCCCATTTAGGAGTGGCACTGCAGTGTCACGCAGGATGTCCCTTCCAAAAAACCCTCCCCAATCAGCACATGACGCAAAGAAAAAAAGAGGCGCAATGAGGTAGCTGACTGTGTGAGTAAGATTAGCGACCCTAGTGGCCGACACAAACACCGGGCACATTTAGGAGTGGCACTGCAGTGTCACGCAGGATGTCCCTTCCAAAATACCCTCCCCAATCAGCACATGACGCAAAGAAAAAAAGAGGCGCAATGAGGTAGCTGACTGTGTGAGTAAGATTAGCGACCCTAGTGGCCGACACAAACACCGGGCCCATTTAGGAGTGGCACTGCAGTGTCACGCAGGATGTCCCTTCCAAAAAACCCTCCCCAATCAGCACATGACGCAAAGAAAAAAAGAGGCGCAATGAGGTAGCTGACTGTGTGAGTAAGATTAGCGACCCTAGTGGCCGACACAAACACCGGGCCCATTTAGGAGTGGCACTGCAGTGTCACGCAGGATGTCCCTTCCAAAAAACCCTCCCCAATCAGCACATGACGCAAAGAAAAAAAGAGGCGCAATGAGGTAGCTGACTGTGTGAGTAAGATTAGCGACCCTAGTGGCCGACACAAACACCGGGCCCATTTAGGAGTGGCACTGCAGTGTCACGCAGGATGTCCCTTCCAAAAAACCCTCCCCAATCAGCACATGACGCAAAGAAAAAAAGAGGCGCAATGAGGTAGCTGACTGTGTGAGTTAGATTAGCGACCCTAGTGGCCGACACAAACACCGGGCCCATTTAGGAGTGGCACTGCAGTGTCACGCAGGATGTCCCTTCCAAAAAACCCTCCCCAAACAGCACATGACGCAAAGAAAAATAAAAGAAAAAAGAGGTGCAAGATGGAATTGTCCTTGGGCCCTCCCACCCACCCTTATGTTGTATAAACAAAACAGGACATGCACACTTTAACCAACCCATCATTTCAGTAACAGGGTCTGCCACACGACTGTGACTGATATGACGGGTTGGTTTGGACCCCCCCCAAAAAAGAAGCAATTAATCTCTCCTTGCACAAACTGGCTCTACAGAGGCAAGATGTCCACCTCATCATCACCCTCCGATATATCACCATGTACATCCCCCTCCTCACAGATTATCAATTCGTCCCCACTGGAATCCACCATCTCAGCTCCCTGTGTACTTTGTGGAGGCAATTGCTGCTGGTCAATGTCTCCGCGGAGGAATTGATTATAATTCATTTTAATGAACATCATCTTCTCCACATTTTCTGGATGTAACCTCGTACGCCGATTGCTGACAAGGTGAGCGGCGGCACTAAACACTCTTTCGGAGTACACACTTGTGGGAGGGCAACTTAGGTAGAATAAAGCCAGTTTGTGCAATGGCCTCCAAATTGCCTCTTTTTCCTGCCAGTATAAGTATGGACTGTGTGACGTGCCTACTTGGATGCGGTCACTCATATAATCCTCCACCATTCTTTCAATGGTGAGAGAATCATATGCAGTGACAGTAGACGACATGTCCGTAATCGTTGTCAGGTCCTTCAGTCCGGACCAGATGTCAGCATCAGCAGTCGCTCCAGACAGCCCTGCATCACCGCCAGCGGGTGGGCTCGGAATTCTGAGCCTTTTCCTCGCACCCCCAGTTGCGGGAGAATGTGAAGGAGGAGATGTTGACAGGTCGCGTTCCGCTTGACTTGACAATTTTCTCACCAGCAGGTCTTTCAACCCCAGCAGACTTGTGTCTGCCGGAAAGAGAGATCCAAGGTAGGCTTTAAATCTAGGATCGAGCACGGTGGCCAAAATGTAGTGCTCTGATTTCAACAGATTGACCACCCGTGAATCCTGGTTAAGCGAATTAAGGGCTCCATCCACAAGTCCCACATGCCTAGCGGAATCGCTCCGTGTTAGCTCCTCCTTCAATGTCTCCAGCTTCTTCTGCAAAAGCCTGATGAGGGGAATGACCTGACTCAGGCTGGCAGTGTCTGAACTGACTTCACGTGTGGCAAGTTCAAAGGGCATCAGAACCTTGCACAACGTTGAAATCATTCTCCACTGCGCTTGAGACAGGTGCATTCCACCTCCTATATCGTGCTCAATTGTATAGGCTTGAATGGCCTTTTGCTGCTCCTCCAACCTCTGAAGCATATAGAGGGTTGAATTCCACCTCGTTACCACTTCTTGCTTCAGATGATGGCAGGGCAGGTTCAGTAGTTTTTGGTGGTGCTCCAGTCTTTTGTTCGTGGTACCTGTACGCCGAAAGTGTCCCGCAATTTTTCTGGCCACCGACAGCATCTCTTGCACGCCCCTGTCGTTTTTTAAATAATTCTGCACCACCAAATTCAAGGTATGTGCAAAACATGGGACGTGCTGGAATTTGCCCATATTTAATGCACACACAATATTGCTGGCGTTGTCCGATGCCACAAATCCACAGGAGAGTCCAATTGGGGTAAGCCATTCCGCGATGATCTTCCTCAGTTGCCGTAAGAGGTTTTCAGCTGTGTGCGTATTCTGGAAACCGGTGATACAAAGCGTAGCCTGCCTAGGAAAGAGTTGGCGTTTGCGAGATGCTGCTACTGGTGCCGCCGCTGCTGTTCTTGCGGCGGGAGTCCATACATCTACCCAGTGGGCTGTCACAGTCATATAGTCCTGACCCTGCCCTGCTCCACTTGTCCACATGTCCGTGGTTAAGTGGACATTGGGTACAACTGCATTTTTTAGGACACTGGTGAGTCTTTTTCTGATGTCCGTGTACATTCTCGGTATCGCCTGCCTAGAGAAGTGGAACCTAGATGGTATTTGGTAACGGGGGCACACTGCCTCAATAAATTGTCTAGTTCCCTGTGAACTAACGGCGGATACCGGACGCACGTCTAACACCAACATAGTTGTCAAGGCCTCAGTTATCCGCTTTGCAGCAGGATGACTGCTGTGATATTTCATCTTCCTCGCAAAGGACTGTTGAACAGTCAATTGCTTACTGGAAGTAGTACAAGTGGGCTTACGACTTCCCCTCTGGGATGACCATCGACTCCCAGCAGCAACAACAGCAGCGCCAGCAGCAGTAGGCGTTACACGCAAGGATGCATCGGAGGAATCCCAGGCAGGAGAGGACTCGTCAGAATTGCCAGTGACATTGCCTGCAGGACTATTGGCATTCCTGGGGAAGGAGGAAATTGACACTGAGGGAGTTGGTGGGGTGGTTTGCGTGAGCTTGGTTACAAGAGGAAGGGATTTACTGGTCAGTGGACTGCTTCCGCTGTCACCCAAAGTTTTTGAACTTGTCACTGACTTATTATGAATGCGCTGCAGGTGACGTATAAGGGAGGATGTTCCGAGGTGGTTAACGTCCTTACCCCTACTTATTACAGCTTGACAAAGGCAACACACGGCTTGACACCTGTTGTCCGCTTTTCTGTTGAAATACCTCCACACTGAAGAGCTGATTTTTTTGGTATTTTCACCAGGCATGTCAACGGCCATATTCCTCCCACGGACAACAGGTGTCTCCCCGGGTGCCTGACTTAAACAAACCACCTCACCATCAGAATCCTCCTGGTCAATTTCCTCCCCAGCGCCAGCAACACCCATATCCTCCTCATCCTGGTGTACTTCAACACTGACATCTTCAATCTGACTATCAGGAACTGGACTGCGGGTGCTCCTTCCAGCACTTGCAGGGGGCGTGTAAATGGTGGAAGGCGCATGCTCTTCACGTCCAGTGTTGGGAAGGTCAGGCATCGCAACCGACACAATTGGACTCTCCTTGTGGATTTGGGATTTCGAAGAACGCACAGTTCTTTGCGGTGCTACTGCTTTTGCCAGCTTGAGTCTTTTCATTTTTCTAGCGAGAGGCTGAGTGCCTCCATCCTCATGTGAAGCTGAACCACTAGCCATGAACATAGGCCAGGGCCTCAGCCGTTCCTTGCCACTCCGTGTGGTAAATGGCATATTGGCAAGTTTACGCTTCTCCTCCGACAATTTTATTTTAGGTTTTGGAGTCCTTTTTTTACTGATATTTGGTGTTTTGGATTTGACATGCTCTGTACTATGACATTGGGCATCGGCCTTGGCAGACGACGTTGCTGGCATTTCATCGTCTCGGCCATGACTAGTGGCAGCAGCTTCAGCATGAGGTGGAAGTGGATCTTGATCTTTCCCTAATTTTGGAACCTCAACATTTTTGTTCTCCATATTTTAATAGGCACAACTAAAAGGCACCTCAGGTAAACAATGGAGATGGATGGATACTAGTATACAATTATGGACGGACTGCCGAGTGCCGACACAGAGGTAGCCACAGCCGTGAACTACCGTACTGTACTGTGTCTGCTGCTAATATAGACTGGTTGATAAAGAGATGTCGTAGTATGTATGTATGAAGAAGAAAGAAAAAAAAACCACGGTTAGGTGGTATACAATTATGGACGGACTGCCGAGTGCCGACACAGAGGTAGCCACAGCCGTGAACTACCGTACTGTACTGTGTCTGCTGCTAATATAGACTGGTTGATAAAGAGATGTCGTAGTATGTATGTATGAAGAAGAAAGAAAAAAAAACCACGGGTAGGTGGTATACAATTATGGACGGACTGCCGAGTGCCGACACAGAGGTAGCCACAGCCATGAACTACCGTACTGTACTGTGTCTACTGCTAATATAGACTGGTTGATAAAGAGATGTTGTAGTACGTATGTATAAAGAAGAAAGAAAAAAAAACCACGGTTAGGTGGTATACAATTATGGACGGACTGCCGAGTGCCGACACAGAGGTAGCCACAGCCATGAACTACCGTACTGTACTGTGTCTACTGCTAATATAGACTGGTTGATAAAGAGATGTCGTATGTATGCATGAAGAAGAAAGAAAAAAAAAACACGGTTAGGTGGTATACAATTATGGACGGACTGCCGAGTGCCGACACAGAGGTAGCCACAGCCGTGAACTACCGTACTGTACTGTGTCTGCTGCTAATATAGACTGGTTGATAAAGAGATGTCATAGTATGTATGTATAAAGAAGAAAGAAAAAAAAACCACGGTTAGGTGGTATACAATTATGGACGGACTGCCGAGTGCCGACACAGAGGTAGCCACAGCCGTGAACTACCGTACTGTACTGTGTCTGCTGCTAATATAGACTGGTTGATAAAGAGATGTAGTAGTATGTATGTATAAAGAAGAAAGAAAAAAAAACCACGGGTAGGTGGTATACAATTATGGATGGACTGCCGAGTGCCGACACAGAGGTAGCTACAGCCGTGAACTACCGTACTGTGTCTGCTGCGACTGGATGATAAATAATGATATAAAAAATATATATATATCACTACTGCAGCCGGACAGGTATATATATTATATAATGACGGACCTGCTGGACACTGTCTGTCAGCAGAATGAGTTTTTTATAGAATAAAAAAAAAAACACCACACAAGTGAAGTCACACGACGAGTGTTTAACTTTTTCAGGCAATCACAATATAGTATACTACTAACTATACTGGTGGTCAGTGTGGTCAGGTCACTGGTCAGTCACACTGGCAGTGGCACTCCTGCAGCAAAAGTGTGCACTGTTTAATTTTAATATAATATGTACTCCTGGCTCCTGCTATAACCTATAACTGGCACTGCAGTGCTCCCCAGTCTCCCCCACAATTATAAGCTGTGTGAGCTGAGCACAGTCAGATATATAATATATACATAGATGATGCAGCACACTGGGCTGAGCAGTGCACACAGATATGGTATGTGACTGTCTTGTACTCCTGGCTCCTGCTATAACCTATAACTGGCACTGCAGTGCTCCCCAGTCTCCCCCACAATTATAAGCTGTGTGAGCTGAGCACAGTCAGATATATAATATATACATAGATGATGCAGGCATGCAGCACACTGGGCTGAGCAGTGCACACAGATATGGTATGTGACTGAGTCACTGTGTGTACCGTTTTTTTCAGGCAGAGAACGGATATATTAAATAAAACAACTGCACTGCTGGTGGTCACTGTGGTCAGTCACTAAACTCTGCACTCTCTTCTACAGTATCAGCCTCAGGTCAATCTCTCTCTCTCTCTCTCCTAATCTAAATGGAGAGGACGCCAGCCACGTCCTCTCCCTATCAATCTCAATGCACGTGTGAAAATGGCGGCGACGCGCGGCTCCTTATATAGAATCCGAGTCTCGCGAGAATCCGACAGCGTCATGATGACGTTCGGGCGCGCTCGGGTTAACCGAGCAAGGCGGGAAGATCCGAGTCGCTCGGACCCGTGAAAAAAAACATGAAGTTCGTGCGGGTTCGGATTCAGAGAAACCGAACCCGCTCATCTCTAATTGTGGGTAATTCAGACCTGATCGCTAGGGTGTGTTTTTTGCATCCCTGTAATCAGGTAGTTGCCGCCTACAGCGGAAGGGAAAATTTGCTGTGCAGGTGTGTGATCACATGTGCACAAGAGCTGCACAGCTCAGCACTTACTCAGCCATTGAGGTGACGTCACAAATCCTCCCACAAAACGCCGGGTCCCTCCAGTGTTTTTCCGGACACTCCCTAGAAACATTCAGTTGCCACCCACACAAACACCCTCTTCTTGTCAATCTTCTTGTGATCTCCGGACCGTCGCACTTACGCATTGTGGCGCATACGCATGTGCAGTGCAGACCAGATTGCCCGCTGGGTGAAAATAAATTGAAGCGATCTGGTCTGAATAAGCCTCAATGTCTATTCACGGGAGACAGAGGGGCTGGGGCATGGCCAGCAGCTCACAGAGCACCTATAATGACAAAAATGGGAGACATGGCTCATGATCGCGATATACCTGCGAAGGTACGCCCTCTACTGATTGACAGGCAGAGGCATTCGCATTTTCTGCGGGGCACCCGGAGAAAATGTAGGCACACGCACAGGATGGACCCTGCGTATATGCCCCCATCCTCTTCATAGTTTTTGCGGTTGGAACGCGTATTACGATCCAAACTGAATTAGGCCCTATATGTCTTATATACACGAGCAGTGTGAAAACATCAATCGATGGGGGTAATTCCAAGATGATCGCAGCAGGAATTTTGTTAGCAGTTGGGCAAAACCATGTGTACTGCAGGGGAGGCAGATATAACATGTGCAGAAAGAGTTAGATTTGGGTGAGTTATTTTGTTTCTGTGCAGGGTAAATACTGACTGCTTTATTTTTACACTGCAAATTAGATTGCAGATTGAACACACCACACCCAAATCTAACTCTCTCTGCACATGTTAAATCTGCCTTCCCTGCAGTGCACATAGGTGGTCATTCCGAGTTGTTCGCTCGGTAATTTTCTTCGCATCGCAGCGATTTTCCGCTTAATGCGCATGCGCAATGTTCACACTGCGACTGCGCCAAGTAAATTTGCTATGCAGTTAGGAATATTACTCACGGTTTTTTCATCGTTCTGGTGATCGTAATGTGATTGACAGGAAGTGGGTGTTTCTGGGCGGAAACAGGCCGCTTTAGGGGCGTGTGGGAAAAAATGCTACCGTTTCTGGGGAAAACGCGGGAGTGGCTGGAGAAACGGAGGAGTGTCTGGACGAACGCTGGGTGTGTTTGTGACGTCAAACCAGGAACGACAAGCACTGAACTGATCGCACTGGCAGAGTAAGTCTCGAGCTACTCAGAAACTGCACAGAGATGTCTTATCGCAATATTGCAAATCTTTCGTTCGCAATTTTAAGATGCTAAGATTCACTCCCAGTAGGCGGCAGCTTAGCGTGTGCAATGCTGCTAAAAGCAGCTTGCGAGCGAACAACTCGGAATGAGGGCCATGGGGGGTAATTCTGAGTTGATCGCAGCAGGATTTTTGTTAGCAGTTGGGCAAAACCATGTGCACTGCATTTACGAACAGATGATTTTTTTATATAAATTTTAAAATGTTAGTAAATGTGTGTGTTTTTTTCAACCTGGAAGCCCAACATCGATTAAGATCGATCTTAAATAGACCCCTGGGTTTTAAGGATAACCATGGTTGAGTCCAATGGTTAATTCACATTGACCGAAGTTCTAATTAAGTCACCTGTGCTCAAGCGTGATATCCTTAAAATCTGGATTGCAATGACAGCATTTTGGAACTATGCCTAAGGGTTTAATTTTTACATTTATCCACTGACAATAAATCTACCTACAATATCCCTGTAACTGTTATGATTACAGTATTTCACTAAATAATTTAATTTGCTGAACCTTCTGTAAAAAGAAATATTAAGCTGCTGTAATTCCCAGATGCAGCAAATTTGTTAGCTAGTGGGCAAAACCATGTGCACTGCAGGGATGGGGGGGGGGGGGGGGGCAGATATAACATTTGCAGAGAGATTTAGGTGGGTTATATTGTTTGTGTGCAGGGTAAATACTGGCTGTTTTGTTTTTACACTGCAATTTAGATTTCAGTTTGAACACACCGCACCAAAATCTAACTCTCTCTGCACATATTATACACCCCCCCCCCCCCTGCAGTGTACATGGTTTTAGCTAATAAATTTGCTGCTGTGATCAGATCTGAGTTAAGCCCTATGTATTTGGCACTGGCAAAGGGTTAGAGGCCTTGCTGTAGAGCTCATACCTTTCTTATCATGCATTGTAATATTTCCTATGTCCTGATGTTGTGCTCTCTGCTCCATCCAAGTAAACAGCAATGTAGCATGGCTATCAAAGAGCGTGAAGATTGCAGATTTCCTGGGATTAATGCTAAGGAATGCTATTCCAGAGGCTGCTGCTTTAATTCAAGTGTCACTGGGGTTAAATGGTGTTTTTACCTTAAAAACACAGGTAGAGTATATAGTACAGTGGTAAAGTGGGAGCATGTAGTGCTATTGATTACAGATTTGATGGAGCTTAAACATGGATAAGGTCCATGGCTCTAAGAGTTTATCTTGTGTATCCTTTATTCTTAGTCATGGTCAGATAAGATTAGAAAATACCATTTAAGTGGAAATTTCCTGTTAGCTGTTTTTCAGTTTGCTCAACTGTCTGATTAACTGGTCCTAAAAAAGGACCAAAGGAGCTAAATTGCCCTGTGATCTAGCTAAATTGCCCCAGTTAAAAAAAAAAAAAAACTAAGCTGCTGTAATTCCTGGATGTTTCCTTACTGCATCAACAGGAAGTGACAAGAAACAATGTAATGTGGAACCGTACAGCAGAAGGGATTGCGGCTACCCCACAATAAGTGCAGCGGAATGTAAGAAGAGGAATTGTTGCTTTGACTGCAGCATTCCCGGGGTTAACTGGTGTTTCTTCAAGTCACAAGGTATGGAGCTGCTGTATAGTTACTCGCAAGTCAGTAGTTGTATGATGCTCACACCTGTTAAGCTGGATACACACAGAATGCCCTACACAGGGGGTGAAATGAACGCCCCCCCCACCCCCCGTACGCTCAGCACACATCACGCTGTGCTGAGCGGGGGGAGAGATGTGTGCTGAGCAGTTCGCTCAGCACACATCTCTCCCCAAAATCGGGCCGTGAATACGGACCTTTAAACTGGATCCACACTTAGATTATCTGTCCAATTTTTTTTTCTAGTTGAAACAAAATTATGCTAATATGTGGTAGCAAATTACAATTGACCATTTGCTCACAAACACTGGAAAACATCCAAAAATGGTCATTTAGATAAATTGGTTAAATCCATTTCATTTAGCTAATTTATCCAAACTACCTTTATTGTATCTTTGTGGGTGAATGATGTGTGGGTCAGTGTTGAGGGTGGTGGAGGAGATGGGTAATAGGCACAGCAGGGTGTGGACAGTCAAATAGTGTGCTTAGAGGTTCAGAGTCATTGTATGAGACTCTGGCAACAGTAACTTGATGAGTCTGGTGTCCATAGGGTGGGACGCATTAACCTTTTTATGCTATTGAAATAGTTCTCCTCCTGACCGACGCAGTTCCTTGCTCCGAGTTGGTGTATTGTCCTGTTGCAGCGCCTCTCCACTGTGGTCACAGTGAGCTGTGTGGTGTTGCTGGCGCATGCCAATCTCCCCCCAACCTCCCTCTTGCATTTCAGACCTACGTACGCATGATGGGATCTTGTATGATATGCGCGTGTGCTGTAGAGATGAAAGTGGGGGTGAGGAGGCAGATCGTGAGATGGGGAAACTTTGTGGACTGTTAGCGAAGGGGAGCACTGGGCAATCTGAGTTGCAAAGAGGGCAGCAGAAGAGGTTATTGCATGTGCACTGGTGACAGGTCCATCCTTGGTGGCCAGCCTCAGTGGTAAAGGGGTACATGAGCTAGTGTCCCTTGGCCAGCCATGTACCATGGCCACCTCCCTACCTCCTATATATTCTCCCTGATCTGTCACTTTGTTACGGTCTGCTGCTGGCACTGGTGTATCGTCCTGCAGTTGCCGTCTCCGCCCATTGCTGTGACTTCCCCCAGAGTTAGCCACACAGAGTGACAGATCTGGGAAAATATATAGGAGATCATTACTTTCACTTGCAGCCTACCTTATTTTTTGCAGCCTAGCATGCTCCTGACCCCTTCTCTCACTAATACTTATACAACATTCATGAACTCATCTTAAGGTTTCTTTATTATTCAGTCACACTGTCTTGGATCCAAACCATTTCCTGTGGCATTGCAGTCAAACAATTGAGCTATTTACCCTTGCATAGAAAGGTATAATCTAAGCTAGAGAATTCTATTTGGAGCTCACCTTGTACTTTGTGAAGAAATAATCAGCTTTGTGGCTGAGCAGATATATGGAGTGTGTGGCTGCACACTGCATTGATCTGCTGAGTTGCAATGCTAATAATTTTTTTTTTTTGCAAAGTACCAATAGCTTCATTGTGAAGGTGGAAAGAAGGGTGTTACGGCATGGAATGTACAAACTGCGAGACCCTGCTGGTAGCGCCTTTGTCTATTTAGTAGGAAGGGCACGTAACAGCCGGGGGGCAATGGAGGAAGCCCCTTTAGGGCTGGGGCCCGGCGGCAACTGACTCCGTTGTCTCTGGCAGTTCCGCCCCTGGACTAGAGGAATGGTCAAGAACATGGCAACATTTAATGCCAAAAAATGCAAAATCATACACGTCTCAAAAATGCAAAGGCTAACTATAATATTAAGGGCATTATAATGGCAAGAGGAAAGCTATCTAAGTATTACTATTTCAGGTAAGCAATGTAACAAAGCAATAGGAAAGGCAAGTCAGATGCTTGTTTGCATAGGTTAAAGAACCAGTAGCAGAAAAAAGTAATACAGGTTGAGTATCCCATATCAAAATATTCCGAAATACGGAATATTCCGAAATACGGACTTTTTTGAGTGAGACTGAGATAGTGAAACCTTTGTGTTTTGATGGCTCAGTGTACACACACTTTGTTTAATACTCAAAGTTATTAAAAATATTGTATTAAATGAACTTCAGACTGTGTGTATAAGGTGTATATGAAACATAAATGAATTCTGTGAATGTACACACACTTTGTATAATGCACAAAGTTATAAAAAATATTGCCTAAAATGACCTTCAGGCTGTGTGTATAAGGTGTATATGAAACATAAATGCCTTCTGTGCTTAGATTTAGGTCCCATCACCATAATATCTCGTTATGGTATGCAATTATTCCAAAATACAGAAAAATCCGATATCCAAAATTCCTCTGGTCCCAAGCATTTTGGATAAGGGATACTCAACCTGTAATGCCACTGTATAGGTCCTTGGTACAGCCACATTTAGAATCCTGTGTTCAGTTCCAGAAGCCATATCTCCAGAAGGCTGTAAATACATTAGGGCAACTAAAATTGTGCATGGCCTACATCACAAAACTTACCTGGAAATACTAAAAAATGTTGATGTGTATAGTTTGGAGAAGGGAAGAGGGAACATACAGTAATAGAAACATTTAAATATATAGGGAGGAATGTAATAGGGTGTGAGAATCAGAAAGTGAGAGATTTTGTGTTTTTTCCTGTTGTTTTTTTTTTTTGGTTTGATTGTTTGTTTTTAAAGTGGCAATCCTTTACATGGCAAAACCAGGTTGATATTTGCCATGTAAAGGATTGCCACCGTGGGCATGTGTAGAAGGGGCACTGCTACTGTTGGCATTATGTGTGTAAGCTGCACTGATATGGTGGTTATGTGTATAAAGGGCACTGCGACTGTGGGTATTATTATTATTATTATTATTATTATTATATGTGGTGTAATGACAATAAGATAGTGCTACTGTGTGGCGTATTTTGATTTGGGGTGCTATTGTGTGGCCATGCCCCTTCCTTGTGATACCACACCTTCTTTTTTTAAGGAGCGCACTGTCCCTTTATTAAGTATTGGAGAGAGGGCCCAAATTAATAGTTTGCAGGGAGGCGCCAAACACCCTAGCACTGGCCCTTTGGTAGGGGACAGGATTTGCTTCTGCTTGTGCACATATGTTATGATTGCCAGCCAACAGCACTGGTTTTGCCTATAACACTAACTATAAATATTTTGAATTGGTCCTGGACCACCAATCCAAGGCACCCCTGCAAGTGTCCTGAGGCACCCCAGGGTGCAGTTTGAGAACCACTGGTCTAGTGAGTACCCAGGATAATTATTGTAGCTGGTCTGCGGGTAACAGCTCTCAGATCCACTTCTAGAAAAAATGCAGCAATGTAATTTGAGTGACAAACTGCACAGATGAACCCTTTCTGTGACTGCTGCACAGGGATCACACAAACTCTATTCATAGGGCTGACTTCACTTAGGGGAGATGTTCTCACCCCGCAAAGAAGTGCGAGTATATACCGCACTTACGGTACCATTGGATTTACAGATATTTTCTTGCAATACACTATGGGGGTCATTCTGAGTTGATTGCTCGCTAGCAGTTTTTAGCAGCCATGCAAACGCATTGTCGCTGCCCACTGGAGAGTGTATATTCACTTTGGAGAAGTGCGAACACTTGAGCAGCAGAGCGCCTGCAAAATCGTTTCAAAATAAGACCAGCACTGTAGTTACACTTCGTGTGCGTTGATTCTAACAACCGAGGGACGGCTTTTGATGTCACACACCCATCCAGCGAATGCCCAGCCACGTCTGCATTTCTTCTGCCACGCCTGCATTTTTCCAAGCACTCCCTGAAAACGGTCAGTTGCCACCCAGAAACGCCCTCTTTCTGTCAATCTCCTTGTGGCCTGTTCTGTGATTGGAATAATCGCTAGAACTAGTGCAAAACCACAATGGACTTTGTACCCGTATGATGCGCATGCACATTACGGAGCATGCGCATGCACAGATTAGCCATTTTTTTTCAACTGATTGCTACGCAGCGAACAACGGCAGCATGCGATCAACTCGGAATGACCCCCTATATACATAGAAACATGGATTTTTACTGCAGGAATTATGGTTAGTTTAGGGGTATCGGTTAGGGTCAACAGAGGTGTAGCTAGGGGTCCAAGCGCCCCTGGCAAAGTAAGGGACTGGCGCCCCCCCTTTCGATAAAGCATTGCAGTCCATTGGCGGTTACCATGTTGGAGCCACAGCAACTGACCCCCTCCCCCACACGCTGCCCTACATCATCGGCTGGGATTCACTGTTGGTGTGAAGCCACTGGGAACAGTCTGGTAGCATTAGCAGCAGTCTGTGTCATAGATAGGGAAGGCAGAAGGTTAACTAGCTAATAGCAGTCTGTTGGCAACAGAGGCTGGGCGGGGGGCTGAGAATGAGCCAACGCTGATCAGTGTCCAGTCTGCTTAGACAAAAATATTTTGTGATCAGGGCTGGTTCTAGACCAAAGGAGCCAATGGCAAAAATTTCCTTTGGCACCCCCCCTCCCCCACACACATACACACACACACACACACACACACACACACACACACACACACCAAAAAAGAACATATCCCAGTTTAACATAACGCTATGTGGTGCAAGGTGTGGAGCTGGTTACTTGTATCAGACCTCTGACATTTGCCTTTTCACCCATATTGCATACTTTTTCTTGCAGGTTGTGTCTTAATTCAAGAAGTGTTCTAAGTACTTCAGCTTAGTATCTTTACTGACCCCTCTTTACCCCACACTACATAACTGACCCCTCTATACCCTACACTACATCACTGACCTTTCTATAACCATCACTGCATTACTGACCCCTCTATACAGTACACTGACCTCTATATACCTGCTAGTACATCCCTGATGCCTATATTCCCTAAGCTTAATCCCTGACGCCTCTATTCCCTACGCTACATCCCTGACGCCTCTATTCCCTATGCTACATCCCTGACGCCTCTATACCCTACGCTACATCCCTGATGCCTCTATTCCCTACGCTACATTCCTGATGCCTCTATAACCTACGCTACATCCCTGACGCCTCTATACCCTACGCTACATCCCTGACGCCTCTATACAGTACAATGCATTACTGATCCCTCTAGACCATACATCCTCATTACATCAGAGAGATAGTGAAACACTGGAAAAAATAAGGATAAAGTGGACTACAGAAACTGATGCTCTAAACAAAGGAGAGAGAGAGAGAGAAAAGCACAAGGGAAAGTGGGCAATCGGAACACCATAGAGAGAGGAGAGATAGAAATGCCTGAAAAAGTAAAGGGGGTTGGGTATGGCATCCGGCGCTCGGGATTCCAGCAGTCACATGATACCTAATCCTAACCCTCTGGGGGGGTGGCGGATAGGGATAACCCTCAGGGGGTGGCAGCTAGGACTAACCCCCCCCCCCCCTCCTAGTGCCTTCCCTAACACCCGCTCCCCCGGTCCTAACCCTCCCTCCAATACTCGCCTTCGGGATGTTGGCTGTCTGTGTGCCGGCACCAGTCTCCCAAGTGGTGTCAGGATTCCAACATCGGTCAAATGACCGCCGGTATACCGTCTGCCGGGATGGTAAATGTATCCTGAGGACAGGTAGTGAGTGTGGAGGGATAGGTGGTTCAGTAAAATGTAACAGCTCAAACTGCGATCATTCACTGATAAATTGATTTATAGCTCTCCCTTTTTAACCATTGCAGTCATAAAAGCAATGTTTTTTAAACTTTTAAATAAAGCTTGTTAGCATCCCCAGCACACTGTATATGCTGGGAGATGTAGTTCTCAATATGAAAACATTTAATTACTGTATGAACTCTAATTCCCCAACTGAAACCTCTCACAAACACACACTCCTAAATCTAGTACACACACACACACACACACACACACACATTTCCCCAGTACTGACTCTCATCACTTCCACACACTGACAACTCCCTCCTGCTCCTCTCCCCACTGACACTGACAGCTCCCTCACAGTCACACACATCCTCCACCCCCCCACACACACACTGATAGCACACATGCACAAATCCCCCCCTCCTCGACACTAACTGTCACGGACTGCTTGGGCAGCAGGGGGCAGGCTCTGACTTGAAGTGCTGAAATTCAACAGCTCTCTCGAACTTGCAAGGCATGGCTGTGCAGCTGTCTCCAGCCATCTCCTTGCCCACTGTGTAATTTGTGGCGTTCTCTGATGTTCCCCGCTCTGCCTCTACAACCGGCACATAATGTACAGCAGTGGTGACTCCTGAGTATGGGCCTGGAGAACTCCGCCTACCGGGGGGTAGGGATTAATAATTTCAAAGGGGCAGAGCTAGGAGTGAAGCAGTGGACAGCAGTTGAGGGGCGTTTCAAACTGTAACAGGGTTGGGACAATTTCAGTATCCTTCCCTCACCGTCTAATTGGTCAGTCCCACGCTGATTGCCATAGCGCCCTTTCGAGACTGCAGAACTCTATCCCTTAGCCACGGTTGGCACAGCTGGATGGTGCCCCTGGCAAGTGCCATCCTGGCCAAGGGGTAGATACTAGAGATGAGCGGGTTCGGTTTCTTTGAATCCGAACCCGCACGAACTTCACTTTTTTTTCCACGGGTCCGAGCGACTCGGATCTTCCCGCCTTGCTCGGTTAACCCGAGCGCGCCCGAACGTCATCATGACGCTGTCGGATTCTCGCGAGACTCGGATTCTATATAAGGAGCCGCGCGTCGCCGCCATTTTCACTCGTGCATTGAGATTGATAGGGAGAGGACGTGTCTGGCGTCCTCTCCATTAGAATAGAGATAGATAGATTAGATAGAGAGAGATTGTGCAGAGTCGCAGACAGAGTTAGTTTACCACAGTCAGTGACCAGTGCAGTTGCTAGTTAACTTTTATTTAATATAATATATCCGTTCACTTCTCTCTGCTATATCCGTTCTCTGCCTGAAAAAAAAAACGATACACAGCACAGTCAGTCACACAGTGTGACTCAGTCTGTGTGCACTCAGCTCAGCCCAGTGTGCTGCACAGTCATCAATGTATAAATTAAAAGCTTATAATTAATTGTGGGGGAGACTGGGGAGCACTGCAGGTTGTTAGCAGGAGCCAGGAGTACAATTATATTAATTAACAGTGCACACTTTTGCTGCAGGAGTGGTGACCAGTGCCTGACCACCAGTATAGTATTGTTGTATACTACTAATATCTCTTTAAATATCAACCAGTCTATATTAGCAGCAGACACAGTACAGTGCGGTAGTTCACGGCTACCTCTGTGTCGGCACACGGCAGGCAGTCCGTCCGACCAGAATTGTATTATTTATTATTATATACCTACCACCTAACCGTGGTTTTTTTTTCATTCTTTATACCGTCATAGTGTCATCCTAATTGTTACGAGTATACTACTATCTCTTTATCAACCAGTGTACAGTGCGGTAGTTCACGGCTGTGGCTACCTCTGTGTCGGCACACGGCAGGCAGTCCGTCCGACCAGAATTGTATTATTTATTATTATATACCTACCACCTAACCGTGGTTTTTTTTTCATTCTTTATACCGTCATAGTGTCATCCTAATTGTTACGAGTATACTACTATCTCTTTATCAACCAGTGTACAGTGCGGTAGTTCACGGCTGTGGCTACCTCTGTGTCGGCACACGGCAGGCAGTCCGTCCGACCAGAATTGTATTATTTATTATTATATACCTACCACCTAACCGTGGTTTTTTTTTCATTCTTTATACCGTCATAGTGTCATCCTAATTGTTACGAGTATACTACTATCTCTTTATCAACCAGTGTACAGTGCGGTAGTTCACGGCTGTGGCTACCTCTGTGTCGGCACACGGCAGGCAGTCCGTCCGACCAGAATTGTATTATTTATTATTATATACCTACCACCTAACCGTGGTTTTTTTTTCATTCTTTATACCGTCATAGTGTCATCCTAATTGTTACGAGTATACTACTATCTCTTTATCAACCAGTGTACAGTGCGGTAGTTCACGGCTGTGGCTACCTCTGTGTCGGCACACGGCAGGCAGTCCGTCCGACCAGAATTGTATTATTTATTATTATATACCTACCACCTAACCGTGGTTTTTTTTTCATTCTTTATACCGTCATAGTGTCATCCTAATTGTTACGAGTATACTACTATCTCTTTATCAACCAGTGTACAGTGCGGTAGTTCACGGCTGTGGCTACCTCTGTGTCGGCACACGGCAGGCAGTCCGTCCGACCAGAATTGTATTATTTATTATTATATACCTACCACCTAACCGTGGTTTTTTTTTCATTCTTTATACCGTCATAGTGTCATCCTAATTGTTACGAGTATACTACTATCTCTTTATCAACCAGTGTACAGTGCGGTAGTTCACGGCTGTGGCTACCTCTGTGTCGGCAGTCGGCAGGCAGTCCATCCATCCATAATTGTATTATTATTATAATATATACCACCTAACTGTGGTTTTTTTTGCATTCTTTATACCGTCGTCAGGGTGTCATACTAGTTGTTACGAGTATACTACTATCTCTTTATCAACCAGTGTACAGTGCGGTAGTTCACGGCTGTGGCTACCTCTGTGTCGGCAGTCGGCAGGCAGTCCGTCCATCCATAATTGTATTATTATTATAATATATACCACCTAACCGTGGTTTTTTTTTCATTCTTTATACCGTCGTCATAGTGTCATACTAGTTGTTACGAGTATACTACTATCTCTTTATCAACCAGTGTACAGTGCGGTAGTTCACGGCTGTGGCTACCTCTGTGTCGGCAGTCGGCAGGCAGTCCGTCCATCCATAATTGTATTGTTATTATAATATATACCACCTAACCGTGGTTTTTTTATACCACCTAACCGTGGCAGTCCGTCCATAATTGTATACTAGTATCCAATCCATCCATCTCCATTGTTTACCTGAGGTGCCTTTTAGTTCTGCCTATAAAATATGGAGAACAAAAAAGTTGAGGTTCCAAAATTAGGGAAAGATCAAGATCCACTTCCACCTCGTGCTGAAGCTGCTGCCACTAGTCATGGCCGAGACGATGAAATGCCAGCAACGTCGTCTGCCAAGGCCGATGCCCAATGTCATAGTACAGAGCATGTCAAATCCAAAACACCAAATATCAGAAAAAAAAGGACTCCAAAACCTAAAATAAAATTGTCGGAGGAGAAGCGTAAACTTGCCAATATGCCATTTACCACACGGAGTGGCAAGGAACGGCTGAGGCCCTGGCCTATGTTCATGGCTAGTGGTTCAGCTTCACATGAGGATGGAAGCACTCAGCCTCTCGCTAGAAAACTGAAAAGACTCAAGCTGGCAAAAGCACCGCAAAGAACTGTGCGTTCTTTGAAATCCCAAATCCACAAGGAGAGTCCAATTGTGTCGTTTGCGATGCCTGACCTTCCCAACACTGGACGTGAAGAGCATGCGCCTTCCACTATTTGCATGCCCCCTGCAAGTGCTGGAAGGAGCACCCGCAGTCCAGTTCCTGATAGTCAGATTGAAGATGTCAGTGTTGAAGTACACCAGGATGAGGAGGATATGGGTGTTGCTGGCGCTGGGGAGGAAATTGACCAGGAGGATTCTGATGGTGAGGTGGTTTGTTTAAGTCAGGCACCCGGGGAGACACCTGTTGTCCGTGGGAGGAATATGGCCGTTGACATGCCAGGTGAAAATACCAAAAAAATCAGCTCTTCGGTGTGGAGGTATTTCACCAGAAATGCGGACAACAGGTGTCAAGCCGTGTGTTCCCTTTGTCAAGCTGTAATAAGTAGGGGTAAGGACGTTAACCACCTCGGAACATCCTCCCTTATACGTCACCTGCAGCGCATTCATAATAAGTCAGTGACAAGTTCAAAAACTTTGGGTGACAGCGGAAGCAGTCCACTGACCAGTAAATCCCTTCCTCTTGTAACCAAGCTCACGCAAACCACCCCACCAACTCCCTCAGTGTCAATTTCCTCCTTCCCCAGGAATGCCAATAGTCCTGCAGGCCATGTCACTGGCAAGTCTGAAGAGTCCTCTCCTGCCTGGGATTCCTCCGATGCATCCTTGCGTGTAACGCCTACTGCTGCTGGCGCTGCTGTTGTTGCCGCTGGGAGTCGATGGTCATCCCAGAGGGGAAGTCGTAAGCCCACTTGTACTACTTCCAGTAAGCAATTGACTGTTCAACAGTCCTTTGCGAGGAAGATGAAATATCACAGCAGTCATCCTACTGCAAAGCGGATAACTGAGTCCTTGACAACTATGTTGGTGTTAGACGTGCGTCCGGTATCCGCCGTTAGTTCACAGGGAACTAGACAATTTATTGAGGCAGTGTGCCCCCGTTACCAAATACCATCTAGGTTCCACTTCTCTAGGCAGGCGATACCGAGAATGTACACGGACGTCAGAAAAAGACTCACCAGTGTCCTAAAAAATGCAGTTGTACCCAATGTCCACTTAACCACGGACATGTGGACAAGTGGAGCAGGGCAGGGTCAGGACTATATGACTGTGACAGCCCACTGGGTAGATGTATGGACTCCCGCCGCAAGAACAGCAGCGGCGGCACCAGTAGCAGCATCTCGCAAACGCCAACTCTTTCCTAGGCAGGCTACGCTTTGTATCACCGCTTTCCAGAATACGCACACAGCTGAAAACCTCTTACGGCAACTGAGGAAGATCATCGCGGAATGGCTTACCCCAATTGGACTCTCCTGTGGATTTGTGGCATCGGACAACGCCAGCAATATTGTGTGTGCATTAAATATGGGCAAATTCCAGCACGTCCCATGTTTTGCACATACCTTGAATTTGGTGGTGCAGAATTTTTTAAAAAACGACAGGGGCGTGCAAGAGATGCTGTCGGTGGCCAGAAAAATTGCGGGACACTTTCGGCGTACAGGCACCACGTACAGAAGACTGGAGCACCACCAAAAACTACTGAACCTGCCCTGCCATCATCTGAAGCAAGAAGTGGTAACGAGGTGGAATTCAACCCTCTATATGCTTCAGAGGTTGGAGGAGCAGCAAAAGGCCATTCAAGCCTATACAATTGAGCACGATATAGGAGATGGAATGCACCTGTCTCAAGTGCAGTGGAGAATGATTTCAACGTTGTGCAAGGTTCTGATGCCCTTTGAACTTGCCACACGTGAAGTCAGTTCAGACACTGCCAGCCTGAGTCAGGTCATTCCCCTCATCAGGCTTTTGCAGAAGAAGCTGGAGGCATTGAAGAAGGAGCTAACACGGAGCGATTCCGCTAGGCATGTGGGACTTGTGGATGCAGCCCTTAATTCGCTTAACAAGGATTCACGGGTGGTCAATCTGTTGAAATCAGAGCACTACATTTTGGCCACCGTGCTCGATCCTAGATTTAAAGCCTACCTTGGATCTCTCTTTCCGGCAGACACAGGTCTGCTGGGGTTGAAAGACCTGCTGGTGACAAAATTGTCAAGTCAAGCGGAACGCGACCTGTCAACATCTCCTCCTTCACATTCTCCCGCAACTGGGGGTGCGAGGAAAAGGCTCAGAATTCCGAGCCCACCCGCTGGCGGTGATGCAGGGCAGTCTGGAGCGACTGCTGATGCTGACATCTGGTCCGGACTGAAGGACCTGACAACGATTACGGACATGTCGTCTACTGTCACTGCATATGATTCTCTCAACATTGATAGAATGGTGGAGGATTATATGAGTGACCGCATCCAAGTAGGCACGTCACACAGTCCGTACTTATACTGGCAGGAAAAAGAGGCAATTTGGAGGCCCTTGCACAAACTGGCTTTATTCTACCTAAGTTGCCCTCCCACAAGTGTGTACTCCGAAAGAGTGTTTAGTGCCGCCGCTCACCTTGTCAGCAATCGGCGTACGAGGTTACATCCAGAAAATGTGGAGAAGATGATGTTCATTAAAATGAATTATAATCAATTCCTCCGCGGAGACATTGACCAGCAGCAATTGCCTCCACAAAGTACACAGGGAGCTGAGATGGTGGATTCCAGTGGGGACGAATTGATAATCTGTGAGGAGGGGGATGTACACGGTGATATATCGGAGGGTGAAGATGAGGTGGACATCTTGCCTCTGTAGAGCCAGTTTGTGCAAGGAGAGATTAATTGCTTCTTTTTTGGGGGGGGTCCAAACCAACCCGTCATATCAGTCACAGTCGTGTGGCAGACCCTGTCACTGAAATGATGGGTTGGTTAAAGTGTGCATGTCCTGTTTTGTTTATACAACATAAGGGTGGGTGGGAGGGCCCAAGGATAATTCCATCTTGCACCTCTTTTTTCTTTTCTTTTTCTTTGCATCATGTGCTGATTGGGGAGGGTTTTTTGGAAGGGCCATCCTGCGTGACACTGCAGTGCCACTCCTAGATGGGCCCGGTGTTTGTGTCGGCCACTAGGGTCGCTTATCTTACTCACACAGTCAGCTACCTCATTGCGCCTCTTTTTTTCTTTGCGTCATGTGCTGTTTGGGGAGGGTTTTTTGGAAGGGACATCCTGCGTGACACTGCAGTGCCACTCCTAGATGTGCCCGGTGTTTGTGTCGGCCACTAGGGTCGCTAATCTTACTCACACAGTCAGCTACCTCATTGCGCCTCTTTTTTTCTTTGCGTCATGTGCTGTTTGGGGAGGGTTTTTTGGAAGGGCCATCCTGCGTGACACTGCAGTGCCACTCCTAGATGGGCCCGGTGTTTGTGTCGGCCACTAGGGTCGCTTATCTTACTCACACAGCGACCTCGGTGCAAATTTTAGGACTAAAAATAATATTGTGAGGTGTGATGTGTTCAGAATAGGCTGAAAATGAGTGTAAATTATGTTTTTTGAGGTTAATAATACTTTGGGATCAAAATTACCCCCAAATTCTATGATTTAAGCTGTTTTTTAGGGTTTTTTGAAAAAAACACCCGAATCCAAAACACACCCGAATCCGACAAAAAAAATTCGGTGAGGTTTTGCCAAAACGCGGTCGAACCCAAAACACGGCCGCGGAACCGAACCCAAAACCAAAACACAAAACCCGAAAAATTTCCGGCGCTCATCTCTAGTAGATACGCCCCTGAGGGTCAGGGCCAGCAACAGAAATCTCGGGGCCCAGTGCACTGATATCTCTGGGGCCCCCTCAACCCCCCCTTAACTTGGCAGAGGGATCTTTAAAAAAAATGGAGCCTTTGACTCGGACCGTCAGTGAGGCCGGCAGGTGGTTTTCATACTGGGCTATCCAGCTCTTCGGTGGCGGTGGCAGGGACATTCAGAAAAGGGCCAGCACAGCAACATGCATAATAATGGCAATACAGTATGGACCACAGGGACTGGACAAAGTGATGGGGTAAAAGGAGGGGGGAGGGTTTAGTTGGCCTGTTAATTGTTTTCCTGCTTAAATTGAGCAGTTGGTGGATACACTTTAAAAAGCAATATTGGCACTGTGGCCCCATTATTTCTGTTCTTAATACTTGGAGCCCTGAACAAGTGTCCCCTTTGTCCCCCCTGTCACCGGGCCTGTTCAGGCGTTACCTATGGAGAAGCTGCGACATGACATCCTAGGACACGATACTGCACCATGCATCACCATTATATTTCAGTGTGCCTTGTCAATATTTAAATCTTGTTCTGTGTGACGTGAGTTGTAAATGGTTGAAAATCTCTGTGCTACAGCATCGTCACCATGTAGTTATAACAACACCGCAAAACCACCAAAAGACGTGTTTTGGTAGAGGGACTGCTGGAGGGGCCCATTGGGGCCCCCAGTTTGCTACCCCACCCCAGTATACCTGTGCTGTAGCCAGTGGAAGGGGCACTATCTTCCCGGTGATCTCTTCGGGAAGATGGTGCCGCACATAGAAAGCAAAGACTCTGGCTGCACTCTCCTGCCCTCGCTCTAAGCAAGGTGATCGGGCCACAAAAGGACCCCTGTCGGACCCCGGCCTGTGGGCCACAAAAGGATGCATTGGGGGCGGCATGCGGCCCATGGGATTGACACCCCTGCCCTAGAGTATCAAAATTTGTTTCACGGCACCCCTAGGCCAAAGTTTTTTTTATTGAGAAATTCAGAAAAAAATATAAAATTAAGTAAATTGTGTTTATAGCATGTCTTCCTCAGGTTCAGTTATGTTGTGAGGGAATGGTTTTGCCAATTTAATAAAGTATAAATAATTTTAATTGGTCCTGGACCACCAAACTATGCTACCAGTGCAAGAACCCCAGTTTGGAAACTACTGCCATAAAATAAACCTTTTTTGTTTTTTTTAAACTACATGTAATACACCTTAGATCTCAGTTCCTAAAAGGTTTTAAACCCGTGCATACAGTAAACTACACATATTTAAAAATCCTACACCGGGCACAAGTGCTCACGGGCCAATTTCATGGCAGTCTCGGATAGGAGGGCATTGTGGATTCACCAAGGGAATGCTGATGCTGACTCCAAGAAGAAAGGGAGTCTCTTCCCTATGAAGGTGAAGCCTTGTTTGGCGACGGCCTAGTTAATTTGATCTCGGCAGCTCCCGCAGGTAAGTCATCCTTCTTGCCCTATGTTCCCTCTCAACGGATGAAGACGCATCATTATCTGACGCAGTCATTTCGGCCCAATAGATATGCAAGAAGTTAAGATTCCCCTTTCTTTGCAGGTAGAGGAAGGAAAAGAGAGAAGAGGTCTGTAGCCTCTTCAAGATCGCAGGAGCAGAGATCGTCCTCTGCTTCTGCCAAATCCACTGCATGACGCTGGGGCTCTCTTGCAGGAGCCCGCACCAGTGGGGGGCACGTCTAAAACTCTTCAGTCAGTTCTAGATTCATTCGGACCTGGACTCGTGGGTTTTACAAATAGTGTCCCAAGGGTACAAACTGGGGTTTCAAGACGTTCCCCCTCACCGATTGTTCAAATCAGCCTTAGTCAGCAGGGAGAAGGTTTTTATTCAAGCCTCTTCGTGGTCCAGAAGCCGGACGGCTCAGTCAGACCAATCTTAAATCTGAAATCCCTTAATTTCTACCTAAAGAAATTCAATTTCAAGATGGAATCTCTCAGGGTAGTGATCTCCAGTCCGGGGGATAAAGGAGATTTCATGGTTTTGGTAGACATAAAGGATGCCTACTTATATGTTCCCATTTAGCCACTGCATCAAGCTACCTGAGGTTTGCAATTCAGGATTGTCATTACCAATTTCAGACGTTGCCGTTTGGTCTGTCCACGGCTCCGAGGATTTTCACCAGGGTGATGGCGGAAATGATGGTCCTCCTTCGCAAGCAAGGAGTCACAATTATCCCGTACTTGGATGATCTCCTGATAAAGGCGAGATCCAGGGACCAGTTGGTGCAAAACATCTACTCTCCCTGACAGTTCTTCAACAACATGGTTGGCTCCTAAACTTGCCAAAATCGCAGTTGGTCCCAATGACGCGGTTGTTGTTTTTGGGAGTGATACTGGACACAGAAGAGGTTTTCTTCTAGTGGAAAGGCTCTGGAGATCCAGAGTCTGGTCAAACAAATTCTGAAACCAGCAAGAGTGTTAATCCATCAATGCATTCAGTTGCTGGGGAAGATGGTTGCGGCCTACGAGGTCATTCAGTTTAGCAGGTTCCATGCCAGAGTGTTCCAGTGGGACCTGTTGGACAAGTGGTCCGGCTCCCACCTACACATGCACCGGAGGATAATCCTGTCTTCCAAGACCAGAATCTCACTCCATTGGTGGCTGCACAGTTCTCACCACCTAGAGGGGCGATGGTTCGGGATCCAGGACGGGATCCTAGGGACCACGGATGCAACCCTCCGAGGCTGGAGAGCAGTCACACAGGGGGAAAACATCCAAGGAAGATGGTCAAGTCTTCCTTGGATGTTTTCATCTCCACATAAATGTTCTGGAGTTAAGGGCCATTTAATAACTGCAGACACAGTACGCACTGGGACGGGTGCCCAGCATCCTCTACGGACTAAGAGAAAAGGATTTACCGGTAGGTATTAAAATCCTATTTTCTCTAACGTCCTAGAGGATGCTGGGGACTCCGTAAGGACCATGGGGATAGACGGGCTCCGCAGGAGACATGGGCACTTTAAGAAAGACTTTAGTTCTGGGTGTGCACTGGCTCCTCCCTCTATGCCCCTCCTCCAGACCTCAGTTTGATACTGTACCCAGTGGAGACTGGGTGCTTTTCAGGAGCTCTCCTGAGCTTTCTGACAGAAAGTATTTTGTTAGGTTTTTAATTTTCAGGGAGCACTGCTGGCAACAGACTCCCTCATCGAGGGACTGAGGGGAGAGAAGCAGCCCTACTATCTGAGTTGCAAGGTCCTGCTTCTTAGTCTACTGGACACCATTAGCTCCAGTGGGATTGGTACGCAGGATCTCACCCTCGCCGTCCGTCCCAGAGCCGCGCCGCCGTCCCCCTCGCAGAGCCGGAAGATAGAAGCCGGGTGAGTATGAGAAGAAAAGAAGACTTCAGAGGCGGCAGAAGACTTCATGATCTTCACTGAGGTAACGCACAGCACTGCAGCTGTGCGCCTTTGCTCCCATACACCTCACATACTCCGGTCACTGTAAGGGTGCAGGGCGCAGGGGGGGCGCCCTGGGCAGCAATATAAACCTCTTTCGCAAAAATATAACATATATACAGCTGGGCACTTTATATATGTATAAGCCCCCACCAATTTTACAGTTTAAGCGGGACAGAAGCCCGCCTCCGAGGGGGCGGGGCTTCTCCCTCAGCACTCACCAGCGCCATTTTTTCTCCACAGCACCGCTGAGAGGAAGCTCCCCGGACTCTACCCTGCTTATACCACGTTAGACAAGAGGGTTGAAAAGAGGGGGGGGGCACATAATTCGCAAATTACATACAGCAGCACTACTGGGCAAACATTAAGTTACTGTTTTATTCCTGGGTTATATAGCGCTGGGGGGTGTGCTGGCATACTCTCTCTCTGTCTCTCCAAAGGGCCTTGTGGGGAAACTGTCTTCAGAAAAAGCATTCCCTGTGTGTGTAGTGTGTCGGTACACGTGTGTCGACATGTCTGAGGAAGAAGGCTATATTAGAGAGGAGCGGGAGCAAATGAATGTGGTGTCTCCGCCGACAGCTGATTGGATGGATATGTGGAATGTTTTAAATGCTAGTGTAAACTCATTGCACAAAAGATTAGACAAGGCTTAAGCTTTGGGACAGTCAGGGTCTCAACCCATGCCTGATCCTATGTTGCAGGGACTGTCAGGGTCTCATAAGCGCCCACTATCCCAGATTGTTGACACAGATACAGACACGGATTCTGACTCCAGTGTCGATTACGATGATGCAAAGTTACAGCCAAAATTGGCAAAATCCATTCGATATATGATTATGGCAATAAAAGATGTTTTGCACATCAGAGAGGAACCCCCTGTCCCTGACAAGAGGGTACATATGTACAAGGTGAAAAAGCCTGAGGTAACCTTTGAGGGGGTCACACGAGCTGAACGAGTTATGTGAAAAAGCTTGGGAATCTCCAGATAAAAGACTGCAGATTTCCAAAAGGATTCTTATGGCGTATCCTTTCCCATCAATGGATAGGTTACGATGGGAATCCTCCCCTAGGGTGGACAAAGCATTAACACGCTTATCCAAGAAGGTAGCCCTCCCGTCCCAGTATACGGCTACCCTCAAAGAGTCTGCTGACCGCAAACAGGAGATTTCCCTGAAGTCCATTTATACACATTCAGGTACCTTACTCAGACCGGCAATTGCGTCGGCCTGGGTGTGTAGTGCTGTAGCGGCATGGACGGATACCTTATCTGAGGGGATGGATACCCTAGATAAGGATACTATTTTATTGACCCTGGGGCATATAAGAGATGCTGTCCTATATATGTGTGTATGCAAACTACAGGTGGTGCTGCAGGGCTCACACCCTTTTACTTGTCTTGTAGAGCAACTCTGGAGCTGTTTCTGGGTCCTGCTGCTGCAAGAAATCAGCTTGAATGCTTCAGGGGCTGGGGCATGGCCAACATGAGCCCACACTGATGGGGGGTGGGGGTGTATAAAGCGATTTAGGGGTCATCCAAGCGCAACCCCACAAAGGCCGCCATGCCCTGCGTGACCCTTTTCTCTTTTCATATGCAGACGAGGGTTGCAGCCAACTATGCCCACTGCTTGGATGACATCACTATATGCAAATCCATCTGCTGCAGGCCTTCCCCCAGGAATGCTTGCAGTAGTTGTTGCATTTGGTTTGTTGTTTGGGGGTGCTTCAGTATTAGGCAGCCTTCTGCCCTCCCACATTCGTCTGAAAATGTGTTCTCCCTGCAGTTGTTGTTCCCAGATGAGAGTTCCCTTGTGCTTCCTCAGTTGAATCTCCTTAACTTGACAGGGGTGTGCCCGAGCAGCCGCCCTCCACAGCCCTATCCCAACACATACTTATCTTGCATATGAGATCTCTTGATCATGAAGATAGTTCTCACAGGGTGAGGTTCATCCATTACATTTTAAAGTAGGAAGGTACAAATTACATATTCAAATTACATATATGTGCTGGATTCAAATGTTTTCCCCCCTTCCTTTCTCAATTGTGCCCATCAGCAGCTGTTCTAATGTTGCTGCCAATGGGTGTGATGCATTCATTTCTTCTGTGGGGTACACTGGACTCCACAAGGATTCACATTGTATATGTACACCAGAGTAGGATCTTGATCTGAGGCACCAACAGGCTCAAAGCTTTTGACTGTTCCCAAGATGCTCAGCGCCCCCTCCTCTATAACCTCGCTTCCATGAACAGGGAGCTCAGTTTGTAGTTGGTGCCTTCAGTAGCAGGCCACTTAACAGGGGCTGCAGCAGGCTAGGTCTAATAGACCTCTTTACTGCAGCTCCATCACTCCCAGTGGCGCAGTATACTCCCGTGCCCCGGTTGCTGGGTCACTGCAGCGGAGGCTCCGGTTTCTTCCTAAGGTCAGTCACACACACACCGCCCTCCGGGATCACGAGGCCGCTGATGGGGGCGGGCCGTGTGCGCACTGGCGTGGACACTGATTACTGGGCAGCCGCTCCACTAGCCACCAGGGACAGTTAAGGAGCACAGCTCTGGGGTTTTTTCTCCTATATTAACCCCATTTTGTACTACCCGCAGTGCATTGTGATAGGTAATGGGGCCTGATTCAGGTTGGATCGCAATCCAACTGCAAAAACTGCTAAGAGCATACGCCTGCATTTTCTGCGGCACCCCGCAGATAATGCGATCACCTCTGCCTGTGAATCGGTGAAGGGGGGGGGGGGAGGGGGGTCAACAACACTCCATTTCCAAGTCGGAGATGGAGCGGTGCGGGGGCACGGTTTCAAAATGGGGTCGGCAATGGAGAAACAGGAGGCGTGGTCAGAGCAGCTGCATGACATCACATGGGCCGGACTCTGCCAGTGGAGCCCCAGCGTCATGAGGTAGATTTTGTAGAGGCCGGGGAGGACTTCTGTTCCTGGGAACTAGCTGTGTTGTGCAGCTTTATTCCTCTGCCCCTACCTCTGGCAAGAAAGGACGCACCTCGCACTTTCTTGTTTCTTTGTGACTGAAAGGACTGCATTTGATAATGCGGAACTTTCTTATGCTGTGAGGGAACATAAGGTAAAAAATTTGATTTTCCAACTGTAGCTGTGCGTGTTAATGCTTTGTCCATCCTACGTGAGGATTTCCATCGTAACCTATCCGTTGATGGAATAGGATACGCCATAAGAATCCTTTTGGAAATCTGCAGTCTTTTATCTGGAGATTCACAAGCTTTTTCACATAACTCGTTCAGCTCGTGTGACCCCCTCAAAGGTTACCTCAGGCTTCTTTCCCTTGTACATATGTACCCTCTTGTCAGGGACAGGGGGTTCCTCTGTGATGTGCAAAACATCTTTTATTGCCATAATCATATATCGAATGGATTTTGCCAATTTTGGCTGTAACTTTGCATCATCGTAATCGACACTGGAGTCAGAATCCGTGTCGGTATCTGTGTCAACAATCTGGGATAGTGGGCGCTTATGAGACCCTGACAGTCCCTGCAACATAGGATCAGGCATGGGTTGAGTCCCTGACTGTCCCAAAGCTTCAGCCTTGTCTAATCTTTTGTACAATGAGTTTACACTAGCATTTAAAACATTCCACATATCCATCCAATCAGGTGTCAGCGGAGACACCACATTCATTTGCTCCCGCTCCTCTCTAATATAGCCTTCTTCCTCAGACATGTCGACACATGTGTACCGACACACCACACACACAGGGAATACTTTTTCTGAAGACAGTTTCCCCACAAGGCCCTTTGGAGAGACAGAGAGAGAGTATGCCAGCACACTCCCCAGCGCTATATAACCCAGGAATAACACAGTAACTTAATGTTTGTCCAGTAGCGCTGCTGTATGTAATTTGCGCCGAATTATGTGCCCCCCCTCTCTTTTCAACCCTCTTCTCTACCGTGGTATAAGCAGGGGAGAGTCCGGGGAGCTTCCTCTCAGCGGTGCTGTGGAGAAAAAATGGCGCTGGTGAGTGCTGAGGGAGAAGCCCTGCCCCCTCGGCGGCGGGCTTCTGTCCCGCTTAAACTGTAAAATTGGTGGGGGCTCATACATATATACAGCTGGGCACTGTATATATGTTATATTTTTGCCAAAAAGAGGTTTATATTGCTGCCCAGGGCGCCCCCCCTGCGCCCTGCACCCTTACAGTGACCGGAGTATGTGAGGTGTATGGGAGCAATGGCGCACAGCTGCAGTGCTGTACGCTACCTCAGTGAAGATCATGAACTCTGTGGAGCCCGTCTATCCCCATGGTCCTTACGGAGTCCCCAGCATCCTCTAGGACGTTAGAGAAACTAGGATTTTAATACCTACCGGTAAATCCTTTTCTCTTAGTCTGTTGAGGATGCTGGGCACCCGTCCCAGTGTGTACTGTGTCTGCAGTTATTAAATGGCCCTTAACTCCAGAACATTTATGTGGAGACAACTTTCCTGACTTGACCATCTTCCTTGGACATTTTCCCCCTGTGTGACTGCTCCCCAGCCTCGTAGGGTTGCATCTGTGGTCCCTAGGATCCAGTCCTGGATCCCGAACCATCGCCCCTCTAGGAGGTGAGAACTGTGCAGCCACCAATGGAGTGAGATTCTGGTCTTGGAAGACAGGATTATCCTCCGGTGCATGTGTAGGTGGGATCCGGACCAATTGTCCAACAGGTCCCACTGGAACACTCTGGCATGGAACCTGCCAAACTGAATGGCCTCGTAGGCCACAACCATCTTCCCCAGCAACTGAATGCATTGATGGATTAACACTCTTGCTGGTTTCAGAATTTGTTTGACCAGACTCTGGATCTCCATAGCCTTTCCACTGGAAGAAAACCTCTTCTGTGTCCAGTATGTGTTATGATTCCAGCACTCTGGTCAGAGAAGATCTTATGGCAAGGACCGGAGCACTGGAACGGAATGCTGGGGAAGGGAGCAGGACAGGAAAATAGCCCCTGGTGCCCTAACTCTGTTGTCTCACCCGTGTTGTCAGAAATCCCCTGCGAGACTATGGTTTCTTGAGCCCTTGGCAGCCGCGTTTGAAGGGCGGATTATGTCTGCCCAACTTCGATGCCCCCCGGTCTTAATGAGAGACAAAGGGAAACCCGAGACAGGGTGATAACAAGAGGCCCTCTAACTAAACAACCAGGCCAGGGGATAAGCAAACTCAAAACTATAATATGTGCGGAGAAACCGCCAGGAAAAAGGACAACCAAAATATCCACTTGTCCAATTCTCCTACCCGGCACCGCCGAGTACCAGAGAGGACTTGTGGAAGCGGAACCCTCCGCAAATGCTCCAAACACAAAATATAAAAGGTAAAGCGGCTGAGCCGCAACACACGGCAGAGCCGCAACTCACGAACACCACTGGATATAAAACGGTGATCAGTCAGGACTCCAGGGAACCAAACAACCTCTTGGGATGAGATGACAACTCCCGAATACCGGACTTCTGCGGACTGGAATGACCGGATACAGCAGGACTGGAAACAGACTCTCAGCAAACAAAGGCAGCATGCAGGAAGCTATTACCGGCATCTGTGAGAAGCCCTGGGAGTGTATTTAACAAGGAGTACTCCAATCAGCTGCTAATGGCTGATTAGAATAAATGCCGTGCAGCTGCCTTGCTGCACGGCCAGAGAGCAGGTGAATATCTTAATTTCCTAAAGCCTAGCAACGGGGAACGCGGTCCGCCAGTGGCGTCCCCGTTGCTAGGGTCCGTGCGGCTCAGCGCGCCCGGCGTCTAGCGTTGCTAGGGAGCCGGCGGCTGTACGTGCACGGCATCTCTAGTTGCTAGGCGCCGGGCCGCGCAGACCATCAAGCGGACCCCGGCGCCTAACAGTACCCCCCCCCCTTGAGGAGGGGTCAAGGAACCCCTAAAGCCAGGTTTCTGAGGAAATTCCCGAAAAAATGCCCTCTTGAGCCTCGGGGCATGAAGATCCTTATCCAGGACCCAAGACCTTTCCTCCGGACCATAGCCTTTCCAGTGAACCAGAAAATACAGCCGATCCCGGGACAATTTGGAATCGAGAACCTTCTCTACCAAGAACTCCTGTTTGTCCCTGTACATCCACTGGAGATCTACCCTGAGAGATCTTCCGAGGAAATCTACTGGAAGAAACGTATTGTTTCAACAGGGAACAATGAAACGTATTTCCAATCCTGAGAGATCTTGGTAAACGTAACCGAAAGGCAACTGGGTTGACTCTTTTAATAATAAGAAATGGCCCAATAAATTTGGGTCCCAGTCTAGCTGAGGATTGTCGAAGCCTGATGTTGCGAGTCGACAACCACACCCTATCTCCCACCTTAAAAGTGCAAGGACGTCGGAGCCTGTCAGAAAATTTCTTCTCTCGAAAGGCCGCTTTTCTGAGAGCAAGGTGCACCTTTTTCCAAATGGCTCTGAGATGGGAGGTTAAGGTAAGCGAGGAGACTGAGGAATGATGAAAAAAAGAATTAGCTCTGGGGTGAAAACCAAAAACTGAAAAGAATGGAGACTCTTTAGTGGAGGAATGACAAGAATTATTGTAAGCAAATTCAGCCAACGTAAGAAACTCGGACCAATCATTCTGGAGTTTGGCTGAATACAAGCGCAAATATTGTTTCAATGATTGGTTAACTCGTTCGGTTTGCCCGTTGGATTGTGGGTGGTAACCGGATGTTAACGACAATTTCATCTTCAATGAGGCACAAAAACATTTCCAGAATTGTGCGATGAATTGTGGACCCCGATCAGAAACAATATCAGTAGGCAACCCATGAAGCCTGAATACATGGCGGAGAAACAAAACTGCCAACCCTTGGGCAGAAGGCAATCGGGGAAGAGCAATAAAATGAGCCATTTTACTAAAACGGTCCACTACCACCCATATGACTCGGAATCCGGCTGAAAGGGGAAGGTCAACCACAAAATCCATGGAAATATGAGACCACGGCCTGAGAGGAACATTTAAGGGCATAAGTTGCCCGATGGGCAAGGAACGGGGAACCTTATGCTGTGCACAAACCTGACATGAATAAACAAATTCCTTGACGTCTTTAGAAAGACCAGGCCACCATACTGAGCGAGAGACTAACTCCAATGTCTTAGAGACTCCTGGATGCCCTGAAACTTTGTTATCATGGAATTCCGTTAAAACAGTAACTCTCAAAAACTCAGGGACGTAAAGACGACCAGCAGGAGTAATTCTAGGAGCTTGGTGTTGAAGCTGTTTTAACTGGGTAAATAAATCTTGTGTGAGGCCCGCCCAGATGACCGAAGATGGAAGTATGGGGGTAACAGGATTGTTATTGTGAACCGGAAGAAAGCTATGTGACAGGGCATCAGCCTTAGTATTCTTGGAACCAGGCCTGAAAGTGATTATAAATTTGAAACGCGTAAAAAATAATGCCCAACGTGCCTGCCGGGCATTAAGCCGCTTAGCCGATTCAATGTATTGCAGGTTCTTATGGTCAGTCAATACCGAAATAGTATGTTTTGCTCCCTCCAGCCAATGCCTCCACTCCTCGAAAGCCCATTTTACCGCCAGTAACTCCCGATTACCAACGTCATAGTTGGATTCAGCGGAGGAGAATTTCCTGGACATAAAGGCACAAGGATGTAACTCCAGAGACTCCGGATCCTTTTGAGAAAGGATAGCCCCCACTCCAACCTCCGAGGCATCAACCTCCACCACAAAGGGCAATTCCGGATTAGGATGTCTGAGGACTGGAGCCGAGACAAAGGCTTGTTTCAAGGCCCGGAAGGACAACTCAGCTTCACGCGACCAGTTGGTAGGATCCGCTCCTTTCTTTGTCAGAGCTACAATGGGAGCAACCAGGTCAGAAAAAGAATGAATGAACCTCCTATAATAATTCGCAAACCCTAAAAAACGCTTAATTGCTTTTAAATTGGTGGGTTGCGCCCAACTAAGGATGGCCTGGAGTGTCTTTGGTTCCATGGAAAATCCCTGAGGGGAAATTATGTACCCTAAAAAAGATACTTCCGTGACATGAAACTCACACTTCTCCAGCTTGGCATATAAATGATTCTCACATAACTTTTGAAGAACCAGACGCACCTGGGTAACATGTTGTTCCATTGATTTAGAAAAAATCAGGATGTCGTCTAAGTAAACGACCACGAATTTCCCTAGGAAGTCACGGAGCACATCGTTAATGAGGTCTTGAAAAACTGCCGGAGCATTGGACAGGCCGAACGGCATCACCAGGTATTCGTAGTAACCCGACTGAGTACTGAAGGCCGTTTTCCACTCATCTCCAGATTTAATTCGGATGAGGTTGTACGCTCCTCTAAGGTCAATTTTAGAAAAAATCACAGCAGAACGTAACTGATCAAAGAGTACAGAAATCAACGGCAAAGGATAGGTGTTTTTAACTGAGATCTTATTCAGGGCTCTAAAATCAATGCAAGGTCTAAGCGAGCCATCCTTTTTCTCCACAAAGAAGAAGCCTGCACTTAAAGGAGATTTTGATGGTCTAATAAATCCTTTCTCAAGGCTCTCCTTTACATAATCATTCATAGCCGCAGTTTCTGGCCCGGATAATGCATATAATCTTCCCTTTGGCAATGCGGCACCAGGAATTAACTCAATAGCACAATCATAAGGCCGATGGGGAGGCAGAATGTCCGCATTGCCTTTGGAGAAAACATCAGCAAACTCCTGGTATTCCACCGGAATGAGTTCTGGAATGATAGCTGCTACTCTGACTGGAAACGTGATACATTCCTTATCACAAAAAGTACCCCAATGTGAAATCTCCCCCGACTGCCAATCAATGGTGGGATTATGAAAGGCCAGCCAAGGGTGACCCAGAACAACTGGAACTGCTGGGCAATGTGTAAGAAAGAACTCGATTTTCTCGGAATGTAGAGCTCCTACTGTAAGTAGTACAGGGGGTGTACGGAGAGAAATAATCCCATTAGACAGCGGACTCCCATCTAAGCCATGCATGGTGACACACCTACCCAAAGGTAACTGAGGAATGCCTAAGGCCTTAGCCCAAGTTAAATCCATAAAGTTTCCTGCAGCTCCACTGTCAACAAAAGCCGACACCGAAGAACTGAGGCTGCCAAAGGAAACTTTAACTGGGACTAAAAGGGAGTTATTCGATGAGATAAGCTGCAGACCTAGGTGAACCCCCTCACAATTCACCTGGTCAAAGCGTTTCCCGACTTGTTCGGACAATTACGAGCAAAATGTCCCTTACCCCCACAGTACAGACAAAGACCAGAATTTTGCCTTCTGGCTCTTTCTTCAGGAGACAGCCGGGAGAGACCCATCTGCATGGTCTCCTCTACGTCTTCAGGAATGGAATATACACACGGACTTGACCTTACAGGTGCTCCTTTTTCAGCCCTCCGCTCTCTGAGACGACGATCAATCTTAATAGAAAGCTCCATGAGTTTATCGAGAGTCTCAGGAGCGGGGTACTGAAGGAGACTGTCTTTTATAGACTCTGATAAGCCGAGGCGAAACTGACTGCGCAGGGCTGGGTCATTCCAGCCACAGTCGTTCGACCAACGGCGAAACTCCGTACAATAAACCTCTGCAGGATTTCTACCCTGTCTGAGAGCGCGCAACTGACTTTCAGCGGACGCCTCTCTATCAGGGTCATCATACAAGAGCCCTAAAGACTCAAAAAAAGCGTCAACTGCCGGATCCTCTGCTCTTAAACCAAATGCCCAGGTCTGAGGATCCCCCTGGAGCAAAGAAATAATAAACCCGACCCGCTGAGATTCAGTACCCGAGGAAGTCGGTCTTAAACGAAAATAAAGTTTACAGGATTCTTTAAAATTAAAAAACTCTTTTCTATCACCAGAAAAACGGTCAGGCAAATGCATCTTTGGTTCAGGGACTACCCTTGGGGAAGCTCGCAAAAGATCTTCCTGCGACTTCACCCGAAGAGAAAGATCCTGAACCATCTGAGTAAGTTCTTGAATCTGGCTGACTAAGAGCTGACCAGGATTTGGCCCTAAACCTGTTGGATTCATGAGGCCGATAAACTCTCACAAAACTGAATGAGAAAAAATTAAACCCCGTTTAATTTTAAGTTTTGGTATGGCCGGTAATAATGTTATGATTCCAGCACTCTGGTCAGAGAAGATCTTATGGCAAGGACTGGAGCACTGGAACGGAATGCTGGGGAAGGGAGCAGGACAGGAAAATAGCCCCTGGCGCCCTAACTCTGTTGTCTCACCCGTGTTGTCAGAAATCCCCTGTGAGACTATGGTTTCTTGAGCCCTTGGCAGCCGCGTTTGAAGGGCGGATTATGTCTGCCCAACTTCGATGCCCCCCGGTCTTAATGAGAGACAAAGGGAAACCCGAGACAGGGTGATAACAAGAGGCCCTCTAACTAAACAACCAGGCCAGGGGCTAAGCAAACTCAAAACTATAATATGTGCGGAGAAACCGCCAGGAAAAAGGACAACCAAAATATCCACTTGTCCAATTCTCCTACCCGGCACCGCCAAGTACCAGAGAGGACTTGTGGAAGCGGAACCCTCCGCAAATGCTCCAAACACAAAATATAAAAGGTAAAGCGGCTGAGCCGCAACACACGGCAGAGCCGCAACTCACGAACACCACTGGATATAAAACGGTGATCAGTCAGGACTCCAGGGAACCAAACGACCTCTTGGGATGAGATGACAACTCCCGAATACCGGACTTCTGCGGACTGGAATGACCGGATACAGCAGGACTGGAAACAGACTCTCAGCAAACAAAGGCAGCATGCAGGAAGCTATTACCGGCGTCTGTGAGAAGCCCTGGGAGTGTATTTAACAAGGAGTCCTCCAATCAGCTGCTAAAGGCTGATTAGAATAAATGCCGTGCAGCTGCCTTGCTGCACGGCCAGAGAGCAGGTGAATATCTTAATTTCCTAAAGCCTAGCAACGGGGAACGCGGTCCGCCAGTGGCGTCCCCGTTGCTAGGGTCCGTGCGGCTCAGCGCGCCCGGCGTCTAGCGTTGCTAGGGAGCCGGCGGCTGTACGTGCACGGCGTCTCTAGTTGCTAGGCGCCGGGCCGCGCAGACCATCAAGCGGACCCCGGCGCCTAACAGTATGACTCCCAAAAACAACAACCGCGTCATTGGGACCAACTGCGATTTTGGCAAGTTTAGGAGCCAACCATGTTGTTGAAGAACTGTCAGGGAGAGTAGATGTTTTGCACCAACTGGTCCCTGGATCTCGCCTTTATCAGGAGATCATCCAAGTACGGGATAATTGTGACTCCTTGCTTGCGAAGGAGAACCATAATTTCCGCCATCACCCTGGTGAAAATCCTCGGAGCCGTGGACAGACCAAACGGCAATGTCTGAAATTGGTAATGACAATCCTGAATTGCAAACCTTAGGTAGCTTGAGGCAGTGGCTAAATGGGAACATGTAAGTAGGCATCCTTTATGTCTACCAAAACCATGAAATCTCCGTCCTCCAGACTGGAGATCACTGCCCTGAGAAATTCCATCTTGAAATTGAATTTCTTTAGGAAGAAATTGAGGGATTTCAGATTTAAGATTGGTCTGACTGAGCCATCCGGCTTCGGGACCACGAAGAGGCTTGAATAAAAACATTCTCCCTGCTGACTAAGGCCAATTTGAACAATCGGTGAGGGGGAACGTCTTGAAACCCCAGTTTGTACCCTTGGGACACTATTTGTAAAACCCACGAGTCCAGGTCCGAATGAATCCAGAACTGACTGAAGAGTTTTAGACGTGCCCCAACTGGTGTGGGCTCCTGCAAGAAAGCCCCAGTGTCATGCAGTGGATTTGGCAGAAGCAGAGGACAATCTCTGGTCCTGCGATCTTGAAGAGGCTACAGACCTCTTCCTTTTCCTTCCTCTACCTGCAAAGAATGGGGAATCTTAACTTCTTGCATATCTATTGGGCCAAAATGACTGCGGTAGATAATGATGCGTCTTCATCCGTTGAGAGGGAACATAGGGCAAGAAGGTTGACTTACCATTGAAATGAGGATGCATCTTGCTGCCTTTCCAATGAAGCAAGTTTAATTTAGTAATAGGTGAAAAACCATCCTTACAAAGGTGTTAATCAGAGACTTGGCTTTGTGGACACTTTTCAGAGAACAAATTTGTTAGCATAAAAATAAAGCCAGAAAATGAAGAGCTGTTTAATCACTCAATTGGATTTTTCTGCCAGCATATTTTTTTTCTCTGCAACCCACTGCTAAATTGTGCTTCCTAGCTGTTTTTATAAAATCACTGAATCAAATCTAACTCTGATTACATCAGAGAAGGCCAGGTACCCTACACCATAACAGGGGGTTTGAAATTTTGACTTGTCTACTTAAATATCACCAAAATCTGATCACAAGTTTAATTACGTCCCTGGGTGGGATTGAACCACCAACCTTTTGGTTAATAGCCGAACACACTAACCAATTGCGCCACAGAGACACTTTGCAAAAAGTGCATACTGACAAAGGCTAATAGGCATACATCTAGAACGTTTCCTAGAAAAACATTAAAAAATCAATAATCTGGAGAGTTTTTGTAAGATGTTTCTTCCATCAACCAATGAAGAAACACATTGGTACTTTCCCATGATGAGTGAGTGCTTCAGGATCTCTTGCACTTACATGTGCAGCAGAGTACTGCAATGGAAGCATGCTGGACCCATAACCCAGAGGTAGGCAGATTGAAACTATCCTTTGCTATATGCATTTTTTTTGTTAATTTAAGTAATCAAAACTGGGATTGATATTTTTGCTCTTTTATTTTTACTTAAAGTACAATAACTTTTACCATTTTAATTTGTTTTAATAGTATATTGACAGTATAGTTTTCTTTCAAAAATCCACTTAATTTTCTTTACCCTGTTATTAAAATGGTAATTGACAAAAACAAACTACATTGTCACCAGAAGAGCAATACAAAATGTACAAGTGATATATTAAAATCATCTTTCCAGCTTGAATTTCAATGATGCATTGGGGCAACAATTTTGTGAGAAACATCTTCACCCTTAAATAAAGATTTTCGTAATTCCTTACCTGTGTGCTAATTAGATATCACCTTGTTTTCACATTAAACAGACTTCCACATGAGAAAGCAGCAAGGATGCAGTGGCGTTAATGTTTCCTGGTGTCAACCTGTATTATTTCAGTAGACATTGAAATGAGGATGCATCTTGCTGCCTTTCCAATGAAGCAAGTTTAATTTAGTAATCGGTGAAAAACCATCCCTACAAAGGTGTTAATCAGAGACTTGGCTTTGTGGACACTTTTCAGAGAACAAATTTGTTAGCATAAAAATAAAGCAAGAAAATTAAGAGCTGTTTAATCACACAATTTGATTTTTTTGCCAGCATATTTCTTTTTCTCTGCAACCCACTGCTAAATTGTGCTTCCTAGATGTTTTTATAAAATCACTGAATCAAATCTAACTCTGATTACATCAGAGAAGGCCAGGTACCCTAAACCATAACAGGGGGTATGAAATTTGACTTGTCTACTTAAAGATCACCAAAATCTGATAACAAGGTCAATTACGTCCCTTGGTGGGATTGAACCACCAACCTTTTGGTTAATAGCTGTACACACTAACTGATCGCGCCACAGAGACACTTTGCAAAAGTACATACTGACAAAGGCTAATAAGCATTCATCTAAAACGTTTCCTAGAAAAACTTAAAAAAGTCAATAATCTGGAGAGTTTTTGTAAGATGTTTCTTCCATCAACCAACGAAGAAACACATTGGTACTTTCCCATGATGAGTGAGTGCTTCAGGATCTCTTGCACTTACATGTGCAGCAGAGTACTGCAATGGAAGCATGCTGGGCCCATAACCCAGAGGTAGGCAGATTGAAACTATCCTCTGCTATATGCATTTTTTTGTTTGTTAATTAAAGTAATCCAAAACTGGGATTGATATTTTGGCTCTTTTATTTTTACTTAAAGTACAATAACTTTTACCATTGTAATTTGTTTTAATAGTATATTGACAGTATTGTTTTCTTTCAAAAATCCACTTAATTCTCTTTACCCTATTATTAAAATGGTAATTGACAAAAACAAACTACATTGTCACCAGAAGAGCAATACAAAATGTACAAGTGATATATTAAAATCATCTTTCCAGCTTGAATTTCAATGATGCATTGGGGCAACGATTTTGTGAGAAACATCTTCACCCTTAAATAAAGATTTTCTTAATTCCTTACCTGTGTGCTAATTAGATATCACCTTGTTTTCACATTAAACAGACTTCCACATGAGAAAGCAGCAAGGATGCAGTGGCGTTAATGTTTCCTGGTGTCAACCTGTATTATTTCAGTAGACATTGAAATGAGGATGCATCTTGCTGCCTTTCCAATGAAGCAAGTTTAATTTAGTAATAGGTGAAAAACCATCCTTACAAAGGTGTTAATCAGAGACTTGGCTTTGTGGACACTTTTCAGAGAACAAATTTGTTAGCATAAAAATAAAGCCAGAAAATAAAGAGCTGTTTAATCACTCAATTGGATTTTTCTGCCAGCATATTTGTTTTCTCTGCAACCCACTGCTAAATTGTGCTTCCTAGCTGTTTTTATAAAATCACTGAATCAAATCTAACTCTGATTACATCAGAGAAGGCCAGGTACCCTACACCATAACAGGGGGTTTGAAATTTTGACTTGTCTACTTAAAGATCACCAAAATCTGATAACAAGGTCAATTAGGTCCCTGGGTGGGATTGAACCACCAACCTTTTGGTTAATAGCCGTACATACTAACTGATTGCGCCACAGAGACACTTTGCAAAAAGTACATACTGACAAAGGCTAATATGCATTCATCAAGAACGTTTCCTAGAAAAACTTTAAAAAGTCAATAATCTGGAGAGTTTTTGTAAGATGTTTCTTCCATCAACCAATGAAGAAACACATTGGTACTTTCCCATGATGAGTGAGTGCTTCAGGATCTCTTGCACTTACATGTGCAGCAGAGTACTGCAATGGAAGCATGCTGGGCCCATAACCCAGAGATAGGCAGATTGAAACTATCCTTTGCTATATGCATTTTTTTTGTTAATTAAAGTAATCCAAAACTGGGATTGATATTTTTGCTCTTTTATTTTTACTTAAAGTACAATAACTTTTACCATTTTAATTTGTTTTAATAGTATATTGACAGTATTGTTTTCTTTCAAAAATCCACTTAATTTTCTTTACCCTATTATTAAAATGGTAATTGACAAAAACAAACTACATTGTCACCAGAAGAGCAATACAAAATGTACAAGTGATATATTAAAATCATCTTTCCAGGTTGAATTTCAATGATGCATTGGGGCAACGATTTTGTGAGAAACATCTTCACCCTTAAATAAAGATTTTCTTAATTCCTTACCTGTGTGCTAATTAGATATCACCTTGTTTTCACATTAAACAGACTTCCACATGAGAAAGCAGCAAGGATGCAGTGGCGTTAATGTTTCCTGGTGTCAACCTGTATTATTTCAGTAGACATTGAAATGAGGATGCATCTTGCTGCCTTTCCAATGAAGCAAGTTTAATTTAGTAATAGGTGAAAAACCATCCCTACAAAGGTGTTAATCAGAGACTTGGCTTTGTGGACACTTTTCAGAGAACAAATTTGTTAGCATAAAAATAAAGCCAGAAAATGAAGAGCTGTTTAATCACTCAATTGAATTTTTTTGCCAGCATATTTCTTTTTCTCTGCAACCCACTGCTAAATTGTGCTTCCTAGCTGTTTTTATAAAATCACTGAATCAAATCTAACTCTGATTACATCAGAGAAGGCCAGGTACCCTACACCATAACAGGGGGTTTGAAATTTTGACTTGTCTACTTAAAGATCACCAAAATCTGATCACAAGGTCAATTACGTCCCTGGGTGTGATTGAACCACCAACCTTTTGGTTAGTAGCCGTACACACTAACTGATTGCGCCACAGAGACACTTTGCAGAAGTAAATACTGACAAAGGCTAATAAGCATTCATCTAAAACGTTTCCTAGAAAAACTTTAAAAAGTCAATAATCTGGAGAGTTTTTGTAAGATGTTTCTTCCATCAACCAACGAAGAAACACATTGGTACTTTCCCATGATGAGTGAGTGCTTCAGGATCTCTTGCACTTACATGTGCAGCAGAGTACAGCAATGGAAGCATGCTGGGCCCATAACCCAGAGGTAGGCAGATTGAAACTATCCTCTGCTATATGCATTTTTTTTTGTTAATTAAAGTAATCCAAAACTGGGATTGATATTTTGCCTCTTTTATTTTTACTTAAAGTACAATAACTTTTACCATTTTAATTTGTTTTAATAGTATATTGACAGTATTGTTTTCTTTCAAAAATCCACTTAATTTTCTTTACCCTATTATTAAAATGGTAATTGACAAAAACAAACTACATTGTCACCAGAAGAGCAATACAAAATGTACAAGTGATATATTAAAATCATCTTTCCAGCTTGAATTTCAATGATGCATTGGGGCAACAATTTTGTGAGAAACATCTTCACCCTTAAATAAAGATTTTCTTAATTCCTTACTTGTGTGCTAATTAGATATCACCTTGTTTTCACATTAAACAGACTTCCACATGAGAAAGCAGCAAGGATGCAGTGGCGTTAATGTTTCCTGGTGTCAACTTGTATTATTTCAGTAGACATTGAAATGAGGATGCATCTTGCTGCCTTTCCAATGAAGCAAGTTTAATTTAGTAATATGTGAAAAACCATCCCTACAAAGGTGTTAATCAGAGACTTGGCTTTGTGGACACTTTTCAGAGAACAAATTTGTTAGCATAAAAATAAAGCCAGAAATGAAGAGCTGTTTAATCACTCAATTGGATTTTTTTGCCAGCATATTTCTTTTTCTCTGCAACCCACTGCTAAATTGTGCTTCCTAGCTGTTTTTATAAAATCACTGAATCAAATCTAACTCTGATTACATCAGAGAAGGCTAGGTACCCTACACAATAAGAGGGGGTTTGAAATTTTGACTTGTCTACTTAAATATCACCAAAATCCGATCACAAGGTCAATTACATCCCTGGGTGGGATTGAACCACCAACCTTTTGGTTAATAGCCGAACACACTAACCGATTGCGCCACAGAGACACTTTGCAAAAAGTACATACTGACAAAGGATAATAAGCATTCATCTAGAACTTTTCCTAGAAAAACTTTAAAAAGTCAATAATCTGGAGAGTTTTTGTTAGATGTTTCTTCCATCAACCAACAAAGAAACACATTGGTACTTTCCCATGATGAGTGAGTGCTTCAGGATCTCTTGCACTTACATGTGCAGCAGAGTACTGCAATGGAAGCATGCTGGGCCCATAACCTAGAGATAGGCAGATTGAAACTATCCTTTGCTATATGCATTTTTTTTGTTAATTAAAGTAATCCAAAACTGGGATTGATATTTTTGCTCTTTTATTTTTACTTAAAGTACAATAACTTTTACCATTTTAATTTGTTTTAATAGTATATTGACAGTATTGTTTTCTTTCAAAAATCCACTTAATTTTCTTTACCCTATTATTAAAATGGTAATTGACAAAAACAAACTACATTGTCACCAGAAGAGCAATACAAAATGTACAAGTGATATATTAAAATCATCTTTCCAGCTTGAATTTCAATGATGCATTGGGGCAACGATTTTGTGAGAAACATCTTCACCCTTAAATAAAGATTTTCTTAATTCCTTACCTGTGTGCTAATTAGATATCACCTTGTTTTCACATTAAACAGACTTCCACATGAGAAAGCAGCAAGGATGCAGTGGCGTTAATGTTTCCTGGTGTCAACCTGTATTATTTCAGTAGACATTGAAATGAGGATGCATCTTGCTGCCTTTCCAATGAAGCAAGTTTAATTTAGTAATAGGTGAAAAACCATCCCTACAAAGGTGTTAATCAGAGACTTGGCTTTGTGGACACTTTTCAGAGAACAAATTTGTTAGCATAAAAATAAAGCCAGAAAATGAAGAGCTGTTTAATCACTCAATTGAATTTTTTTGCCAGCATATTTCTTTTTCTCTGCAACCCACTGCTAAATTGTGCTTCCTAGCTGTTTTTATAAAATCACTGAATCAAATCTAACTCTGATTACATCAGAGAAGGCCAGGTACCCTACACCATAACAGGGGGTTTGAAATTTTGACTTGTCTACTTAAAGATCACCAAAATCTGATCACAAGGTCAATTACGTCCCTGGGTGTGATTGAACCACCAACCTTTTGGTTAGTAGCCGTACACACTAACTGATTGCGCCACAGAGACACTTTGCAGAAGTAAATAATGACAAAGGCTAATAAGCATTCATCTAAAACGTTTCCTAGAAAAACTTTAAAAAGTCAATAATCTGGAGAGTTTTTGTAAGATGTTTCTTCCATCAACCAACGAAGAAACACATTGGTACTTTCCCATGATGAGTGAGTGCTTCAGGATCTCTTGCACTTACATGTGCAGCAGAGTACAGCAATGGAAGCATGCTGGGCCCATAACCCAGAGGTAGGCAAATTGAAACTATCCTCTGCTATATGCATTTTTTTTTGTTAATTAAAGTGTTCCAAAACTGGGATTGATATTTTGCCTCTTTTATTTTTACTTAAAGTACAATAACTTTTACCATTTTAATTTGTTTTAATAGTATATTGACAGTATTGTTTTCTTTCAAAAATCCACTTAATTTTCTTTACCCTATTATTAAAATGGTAATTGACAAAAACAAACTACATTGTCACCAGAAGAGCAATACAAAATGTACAAGTGATATATTAAAATCATCTTTCCAGCTTGAATTTCAATGATGCATTGGGGCAACGATTTTGTGAGAAACATCTTCACCCTTAAATAAAGATTTTCTTAATTCCTTACTTGTGTGCTAATTAGATATCACCTTGTTTTCACATTAAACAGACTTCCACATGAGAAAGCAGCAAGGATGCAGTGGCGTTAATGTTTCCTGGTGTCAACTTGTATTATTTCAGTAGACATTGAAATGAGGATGCATCTTGCTGCCTTTCCAATGAAGCAAGTTTAATTTAGTAATATGTGAAAAACCATCCCTACAAAGGTGTTAATCAGAGACTTGGCTTTGTGGACACTTTTCAGAGAACAAATTTGTTAGCATAAAAATAAAGCCAGAAATGAAGAGCTGTTTAATCACTCAATTGGATTTTTTTGCCAGCATATTTCTTTTTCTCTGCAACCCACTGCTAAATTGTGCTTCCTAGCTGTTTTTATAAAATCACTGAATCAAATCTAACTCTGATTACATCAGAGAAGGCTAGGTACCCTACACAATAAGAGGGGGTTTGAAATTTTGACTTGTCTACTTAAATATCACCAAAATCCGATCACAAGGTCAATTACATCTCTGGGTGGGATTGAACCACCAACCTTTTGGTTAATAGCCGAACACACTAACCGATTGCGCCACAGAGACACTTTGCAAAAAGTACATACTGACAAAGGCTAATAAGCATTCATCTAGAACGTTTCCTAGAAAAACTTTAAAAAGTCAATAATCTGGAGAGTTTTTGTAAGATGTTTCTTCCATCAACCAACAAAGAAACACATTGGTACTTTCCCGTGATGAGTGAGTGCTTCAGGATCTCTTGCACTTACATGTGCAGCAGAGTACTGTAATGGAAGCATGCTGGGCCGATAACCCAGAGGTAGGCAGATTGAAACTATCCTCTGCTATATGCATTTTTTTTTAATTAAAGTAATCCAAAATTGGGATTGATATTTTAGCTCTTTTATTTTTACTTAAAGTACAATAACTTTTACCATTTTAATTTGTTTAATAGTATATTGACAGTATTGTTTTCTTTCAAAAATCCACTTAATTTTCTTTACCCTATTATTAAAATGGTAATTGACAAAAACAAACTACATTGTCACCAGAAGAGCAATACAAAATGTACAAGTGATATATTAAAATCATCTTTCCAGCTTGAATTTCAATGATGCATTGGGGTAACGATTTTGTGAGAAACATCTTCACCCTTAAATAAAGATTTTCTTAATTCCTTACCTGTGTGCTAATTAGATATCACCTTGTTTTCACATTAAACAGACTTCCACATGAGAAAGCAGCAAGGATGCAGTGGCGTTAATGTTTCCTGGTGTCAACCTGTATTATTTCAGTAGATATTGAAATGACGATGCATCTTGCTGCCTTTCCAATGAAGCAAGTTTAATTTAGTAATAGGTGAAAAACCATCCCTACAAAGGTGTTAATCAAATACTTGGCTTTGTGGACACTTTTCAGAGAACAAATTTGTTAGCATAAAAATAAAGCCAGAAAATGAAGAGCTGTTTTATCACTCAATTGGATTTTTTTGCCAGCATATTTTTTTTCTCTGCAACCCACTGCTATATTCACCATGCAGTATATTGTGTGAATATAGAAGTGTTGGCTGTGTTATGTATTAGAGTAATTATTGCAGCTCCCAGCTAAAATTGCCACAATGTAATTTAGTGACAAGCTGCAGAGATTAACCCTTTCTGTGGCTGCTGCACAACCTCTATTCATATCGCTGAATTCAATTAGGGAGATGTTCTCACCCCGCGAGCAAGCGCAGGTATATGCCACACTTAAATGTATGGGTATGGTCTCCATAAAATGAGCGTAGCCTTGCAGGCAAAGACTACCTTACACCCCAGTTCTTGACCCTGCACCAACAGACCTCGGCCACCACAGGGAAAAAAGTACAGTAATTTCCACCATGTTAAGCCCCACACATTAATGCCCTTTGGAACATATTATGTCACTCACCACAATATCTGTGATACACTATGCCCTACAGTAAAGCTTCTAATTACTTTTACAAAAACTGCTCAATGCCAAGAGTTTCACGTGCTGGGTGTCATGCTCATTGCCAGGGGTTTCACTCTCTGGGTGTCATGCTCATTGCCAGGGGGAACGCAGTAGGAGGTGTTATATAGTAAGTACCACTATGGCATAGTATATAGCATTATATATATATTGTGAGCACTGGTGATGTTGAGTGCAGTAGAGCTGCTGCTGGGTAATTACAATTTACTACAACCACCAATATATTCTGCTGCACTATATATATGCAAAGCTAATTCTGCTGGGTAATTACAATTGACTACAACCACCAATATATTCTGCTGCACTATATCTATATTTGCAAAGCTAATTCTGCTGGGTAATTACAATTGACTACAACCACCAATATATTCTGCTGCACTATATCTATATATGAAAAGCTAATTCTGCTGAGTAATTACAATTGACTACAACCACCAATATATTCTGCTGCACTATATCTATATATGCAAAGCTAATTCTGCTGGGTAATGCAAATTGAAACAATATTGCATAGTATGTGATTTTGAAGTACTTTTTTAAAGTTTTGAATGATATAGACCCAGTTTAATCTTTGTGGAATGCCTGGTTGTTGTTTTTAAGGTAATTTATTGCCTGGCATTTGAGGGGTTGGGGTGTGGTTACAGATTTCAATTATTGGTTTCACTTGTAATAGTCTTCTACTTAAGTCCAATGGTGTAGGCTGTGCAAAGCCGTTTGGCTGTGCATTTATTGATCCAAGCGTGCATTTTTATCAAAGCGTGATAAAATTGACACATAACAGCAGCGTTCAATCAGCGTTAATTTATCTTCAGCTGATATCGATTGTGAATTGACGTTTCTTCTCTTCTTGTCACCTACAGGTAATTACAATTGACTACAACCACCAATATATTCTGCTGCACTATATCTATATATGCAAAGCTAATTCTGCTGGGTAATGCAAATTGAAACATTATTGCATAGTATGTGATTTTTAAGTACTTTTTTAAAGTTTTGAATGATATAGGCCCAGTTTAATCTTTGTGGAATGCCTGGTTGTTGTTTTTAAGGTAATTTATTGCCTGGCATTTGAGGGGGTGGGGTGTGGTTACAGATTTCAATTATTGGTTTCACTTGTAATAGTCTTCTACTTAAGTCCAATGGTGTAGGCTGTGCAAAGCCGTTTGGCTGTGCATTTATTGATCTAAGCGTGCATTTTTATCAAAGCGTGATAAAATTGACACATAACAGCAGCGTTCAATCAGCGTTAATTTATCTTCAGCTGATATCGATTGTGAATTGACGTTTCTTCTCTTCTTGTCACCTACAGGTAATTACAATTGACTACAACCACCAATATATTCTGCTGCACTATATCTATATATGCAAAGCTAATTCTGCTGGGTTATGCAAATTGAAACATTATTGCATAGTATGTGATTTTGAAGTACTTTTTTAAAGTTTTGAATGATATAGACCCAGTTTAATCTTTGTGGAATGCCTGGTTGTTGTTTTTAAGGTAATTTATTGCCTGGCATTTGAGGGGGTGGGGTGTGGTTACAGATTTCAATTATTGGTTTCACTTGTAATAGTCTTCTACTTAAGTCCAATGGTGTAGGCTGTGCAAAGCCATTTGGCTGTGCATTTATTGATCTAAGCGTGCATTTTTATCAAAGCGTGATAAAATTGACACATAACAGCAGTGTTCAATCAGCGTTCAATCGAAGTGAAAAAGAAGGAAAACAGAAGCACACCAATCTAACAAAACAAAGAAAACTGAAGAACTAATAACAAATGTGAGTCACTTACTCCTCAGATCACTCACCTCCTGATTGTTGCATCTGATTACATAGCACAGAACTACCTTACTTGGACATTTCATAAACCATCCATTTCACCTACAAATGCCTGTATCTGTATTATTGTAATTTTGTTTTATAAGCACAGCTGCACCAATGCAATTTTACCTGCAAACACTTAAAACATCTAACATAATTACCATTGCTTCTTAAACCTCTCACAATCCTTTCATTTCTTACACTCCAAATACATTTCTGCACCCACTTTATCTACGCTTTTGACTCATTTCATACTAAATCTACACCCCTTGAGCCTACACTGCTTTTCTCACCTGCATTTCTGCAATTCTTCTGCTCGGATTGCCTTACAGTCTCCTCTCCTACTTCCACTACTTCAACCTATTTACCTATTTAACACTATGTCAAGGTTTTCTTATACTCCCCACATCACTCAGTGTCTACCTAATAATGTATCTTTATCCTTCCCCACTAGTCTCCTCCACCTCCTCCTCTCTCCCCTCCTCTGTCTCCCCTCCATCCCTCTGTTTCCTTCCCCCACCTTTCCTGTTACCCCACTTTCATTCACCTCTGCCCCATGGTCCTGCTACCCCACAACTCAGCCCTGCTCCCTCTCTCCCTTCCCTGTCACCTCCCCACACCCCCATCCACATCACACTGACCTCCCTCCCTGCCCACCTCCTGCAGTTTCCCCTCCTAGCTCAGGCACCCGTACCATCACTACTCTCTCATCATCCCTGCCCTCAAAGTTAATCCCACCTCATCGCTACAGCAACCCTGAAAATCTAATTCACATCTCTCCCACAAACTCATACCCCCTATCCTGTGCCCTCTGGAATGCCAGATCTGTTTGTAACAAACTGGTCCCCACTCGTGACCTTTTCATTTCCAACTCCCTACACCTACTAGCCATTACTGAAACTTGGATTATGCCCTCTGACACTACTTCTGCTGCTGCTCTCTCTGCTGGGGGCCTTACATTCACACACACACCCCGACCTGGGGGTCGCCATGGGGGTGGTGTTGGGGTCCTTTTACCTTCTAGTTACTCCTACCAACTCATACCACCAGAACCATCCCTTATATTCTCTACATTTGAGGTCCACGCCATATGCCTCTTCCAACCAGTCAATCTTAGAGTAGCTGTCATTTACCGCCCCCCTGGCACTGCTTCCAAATTCATCGACAACTTTGCTTCCTGGCTTCCTCACTTCCTCTCTTCTGACATTCCCACCATTATCCTAGGCGATTTCAACATCCCTATTGACATCCCCACACAATCCCCTGCCTCTAAACTCCTTAACCTCACCTCTTCACTTGGTCTCTCCCAGTGGACCTCCTCACCCTCCCATGTGAATGGGAGCTCACTGGATCTGGTCTTCACTCACCGCTGTGATATTTCTGATTTTTCCAACTCCCCATTTCCCCTCTCTGACCACCACCTGCTCTCCTTCAACCTATCTCTCTCGACTTCCCCATCTCTACCTCCTAAGGCTACCATCACTAAGCGTAACATTGAAGCTATTGACACCACATTCCTTTCCTCTCTGTTTGACTCACTTCTCTCTCCTATTCTCTCTCTCTCATGCCCTGAACAAGCCACTTCCACATACAATGCTTCCCTTACTTCTGCTCTTGACTCTGTTGCTCCACCAACCACTATTCACCCTTGCAAATTAACACCTCAACCCTGGCACACCAAATGCACCAGATATCTGCAAAAATGCTCATGTACTGCTGAGCGACACTGGAGGAAATCACGCTCTAAGGCAGACTTCCTCCATTTCAAACTTATGCTCTCATCCTTCAGTGCTGCCCTTTCTCTTGCTAAACAGTCATACTTCAAGAACCTCATCTCCTCCCAGTCTTCCAACCCCCGGCGCCTCTTTGCCACTCTCAACTCACTCCTCTGCCCACCTCCACCTCGTCTCCCTTCCTCACTCTCTGCTCTTGACTTTGCCACTTACTTCACATCCAAAATTGACTCCATACGTCAGGACATCACATCACACCAGACTATCAGTAACCAGCCTTCTCCCATCCCTTACCAACCCTCCCCATCCCTCGCACCAACTCTGTCATCTTTCTCCCATGCATCTGGAGAGGAAGTCATGGCCCTCATTCGTTCCTGTCCCCTCACCACCTCCCCACTTGACCCTATCCCCTCCCGCCTCCTTTGCCACCTCTCTTCTTCTGCTTGTTCCCATCTTTCCCACCTTCTCAATCTCTCCCTCTCATCAGGCACTGTCCCCTCTGCCTTCAAGCACGCTCTCATCTCTCCTATTCTTAAAAAACCTACCCTTGATCCAAACACTCTCTCCAACTACCGACCCATCTCTCTCCTCCCTTTTGCCTCCAAACTCCTTGAGCGTATTGTCTACAACCGCCTTACTTCCTTTCTTTCCTCACACTCACTGCTTGACCCATTCCAGTCTGGCTTCCGTCCTCTCCACTCCACTGAAACTGCCCTTACAAAAGTATGCAATGACCTCCATGCTGCTAAATCTAAGGGACACTACTCTCTACTTATTCTACTTGATCTCTCTGCTGCTTTTGACACTGTGGACCATCCTCTCCTACTGCAAATCCTTCACTCCATTGGTCTGCGTAACACTGCCCTCTCTTGGTTGTCGTCCTACCTTTCTGACCGTTCATTCTCTGTCTCCTCTCATGACTCCACCTCCCCCTCACTTCCACTAACTGTAGGGGTACCCCAAGGTTCTGTCCTTGGTCCTCTTCTCTTCTCTCTCTATACGTCCTCACTAGGTAAGCTCATTAGTTCTTTTGGTTTCCAATATCATCTCTATGCTGATGACACTCAAATCTATCTTTCCTCTCCAGACCTCTCCCCTACTCTCCTCACTCGTATCTCCAACTGTCTCTCTGCTATCTCTTCCTGGATGTCCGAGCGCTTTCTTAAACTTAACATGTCTAAGACCGAGCTGATCATCTTCCCTCCCTCCCGCATAATCTCACCTCCTACAATCTCATTATCTATTGATGGCACTACTATCTCCTCTACCCCCCAAGTGCGCTGTCTTGGAGTAATCCTTGACTCCTCCCTCTCCTTCAAACCACACATTCAGCACCTCTCACAAACCTGCCGTTTTCATCTAAAAAATATTTCCAGGATCAGACCCTTTCTGACCCAGGATGCTACTAAGACTCTTATCCACTCACTGGTCATCTCCAGACTGGACTGCTGTAATCTCTTCCTGACTGGCATTCCTGACAAATACCTCTCTCCACTCCAATCTATCCTCAATGCTGCTGCCCGGCTCATTTTCCTCACCAAACGCACTACGTCCACCTCTCCTCTCTTACTAGTCCTTCACTGGCTCCCCTTCCCTTTCAGAATCCATTTCAAGCTTCTCACACTTGCTTACAAAGCCCTCACCCACTCCTCTCCCATCTACATCTCTGATCTTATCTCGCTTTACACTCCCACCCGTCCTCTTCGCTCTGCTAATGCACACCGACTCTCCTGCCTACGGATTACTTCCTCCCACTCCTACCTCCAAGATTTTTCACGTGCTGCACCACTTCTCTGGAATTCCCTACCTCTCCCCCTCAGACTCTCCACCTCTCTACAAAACTTCAAACGGGCTCTCAAGACCCACTTCTTCACCAAACCCAGCCAAATCTCATCCTAAACCTCTGTTCCATGCTCTCTATGTACCCCATCTGTCTCACCCCTGTCTGTCTACCCCTCCCTTTTAGAATGTAAGCTCTCACGAGCAGGGCCCTCTTCCCTCATGTGCTTACTCTTTTCTTACTTTAATAATCTTCAGCTGCACCAAATTCAGCAGTCTTCTGCCACCTGATACTTATTCCAGTGTCATCTGCTGATGTAGCTATGTTTATTTACCCTGTACTTGTCCTATATTGTCGTCAACTGTAAGTTGCTGTTTTCCTGTTTGATTATTTGTTTATGTACTCTGTAATTGGGCACTGCGGAACCCTTGTGGCACCATATAAATAAAGGATAATAATAATAATAAATAATATAATATATAGCAGTACGGTACAGTAGGCCACTGCTCTACCTACCTCTGTGTCGTCAAGTATACTATCCATCCATACCTGTGGTGCATTTTAGAAAAAAACATGTCTCGGCAGAGCAATCTATAAATCCATCATTTTTCAGACAGCAACAGTGGGTATTGTAATAGTCACCCAATCCATCACTTTTATAGGGTTACATGCACCCACATGCTACAGCCTGTCTCAATAATTTTACTGTCACGCTGTGTGTGTTTGTGTTTTTATTTGGGTATTTTTTGTTGTTGTAGAACTACAGGTACCAGCAAGCCCGTTATTTCCCCGCCTGCTGGTACTTGAGGTTCTCCAAGTACCAGCAAGCGGGGGAGGCTTGCTGGGCCTTGTAGTTCCACAACGAAAAAACAATATTCTTTTTTTACACACATGGCTATCAGCCCGACACCCACCACCCAGGGGTGCTGGGGACAGCCTCGGGCTTCACCCCTGGCCCTTGGGTGCCTCGAGGGGAGGAACCTCTTGATTTAAGGGGTCCCCACTCCTCCAGGGAACCCCGGCCAGGGGTGACTAGTTGGAGGGGTAATGCCAGGGCCGCAGGGACCTACATAAAAGTGTCCCCCGGCTGTGGCATTATCTCTCTGGCTAGTGGAGCCCGGTGCTGGTTTTAAAAATATGGGGGACCCCTACATCTATTGTCCCACGTATTTTTGGAAACTGGACCGGTCTAAGAGCCCGGTGCTGGTTGTCTAAATACGGGGAACCCCTGTCCAATTTTTCCCCCAGTATTTAAATAACCAGGACCGGCTCAAAGAGCCCGAGGCTGGTTATACTAAGGAGGGGGGACCTCACGCATTTTTTTTAACCCATTCAGACCCTTCTCCTTTAAGTTAATGGAAGCCCTGGACAACAAAATTGCATTCATGTCCTCCTCCCTCACCCTTCCCAGTCCCAAACACTCATTTTTTTTTTCTTTAAAAATTTATAATATATAACGAGAACAATGAGCAGGCAGGCAGCGGGCATTGGCGGCATCGGACTGAGATAGAAATTAGTGGTGGAGGGCTGGGTCAGTTGATTGTGGGCGAGTTTGTAAGCCATTGGCGGTGGCAGCGGGTATCGGCTCAGAGGCAGTAGCGGGCATTGGCTAAGGGTCATCGGCAGGATTCGGCGGACATTATGGCTGTAGTGCCTCACTAGCCACTGACCTCACCGCACGCCACTGTGGGACAGATGTAACATGCAGAGAGAGGTAGATTTGGGAGGGGGAATGTCCTAGCATAACTGTTAATTGCAGTGTAATACTGTAATTCAGCTGTGCAGCATTTGTGGCTAAATGTCAAAGAAGCCAGTATTTACCCTGCATGCAAAACAATAAATGTATTTGAACATACCTCCCAACTATCCCAATTTTTGCAGGACAGTCACTTTTTTGGGGAATGTCCAGCTAACCCAAACAACCCCCCCCCCTTCCCATGGGGAAGGGGGGGGGGGTGGAAGGCTCCCTGTAGCTTGTTGCTCTGCAAATATGCACATTGTGGGTAATTCAGACCTGATCGTTAGGGTGTGTTTTTTTGCATCCCTGTAATCAGGTAGTTGTCGCCTACAGCGGAAGGGAAAATTTGCTGTGCAGGTGTGTGATCACATGTGCACAAGAGCTGCACAGCTCAGCACTTACTCAGCCATTGAGGTGACGTCACAAATCCTCCCACAAAACGCCGGGTCCCTCCAGTGTTTTTCCGGACACTCCCTAGAAACATTCAGTTGCCACCCACACAAACACCCTCTTCTTGTCAATCTTCTTGTGATCTCCGGACCGTCGCACTTACGCATTGTGGCGCATACGCATGTGCAGTGCAAACCAGATTGCCCGCTGGGTGAAAATAAATTGAAGCGATCTGGTCTGAATAAGCCTCAATCTCTATTCACGGGAGACAGAGGGGCTGGGGCATGGCCAGCAGCTCACAGAGCACCTATAATGACAAAAATGGGAGACGTTTGGGAGAAAAATGCAAAGGTGCAAGACAGCTTTTCCTTGCCAATATCTCTCTTTTGCAAAGAGCTACGCATTGGAAAATTCAGGGCTATGCCGTGTAGATGAAGCACTAACAGGAGGCTTTAAAATTTTCATTCTAGTGTCCTTCGTTTGGGAGAAAAATGCAAAGGTACAAGACAGCTTTTCCTTGCCAATATCTCTCTTTTGCAAAGAGCTACGCATTGGAAAATTCAGGGCTATGTCGTGTAGATGATGGTCTAACAGGAGGCTTTAAAATTTTATTTCTAGTGTCCTTCGTTTGGGAGAAAAATGCAATGGTACAAGACAGCTTTTCCTTGCCAATATCTCTCCTTTGCAAAGAGCTACGCATTGGAAAATTCAGGGCTATGTCGTGTAGATGATGGCCTAACAGGAGGCTTTAAAATTTTCTTTCTAGTTACCTTCGTTTGGGAGAAAAATGCAAAGGTACAAGACAGCTTTTCCTTGCCAATATCTCTCTTTTGCAAAGAGCTACGCATTGGAAAATTCAGGGCTATGCCGTGTAGATGAAGCACTAACAGGAGGCTTTAAAATTTTCATTCTAGTGTCCTTCGTTTGGGAGAAAAATGCAAAGGTACAAGACAGCTTTTCCTTGCCAATATCTCTCTTTTGCAAAGAGCTACGCATTGGAAAATTCAGGGCTATGTCGTGTAGATGATGGTCTAACAGGAGGCTTTAAAATTTTATTTCTAGTGTCCTTCGTTTGGGAGAAAAATGCAATGGTACAAGACAGCTTTTCCTTGCCAATATCTCTCCTTTGCAAAGAGCTACGCATTGGAAAATTCAGGGCTATGTCGTGTAGATGATGGCCTAACAGGAGGCTTTAAAATTTTCTTTCTAGTTACCTTCGTTTGGGAGAAAAATGCAAAGGTACAAGACAGCTTTTCCTTGCCAATATCTCTCTTTTGCAAAGAGCTACGCATTGGAAAATTCAGGGCTATGTCGTGTAGATGATGGCCTAACAGGAGGCTTTAAAATTTTCTTTCTAGTGTCCTTCGTTTGGGAGAAAAATGCAAAGGTACAAGACAGCTTTTCCTTGCCAATATCTCTCTTTTGCAAAGAGCTACGCATTGGAAAATTCAGGGCTATGTCGTGTAGATGATGGCCTAACAGGAGGCTTTAAAATTTTCTTTCTAGTGACCTTCGTTTGGGAGAAAAATGCAAAGGTACAAGACAGCTTTTCCTTGCCAATATCTCTCTTTTGCAAAGAGCTACGCATTGGAAAATTCAGGACTATGTCGTGTAGATGATGGCCTAACAGGAGGCTTTAAAATTTTCTTTCTAGTGACCTTCGTTTGGGAGAAAAATGCAAAGTTACAAGACAGCTTGTCCTTGCCAACATCTCTCTTTTGCAAAGAGCTGCGCATTGGAAAATTCAGGGCTATGTCGTGTAGATGATGGCCTAACAGGAGGCTTTAAAATTTTAATTCTAGTGTCCTTCGTTTGGGAGAAAAATGCAAAGGTACAAGACAGCTTTTCCTTGCCAATATCTCTCTTTTGCAAAGAGCTACGCATTGGAAAAATCAGGGCTTTGCCGTGTAGATGAAGCACTAACAGGAGGCTTTAAAATTTTCATTCTAGTGTCCTTCGTTTGGGAGAAAAATGCAAAGATACAAGACAGCTTTTCCTTGCCAATATCTCTCTTTTGCAAAGAGCTGCGCATTGGAAAATTCAGGGCTATGTCGTGTAGATGATGGCCTAACAGGAGGCTTTAAAATTTTCTTTCTAGTGTCCTTCGTTTGGGAGAAAAATGCAAAGGTACAAGACAACTTTTCCTTGCCAATATCTCTCTTTTGCAAAGAGCTACGCATTGGAAAATTCAGGGCTATGTCGTGTAGATGATGGCCTAACAGGAGGCTTTAAAATTTTCTTTCTAGTGACCTTCGTTTGGGAGAAAAATGCTAAGGTACAAGACAGCTTTTCCTTGCCAATATCTCTCTTTTGCAAAGAGCTACGCATTGGAAAATTCAGGGCTATGTCGTGTAGATGATGGCCTAACAGGAGGCTTTAAAATTTTCTTTCTAGTGACCTTCGTTTGGGAGAAAAATGCAAAGGTACAAGACAGCTTTTCCTTGCCAATATCTCTCTTTTGCAAAGAGCTACGCATTGGAAAATTCAGGACTATGTCGTGTAGATGATGGCCTAACAGGAGGCTTTAAAATTTTAATTCTAGTGTCCTTCGTTTGGGAGAAAAATGAAAAAAAACAATACAGCTTTTCCTTGCCAATATCTCTCTTTTGCAAAGAGCTGCGCATTGGAAAATTCAGGGCTATATCGTGTAGATGATGGCCTAACAGGAGGCTTTAAAATTTTAATTCTAGTGTCCTTCGTTTGGGAGAAAAATGCAATGGTACAAGAAAGCTTTTCCTTGCCAATATCTCTCTTTTGCAAAGAGCTGCGCATTGGAAAATTCAGGGCTATGTCGTGTAGATGATGGCCTAATAGGAGGCTTTAAAATTTTCTTTCTAGTGTCCTTCGTTTGGGAGAAAAATGCAAAGGTACAAGACAGCTTTTCCTTGCCAATATCTCTCTTTTGCAAAGAGCTACGCATTGGAAAATTCAGGGCTATGTCGTGTAGATGATGGTCTAACAGGAGGCTTTAAAATTTTCTTTCTAGTGTCCTTCGTTTGGGAGAAAAATGCAATGGTACAAGACAGCTTTTCCTTGCCAATATCTCTCTTTTGCAAAGAGCTGCGCATTGGAAAATTCAGGGCTATGTCGTGTAGATGATGGCCTAACAGGAGGCTTTAAAATTTTCTTTCTAGTGTCCTTCGTTTGGGAGAAAAATGCAAAGGTACAAGACAGCTTTTCCTTGCCAATATCTCTCATTTGCAAAGAGCTGCGCATTGGAAAATTCAGGGCTATATCGTGTAGATGATGGCCCAACAGGAGGCTTTAAAATTTTAATTCTAGTGTCCTTCGTTTGGGAGAAAAATGCAATGGTACAAGACAGCTTTTCCTTGCCAATATCTCTCTTTTGCAAAGAGCTGCGCATTGGAAAATTCAGGGCTATGTCGTGTAGATGATGGTCTAACAGGAGGCTTTAAAATTTTCTTTCTAGTGTCCTTCGTTTGGGAGAAAAATGCAATGGTACAAGACAGCTTTTCCTTGCCAATATCTCTCTTTTGCAAAGAGCTGCGCATTGGAAAATTCAGGGCTATGTCGTGTAGATGATGGCCTAACAGGAGGCTTTAAAATTTTCTTTCTAGTGTCCTTCGTTTGGGAGAAAAATGCAAAGGTACAAGACAGCTTTTCCTTGCCAATATCTCTCTTTTGCAAAGAGCTGCGCATTGGAAAATTCAGGGCTATATCGTGTAGATGATGGCCTAACAGGAGGCTTTAAAATTTTAATTCTAGTGTCCTTCGTTTGGGAGAAAAATGCAAAGGTACAAGACAGCTTTTCCTTGCCAATATCTCTCTTTTGCAAAGAGCTGCGCATTGGAAAATTCATGGCTATGCCGTGTAGATGATGGTCTAACAGGAGGCTTTAAAATGTTCTTTCTAGTGTCCTTCGTTTGGGAGAAAAATGCAAAGGTACAAGACAGCTTTTCCTTGCCAATATCTCTCTTTTGCAAAGAGCTGCGCATTGGAAAATTCAGCGCTATATCGTGTAGATGATGGCCTAACAGGAGGCTTTAAAATTTTAATTCTAGTGTCCTTCGTTTGGGAGAAAAATGCAATGGTACAAGACAGCTTTTCCTTGCCAATATCTCTCTTTTGCAAAGAGCTGCGCATTGGAAAATTCAGGGCTATGTCGTGTAGATGATGGTCTAACAGGAGGCTTTAAAATTTTATTTCTAGTGTCCTTCGTTTGGGAGAAAAATGCAATGGTACAAGACAGCTTTTCCTTGCCAATATCTCTCTTTTGCAAAGAGCTGCGCATTGGAAAATTCAGGGCTATGTTGTGTAGATGATGGCCTAACAGGAGGCTTTAAAATTTTCTTTCTTGTGTCCTTCGTTTGGGAGAAAAATGCAAAGGTACAAGACAGCTTTTCCTTGCCAATATCTCTCGTTTGCAAAGAGCTGCGCATTGGAAAATTCAGGGCTATATCGTGTAGATGATGGCCTAACAGGAGGCTTTAAAATTTTAATTCTAGTGTCCTTCATTTGGGAGAAAAATGCAATGGTACAAGACAGCTTTTCCTTGCCAATATCTCTCTTTTGCAAAGAGCTGCGCATTGGAAAATTCAGGGCTATGTCGTGTAGATGATGGTCTAACAGGAGGCTTTAAAATTTTCTTTCTAGTGTCCTTCGTTTGGGAGAAAAATGCAATGGTACAAGACACCTTTTCCTTGCCAATATCTCTCTTTTGCAAAGAGCTGCGCATTGGAAAATTCAGGGCTATGTCGTGTAGATGATGGCCTAACAGGAGGCTTTAAAATTTTCTTTCTAGTGTCCTTCGTTTGGGAGAAAAATGCAAAGGTACAAGACAGCTTTTCCTTGCCAATATCTCTCTTTTGCAAAGAGCTGCGCATTGGAAAATTCATGGCTATGCCGTGTAGATGATGGTCTAACAGGAGGCTTTAAAATTTTCTTTCTAGTGTCCTTCGTTTGGGAGAAAAATGCAATGGTACAAGACAGCTTTTCCTTGCCAATATCTCTCTTTTGCAAAGAGCTGCGCATTGGAAAATTCAGGGCTATATCGTGTAGATGATGGCCTAACAGGAGGCTTTAAAATTTTAATTCTAGTGTCCTTCGTTTGGGAGCAAAATGCAAAGGTACAAGACAGCTTTTCCTTGCCAATATCTCTCTTTTGCAAAGAGCTGAGCATTGGAAAATTCAGGGCTATGTCGTGTAGATGATGGCCTAACAGGAGGCTTTAAAATTTTCTTTCTAGTGTCCTTCGTTTGGGAGAAAAATGCAAAGGTACAAGACAGCTTTTCCTTGCCAATATCTCTCTTTTGCAAAGAGCTACGCATTGGAAAATTCAGGGCTATGTCATGTAGATGATGGCCTAACAGGAGGCTTTAAAATTTTCTTTCTAGTGACCTTCGTTTGGGAGAAAAATGCAAAGGTACAAGACAGCTTTTCCTTGCCAATATCTCTCTTTTGCAAAGAGCTGCGCATTGGAAAATTCAGATGATGGCCTAACAGGTAGATATGAGCGGGTTCGGTTTCTCTGAATCCGAACCCGCCAGAACTTCATGTTTTTTTTCACGGGTCCGAGCGACTCGGATCTTCCCGCCTTGCTCGGTTAACCCGAGCGCGCCCGAACGTCATCATGACGCTGTCGGATTCTCGCGAGGCTCGGATTCTATCGCGAGACTCGGATTCTATATAAGGAGCCGCGCGTCGCCGCCATTTTCACACGTGCATTGAGATTGATAGGGAGAGGACGTGGCTGGCGTCCTCTCCATTTAGATTATAAGAGACTGAGAGAGATTTACTGGAGCTGACTAGGAGGAGTACTGTTACTGTAGAAGTGTAGAGACTGAGTGGAGAGAGTTTACTAGTGAGGACAGTGCAGTTTACTTTATAATCCGTTCTCTGCCTGAAAAAAGCGATACACAGCACACAGTGACTCAGTCACATACCATATCTGTGTGCACTGCTCAGGCTCAGGCCAGTGTGCTGCATCATCTATTATCTATATATAATATTATATATATCTGTCTGACTGCTCAGCTCACACAGCTTATAATTGTGGGGGAGACTGGGGAGCACTACTGCAGTGCCAGTTATAGGTTATAGCAGGAGCCAGGAGTACATAATATATTATATAGTGAGTGACCACCAGACACACAGTGCAGTTTATTTAATATATCCGTTCTCTGCCTGAAAAAAGCGATACACACAGTGACTCAGTCAGTCACATACCATATCTGTGTGCACTGCTCAGGCTCAGGCCAGTGTGCTGCATCATCTATTATCTATTTATAATATTATATATATCTGTCTGACTGCTCAGCTCACACAGCTTATAATTGTGGGGGAGACTGGGGAGCACTACTGCAGTGCCAGTTATAGGTTATAGCAGGAGCCAGGAGTACATAATATATTATATAGTGAGTGACCACCAGACACACAGTGCAGTTTATTTAATATATCCGTTCTCTGCCTGAAAAAAGCGATACACACAGTGACTCAGTCAGTCACATACCATATCTGTGTGCACTGCTCAGGCTCAGGCCAGTGTGCTGCATCATCTATTATCTATATATAATATTATATATATCTGTCTGACTGCTCAGCTCACACAGCTTATAATTGTGGGGGAGACTGGGGAGCACTACTGCAGTGCCAGTTATAGGTTATAGCAGGAGCCAGGAGTACATAATATATTATATAGTGAGTGACCACCAGACACACAGTGCAGTTTATTTAATATATCCGTTCTCTGCCTGAAAAAAGCGATACACACAGTGACTCAGTCAGTCACATACCATATCTGTGTGCACTGCTCAGGCTCAGGCCAGTGTGCTGCATCATCTATATATATTATATATCTGTCTGACTGCTCAGCTCACACAGCTTATAATTGTGGGGGAGACTGGGGAGCACTACTGCAGTGCCAGTTATAGGTTATAGCAGGAGCCAGGAGTACATATTATATTAAAATTAAACAGTGCACACTTTTGCTGCAGGAGTGCCACTGCCAGTGTGACTGACCAGTGACCTTACCACACTGACCACCAGTATAGTTAGTAGTATACTTATATTGTGATTGCCTGAAAAAGTTAAACACTCGTCGTGTGACTTCACTTGTGTGTTTTTTTTTTTTTTATTCTATAAAAATAAAACTCATTCTGCTGACAGACAGTGTCCAGCAGGTCCGTCATTATATAATATATAATATATACCTGTCCGGCTGCAGTAGTGATATATATATATTTTTTATATCATTTATCATCCAGTCGCAGCAGACACAGTACGGTAGTTCACGGCTGTGGCTACCTCTGTGTCTCTGCACTCGGCAGGCAGTCCAGCCATAATTGTAATACCACCTAACCGTGGATTTTTTTCATTCTTCTTTATACATACATAGTTACATAGACATCTTCTCTTTATCAACCAGTCTATATTAGCTGCAGACACAGTACAGTACGGTAGTTCACGGCTGTGGCTACCTCTGTGTCTGCACTCGGCAGTCCGTCCGTCCATAATTGTATACCACCTAACCGTGGATTTTTTTCAGTCTTCTTTATACATACATAGTTACATAGACATCTTCTCTTTATCAACCAGTCTATATTAGCTGCAGACACAGTACAGTACGGTAGTTCACGGCTGTGGCTACCTCTGTGTCTGCAGTCGGCAGGCAGTCCATAATTGTATACTAGTATCCATCTCCATTGTTTACCTGAGGTGCCTTTTAGTTGTGCCTATTAAAATATGGAGAACAAAAATGTTGAGGTTCCAAAATTAGGGAAAGATCAAGATCCACTTCCACCTCGTGCTGAAGCTGCTGCCACTAGTCATGGCCGAGACGATGAAATGCCAGCAACGTCGTCTGCCAAGGCCGATGCCCAATGTCATAGTACAGAGCATGTCAAATCCAAAACACCAAATATCAGAAAAAAAAGGACTCCAAAACCTAAAATAAAATTGTCGGAGGAGAAGCGTAAACTTGCCAATATGCCATTTACCACACGGAGTGGCAAGGAACGGCTGAGGCCCTGGCCTATGTTCATGGCTAGTGGTTCAGCTTCACATGAGGATGGAAGCACTCAGCCTCTCGCTAGAAAAATGAAAAGACTCAAGCTGGCAAAAGCAGCACAGCAAAGAACTGTGCATTCTTCGAAATCCCAAATCCACAAGGAGAGTCCAATTGTGTCGGTTGCGATGCCTGACCTTCCCAACACTGGACGTGAAGAGCATGCGCCTTCCACCATTTGCACGCCCCCTGCAAGTGCTGGAAGGAGCACCCGCAGTCCAGTTCCTGATAGTCAGATTGAAGATGTCAGTGTTGAAGTACACCAGGATGAGGAGGATATGGGTGTTGCTGGCGCTGGGGAGGAAATTGACCAGGAGGATTCTGATGGTGAGGTGGTTTGTTTAAGTCAGGCACCCGGGGAGACACCTGTTGTCCGTGGGAGGAATATGGCCGTTGACATGCGAGGTGAAAATACCAAAAAAATCAGCTCTTCGGTGTGGAGGTATTTCACCAGAAATGCGGACAACAGGTGTCAAGCCGTGTGTTCCCTTTGTCAAGCTGTAATAAGTAGGGGTAAGGACGTTAACCACCTCGGAACATCCTCCCTTATACGTCACCTGCAGCGCATTCATAATAAGTCAGTGACAAGTTCAAAAACTTTGGGTGACAGCGGAAGCAGTCCACTGACCAGTAAATCCCTTCCTCTTGTAACCAAGCTCACGCAAACCACCCCACCAACTCCCTCAGTGTCAATTTCCTCCTTCCCCAGGAATGCCAATAGTCCTGCAGGCCATGTCACTGGCAATTCTGACGAGTCCTCTCCTGCCTGGGATTCCTCCGATGCATCCTTGCGTGTAACGCCTACTGCTGCTGGCACTGCTGTTGTTGCCGCTGGGAGTCGATGGTCATCCCAGAGGGGAAGTCGTAAGCCCACTTGTACTACTTCCAGTAAGCAATTGACTGTTCAACAGTCCTTTGCGAGGAAGATGAAATATCACAGCAGTCATCCTACTGCAAAGCGGATAACTGAGGCCTTGACAACTATGTTGGTGTTAGACGTGCGTCCGGTATCCGCCGTTAGTTCACAGGGAACTAGACAATTTATTGAGGCAGTGTGCCCCCGTTACCAAATACCATCTAGGTTCCACTTCTCTAGGCAGGCGATACCGAGAATGTACACGGACGTCAGAAAAAGACTCACCAGTGTCCTAAAAAATGCAGTTGTACCCAATGTCCACTTAACCACGGACATGTGGACAAGTGGAGCAGGGCAGGGTCAGGACTATATGACTGTGACAGCCCACTGGGTAGATGTATGGACTCCCGCCGCAAGAACAGCAGCGGCGGCACCAGTAGCAGCATCTCGCAAACGCCAACTCTTTCCTAGGCAGGCTACGCTTTGTATCACCGCTTTCCAGAATACGCACACAGCTGAAAACCTCTTACGGCAACTGAGGAAGATCATCGCGGAATGGCTTACCCCAATTGGACTCTCCTGTGGATTTGTGGCATCGGACAACGCCAGCAATATTGTGTGTGCATTAAATATGGGCAAATTCCAGCACGTCCCATGTTTTGCACATACCTTGAATTTGGTGGTGCAGAATTTTTTAAAAAACGACAGGGGCGTGCAAGAGATGCTGTCGGTGGCCAGAAAAATTGCGGGACACTTTCGGCGTACAGGCACCACGTACAGAAGACTGGAGCCACCAAAAACTACTGAACCTGCCCTGCCATCATCTGAAGCAAGAAGTGGTAACGAGGTGGAATTCAACCCTCTATATGCTTCAGAGGTTGGAGGAGCAGCAAAAGGCCATTCAAGCCTATACAATTGAGCACGATATAGGAGGTGGAATGCACCTGTCTCAAGTGCAGTGGAGAATGATTTCAACGTTGTGCAAGGTTCTGATGCCCTTTGAACTTGCCACACGTGAAGTCAGTTCAGACACTGCCAGCCTGAGTCAGGTCATTCCCCTCATCAGGCTTTTGCAGAAGAAGCTGGAGGCATTGAAGAAGGAGCTAAAAGGGAGCGATTCCGCTAGGCATGTGGGACTTGTGGATGCAGCCCTTAATTCGCTTAACAAGGATTCACGGGTGGTCAATCTGTTGAAATCAGAGCACTACATTTTGGCCACCGTGCTCGATCCTAGATTTAAAGCCTACCTTGGATCTCTCTTTCCGGCAGACACAGGTCTGCTGGGGTTGAAAGACCTGCTGGTGACAAAATTGTCAAGTCAAGCGGAACGCGACCTGTCAACATCTCCTCCTTCACATTCTCCCGCAACTGGGGGTGCGAGGAAAAGGCTCAGAATTCCGAGCCCACCCGCTGGCGGTGATGCAGGGCAGTCTGGAGCGACTGCTGATGCTGACATCTGGTCCGGACTGAAGGACCTGACAACGATTACGGACATGTCGTCTACTGTCACTGCATATGATTCTCTCAACATTGATAGAATGGTGGAGGATTATATGAGTGACCGCATCCAAGTAGGCACGTCACACAGTCCATACTTATACTGGCAGGAAAAAGAGGCAATTTGGAGGCCCTTGCACAAACTGGCTTTATTCTACCTAAGTTGCCCTCCCACAAGTGTGTACTCCGAAAGAGTGTTTAGTGCCGCCGCTCACCTTGTCAGCAATCGGCGTACGAGGTTACATCCAGAAAATGTGGAGAAGATGATGTTCATTAAAATGAATTATAATCAATTCCTCCGCGGAGACATTGACCAGCAGCAATTGCCTCCACAAAGTACACAGGGAGCTGAGATGGTGGATTCCAGTGGGGACGAATTGATAATCTGTGAGGAGGGGGATGTACACGGTGATATATTGGAGGGTGAAGATGAGGTGGACATCTTGCCTCTGTAGAGCCAGTTTGTGCAAGGAGAGATTAATTGCTTCTTTTTTGGGGGGGGTCCAAACCAACCCGTCATATCAGTCACAGTCGTGTGGCAGACCCTGTCACTGAAATGATGGGTTGGTTAAAGTGTGCATGTCCTGTTTTGTTTATACAACATAAGGGTGGGTGGGAGGGCCCAAGGACAATTCCATCTTGCACCTCTTTTTTCTTTTCTTTTTCTTTGCATCATGTGCTGATTGGGGAGGGTTTTTTGGAAGGGACATCCTGCGTGACACTGCAGTGCCACTCCTAGATGGGCCCGGTGTTTGTGTCGGCCACTAGGGTCGCTAATCTTACTCACACAGTCAGCTACCTCATTGCGCCTCTTTTTTTCTTTGCGTCATGTGCTGTTTGGGGAGGGTTTTTTGGAAGGGACATCCTGCGTGACACTGCAGTGCCACTCCTAGATGGGCCCGGTGTTTGTGTCGGCCACTAGGGTCGCTAATCTTACTCACACAGCTACCTCATTGCGCCTCTTTTTTTCTTTGCGTCATGTGCTGTTTGGGGAGGGTTTTTTGGAAGGGACATCCTGCGTGACACTGCAGTGCCACTCCTAGATGGGCCCGGTGTTTGTGTCGGCCACTAGGGTCGCTAATCTTACTCACACAGCTACCTCATTGCGCCTCTTTTTTTCTTTGCGTCATGTGCTGTTTGGGGAGGGTTTTTTGGAAGGGACATCCTGCGTGACACTGCAGTGCCACTCCTAGATGGGCCCGGTGTTTGTGTCGGCCACTAGGGTCGCTAATCTTACTCACACAGCTACCTCATTGCGCCTCTTTTTTTCTTTGCGTCATGTGCTGTTTGGGGAGGGTTTTTTGGAAGGGACATCCTGCGTGACACTGCAGTGCCACTCCTAGATGGGCCCGGTGTTTGTGTCGGCCACTAGGGTCGCTAATCTTACTCACACAGCTACCTCATTGCGCCTCTTTTTTTCTTTGCGTCATGTGCTGTTTGGGGAGGGTTTTTTGGAAGGGACATCCTGCGTGACACTGCAGTGCCACTCCTAGATGGGCCCGGTGTTTGTGTCGGCCACTAGGGTCGCTTATCTTACTCACACAGCGACCTCGGTGCAAATTTTAGGACTAAAAATAATATTGTGAGGTGTGAGGTATTCAGAATAGACTGAAAATGAGTGTAAATTATGGTTTTTGAGGTTAATAATACTTTGGGATCAAAATGACCCCCAAATTCTATGATTTAAGCTGTTTTTTAGTGTTTTTTGAAAAAAACACCCGAATCCAAAACACACCCGAATCCGACAAAAAAAATTCGGTGAGGTTTTGCCAAAACGCGTTCGAACCCAAAACACGGCCGCGGAACCGAACCCAAAACCAAAACACAAAACCCGAAAAATTTCAGGCGCTCATCTCTACTAACAGGAGGCTTTAACATTTTCTTTCTAGTGTCCTTCGTTTGGGAGAAAAATGCAATGGTACAAGACAGCTTTTCCTTGCCAATATCTCTCTTTTGCAAAGAGCTGCGCATTGGAAAATTCAGGGCTATATCGTGTAGATGATGGCCTAACAGGAGGCTTTAACATTTTAATTCTAGTGTCCTTCGTTTGGGAGAAAAATGCAAAGGTACAAGACAGCTTTTCCTTGCCAATATCTCTCTTTTGCAAAGAGCTGCGCATTGGAAAATTCATGGCTATGCCGTGTAGATGATGGTCTAACAGGAGGCTTTAAAATGTTCTTTCTAGTGTCCTTCGTTTGGGAGAAAAATGCAAAGGTACAAGACAGCTTTTCCTTGCCAATATCTCTCGTTTGCAAAGAGCTGCGCATTGGAAAATTCAGGGCTATATCGTGTAGATGATGGCCTAACAGGAGGCTTTAAAATTTTAATTCTAGTGTCCTTCGTTTGGGAGAAAAATGCAATGGTACAAGACAGCTTTTCGTTGCCAATATCTCTCTTTTGCAAAGAGCTGCGCATTGGAAAATTCAGGGCTATGTCGTGTAGATGATGGCCTAACAGGAGGCTTTAAAATTTTCTTTCTAGTTTCCTTCGTTTGGGAGAAAAATGCAATGGTACAAGAAAGCTTTTCCTTGCCAATATCTCTCTTTTGCAAAGAGCTGCGCATTGGAAAATTCAGGGCTATGTCGTGTAGATGATGGCCTAACAGGAGGCTTTAAAATTTTCTTTCTAGTGTCCTTCGTTTGGAAGAAAAATGCAAAGGTACAAGACAGCTTTTCCTTGCCAATATCTCTCTTTTGCAAAGAGCTACGCATTGGAAAATTCAGGGCTATGTCGTGTAGATGATGGCCCAACAGGAGGCTTTAAAATTTTCTTTCTAGTGACCTTCGTTTGGGAGAAAAATGCAAAGGTACAAGACAGCTTTTCCTTGCCAATATCTCTCTTTTGCAAAGAGCTGCGCATTGGAAAATTCAGGGCTATATCGTGTAGATGATGGCCTAACAGGAGGCTTTAACATTTTAATTCTAGTGTCCTTCGTTTGGGAGAAAAATGCAAAGGTACAAGACAGCTTTTCCTTGCCAATATCTCTCTTTTGCAAAGAGCTGCGCATTGGAAAATTCAGGGCTATGTCGTGTAGATGATGGTCTAACAGGAGGCTTTAAAATTTTATTTCTAGTGTCCTTCGTTTGGGAGAAAAATGCAATGGTACAAGACAGCTTTTCCTTGCCAATATCTCTCTTTTGCAAAGAGCTGCCCATTGGAAAATTCAGGGCTGTGTCGTGTAGATGATGGCCTAACAGGAGGCTTTAAAATTTTCTTTCTTGTGTCCTTCGTTTGGGAGAAAAATGCAAAGGTACAAGACAGCTTTTCCTTGCCAATATCTCTCGTTTGCAAAGAGCTGCGCATTGGAAAATTCAGGGCTATATCGTGTAGATGATGGCCTAACAGGAGGCTTTAAAATTTTAATTCTAGTGTCCTTCGTTTGGGAGAAAAATGCAATGGTACAAGACAGCTTTTCCTTGCCAATATCTCTCTTTTGCAAAGAGCTGCGCATTGGAAAATTCAGGGCTATGTCGTGTAGATGATGGTCTAACAGGAGGCTTTAAAATTTTCTTTCTAGTGTCCTTCGTTTGGGAGAAAAATGCAATGGTACAATACAGCTTTTCCTTGCCAATATCTCTCTTTTGCAAAGAGCTGCGCATTGGAAAATTCAGGGCTATGTCGTGTAGATGATGGCCTAACAGGAGGCTTTAAAATTTTCTTTCTAGTGTCCTTCGTTTGGGAGAAAAATGCAAAGGTACAAGACAGCTTTTCCTTGCCAATATCTCTCTTTTGCAAAGAGCTGCGCATTGGAAAATTCATGGCTATGCCGTGTAGATGATGGTCTAACAGGAGGCTTTAAAATTTTAATTCTAGTGTCCTTCGTTTGGGAGAAAAATGCAATGGTACAAGACAGCTTTTCCTTGCCAATATCTCTCTTTTGCAAAGAGCTGCGCATTGGAAAATTCAGGGCTATGTCGTGTAGATGATGGTCTAACAGGAGGCTTTAAAATTTTATTTCTAGTGTCCTTCGTTTGGGAGAAAAATGCAATGGTACAAGACAGCTTTTCCTTGCCAATATCTCTCTTTTGCAAAGAGCTGCCCATTGGAAAATTCAGGGCTGTGTCGTGTAGATGATGGCCTAACAGGAGGCTTTAAAATTTTCTTTCTTGTGTCCTTCGTTTGGGAGAAAAATGCAAAGGTACAAGACAGCTTTTCCTTGCCAATATCTCTCGTTTGCAAAGAGCTGCGCATTGGAAAATTCAGGGCTATATCGTGTAGATGATGGCCTAACAGGAGGCTTTAAAATTTTAATTCTAGTGTCCTTCGTTTGGGAGAAAAATGCAATGGTACAAGACAGCTTTTCCTTGCCAATATCTCTCTTTTGCAAAGAGCTGCGCATTGGAAAATTCAGGGCTATGTCGTGTAGATGATGGTCTAACAGGAGGCTTTAAAATTTTCTTTCTAGTGTCCTTCGTTTGGGAGAAAAATGCAATGGTACAATACAGCTTTTCCTTGCCAATATCTCTCTTTTGCAAAGAGCTGCGCATTGGAAAATTCAGGGCTATGTCGTGTAGATGATGGCCTAACAGGAGGCTTTAAAATTTTCTTTCTAGTGTCCTTCGTTTGGGAGAAAAATGCAAAGGTACAAGACAGCTTTTCCTTGCCAATATCTCTCTTTTGCAAAGAGCTGCGCATTGGAAAATTCATGGCTATGCCGTGTAGATGATGGTCTAACAGGAGGCTTTAAAATTTTCTTTCTAGTGTCCTTCGTTTGGGAGAAAAATGCAATGGTACAAGACAGCTTTTCCTTGCCAATATCTCTCTTTTGCAAAGAGCTGCGCATTGGAAAATTCAGGGCTATATCGTGTAGATGATGGCCTAACAGGAGGCTTTAAAATTTTAATTCTAGTGTCCTTCGTTTGGGAGCAAAATGCAAAGGTACAAGACAGCTTTTCCTTGCCAATATCTCTCTTTTGCAAAGAGCTGCGCATTGGAAAATTCAGGGCTATGTCGTGTAGATGATGGCCTAACAGGAGGCTTTAAAATTTTCTTTCTAGTGTCCTTCGTTTGGGAGAAAAATGCAAAGGTACAAGACAGCTTTTCCTTGCCAATATCTCTCTTTTGCAAAGAGCTACGCATTTGAAAATTCAGGGCTATGTCATGTAGATGATGGCCTAACAGGAGGCTTTAAAATTTTCTTTCTAGTGACCTTCGTTTGGGAGAAAAATGCAAAGGTACAAGACAGCTTTTCCTTGCCAATATCTCTCTTTTGCAAAGAGCTGCGCATTGGAAAATTCAGGGCTATGTCGTGTAGATGATGGCCTAACAGGAGGCTTTAAAATTTTAATTCTAGTGTCCTTCGTTTGGGAGAAAAATGCAAAGGTACAAGACAGCTTTTCCTTGCCAATATCTCTCTTTTGCAAAGAGCTGCGCATTGGAAAATTCATGGCTATGCCGTGTAGATGATGGTCTAACAGGAGGCTTTAAAATTTTCTTTCTTGTGTCCTTCGTTTGGGAGAAAAATGCAAAGGTACAAGACAGCTTTTCCTTGCCAATATCTCTCTTTTGCAAAGAGCTACGCATTGGAAAATTCAGGGCTATGTCGTGTAGATGATGGCCTAACAGGAGGCTTAAAAATTTTCTTTCTAGTTTCCTTCGTTTGGGAGAAAAATGCAATGGTACAAGAAAGCTTTTCCTTGCCAATATCTCTCTTTTGCAAAGAGCTGCGCATTGGAAAATTCAGGGCTATGTCGTGTAGATGATGGCCTAACAGGAGGCTTTAAAATTTTCTTTCTAGTGTCCTTCGTTTGGAAGAAAAATGCAAAGGTACAAGACAGCTTTTCCTTGCCAATATCTCTCTTTTGCAAAGAGCTACGCATTGGAAAATTCAGGGCTATGTCGTGTAGATGATGACCTAACAGGAGGCTTTAAAATTTTCTTTCTAGTGACCTTCGTTTGGGAGAAAAATGCAAAGGTACAAGACAGCTTTTCCTTGCCAATATCTCTCTTTTGCAAAGAGCTGCGCATTGGAAAATTCAGGGCTATATCGTGTAGATGATGGCCTAACAGGAGGCTTTAACATTTTAATTCTAGTGTCCTTCGTTTGGGAGAAAAATGCAAAGGTACAAGACAGCTTTTCCTTGCCAATATCTCTCTTTTGCAAAGAGCTGCGCATTGGAAAATTCATGGCTATGCCGTGTAGATGATGGTCTAACAGGAGGCTTTAAAATGTTCTTTCTAGTGTCCTTCGTTTGGGAGAAAAATGCAAAGGTACAAGACAGCTTTTCCTTGCCAATATCTCTCGTTTGCAAAGAGCTGCGCATTGGAAAATTCAGGGCTATATCGTGTAGATGATGGCCTAACAGGAGGCTTTAAAATTTTAATTCTAGTGTCCTTCGTTTGGGAGAAAAATGCAATGGTACAAGACAGCTTTTCGTTGCCAATATCTCTCTTTTGCAAAGAGCTGCGCATTGGAAAATTCAGGGCTATGTCGTGTAGATGATGGCCTAACAGGAGGCTTTAAAATTTTCTTTCTAGTTTCCTTCGTTTGGGAGAAAAATGCAATGGTACAAGAAAGCTTTTCCTTGCCAATATCTCTCTTTTGCAAAGAGCTGCGCATTGGAAAATTCAGGGCTATGTCGTGTAGATGATGGCCTAACAGGAGGCTTTAAAATTTTCTTTCTAGTGTCCTTCGTTTGGAAGAAAAATGCAAAGGTACAAGACAGCTTTTCCTTGCCAATATCTCTCTTTTGCAAAGAGCTACGCATTGGAAAATTCAGGGCTATGTCGTGTAGATGATGGCCCAACAGGAGGCTTTAAAATTTTCTTTCTAGTGACCTTCGTTTGGGAGAAAAATGCAAAGGTACAAGACAGCTTTTCCTTGCCAATATCTCTCTTTTGCAAAGAGCTGCGCATTGGAAAATTCAGGGCTATATCGTGTAGATGATGGCCTAACAGGAGGCTTTAACATTTTAATTCTAGTGTCCTTCGTTTGGGAGAAAAATGCAAAGGTACAAGACAGCTTTTCCTTGCCAATATCTCTCTTTTGCAAAGAGCTGCGCATTGGAAAATTCAGGGCTATGTCGTGTAGATGATGGTCTAACAGGAGGCTTTAAAATTTTATTTCTAGTGTCCTTCGTTTGGGAGAAAAATGCAATGGTACAAGACAGCTTTTCCTTGCCAATATCTCTCTTTTGCAAAGAGCTGCCCATTGGAAAATTCAGGGCTGTGTCGTGTAGATGATGGCCTAACAGGAGGCTTTAAAATTTTCTTTCTTGTGTCCTTCGTTTGGGAGAAAAATGCAAAGGTACAAGACAGCTTTTCCTTGCCAATATCTCTCGTTTGCAAAGAGCTGCGCATTGGAAAATTCAGGGCTATATCGTGTAGATGATGGCCTAACAGGAGGCTTTAAAATTTTAATTCTAGTGTCCTTCGTTTGGGAGAAAAATGCAATGGTACAAGACAGCTTTTCCTTGCCAATATCTCTCTTTTGCAAAGAGCTGCGCATTGGAAAATTCAGGGCTATGTCGTGTAGATGATGGTCTAACAGGAGGCTTTAAAATTTTCTTTCTAGTGTCCTTCGTTTGGGAGAAAAATGCAATGGTACAATACAGCTTTTCCTTGCCAATATCTCTCTTTTGCAAAGAGCTGCGCATTGGAAAATTCAGGGCTATGTCGTGTAGATGATGGCCTAACAGGAGGCTTTAAAATTTTCTTTCTAGTGTCCTTCGTTTGGGAGAAAAATGCAAAGGTACAAGACAGCTTTTCCTTGCCAATATCTCTCTTTTGCAAAGAGCTGCGCATTGGAAAATTCATGGCTATGCCGTGTAGATGATGGTCTAACAGGAGGCTTTAAAATTTTAATTCTAGTGTCCTTCGTTTGGGAGAAAAATGCAATGGTACAAGACAGCTTTTCCTTGCCAATATCTCTCTTTTGCAAAGAGCTGCGCATTGGAAAATTCAGGGCTATGTCGTGTAGATGATGGTCTAACAGGAGGCTTTAAAATTTTATTTCTAGTGTCCTTCGTTTGGGAGAAAAATGCAATGGTACAAGACAGCTTTTCCTTGCCAATATCTCTCTTTTGCAAAGAGCTGCCCATTGGAAAATTCAGGGCTGTGTCGTGTAGATGATGGCCTAACAGGAGGCTTTAAAATTTTCTTTCTTGTGTCCTTCGTTTGGGAGAAAAATGCAAAGGTACAAGACAGCTTTTCCTTGCCAATATCTCTCGTTTGCAAAGAGCTGCGCATTGGAAAATTCAGGGCTATATCGTGTAGATGATGGCCTAACAGGAGGCTTTAAAATTTTAATTCTAGTGTCCTTCGTTTGGGAGAAAAATGCAATGGTACAAGACAGCTTTTCCTTGCCAATATCTCTCTTTTGCAAAGAGCTGCGCATTGGAAAATTCAGGGCTATGTCGTGTAGATGATGGTCTAACAGGAGGCTTTAAAATTTTATTTCTAGTGTCCTTCGTTTGGGAGAAAAATGCAATGGTACAATACAGCTTTTCCTTGCCAATATCTCTCTTTTGCAAAGAGCTGCGCATTGGAAAATTCAGGGCTATGTCGTGTAGATGATGGCCTAACAGGAGGCTTTAAAATTTTCTTTCTAGTGTCCTTCGTTTGGGAGAAAAATGCAAAGGTACAAGACAGCTTTTCCTTGCCAATATCTCTCTTTTGCAAAGAGCTGCGCATTGGAAAATTCATGGCTATGCCGTGTAGATGATGGTCTAACAGGAGGCTTTAAAATTTTCTTTCTAGTGTCCTTCGTTTGGGAGAAAAATGCAATGGTACAAGACAGCTTTTCCTTGCCAATATCTCTCTTTTGCAAAGAGCTGCGCATTGGAAAATTCAGGGCTATATCGTGTAGATGATGGCCTAACAGGAGGCTTTAAAATTTTAATTCTAGTGTCCTTCGTTTGGGAGCAAAATGCAAAGGTACAAGACAGCTTTTCCTTGCCAATATCTCTCTTTTGCAAAGAGCTGCGCATTGGAAAATTCAGGGCTATGTCGTGTAGATGATGGCCTAACAGGAGGCTTTAAAATTTTCTTTCTAGTGTCCTTCGTTTGGGAGAAAAATGCAAAGGTACAAGACAGCTTTTCCTTGCCAATATCTCTCTTTTGCAAAGAGCTACGCATTTGAAAATTCAGGGCTATGTCATGTAGATGATGGCCTAACAGGAGGCTTTAAAATTTTCTTTCTAGTGACCTTCGTTTGGGAGAAAAATGCAAAGGTACAAGACAGCTTTTCCTTGCCAATATCTCTCTTTTGCAAAGAGCTGCGCATTGGAAAATTCAGGGCTATGTCGTGTAGATGATGGCCTAACAGGAGGCTTTAAAATTTTAATTCTAGTGTCCTTCGTTTGGGAGAAAAATGCAAAGGTACAAGACAGCTTTTCCTTGCCAATATCTCTCTTTTGCAAAGAGCTGCGCATTGGAAAATTCATGGCTATGCCGTGTAGATGATGGTCTAACAGGAGGCTTTAAAATTTTCTTTCTTGTGTCCTTCGTTTGGGAGAAAAATGCAAAGGTACAAGACAGCTTTTCCTTGCCAATATCTCTCTTTTGCAAAGAGCTACGCATTGGAAAATTCAGGGCTATGTCGTGTAGATGATGGCCTAACAGGAGGCTTAAAAATTTTCTTTCTAGTTTCCTTCGTTTGGGAGAAAAATGCAATGGTACAAGAAAGCTTTTCCTTGCCAATATCTCTCTTTTGCAAAGAGCTGCGCATTGGAAAATTCAGGGCTATGTCGTGTAGATGATGGCCTAACAGGAGGCTTTAAAATTTTCTTTCTAGTGTCCTTCGTTTGGAAGAAAAATGCAAAGGTACAAGACAGCTTTTCCTTGCCAATATCTCTCTTTTGCAAAGAGCTACGCATTGGAAAATTCAGGGCTATGTCGTGTAGATGATGACCTAACAGGAGGCTTTAAAATTTTCTTTCTAGTGACCTTCGTTTGGGAGAAAAATGCAAAGGTACAAGACAGCTTTTCCTTGCCAATATCTCTCTTTTGCAAAGAGCTGCGCATTGGAAAATTCAGGGCTATATCGTGTAGATGATGGCCTAACAGGAGGCTTTAACATTTTAATTCTAGTGTCCTTCGTTTGGGAGAAAAATGCAAAGGTACAAGACAGCTTTTCCTTGCCAATATCTCTCTTTTGCAAAGAGCTGCGCATTGGAAAATTCATGGCTATGCCGTGTAGATGATGGTCTAACAGGAGGCTTTAAAATGTTCTTTCTAGTGTCCTTCGTTTGGGAGAAAAATGCAAAGGTACAAGACAGCTTTTCCTTGCCAATATCTCTCGTTTGCAAAGAGCTGCGCATTGGAAAATTCAGGGCTATATCGTGTAGATGATGGCCTAACAGGAGGCTTTAAAATTTTAATTCTAGTGTCCTTCGTTTGGGAGAAAAATGCAATGGTACAAGACAGCTTTTCCTTGCCAATATCTCTCTTTTGCAAAGAGCTGCGCATTGGAAAATTCAGGGCTATGTCGTGTAGATGATGGTCTAACAGGAGGCTTTAAAATTTTATTTCTAGTGTCCTTCGTTTGGGAGAAAAATGCAATGGTACAAGACAGCTTTTCCTTGCCAATATCTCTCTTTTGCAAAGAGCTGCGCATTGGAAAATTCAGGGCTGTGTCGTGTAGATGATGGCCTAACAGGAGGCTTTAAAATTTTCTTTCTTGTGTCCTTCGTTTGGGAGAAAAATGCAAAGGTACAAGACAGCTTTTCCTTGCCAATATCTCTCGTTTGCAAAGAGCTGCGCATTGGAAAATTCAGGGCTATATCGTGTAGATGATGGCCTAACAGGAGGCTTTAAAATTTTAATTCTAGTGTCCTTCGTTTGGGAGAAAAATGCAATGGTACAAGACAGCTTTTCCTTGCCAATATCTCTCTTTTGCAAAGAGCTGCGCATTGGAAAATTCAGGGCTATGTCGTGTAGATGATGGTCTAACAGGAGGCTTTAAAATTTTCTTTCTAGTGTCCTTCGTTTGGGAGAAAAATGCAATGGTACAATACAGCTTTTCCTTGCCAATATCTCTCTTTTGCAAAGAGCTGCGCATTGGAAAATTCAGGGCTATGTCGTGTAGATGATGGCCTAACAGGAGGCTTTAAAATTTTCTTTCTAGTGTCCTTCGTTTGGGAGAAAAATGCAAAGGTACAAGACAGCTTTTCCTTGCCAATATCTCTCTTTTGCAAAGAGCTGCGCATTGGAAAATTCAGGGCTATGTCGTGTAGATGATGGCCTAACAGGAGGCTTTAAAATTTTAATTCTAGTGTCCTTCGTTTGGGAGAAAAATGCAAAGGTACAAGACAGCTTTTCCTTGCCAATATCTCTCTTTTGCAAAGAGCTGCGCATTGGAAAATTCATGGCTATGCCGTGTAGATGATGGTCTAACAGGAGGCTTTAAAATTTTCTTTCTAGTGTCCTTCGTTTGGGAGAAAAATGCAAAGGTACAAGACAGCTTTTCCTTGCCAATATCTCTCTTTTGCAAAGAGCTACGCATTGGAAAATTCAGGGCTATGTCGTGTAGATGATGGCCTAACAGGAGGCTTTAAAATTTTCTTTCTAGTTTCCTTCGTTTGGGAGAAAAATGCAATGGTACAATAAAGCTTTTCCTTGCCAATATCTCTCTTTTGCAAAGAGCTGCGCATTGGAAAATTCAGGGCTATGTCGTGTAGATGATGGCCTAACAGGAGGCTTTAAAATTTTCTTTCTAGTGTCCTTCGTTTGGAAGAAAAATGCAAAGGTACAAGACAGCTTTTCCTTGCCAATATCTCTCTTTTGCAAAGAGCTACGCATTGGAAAATTCAGGGCTATGTCGTGTAGATGATGACCTAACAGGAGGCTTTAAAATTTTCTTTCTAGTGACCTTCGTTTGGGAGAAAAATGCAAAGGTACAAGACAGCTTTTCCTTGCCAATATCTCTCTTTTGCAAAGAGCTGCGCATTGGAAAATTCAGGGCTATATCGTGTAGATGATGGCCTAACAGGAGGCTTTAACATTTTAATTCTAGTGTCCTTCGTTTGGGTGAAAAATGCAAAGGTACAAGACAGCTTTTCCTTGCCAATATCTCTCTTTTGCAAAGAGCTGCGCATTGGAAAATTCATGGCTATGCCGTGTAGATGATGGTCTAACAGGAGGCTTTAAAATGTTCTTTCTAGTGTCCTTCGTTTGGGAGAAAAATGCAAAGGTACAAGACAGCTTTTCCTTGCCAATATCTCTCGTTTGCAAAGAGCTGCGCATTGGAAAATTCAGGGCTATATCGTGTAGATGATGGCCTAACAGGAGGCTTTAAAATTTTAATTCTAGTGTCCTTCGTTTGGGAGAAAAATGCAATGGTACAAGACAGCTTTTCCTTGCCAATATCTCTCTTTTGCAAAGAGCTGCGCATTGGAAAATTCAGGGCTGTGTCGTGTAGATGATGGCCTAACAGGAGGCTTTAAAATTTTCTTTCTTGTGTCCTTCGTTTGGGAGAAAAATGCAAAGGTACAAGACAGCTTTTCCTTGCCAATATCTCTCGTTTACAAAGAGCTGCGCATTGGAAAATTCAGGGCTATATCGTGTAGATGATGGCCTAACAGGAGGCTTTAAAATTTTAATTCTAGTGTCCTTCGTTTGGGAGAAAAATGCAATGGTACAAGACAGCTTTTCCTTGCCAATATCTCTCTTTTGCAAAGAGCTGCGCATTGGAAAATTCAGGGCTATGTCGTGTAGATGATGGTCTAACAGGAGGCTTTAAAATTTTCTTTCTAGTGTCCTTCGTTTGGGAGAAAAATGCAATGGTACAATACAGCTTTTCCTTGCCAATATCTCTCTTTTGCAAAGAGCTGCGCATTGGAAAATTCAGGGCTATGTCGTGTAGATGATGGCCTAACAGGAGGCTTTAAAATTTTCTTTCTAGTGTCCTTCGTTTGGGAGAAAAATGCAAAGGTACAAGACAGCTTTTCCTTGCCAATATCTCTCTTTTGCAAAGAGCTGCGCATTGGAAAATTCAGGGCTATGTCGTGTAGATGATGGCCTAACAGGAGGCTTTAAAATTTTAATTCTAGTGTCCTTCGTTTGGGAGAAAAATGCAAAGGTACAAGACAGCTTTTCCTTGCCAATATCTCTCTTTTGCAAAGAGCTGCGCATTGGAAAATTCATGGCTATGCCGTGTAGATGATGGTCTAACAGGAGGCTTTAAAATTTTCTTTCTAGTGTCCTTCGTTTGGGAGAAAAATGCAAAGGTACAAGACAGCTTTTCCTTGCCAATATCTCTCTTTTGCAAAGAGCTACGCATTGGAAAATTCAGGGCTATGTCGTGTAGATGATGGCCTAACAGGAGGCTTTAAAATTTTCTTTCTAGTTTCCTTCGTTTGGGAGAAAAATGCAATGGTACAAGAAAGCTTTTCCTTGCCAATATCTCTCTTTTGCAAAGAGCTGCGCATTGGAAAATTCAGGGCTATGTCGTGTAGATGATGGCCTAACAGGAGGCTTTAAAATTTTCTTTCTAGTGTCCTTCGTTTGGAAGAAAAATGCAAAGGTACAAGACAGCTTTTCCTTGCCAATATCTCTCTTTTGCAAAGAGCTACGCATTGGAAAATTCAGGGCTATGTCGTGTAGATGATGACCTAACAGGAGGCTTTAAAATTTTCTTTCTAGTGACCTTCGTTTGGGAGAAAAATGCAAAGGTACAAGACAGCTTTTCCTTGCCAATATCTCTCTTTTGCAAAGAGCTGCGCATTGGAAAATTCAGGGCTATATCGTGTAGATGATGGCCTAACAGGAGGCTTTAACATTTTAATTCTAGTGTCCTTCGTTTGGGTGAAAAATGCAAAGGTACAAGACAGCTTTTCCTTGCCAATATCTCTCTTTTGCAAAGAGCTGCGCATTGGAAAATTCATGGCTATGCCGTGTAGATGATGGTCTAACAGGAGGCTTTAAAATGTTCTTTCTAGTGTCCTTCGTTTGGGAGAAAAATGCAAAGGTACAAGACAGCTTTTCCTTGCCAATATCTCTCGTTTGCAAAGAGCTGCGCATTGGAAAATTCAGGGCTATATCGTGTAGATGATGGCCTAACAGGAGGCTTTAAAATTTTAATTCTAGTGTCCTTCGTTTGGGAGAAAAATGCAATGGTACAAGACAGCTTTTCCTTGCCAATATCTCTCTTTTGCAAAGAGCTGCGCATTGGAAAATTCAGGGCTATGTCGTGTAGATGATGGTCTAACAGGAGGCTTTAAAATTTTATTTCTAGTGTCCTTCGTTTGGGAGAAAAATGCAATGGTACAAGACAGCTTTTCCTTGCCGATATCTCTCTTTTGCAAAGAGCTGCGCATTGGAAAATTCAGGGCTGTGTCGTGTAGATGATGGCCTAACAGGAGGCTTTAAAATTTTCTTTCTTGTGTCCTTTGTTTGGGAGAAAAATGCAAAGGTACAAGACAGCTTTTCCTTGCCAATATCTCTCGTTTGCAAAGAGCTGCGCATTGGAAAATTCAGGGCTATATCGTGTAGATGATGGCCTAACAGGAGGCTTTAAAATTTTAATTCTAGTGTCCTTCGTTTGGGAGAAAAATGCAATGGTACAAGACAGCTTTTCCTTGCCAATATCTCTCTTTTGCAAAGAGCTGCGCATTGGAAAATTCAGGGCTATGTCGTGTAGATGATGGTCTAACAGGAGGCTTTAAAATTTTCTTTCTAGTGTCCTTCGTTTGGGAGAAAAATGCAATGGTACAATACAGCTTTTCCTTGCCAATATCTCTCTTTTGCAAAGAGCTGCGCATTGGAAAATTCAGGGCTATGTCGTGTAGATGATGGCCTAACAGGAGGCTTTAAAATTTTAATTCTAGTGTCCTTCGTTTGGGAGCAAAATGCAAAGGTACAAGACAGCTTTTCCTTGCCAATATCTCTCTTTTGCAAAGAGCTGCGCATTGGAAAATTCAGGGCTATGTCGTGTAGATGATGGCCTAACAGGAGGCTTTAAAATTTTCTTTCTAGTGTCCTTCGTTTGGGAGAAAAATGCAAAGGTACAAGACAGCTTTTCCTTGCCAATATCTCTCTTTTGCAAAGAGCTACGCATTTGAAAATTCAGGGCTATGTCATGTAGATGATGGCCTAACAGGAGGCTTTAAAATTTTCTTTCTAGTGACCTTCGTTTGGGAGAAAAATGCAAAGGTACAAGACAGCTTTTCCTTGCCAATATCTCTCTTTTGCAAAGAGCTGCGCATTGGAAAATTCAGGGCTATGTCGTGTAGATGATGGCCTAACAGGAGGCTTTAAAATTTTAATTCTAGTGTCCTTCGTTTGGGAGAAAAATGCAAAGGTACAAGACAGCTTTTCCTTGCCAATATCTCTCTTTTGCAAAGAGCTGCGCATTGGAAAATTCAGGGCTATGTCGTGTAGATGATGGCCTAACAGGAGGCTTTAATATTTTCTTTCTAGTGTCCTTCGTTTGGGAGAAAAATGCAATGGTACAAGACAGCTTTTCCTTGCCAATATCTCTCTTTTGCAAAGAGCTGCGCATTGGAAAATTCAGGGCTATGTCGTGTAGATGATGGTCTAACAGGAGGCTTTAAAATTTTCTTTCTAGTGTCCTTCGTTTGGGAGAAAAATGCAAAGGTACAAGACAGCTTTTCCTTGCCAATATCTCTCTTTTGCAAAGAGCTGCGCATTGGAAAATTCAGGGCTATATCGTGTAGATGATGGCCTAACAGGAGGCTTTAAAATTTTAATTCTAGTGTCCTTCGTTTGGGAGAAAAATGCAAAGGTACAAGACAGCTTTTCCTTGCCAATATCTCTCTTTTGCAAAGAGCTGCGCATTGGAAAATTCAGGGCTATGTCGTGTAGATGATGGTCTAACAGGAGGCTTTAAAATTTTATTTCTAGTGTCCTTCGTTTGGGAGAAAAATGCAATGGTACAAGACAGCTTTTCCTTGCCAATATCTCTCTTTTGCAAAGAGCTGCGCATTGGAAAATTCAGGGCTATGTCGTGTAGATGATGGTCTAACAGGAGGCTTTAAAATTTTATTTCTAGTGTCCTTCGTTTGGGAGAAAAATGCAATGGTACAAGACAGCTTTTCCTTGCCAATATCTCTCTTTTGCAAAGAGCTGCGCATTGGAAAATTCAGGGCTGTGTCGTGTAGATGATGGCCTAACAGGAGGCTTTAAAATTTTCTTTCTTGTGTCCTTCGTTTGGGAGAAAAATGCAAAGGTACAAGACAGCTTTTCCTTGCCAATATCTCTCGTTTGCAAAGAGCTGCGCATTGGAAAATTCAGGGCTATATCGTGTAGATGATGGCCTAACAGGAGGCTTTAAAATTTTAATTCTAGTGTCCTTCGTTTGGGAGAAAAATGCAATGGTACAAGACAGCTTTTCCTTGCCAATATCTCTCTTTTGCAAAGAGCTGCGCATTGGAAAATTCAGGGCTATGTCGTGTAGATGATGGTCTAACAGGAGGCTTTAAAATTTTCTTTCTAGTGTCCTTCGTTTGGGAGAAAAATGCAATGGTACAATACAGCTTTTCCTTGCCAATATCTCTCTTTTGCAAAGAGCTGCGCATTGGAAAATTCAGGGCTATGTCGTGTAGATGATGGCCTAACAGGAGGCTTTAAAATTTTCTTTCTAGTGTCCTTCGTTTGGGAGAAAAATGCAAAGGTACAAGACAGCTTTTCCTTGCCAATATCTCTCTTTTGCAAAGAGCTGCGCATTGGAAAATTCATGGCTATGCCGTGTAGATGATGGTCTAACAGGAGGCTTTAAAATTTTCTTTCTAGTGTCCTACGTTTGGGAGAAAAATGCAATGGTACAAGACAGCTTTTCCTTGCCAATATCTCTCTTTTGCAAAGAGCTGCACATTGGAAAATTCAGGGCTATATCGTGTAGATGATGGCCTAACAGGAGGCTTTAAAATTTTAATTCTAGTGTCCTTCGTTTGGGAGCAAAATGCAAAGGTACAAGACAGCTTTTCCTTGCCAATATCTCTCTTTTGCAAAGAGCTGCGCATTGGAAAATTCAGGGCTATGTCGTGTAGATGATGGCCTAACAGGAGGCTTTAAAATTTTCTTTCTAGTGTCCTTCGTTTGGGAGAAAAATGCAAAGGTACAAGACAGCTTTTCCTTGCCAATATCTCTCTTTTGCAAAGAGCTACGCATTTGAAAATTCAGGGCTATGTCATGTAGATGATGGCCTAACAGGAGGCTTTAAAATTTTCTTTCTAGTGACCTTCGTTTGGGAGAAAAATGCAAAGGTACAAGACAGCTTTTCCTTGCCAATATCTCTCTTTTGCAAAGAGCTGCGCATTGGAAAATTCAGGGCTATGTCGTGTAGATGATGGCCTAACAGGAGGCTTTAAAATTTTAATTCTAGTGTCCTTCGTTTGGGAGAAAAATGCAAAGGTACAAGACAGCTTTTCCTTGCCAATATCTCTCTTTTGCAAAGAGCTGCGCATTGGAAAATTCAGGGCTATGTCGTGTAGATGATGGCCTAACAGGAGGCTTTAACATTTTCTTTCTAGTGTCCTTCGTTTGGGAGAAAAATGCAATGGTACAAGACAGCTTTTCCTTGCCAATATCTCTCTTTTGCAAAGAGCTGCGCATTGGAAAATTCAGGGCTATGTCGTGTAGATGATGGTCTAACAGGAGGCTTTAAAATTTTCTTTCTAGTGTCCTTCGTTTGGGAGAAAAATGCAAAGGTACAAGACAGCTTTTCCTTGCCAATATCTCTCTTTTGCAAAGAGCTGCGCATTGGAAAATTCAGGGCTATATCGTGTAGATGATGGCCTAACAGGAGGCTTTAAAATTTTAATTCTAGTGTCCTTCGTTTGGGAGAAAAATGCAAAGGTACAAGACAGCTTTTCCTTGCCAATATCTCTCTTTTGCAAAGAGCTGCGCATTGGAAAATTCATGGCTATGCCGTGTAGATGATGGTCTAACAGGAGGCTTTAAAATGTTCTTTCTAGTGTCCTTCGTTTGGGAGAAAAATGCAAAGGTACAAGACAGCTTTTCCTTGCCAATATCTCTCTTTTGCAAAGAGCTGCGCATTGGAAAATTCAGGGCTATATCGTGTAGATGATGGCCTAACAGGAGGCTTTAAAATTTTAATTCTAGTGTCCTTCGTTTGGGAGAAAAATGCAATGGTACAAGACAGCTTTTCCTTGCCAATATCTCTCTTTTGCAAAGAGCTGCGCATTGGAAAATTCAGGGCTATGTCGTGTAGATGATGGTCTAACAGGAGGCTTTAAAATTTTATTTCTAGTGTCCTTCGTTTGGGAGAAAAATGCAATGGTACAAGACAGCTTTTCCTTGCCAATATCTCTCTTTTGCAAAGAGCTGCGCATTGGAAAATTCAGGGCTATGTCGTGTAGATGATGGCCTAACAGGAGGCTTTAAAATTTTCTTTCTTGTGTCCTTCGTTTGGGAGAAAAATGCAAAGGTACAAGACAGCTTTTCCTTGCCAATATCTCTCGTTTGCAAAGAGCTGCGCATTGGAAAATTCAGGGCTATATCGTGTAGATGATGGCCTAACAGGAGGCTTTAAAATTTTAATTCTAGTGTCCTTCGTTTGGGAGAAAAATGCAATGGTACAAGACAGCTTTTCCTTGCCAATATCTCTCTTTTGCAAAGAGCTGCGCATTGGAAAATTCAGGGCTATGTCGTGTAGATGATGGTCTAACAGGAGGCTTTAAAATTTTCTTTCTAGTGTCCTTCGTTTGGGAGAAAAATGCAATGGTACAATACAGCTTTTCCTTGCCAATATCTCTCTTTTGCAAAGAGCTGCGCATTGGAAAATTCAGGGCTATGTCGTGTAGATGATGGCCTAACAGGAGGCTTTAAAATTTTCTTTCTAGTGTCCTTCGTTTGGGAGAAAAATGCAAAGGTACAAGACAGCTTTTCCTTGCCAATATCTCTCTTTTGCAAAGAGCTGCGCATTGGAAAATTCATGGCTATGCCGTGTAGATGATGGTCTAACAGGAGGCTTTAAAATTTTCTTTCTAGTGTCCTTCGTTTGGGAGAAAAATGCAATGGTACAAGACAGCTTTTCCTTGCCAATATCTCTCTTTTGCAAAGAGATGCGCATTGGAAAATTCAGGGCTATATCGTGTAGATGATGGCCTAACAGGAGGCTTTAAAATTTTAATTCTAGTGTCCTTCGTTTGGGAGTAAAAAAGCAAAGGTACAAGACAGCTTTTCCTTGCCAATATCTCTCTTTTGCAAAGAGCTGCGCATTGGAAAATTCAGGGCTATGTCGTGTAAATGATGGCCTAACAGGAGGCTTTAAAATTTTAATTCTAGTGTCCTTCGTTTGGGAGAAAAATGCAAAGGTACAAGACAGCTTTTCCTTGCCAATATCTCTCTTTTGCAAAGAGCTGCGCATTGGAAAATTCAGGGCTATGTCGTGTAGATGATGGCCTAACAGGAGGCTTTAACATTTTCTTTCTAGTGTCCTTCGTTTGGGAGAAAAATGCAATGGTACAAGACAGCTTTTCCTTGCCAATATCTCTCTTTTGCAAAGAGCTGCGCATTGGAAAATTCAGGGCTATGTCGTGTAGATGATGGTCTAACAGGAGGCTTTAAAATTTTCTTTCTAGTGTCCTTCGTTTGGGAGAAAAATGCAAAGGTACAAGACAGCTTTTCCTTGCCAATATCTCTCTTTTGCAAAGAGTTGCGCATTGGAAAATTCAGGGCTATATCGTGTAGATGATGGCCTAACAGGAGGCTTTAAAATTTTAATTCTAGTGTCCTTCGTTTGGGAGAAAAATGCAAAGGTACAAGACAGCTTTTCCTTGCCAATATCTCTCTTTTGCAAAGAGCTGCGCATTGGAAAATTCATGGCTATGCCGTGTAGATGATGGTCTAACAGGAGGCTTTAAAATGTTCTTTCTAGTGTCCTTCGTTTGGGAGAAAAATGCAAAGGTACAAGACAGCTTTTCCTTGCCAATATCTCTCGTTTGCAAAGAGCTGCGCATTGGAAAATTCAGGGCTATATCGTGTAGATGATGGCCTAACAGGAGGCTTTAAAATTTTAATTCTAGTGTCCTTCGTTTGGGAGAAAAATGCAAAGGTACAAGACAGCTTTTCCTTGCCAATATCTCTCTTTTGCAAAGAGCTGCGCATTGGAAAATTCAGGGCTATGTCGTGTAGATGATGGCCTAACAGGAGGCTTTAACATTTTCTTTCTAGTGTCCTTCGTTTGGGAGAAAAATGCAATGGTACAAGACAGCTTTTCCTTGCCAATATCTCTCTTTTGCAAAGAGCTGCGCATTGGGAAATTCAGGGCTATGTCGTGTAGATGATGGTCTAACAGGAGGCTTTAAAATTTTCTTTCTAGTGTCCTTCGTTTGGGAGAAAAATGCAAAGGTACAAGACAGCTTTTCCTTGCCAATATCTCTCTTTTGCAAAGAGCTGCGCATTGGAAAATTCAGGGCTATATCGTGTAGATGATGGCCTAACAGGAGGCTTTAAAATTTTAATTCTAGTGTCCTTCGTTTGGGAGAAAAATGCAAAGGTACAAGACAGCTTTTCCTTGCCAATATCTCTCTTTTGCAAAGAGCTGCGCATTGGAAAATTCATGGCTATGCCGTGTAGATGATGGTCTAACAGGAGGCTTTAAAATGTTCTTACTAGTGTCCTTCGTTTGGGAGAAAAATGCAAAGGTACAAGACAGCTTTTCCTTGCCAATATCTCTCGTTTGCAAAGAGCTGCGCATTGGAAAATTCAGGGCTATATCGTGTAGATGATGGCCTAACAGGAGGCTTTAAAATTTTAATTCTAGTGTCCTTCGTTTGGGAGAAAAATGCAATGGTACAAGACAGCTTTTCCTTGCCAATATCTCTCTTTTGCAAAGAGCTGCGCATTGGAAAATTCAGGGCTATGTCGTGTAGATGATGGTCTAACAGGAGGCTTTAAAATTTTATTTCTAGTGTCCTTCGTTTGGGAGAAAAATGCAATGGTACAAGACAGCTTTTCCTTGCCAATATCTCTCTTTTGCAAAGAGCTGCGCATTGGAAAATTCAGGGCTATGTCGTGTAGATGATGGCCTAACAGGAGGCTTTAAAATTTTCTTTCTTGTGTCCTTCGTTTGGGAGAAAAATGCAAAGGTACAAGACAGCTTTTCCTTGCCAATATCTCTCTTTTGCAAAGAGCTGCGCATTGGAAAATTCATGGCTATGCCGTGTAGATGATGGTCTAACAGGAGGCTTTAAAATGTTCTTTCTAGTGTCCTTCGTTTGGGAGAAAAATGCAAAGGTACAAGACAGCTTTTCCTTGCCAATATCTCTCGTTTGCAAAGAGCTGCGCATTGGAAAATTCAGGGCTATATCGTGTAGATGATGGCCTAACAGGAGGCTTTAAAATTTTAATTCTAGTGTCCTTCGTTTGGGAGAAAAATGCAAAGGTACAAGACAGCTTTTCCTTGCCAATATCTCTCTTTTGCAAAGAGCTGCGCATTGGAAAATTCAGGGCTATGTCGTGTAGATGATGGCCTAACAGGAGGCTTTAACATTTTCTTTCTAGTGTCCTTCGTTTGGGAGAAAAATGCAATGGTACAAGACAGCTTTTCCTTGCCAATATCTCTCTTTTGCAAAGAGCTGCGCATTGGGAAATTCAGGGCTATGTCGTGTAGATGATGGTCTAACAGGAGGCTTTAAAATTTTCTTTCTAGTGTCCTTCGTTTGGGAGAAAAATGCAAAGGTACAAGACAGCTTTTCCTTGCCAATATCTCTCTTTTGCAAAGAGCTGCGCATTGGAAAATTCAGGGCTATATCGTGTAGATGATGGCCTAACAGGAGGCTTTAAAATTTTAATTCTAGTGTCCTTCGTTTGGGAGAAAAATGCAAAGGTACAAGACAGCTTTTCCTTGCCAATATCTCTCTTTTGCAAAGAGCTGCGCATTGGAAAATTCATGGCTATGCCGTGTAGATGATGGTCTAACAGGAGGCTTTAAAATGTTCTTTCTAGTGTCCTTCGTTTGGGAGAAAAATGCAAAGGTACAAGACAGCTTTTCCTTGCCAATATCTCTCGTTTGCAAAGAGCTGCGCATTGGAAAATTCAGGGCTATATCGTGTAGATGATGGCCTAACAGGAGGCTTTAAAATTTTAATTCTAGTGTCCTTCGTTTGGGAGAAAAATGCAATGGTACAAGACAGCTTTTCCTTGCCAATATCTCTCTTTTGCAAAGAGCTGCGCATTGGAAAATTCAGGGCTATGTCGTGTAGATGATGGTCTAACAGGAGGCTTTAAAATTTTATTTCTAGTGTCCTTCGTTTGGGAGAAAAATGCAATGGTACAAGACAGCTTTTCCTTGCCAATATCTCTCTTTTGCAAAGAGCTGCGCATTGGAAAATTCAGGGCTATGTCGTGTAGATGATGGCCTAACAGGAGGCTTTAAAATTTTCTTTCTTGTGTCCTTCGTTTGGGAGAAAAATGCAAAGGTACAAGACAGCTTTTCCTTGCCAATATCTCTCGTTTGCAAAGAGCTGCGCATTGGAAAATTCAGGGCTATATCGTGTAGATGATGGCCTAACAGGAGGCTTTAAAATTTTAATTCTAGTGTCCTTCGTTTGGGAGAAAAATGCAATGGTACAAGACAGCTTTTCCTTGCCAATATCTCTCTTTTGCAAAGAGCTGCGCATTGGAAAATTCAGGGCTATGTCGTGTAGATGATGGTCTAACAGGAGGCTTTAAAATTTTCTTTCTAGTGTCCTTCGTTTGGGAGAAAAATGCAATGGTACAATACAGCTTTTCCTTGCCAATATCTATCTTTTGCAAAGAGCTGCGCATTGGAAAATTCAGGGCTATGTCGTGTAGATGATGGCCTAACAGGAGGCTTTAAAATTTTCTTTCTAGTGTCCTTCGTTTGGGAGAAAAATGCAAAGGTACAAGACAGCTTTTCCTTGCCAATATCTCTCTTTTGCAAAGAGCTGCGCATTGGAAAATTCATGGCTATGCCGTGTAGATGATGGTCTAACAGGAGGCTTTAAAATTTTCTTTCTAGTGTCCTTCGTTTGGGAGAAAAATGCAATGGTACAAGACAGCTTTTCCTTGCCAATATCTCTCTTTTGCAAAGAGCTGCGCATTGGAAAATTCAGGGCTATATCGTGTAGATGATGGCCTAACAGGAGGCTTTAAAATTTTAATTCTAGTGTCCTTCGTTTGGGAGCAAAATGCAAAGGTACAAGACAGCTTTTCCTTGCCAATATCTCTCTTTTGCAAAGAGCTGCGCATTGGAAAATTCAGGGCTATGTCGTGTAGATGATGGCCTAACAGGAGGCTTTAAAATTTTCTTTCTAGTGTCCTTCGTTTGGGAGAAATATGCAAAGGTACAAGACAGCTTTTCCTTGCCAATATCTCTCTTTTGCAAAGAGCTACGCATTGGAAAATTCAGGGCTATGTCATGTAGATGATGGCCTAACAGGAGGCTTTAAAATTTTCTTTCTAGTGACCTTCGTTTGGGAGAAAAATGCAAAGGTACAAGACAGCTTTTCCTTGCCAATATCTCTCTTTTGCAAAGAGCTGCGCATTGGAAAATTCAGGGCTATGTCGTGTAGATGATGGCCTAACAGGAGGCTTTAAAATTTTAATTCTAGTGTCCTTCGTTTGGGAGAAAAATGCAAAGGTACAAGACAGCTTTTCCTTGCCAATATCTCTCTTTTGCAAAGAGCTGCGCATTGGAAAATTCAGGGCTATATCGTGTAGATGATGGCCTAACAGGAGGCTTTAACATTTTCTTTCTAGTGTCCTTCGTTTGGGAGAAAAATGCAATGGTACAAGACAGCTTTTCCTTGCCAATATCTCTCTTTTGCAAAGAGCTGCGCATTGGAAAATTCAGGGCTATGTCGTGTAGATGATGGCCTAACAGGAGGCTTTAAAATTTTATTTCTAGTGTCCTTCGTTTGGGAGAAAAATGCAATGGTACAAGACAGCTTTTCCTTGCCAATATCTCTCTTTTGCAAAGAGCTGCGCATTGGAAAATTCAGGGCTATGCCGTGTAGATGATGGTCTAACAGGAGGCTTTAAAATTTTCTTTCTAGTGTCCTTCGTTTGGGAGAAAAATGCAAAGGTACAAGACAGCTTTTCCTTGCCAATATCTCTCTTTTGCAAAGAGCTGCGCATTGGAAAATTCAGGGCTATATCGTGTAGATGATGGCCTAACAGGAGGCTTTAAAATTTTAATTCTAGTGTCCTTCGTTTGGGAGAAAAATGCAAAGGTACAAGACAGCTTTTCCTTGCCAATATCTCTCTTTTGCAAAGAGCTGCGCATTGGAAAATTCATGGCTATGCCGTGTAGATGATGGTCTAACAGGAGGCTTTAAAATGTTCTTTCTAGTGTCCTTCGTTTGGGAGAAAAATGCAAAGGTACAAGACAGCTTTTCCTTGCCAATATCTCTCGTTTGCAAAGAGCTGCGCATTGGAAAATTCAGGGCTATATCGTGTAGATGATGGCCTAACAGGAGGCTTTAAAATTTTAATTCTAGTGTCCTTCGTTTGGGAGAAAAATGCAATGGTACAAGACAGCTTTTCCTTGCCAATATCTCTCTTTTGCAAAGAGCTGCGCATTGGAAAATTCAGGGCTATGTCGTGTAGATGATGGTCTAACAGGAGGCTTTAAAATTTTATTTCTAGTGTCCTTCGTTTGGGAGAAAAATGCAATGGTACAAGACAGCTTTTCCTTGCCAATATCTCTCTTTTGCAAAGAGCTGCGCATTGGAAAATTCAGGGCTATGTCGTGTAGATGATGGCCTAACAGGAGGCTTTAAAATTTTCTTTCTTGTGTCCTTCGTTTGGGAGAAAAATGCAAAGGTACAAGACAGCTTTTCCTTGCCAATATCTCTCGTTTGCAAAGAGCTGCGCATTGGAAAATTCAGGGCTATATCGTGTAGATGATGGCCTAACAGGAGGCTTTAAAATTTTAATTCTAGTGTCCTTCGTTTGGGAGAAAAATGCAATGGTACAAGACAGCTTTTCCTTGCCAATATCTCTCTTTTGCAAAGAGCTGCGCATTGGAAAATTCAGGGCTATGTCGTGTAGATGATGGTCTAACAGGAGGCTTTAAAATTGTCTTTCTAGTGTCCTTCGTTTGGGAGAAAAATGCAATGGTACAATACAGCTTTTCCTTGCCAATATCTATCTTTTGCAAAGAGCTGCGCATTGGAAAATTCAGGGCTATGTCGTGTAGATGATGGCCTAACAGGAGGCTTTAAAATTTTCTTTCTAGTGTCCTTCGTTTGGGAGAAAAATGCAAAGGTACAAGACAGCTTTTCCTTGCCAATATCTCTCTTTTGCAAAGAGCTGCGCATTGGAAAATTCATGGCTATGCCGTGTAGATGATGGTCTAACAGGAGGCTTTAAAATTTTCTTTCTAGTGTCCTTCGTTTGGGAGAAAAATGCAATGGTACAAGACAGCTTTTCCTTGCCAATATCTCTCTTTTGCAAAGAGCTGCGCATTGGAAAATTCAGGGCTATATCGTGTAGATGATGGCCTAACAGGAGGCTTTAAAATTTTAATTCTAGTGTCCTTCGTTTGGGAGCAAAATGCAAAGGTACAAGACAGCTTTTCCTTGCCAATATCTCTCTTTTGCAAAGAGCTGCGCATTGGAAAATTCAGGGCTATGTCGTGTAGATGATGGCCTAACAGGAGGCTTTAAAATTTTCTTTCTAGTGTCCTTCGTTTGGGAGAAAAATGCAAAGGTACAAGACAGCTTTTCCTTGCCAATATCTCTCTTTTGCAAAGAGCTACGCATTGGAAAATTCAGGGCTATGTCATGTAGATGATGGCCTAACAGGAGGCTTTAAAATTTTCTTTCTAGTGTCCTTCGTTTGGGAGAAAAATGCAATGGTACAATACAGCTTTTCCTTGCCAATATCTATCTTTTGCAAAGAGCTGCGCATTGGAAAATTCAGGGCTATGTCGTGTAGATGATGGCCTAACAGGAGGCTTTAAAATTTTCTTTCTAGTGTCCTTCGTTTGGGAGAAAAATGCAAAGGTTCAAGACAGCTTTTCCTTGCCAATATCTCTCTTTTGCAAAGAGCTGCGCATTGGAAAATTCATGGCTATGCCGTGTAGATGATGGTCTAACAGGAGGCTTTAAAATTTTCTTTCTAGTGTCCTTCGTTTGGGAGAAAAATGCAATGGTACAAGACAGCTTTTCCTTGCCAATATCTCTCTTTTGCAAAGAGCTGCGCATTGGAAAATTCAGGGCTATATCGTGTAGATGATGGCCTAACAGGAGGCTTTAAAATTTTAATTCTAGTGTCCTTCGTTTGGGAGCAAAATGCAAAGGTACAAGACAGCTTTTCCTTGCCAATATCTCTCTTTTGCAAAGAGCTGCGCATTGGAAAATTCAGGGCTATGTCGTGTAGATGATGGCCTAACAGGAGGCTTTAAAATTTTCTTTCTAGTGTCCTTCGTTTGGGAGAAAAATGCAAAGGTACAAGACAGCTTTTCCTTGCCAATATCTCTCTTTTGCAAAGAGCTACGCATTGGAAAATTCAGGGCTATGTCATGTAGATGATGGCCTAACAGGAGGCTTTAAAATTTTCTTTCTAGTGACCTTCGTTTGGGAGAAAAATGCAAAGGTACAAGACAGCTTTTCCTTGCCAATATCTCTCTTTTGCAAAGAGCTGCGCATTGGAAAATTCAGGGCTATGTCGTGTAGATGATGGCCTAACAGGAGGCTTTAAAATTTTAATTCTAGTGTCCTTCGTTTGGGAGAAAAATGCAAAGGTACAAGACAGCTTTTCCTTGCCAATATCTCTCTTTTGCAAAGAGCTGCGCATTGGAAAATTCAGGGCTATATCGTGTAGATGATGGCCTAACAGGAGGCTTTAACATTTTCTTTCTAGTGTCCTTCGTTTGGGAGAAAAATGCAATGGTACAAGACAGCTTTTCCTTGCCAATATCTCTCTTTTGCAAAGAGCTGCGCATTGGAAAATTCAGGGCTATGTCGTGTAGATGATGGCCTAACAGGAGGCTTTAAAATTTTATTTCTAGTGTCCTTCGTTTGGGAGAAAAATGCAATGGTACAAGACAGCTTTTCCTTGCCAATATCTCTCTTTTGCAAAGAGCTGCGCATTGGAAAATTCAGGGCTATGCCGTGTAGATGATGGTCTAACAGGAGGCTTTAAAATTTTCTTTCTAGTGTCCTTCGTTTGGGAGAAAAATGCAAAGGTACAAGACAGCTTTTCCTTGCCAATATCTCTCTTTTGCAAAGAGCTGCTCATTGGAAAATTCAGGGCTATATCGTGTAGATGATGGCCTAACAGGAGGCTTTAAAATTTTAATTCTAGTGTCCTTCGTTTGGGAGCAAAATGCAAAGGTACAAGACAGCTTTTCCTTGCCAATATCTCTCTTTTGCAAAGAGCTGCGCATTGGAAAATTCAGGGCTATGTCGTGTAGATGATGGCCTAACAGGAGGCTTTAAAATTTTCTTTCTAGTGTCCTTCGTTTGGGAGAAAAATGCAATGGTACAAGACAGCTTTTCCTTGCCAATATCTCTCTTTTGCAAAGAGCTGCGCATTGGAAAATTCAGGGCTATGTCGTGTAGATGATGGCCTAACAGGAGGCTTTAAAATTTTATTTCTAGTGTCCTTCGTTTGGGAGAAAAATGCAATGGTACAAGACAGCTTTTCCTTGCCAATATCTCTCTTTTGCAAAGAGCTGCGCATTGGAAAATTCAGGGCTATGCCGTGTAGATGATGGTCTAACAGGAGGCTTTAAAATTTTCTTTCTAGTGTCCTTCGTTTGGGAGAAAAATGCAAAGGTACAAGACAGCTTTTCCTTGCCAATATCTCTCTTTTGCAAAGAGCTGCGCATTGGAAAATTCAGGGCTATATCGTGTAGATGATGGCCTAACAGGAGGCTTTAAAATTTTAATTCTAGTGTCCTTCGTTTGGGAGAAAAATGCAAAGGTACAAGACAGCTTTTCCTTGCCAATATCTCTCTTTTGCAAAGAGCTGCGCATTGGAAAATTCATGGCTATGCCGTGTAGATGATGGTCTAACAGGAGGCTTTAAAATGTTCTTTCTAGTGTCCTTCGTTTGGGAGAAAAATGCAAAGGTACAAGACAGCTTTTCCTTGCCAATATCTCTCGTTTGCAAAGAGCTGCGCATTGGAAAATTCAGGGCTATATCGTGTAGATGATGGCCTAACAGGAGGCTTTAAAATTTTAATTCTAGTGTCCTTCGTTTGGGAGAAAAATGCAATGGTACAAGACAGCTTTTCCTTGCCAATATCTCTCTTTTGCAAAGAGCTGCGCATTGGAAAATTCAGGGCTATGCCGTGTAGATGATGGTCTAACAGGAGGCTTTAAAATTTTATTTCTAGTGTCCTTCGTTTGGGAGAAAAATGCAAAGGTACAAGACAGCTTTTCCTTGCCAATATCTCTCTTTTGCAAAGAGCTGCGCATTGGAAAATTCAGGGCTATATCGTGTAGATGATGGCCTAACAGGAGGCTTTAAAATTTTAATTCTAGTGTCCTTCGTTTGGGAGAAAAATGCAAAGGTACAAGACAGCTTTTCCTTGCCAATATCTCTCTTTTGCAAAGAGCTGCGCATTGGAAAATTCATGGCTATGCCGTGTAGATGATGGTCTAACAGGAGGCTTTAAAATGTTCTTTCTAGTGTCCTTCGTTTGGGAGAAAAATGCAAAGGTACAAGACAGCTTTTCCTTGCCAATATCTCTCGTTTGCAAAGAGCTGCGCATTGGAAAATTCAGGGCTATATCGTGTAGATGATGGCCTAACAGGAGGCTTTAAAATTTTAATTCTAGTGTCCTTCGTTTGGGAGAAAAATGCAATGGTACAAGACAGCTTTTCCTTGCCAATATCTCTCTTTTGCAAAGAGCTGCGCATTGGAAAATTCAGGGCTATGTCGTGTAGATGATGGTCTAACAGGAGGCTTTAAAATTTTATTTCTAGTGTCCTTCGTTTGGGAGAAAAATGCAATGGTACAAGACAGCTTTTCCTTGCCAATATCTCTCTTTTGCAAAGAGCTGCGCATTGGAAAATTCAGGGCTATGTCGTGTAGATGATGGCCTAACAGGAGGCTTTAAAATTTTCTTTCTTGTGTCCTTCGTTTGGGAGAAAAATGCAAAGGTACAAGACAGCTTTTCCTTGCCAATATCTCTCGTTTGCAAAGAGCTGCGCATTGGAAAATTCAGGGCTATATCGTGTAGATGATGGCCTAACAGGAGGCTTTAAAATTTTAATTCTAGTGTCCTTCGTTTGGGAGAAAAATGCAAAGGTACAAGACAGCTTTTCCTTGCCAATATCTCTCTTTTGCAAAGAGCTACGCATTGGAAAATTCAGGGCTATGTCATGTAGATGATGGCCTAACAGGAGGCTTTAAAATTTTCTTTCTAGTGACCTTCGTTTGGGAGAAAAATGCAAAGGTACAAGACAGCTTTTCCTTGCCAATATCTCTCTTTTGCAAAGAGCTGCGCATTGGAAAATTCAGGGCTATGTCGTGTAGATGATGGCCTAACAGGAGGCTTTAAAATTTTAATTCTAGTGTCCTTCGTTTGGGAGAAAAATGCAAAGGTACAAGACAGCTTTTCCTTGCCAATATCTCTCTTTTGCAAAGAGCTGCGCATTGGAAAATTCAGGGCTATATCGTGTAGATGATGGCCTAACAGGAGGCTTTAACATTTTCTTTCTAGTGTCCTTCGTTTGGGAGAAAAATGCAATGGTACAAGACAGCTTTTCCTTGCCAATATCTCTCTTTTGCAAAGAGCTGCGCATTGGAAAATTCAGGGCTATGTCGTGTAGATGATGGCCTAACAGGAGGCTTTAAAATTTTATTTCTAGTGTCCTTCGTTTGGGAGAAAAATGCAATGGTACAAGACAGCTTTTCCTTGCCAATATCTCTCTTTTGCAAAGAGCTGCGCATTGGAAAATTCAGGGCTATGCCGTGTAGATGATGGTCTAACAGGAGGCTTTAAAATTTTCTTTCTAGTGTCCTTCGTTTGGGAGAAAAATGCAATGGTACAAGACAGCTTTTCCTTGCCAATATCTCTCTTTTGCAAAGAGCTGCGCATTGGAAAATTCAGGGCTATATCGTGTAGATGATGGCCTAACAGGAGGCTTTAAAATTTTAATTCTAGTGTCCTTCGTTTGGGAGCAAAATGCAAAGGTACAAGACAGCTTTTCCTTGCCAATATCTCTCTTTTGCAAAGAGCTGCGCATTGGAAAATTCAGGGCTATGTCGTGTAGATGATGGCCTAACAGGAGGCTTTAAAATTTTCTTTCTAGTGTCCTTCGTTTGGGAGAAAAATGCAATGGTACAAGACAGCTTTTCCTTGCCAATATCTCTCTTTTGCAAAGAGCTGCGCATTGGAAAATTCAGGGCTATGTCGTGTAGATGATGGCCTAACAGGAGGCTTTAAAATTTTATTTCTAGTGTCCTTCGTTTGGGAGAAAAATGCAATGGTACAAGACAGCTTTTCCTTGCCAATATCTCTCTTTTGCAAAGAGCTGCGCATTGGAAAATTCAGGGCTATGCCGTGTAGATGATGGTCTAACAGGAGGCTTTAAAATTTTCTTTCTAGTGTCCTTCGTTTGGGAGAAAAATGCAAAGGTACAAGACAGCTTTTCCTTGCCAATATCTCTCTTTTGCAAAGAGCTGCGCATTGGAAAATTCAGGGCTATATCGTGTAGATGATGGCCTAACAGGAGGCTTTAAAATTTTAATTCTAGTGTCCTTCGTTTGGGAGAAAAATGCAAAGGTACAAGACAGCTTTTCCTTGCCAATATCTCTCTTTTGCAAAGAGCTGCGCATTGGAAAATTCATGGCTATGCCGTGTAGATGATGGTCTAACAGGAGGCTTTAAAATGTTCTTTCTAGTGTCCTTCGTTTGGGAGAAAAATGCAAAGGTACAAGACAGCTTTTCCTTGCCAATATCTCTCGTTTGCAAAGAGCTGCGCATTGGAAAATTCAGGGCTATATCGTGTAGATGATGGCCTAACAGGAGGCTTTAAAATTTTAATTCTAGTGTCCTTCGTTTGGGAGAAAAATGCAATGGTACAAGACAGCTTTTCCTTGCCAATATCTCTCTTTTGCAAAGAGCTGCGCATTGGAAAATTCAGGGCTATGCCGTGTAGATGATGGTCTAACAGGAGGCTTTAAAATTTTATTTCTAGTGTCCTTCGTTTGGGAGAAAAATGCAAAGGTACAAGACAGCTTTTCCTTGCCAATATCTCTCTTTTGCAAAGAGCTGCGCATTGGAAAATTCAGGGCTATATCGTGTAGATGATGGCCTAACAGGAGGCTTTAAAATTTTAATTCTAGTGTCCTTCGTTTGGGAGAAAAATGCAAAGGTACAAGACAGCTTTTCCTTGCCAATATCTCTCTTTTGCAAAGAGCTGCGCATTGGAAAATTCATGGCTATGCCGTGTAGATGATGGTCTAACAGGAGGCTTTAAAATGTTCTTTCTAGTGTCCTTCGTTTGGGAGAAAAATGCAAAGGTACAAGACAGCTTTTCCTTGCCAATATCTCTCGTTTGCAAAGAGCTGCGCATTGGAAAATTCAGGGCTATATCGTGTAGATGATGGCCTAACAGGAGGCTTTAAAATTTTAATTCTAGTGTCCTTCGTTTGGGAGAAAAATGCAATGGTACAAGACAGCTTTTCCTTGCCAATATCTCTCTTTTGCAAAGAGCTGCGCATTGGAAAATTCAGGGCTATGTCGTGTAGATGATGGTCTAACAGGAGGCTTTAAAATTTTATTTCTAGTGTCCTTCGTTTGGGAGAAAAATGCAATGGTACAAGACAGCTTTTCCTTGCCAATATCTCTCTTTTGCAAAGAGCTGCGCATTGGAAAATTCAGGGCTATGTCGTGTAGATGATGGCCTAACAGGAGGCTTTAAAATGTTCTTTCTTGTGTCCTTCGTTTGGGAGAAAAATGCAAAGGTACAAGACAGCTTTTCCTTGCCAATATCTCTCGTTTGCAAAGAGCTGCGCATTGGAAAATTCAGGGCTATATCGTGTAGATGATGGCCTAACAGGAGGCTTTAAAATTTTAATTCTAGTGTCCTTCGTTTGGGAGAAAAATGCAATGGTACAAGACAGCTTTTCCTTGCCAATATCTCTCTTTTGCAAAGAGCTGCGCATTGGAAAATTCAGGGCTATGTCGTGTAGATGATGGTCTAACAGGAGGCTTTAAAATTTTCTTTCTAGTGTCCTTCGTTTGGGAGAAAAATGCAATGGTACAATACAGCTTTTCCTTGCCAATATCTATCTTTTGCAAAGAGCTGCGCATTGGAAAATTCAGGGCTATGTCGTGTAGATGATGGCCTAACAGGAGGCTTTAAAATTTTCTTTCTAGTGTCCTTCGTTTGGGAGAAAAATGCAAAGGTACAAGACAGCTTTTCCTTGCCAATATCTCTCTTTTGCAAAGAGCTGCGCATTGGAAAATTCATGGCTATGCCGTGTAGATGATGGTCTAACAGGAGGCTTTAAAATTTTCTTTCTAGTGTCCTTCGTTTGGGAGAAAAATGCAATGGTACAAGACAGCTTTTCCTTGCCAATATCTCTCTTTTGCAAAGAGCTGCGCATTGGAAAATTCAGGGCTATATCGTGTAGATGATGGCCTAACAGGAGGCTTTAAAATTTTAATTCTAGTGTCCTTCGTTTGGGAGCAAAATGCAAAGGTACAAGACAGCTTTTCCTTGCCAATATCTCTCTTTTGCAAAGAGCTGCGCATTGGAAAATTCAGGGCTATGTCGTGTAGATGATGGCCTAACAGGAGGCTTTAAAATTTTCTTTCTAGTGTCCTTCGTTTGGGAGAAAAATGCAAAGGTACAAGACAGCTTTTCCTTGCCAATATCTCTCTTTTGCAAAGAGCTACGCATTGGAAAATTCAGGGCTATGTCATGTAGATGATGGCCTAACAGGAGGCTTTCAAATTTTCTTTCTAGTGACCTTCGTTTGGGAGAAAAATGCAAAGGTACAAGACAGCTTTTCCTTGCCAATATCTCTCTTTTGCAAAGAGCTGCGCATTGGAAAATTCAGGGCTATGTCGTGTAGATGATGGCCTAGCAGGAGGCTTTAAAATTTTAATTCTAGTGTCCTTCGTTTGGGAGAAAAATGCAAAGGTACAAGACAGCTTTTCCTTGCCAATATCTCTCTTTTGCAAAGAGCTGCGCATTGGAAAATTCAGGGCTATATCGTGTAGATGATGGCCTAACAGGAGGCTTTAACATTTTCTTTCTAGTGTCCTTCGTTTGGGAGAAAAATGCAATGGTACAAGACAGCTTTTCCTTGCCAATATCTCTCTTTTGCAAAGAGCTGCGCATTGGAAAATTCAGGGCTATGTCGTGTAGATGATGGCCTAACAGGAGGCTTTAAAATTTTATTTCTAGTGTCCTTCGTTTGGGAGAAAAATGCAATGGTACAAGACAGCTTTTCCTTGCCAATATCTCTCTTTTGCAAAGAGCTGCGCATTGGAAAATTCAGGGCTATGCCGTGTAGATGATGGTCTAACAGGAGGCTTTAAAATTTTCTTTCTAGTGTCCTTCGTTTGGGAGAAAAATGCAATGGTACAAGACAGCTTTTCCTTGCCAATATCTCTCTTTTGCAAAGAGCTGCGCATTGGAAAATTCAGGGCTATATCGTGTAGATGATGGCCTAACAGGAGGCTTTAAAATTTTAATTCTAGTGTCCTTCGTTTGGGAGCAAAATGCAAAGGTACAAGACAGCTTTTCCTTGCCAATATCTCTCTTTTGCAAAGAGCTGCGCATTGGAAAATTCAGGGCTATGTCGTGTAGATGATGGCCTAACAGGAGGCTTTAAAATTTTCTTTCTAGTGACCTTCGTTTGGGAGAAAAATGCAAAGGTACAAGACAGCTTTTCCTTGCCAATATCTCTCTTTTGCAAAGAGCTGCGCATTGGAAAATTCAGGGCTATATCGTGTAGATGATGGCCTAACAGGAGGCTTTAAAATTTTAATTCTAGTGTCCTTCGTTTGGGAGCAAAATGCAAAGGTACAAGACAGCTTTTCCTTGCCAATATCTCTCTTTTGCAAAGAGCTACGCATTGGAAAATTCAGGGCTATGTCGTGTAGATGATGGCCTAACAGGAGGCTTTAAAATTTTCTTTCTAGTGACCTTCGTTTGGGAGAAAAATGCAAAGGTACAAGACAGCTTTTCCTTGCCAATATCTCTCTTTTGCAAAGAGCTGCGCATTGGAAAATTCAGGGCTATGTCGTGTAGATGATGGCCTAACAGGAGGCTTTAAAATTTTAATTCTAGTGTCCTTCGTTTGGGAGAAAAATGCAAAGGTACAAGACAGCTTTTCCTTGCCAATATCTCTCTTTTGCAAAGAGCTACGCATTGGAAAATTCAGGGCTATGTCGTGTAGATGATGGTCTAACAGGAGGCTTTAAAATTTTCTTTCTAGTGTCCTTCGTTTGGGAGAAAAATGCAAAGGTACAAGACAGCTTTTCCTTGCCAATATCTCTCTTTTGCAAAGAGCTGCGCATTGGAAAATTCATGGCTATGCCGTGTAGATGATGGTCTAACAGGAGGCTTTAAAATTTAAATTCTAGTGTCCTTCGTTTGGGAGAAAAATGCAAAGGTACAAGACAGCTTTTCCTTGCCAATATCTCTCGTTTGCAAAGAGCTGCGCATTGGAAAATTCAGGGCTATATCGTGTAGATGATGGCCTAACAGGAGGCTTTAAAATTTTAATTCTAGTGTCCTTCGTTTGGGAGAAAAATGCAATGGTACAAGACAGCTTTTCCTTGCCAATATCTCTCTTTTGCAAAGAGCTGCGCATTGGAAAATTCAGGGCTATGTCGTGTAGATGATGGTCTAACAGGAGGCTTTAAAATTTTCTTTCTAGTGTCCTTCGTTTGGGAGAAAAATGCAATGGTACAAGACAGCTTTTCCTTGCCAATATCTCTCTTTTGCAAAGAGCTGCGCATTGGAAAATTCAGGGCTATGTCGTGTAGATGATGGCCTAACAGGAGGCTTTAAAATTTTCTTTCTTGTGTCCTTCGTTTGGGAGAAAAATGCAAAGGTACAAGACAGCTTTTCCTTGCCAATATCTCTCGTTTGCAAAGAGCTGCGCATTGGAAAATTCAGGGCTATATCGTGTAGATGATGGCCTAACAGGAGGCTTTAAAATTTTAATTCTAGTGTCCTTCGTTTGGGAGAAAAATGCAATGGTACAAGACAGCTTTTCCTTGCCAATATCTCTCTTTTGCAAAGAGCTGCGCATTGGAACATTCAGGGCTATGTCGTGTAGATGATGGTCTAACAGGAGGCTTTAAAATTTTCTTTCTAGTGTCCTTCGTTTGGGAGAAAAATGCAATGGTACAATACAGCTTTTCCTTGCCAATATCTATCTTTTGCAAAGAGCTGCGCATTGGAAAATTCAGGGCTATGTCGTATAGATGATGGCCTAACAGGAGGCTTTAAAATTTTCTTTCTAGTGTCCTTCGTTTGGGAGAAAAATGCAAAGGTACAAGACAGCTTTTCCTTGCCAATATCTCTCTTTTGCAAAGAGCTGCGCATTGGAAAATTCATGGCTATGCCGTGTAGATGATGGTCTAACAGGAGGCTTTAAAATTTTCTTTCTAGTGTCCTTCGTTTGGGAGAAAAATGCAATGGTACAAGACAGCTTTTCCTTGCCAATATCTCTCGTTTGCAAAGAGCTGCGCATTGGAAAATTCAGGGCTATATCGTGTAGATGATGGCCTAACAGGAGGCTTTAAAATTTTAATTCTAGTGTCCTTCGTTTGGGAGAAAAATGCAATGGTACAAGACAGCTTTTCCTTGCCAATATCTCTCTTTTGCAAAGAGCTGCGCATTGGAAAATTCAGGGCTATGTCGTGTAGATGATGGTCTAACAGGAGGCTTTAAAATTTTCTTTCTAGTGTCCTTCGTTTGGGAGAAAAATGCAATGGTACAATACAGCTTTTCCTTGCCAATATCTATCTTTTGCAAAGAGCTGCGCATTGGAAAATTCAGGGCTATGTCGTGTAGATGATGGCCTAACAGGAGGCTTTAAAATTTTCTTTCTAGTGTCCTTCGTTTGGGAGAAAAATGCAAAGGTACAAGACAGCTTTTCCTTGCCAATATCTCTCTTTTGCAAAGAGCTGCGCATTGGAAAATTCATGGCTATGCCGTGTAGATGATGGTCTAACAGGAGGCTTTAAAATTTTCTTTCTAGTGTCCTTCGTTTGGGAGAAAAATGCAATTGTACAAGACAGCTTTTCCTTGCCAATATCTCTCTTTTGCAAAGAGCTGCGCATTGGAAAATTCAGGGCTATATCGTGTAGATGATGGCCTAACATGAGGCTTTAAAATTTTAATTCTAGTGTCCTTCGTTTGGGAGCAAAATGCAAAGGTACAAGACAGCTTTTCCTTGCCAATATCTCTCTTTTGCAAAGAGCTGCGCATTGGAAAATTCAGGGCTATGTCGTGTAGATGATGGCCTAACAGGAGGCTTTAAAATTTTCTTTCTAGTGTCCTTCGTTTGGGAGAAAAATGCAAAGGTACAAGACAGCTTTTCCTTGCCAATATCTCTCTTTTGCAAAGAGCTGCGCATTGGAAAATTCAGGGCTATGTCATGTAGATGATGGCCTAACAGGAGGCTTTAAAATTTTCTTTCTAGTGACCTTCGTTTGGGAGAAAAATGCAAAGGTACAAGACAGCTTTTCCTTGCCAATATCTCTCTTTTGCAAAGAGCTGCGCATTGGAAAATTCAGGGCTATGTCGTGTAGATGATGGCCTAACAGGAGGCTTTAAAATTTTAATTCTAGTGTCCTTCGTTTGGGAGAAAAATGCAAAGGTACAAGACAGCTTTTCCTTGCCAATATCTCTCTTTTGCAAAGAGCTGCGCATTGGAAAATTCAGGGCTATATCGTGTAGATGATGGCCTAACAGGAGGCTTTAACATTTTCTTTCTAGTGTCCTTCGTTTGGGAGAAAAATGCAATGGTACAAGACAGCTTTTCCTTGCCAATATCTCTCTTTTGCAAAGAGCTGCGCATTGGAAAATTCAGGGCTATGTCGTGTAGATGATGGCCTAACAGGAGGCTTTAAAATTTTATTTCTAGTGTCCTTCGTTTGGGAGAAAAATGCAATGGTACAAGACAGCTTTTCCTTGCCAATATCTCTCTTTTGCAAAGAGCTGCGCATTGGAAAATTCAGGGCTATGCCGTGTAGATGATGGTCTAACAGGAGGCTTTAAAATTTTCTTTCTAGTGTCCTTCGTTTGGGAGAAAAATGCAATGGTACAAGACAGCTTTTCCTTGCCAATATCTCTCTTTTGCAAAGAGCTGCGCATTGGAAAATTCAGGGCTATGTCGTGTAGATGATGGCCTAACAGGAGGCTTTAAAATTTTCTTTCTAGTGACCTTCGTTTGGGAGAAAAATGCAAAGGTACAAGACAGCTTTTCCTTGCCAATATCTCTCTTTTGCAAAGAGCTGCGCATTGGAAAATTCAGGGCTATATCGTGTAGATGATGGCCTAACAGGAGGCTTTAAAATTTTAATTCTAGTGTCCTTCGTTTGGGAGCAAAATGCAAAGGTACAAGACAGCTTTTCCTTGCCAATATCTCTCTTTTGCAAAGAGCTACGCATTGGAAAATTCAGGGCTATGTCGTGTAGATGATGGCCTAACAGGAGGCTTTAAAATTTTCTTTCTAGTGACCTTCGTTTGGGAGAAAAATGCAAAGGTACAAGACAGCTTTTCCTTGCCAATATCTCTCTTTTGCAAAGAGCTGCGCATTGGAAAATTCAGGGCTATGTCGTGTAGATGATGGCCTAACAGGAGGCTTTAAAATTTTAATTCTAGTGTCCTTCGTTTGGGAGAAAAATGCAAAGGTACAAGACAGCTTTTCCTTGCCAATATCTCTCTTTTGCAAAGAGCTGCGCATTGGAAAATTCAGGGCTATGTCGTGTAGATGATGGCCTAACAGGAGGCTTTAACATTTTCTTTCTAGTGTCCTTCGTTTGGGAGAAAAATGCAATGGTACAAGACAGCTTTTCCTTGCCAATATCTCTCTTTTGCAAAGAGCTGCGCATTGGAAAATTCAGGGCTATGTCGAGTAGATGATGGTCTAACAGGAGGCTTTAAAATTTTCTTTCTAGTGTCCTTCGTTTGGGAGAAAAATGCAATGGTACAAGACAGCTTTTTCTTGCCAATATCTCTCTTTTGCAAAGAGCTGCGCATTGGAAAATTCAGGGCTATGTCGTGTAGATGATGGCCTAACAGGAGGCTTTAAAATTTTCTTTCTAGTGTCCTTCGTTTGGGAGAAAAATGCAAAGGTACAAGACAGCTTTTCCTTGCCAATATCTCTCGTTTGCAAAGAGCTGCGCATTGGAAAATTCAGGGCTATATCGTGTAGATGATGGCCTAACAGGAGGCTTTAAAATTTTAATTCTAGTGTCCTTCGTTTGGGAGAAAAATGCAATGGTACAAGACAGCTTTTCCTTGCCAATATCTCTCTTTTGCAAAGAGATGCGCATTGGAAAATTCAGGGCTATGTCGTGTAGATGATGGTCTAACAGGAGGCTTTAAAATTTTCTTTCTAGTGTCCTTCGTTTGGGAGAAAAATGCAATGGTACAAGACAGCTTTTCCTTGCCAATATCTCTCTTTTGCAAAGAGCTGCGCATTGGAAAATTCAGGGCTATGTCGTGTAGATGATGGCCTAACAGGAGGCTTTAAAATTTTCTTTCTAGTGTCCTTCGTTTGGGAGAAAAATGCAAAGGTACAAGACAGCTTTTCCTTGCCAATATCTCTCTTTTGCAAAGAGCTGCGCATTGGAAAATTCAGGGCTATATCGTGTAGATGATGGCCTAACAGGAGGCTTTAAAATTTTAATTCTAGTGTCCTTCGTTTGGGAGAAAAATGCAAAGGTACAAGACAGCTTTTCCTTGCCAATATCTCTCTTTTGCAAAGAGCTGCGCATTGGAAAATTCATGGCTATGCCGTGTAGATGATGGTCTAACAGGAGGCTTTAAAATGTTCTTTCTAGTGTCCTTCGTTTGGGAGAAAAATGCAAAGGTACAAGACAGCTTTTCCTTGCCAATATCTCTCGTTTGCAAAGAGCTGCGCATTGGAAAATTCAGGGCTATATCGTGTAGATGATGGCCTAACAGGAGGCTTTAAAATTTTAATTCTAGTGTCCTTCGTTTGGGAGAAAAATGCAATGGTACAAGACAGCTTTTCCTTGCCAATATCTCTCTTTTGCAAAGAGCTGCGCATTGGAAAATTCAGGGCTATGTCGTGTAGATGATGGTCTAACAGGAGGCTTTAAAATTTTATTTCTAGTGTCCTTCGTTTGGGAGAAAAATGCAATGGTACAAGACAGCTTTTCCTTGCCAATATCTCTCTTTTGCAAAGAGCTGCGCATTGGAAAATTCAGGGCTATGTCGTGTAGATGATGGCCTAACAGGAGGCTTTAAAATTTTCTTTCTTGTGTCCTTCGTTTGGGAGAAAAATGCAAAGGTACAAGACAGCTTTTCCTTGCCAATATCTCTCGTTTGCAAAGAGCTGCGCATTGGAAAATTCAGGGCTATATCGTGTAGATGATGGCCTAACAGGAGGCTTTAAAATTTTAATTCTAGTGTCCTTCGTTTGGGAGAAAAATGCAATGGTACAAGACAGCTTTTCCTTGCCAATATCTCTCTTTTGCAAAGAGCTGCGCATTGGAAAATTCAGGGCTATGTCGTGTAGATGATGGTCTAACAGGAGGCTTTAAAATTTTCTTTCTAGTGTCCTTCGTTTGGGAGAAAAATGCAATGGTACAATACAGCTTTTCCTTGCCAATATCTCTCTTTTGCAAAGAGCTGCGCATTGGAAAATTCAGGGCTATGTCGTGTAGATGATGGCCTAACAGGAGGCTTTAAAATTTTCTTTTTAGTGTCCTTCGTTTGGGAGAAAAATGCAAAGGTACAAGACAGCTTTTCCTTGCAAATATCTCTCTTTTGCAAAGAGCTGCGCATTGGAAAATTCATGGCTATGCCGTGTAGATGATGGTCTAACAGGAGGCTTTAAAATTTTCTTTCTAGTGTCCTTCGTTTGGGAGAAAAATGCAATGGTACAAGACAGCTTTTCCTTGCCAATATCTCTCTTTTGCAAAGAGCTGCGCATTGGAAAATTCAGGGCTATATCGTGTAGATGATGGCCTAACAGGAGGCTTTAAAATTATAATTCTAGTGTCCTTCGTTTGGGAGCAAAATGCAAAGGTACAAGACAGCTTTTCCTTGCCAATATCTCTCTTTTGCAAAGAGCTGCGCATTGGAAAATTCAGGGCTATGTCGTGTAGATGGCCTAACAGGAGGCTTTAAAATTTTCTTTCTAGTGTCCTTCGTTTGGGAGAAAAATGCAAAGGTACAAGACAGCTTTTCCTTGCCAATATCTCTCTTTTGCAAAGAGCTACGCATTGGAAAATTCAGGGCTATGTCATGTAGATGATGGTCTAACAGGAGGCTTTAAAATTTTCTTTCTAGTGTCCTTCGTTTGGGAGAAAAATGCAATGGTACAAGACAGCTTTTCCTTGCCAATATCTCTCTTTTGCAAAGAGCTGCGCATTGGAAAATTCAGGGCTATGCCGTGTAGATGATGGTCTAACAGGAGGCTTTAAAATTTTCTTTCTAGTGTCCTTCGTTTGGGAGAAAAATGCAATGGTACAAGACAGCTTTTCCTTGCCAATATCTCTCTTTTGCAAAGAGCTGCGCATTGGAAAATTCAGGGCTATATCGTGTAGATGATGGCCTAACAGGAGGCTTTAAAATTTTAATTCTAGTGTCCTTCGTTTGGGAGCAAAATGCAAAGGTACAAGACAGCTTTTCCTTGCCAATATCTCTCTTTTGCAAAGAGCTGCGCATTGGAAAATTCAGGGCTATGTCGTGTAGATGATGGCCTAACAGGAGGCTTTAAAATTTTCTTTCTAGTGTCCTTCGTTTGGGAGAAAAATGCAAAGGTACAAGACAGCTTTTCCTTGCCAATATCTCTCGTTTGCAAAGAGCTGCGCATTGGAAAATTCAGGGCTATATCGTGTAGATGATGGCCTAACAGGAGGCTTTAAAATTTTAATTCTAGTGTCCTTCGTTTGGGAGAAAAATGCAATGGTACAAGACAGCTTTTCCTTGCCAATATCTCTCTTTTGCAAAGAGCTGCGCATTGGAAAATTCAGGGCTATGTCGTGTAGATGATGGCCTAACAGGAGGCTTTAAAATTTTCTTTCTAGTGTCCTTCGTTTGGGAGAAAAATGCAAAGGTACAAGACAGCTTTTCCTTGCCAATATCTCTCGTTTGCAAAGAGCTGCGCATTGGAAAATTCAGGGCTATATCGTGTAGATGATGGTCTAACAGGAGGCTTTAAAATTTTAATTCTAGTGTCCTTCGTTTGGGAGAAAAATGCAATGGTACAAGAAAGCTTTTCCTTGCCAATATCTCTCTTTTGCAAAGAGCTGCGCATTGGAAAATTCAGGGCTATGTCGTGTAGATGATGGCCTAACAGGAGGCTTTAAAATTTTCTTTCTAGTGTCCTTCGTTTGGGAGAAAAATGCAAAGGTACAAGACAGCTTTTCCTTGCCAATATCTCTCTTTTGCAAAGAGCTGCGCATTGGAAAATTCAGGGCTATATCGTGTAGATGATGGCCTAACAGGAGGCTTTAAAATTTTAATTCTAGTTTCCTTCGTTTGGGAGAAAAATGCAATGGTACAAGAAAGCTTTTCCTTGCCAATATATCTCTTTTGCAAAGAGCTGCGCATTGGAAAATTCAGGGCTATGTCGTGTAGATGATGGCCTAACAGGAGGCTTTAAAATTTTCTTTCTAGTGTCCTTCGTTTGGGAGAAAAATGCAAAGGTACAAGACAGCTTTTCCTTGCCAATATCTCTCTTTTGCAAAGAGCTACGCATTGGAAAATTCAGGGCTATGTCGTGTAGATGATGGTCTAACAGGAGGCTTTAAAATTTTCTTTCTAGTGTCCTTCGTTTGGGAGAAAAATGCAATGGTACAAGACAGCTTTTCCTTGCCAATATCTCTCTTTTGCAAAGAGCTGCGCAGTGGAAAATTCAGGGCTATGTCGTGTAGATGATGGCCTAACAGGAGGCTTTAAAATTTTCTTTCTAGTGTCCTTCGTTTGGGAGAAAAATGCAAAGGTACAAGACAGCTTTTCCTTGCCAATATCTCTCGTTTGCAAAGAGCTGCGCATTGGAAAATTCAGGGCTATATCGTGTAGATGATGGCCTAACAGGAGGCTTTAAAATTTTAATTCTAGTGTCCTTCGTTTGGGAGAAAAATGCAAAGGTACAAGACAGCTTTTCCTTGCCAATATCTCTCTTTTGCAAAGAGCTGCGCATTGGAAAATTCATGGCTATGCCGTGTAGATGATGGTCTAACAGGAGGCTTTAAAATGTTCTTTCTAGTGTCCTTCGTTTGGGAGAAAAATGCAAAGGTACAAGACAGCTTTTCCTTGCCAATATCTCTCGTTTGCAAAGAGCTGCGCATTGGAAAATTCAGGGCTATATCGTGTAGCTTATGGCCTAACAGGAGGCTTTAAAATTTTAATTCTAGTGTCCTTCGTTTGGGAGAAAAATGCAATGGTACAAGACAGCTTTTCCTTGCCAATATCTCTCTTTTGCAAAGAGCTGCGCATTGGAAAATTCAGGGCTATGTCGTGTAGATGATGGTCTAACAGGAGGCTTTAAAATTTTATTTCTAGTGTCCTTCGTTTGGGGGAAAAATGCAATGGTACAAGACAGCTTTTCCTTGCCAATATCTCTCTTTTGCAAAGAGCTGCGCATTGGAAAATTCAGGGCTATGTCGTGTAGATGATGGCCTAACAGGAGGCTTTAAAATTTTCTTTCTTGTGTCCTTCGTTTGGGAGAAAAATGCAAAGGTACAAGACAGCTTTTCCTTGCCAATATCTCTCGTTTGCAAAGAGCTGCGCATTGGAAAATTCAGGGCTATATCGTGTAGATGATGGTCTAACAGGAGGCTTTAAAATTTTCTTTCTAGTGTCCTTCGTTTGGGAGAAAAATGCAATGGTACAAGACAGCTTTTCCTTGCCAATATCTCTCTTTTGCAAAGAGCTGCGCATTGGAAAATTCAGGGCTATGTCGTGTAGATGATGGTCTAACAGGAGGCTTTAAAATTTTCTTTCTAGTGTCCTTCGTTTGGGAGAAAAATGCAATGGTACAATACAGCTTTTCCTTGCCAATATCTCTCTTTTGCAAAGAGCTGCGCATTGGAAAATTCAGGGCTATGTCGTGTAGATGATGGCCTAACAGGAGGCTTTAAAATTTTCTTTCTAGTGTCCTTCGTTTGGGAGAAAAATGCAAAGGTACAAGACAGCTTTTCCTTGCCAATATCTCTCTTTTGCAAAGAGCTGCGCATTGGAAAATTCATGGCTATGCCGTGTAGATGATGGTCTAACAGGAGGCTTTAAAATTTTCTTTCTAGTGTCCTTCGTTTGGGAGAAAAATGCAATGGTACAAGACAGCTTTTCCTTGCCAAATATCTCTCTTTTGCAAAGAGCTGCGCATTGGAAAATTCAGGGCTATATCGTGTAGATGATGGCCTAACAGGAGGCATTAAAATTTTAATTCTAGTGTCCTTCGTTTGGGAGCAAAATGCAAAGGTACAAGACAGCTTTTCCTTGCCAATATCTCTCTTTTGCAAAGAGCTGCGCATTGGAAAATTCAGGGCTATGTCGTGTAGATGATGGCCTAACAGGAGGCTTTAAAATTTTATTTCTAGTGTCCTTCGTTTGGGAGAAAAATGCAAAGGTACAAGACAGCTTTTCCTTGCCAATATCTCTCTTTTGCAAAGAGCTGCGCATTGGAAAATTCAGGGCTATGTCGTGTAGATGATGGCCTAACAGGAGGCTTTAAAATTTTCTTTCTAGTGTCCTTCGTTTGGGAGAAAAATGCAATGGTACAAGACAGCTTTTCCTTGCCAATATCTCTCTTTTGCAAAGAGCTGCGCATTGGAAAATTCAGGGCTATGTCGTGTAGATGATGGCCTAACAGGAGGCTTTAAAATTTTCTTTCTAGTGTCCTTCGTTTGGGAGAAAAATGCAAAGGTACAAGACAGCTTTTCCTTGCCAATATCTCTCGTTTGCAAAGAGCTGCGCATTGGAAAATTCAGGGCTATATCGTGTAGATGATGGCCTAACAGGAGGCTTTAAAATTTTAATTCTAGTGTCCTTCGTTTGGGAGAAAAATGCAAAGGTACAAGACAGCTTTTCCTTGCCAATATCTCTCTTTTGCAAAGAGCTGCGCATTGGAAAATTCATGGCTATGCCGTGTAGATGATGGTCTAACAGGAGGCTTTAAAATTTTAATTCTAGTGTCCTTCGTTTGGGAGAAAAATGCAATGGTACAAGAAAGCTTTTCCTTGCCAATATCTCTCTTTTGCAAAGAGCTGCGCATTGGAAAATTCAGGGCTATGTCGTGTAGATGATGGCCTAACAGGAGGCTTTAAAAATTTATTTCTAGTGTCCTTCGTTTGGGAGAAAAATGCAAAGGTACAAGACAGCTTTTCCTTGCCAATATCTCTCTTTTGCAAAGAGCTGCGCATTGGAAAATTCAGGGCTATATCGTGTAGATGATGGCCTAACAGGAGGCTTTAAAATTTTAATTCTAGTTTCCTTCGTTTGGGAGAAAAATGCAATGGTACAAGAAAGCTTTTCCTTGCCAATATCTCTCTTTTGCAAAGAGCTGCGCATTGGAAAATTCAGGGCTATGTCGTGTAGATGATGGCCTAACAGGAGGCTTTAAAATTTTATTTCTAGTGTCCTTCGTTTGGGGGAAAAATGCAATGGTACAAGACAGCTTTTCCTTGCCAATATCTCTCTTTTGCAAAGAGCTGCGCATTGGAAAATTCAGGGCTATGTCGTGTAGATGATGGCCTAACAGGAGGCTTTAAAATTTTAATTCTAGTTTCCTTCGTTTGGGAGAAAAATGCAATGGTACAAGAAAGCTTTTCCTTGCCAATATCTCTCTTTTGCAAAGAGCTGCGCATTGGAAAATTCAGGGCTATGTCGTGTAGATGATGGCCTAACAGGAGGCTTTAAAATTTTCTTTCTTGTGTCCTTCGTTTGGGAGAAAAATGCAAAGGTACAAGACAGCTTTTCCTTGCCAATATCTCTCGTTTGCAAAGAGCTGCGCATTGGAAAATTCAGGGCTATATCGTGTAGATGATGGCCTAACAGGAGGCTTTAAAATTTTAATTCTAGTGTCCTTCGTTTGGGAGAAAAATGCAATGGTACAAGACAGCTTTTCCTTGCCAATATCTCTCTTTTGCAAAGAGCTGCGCATTGGAAAATTCAGGGCTATGTCGTGTAGATGATGGTCTAACAGGAGGCTTTAAAATTTTCTTTCTAGTGTCCTTCGTTTGGGAGAAAAATGCAATGGTACAATACAGCTTTTCCTTGCCAATATCTCTCTTTTGCAAAGAGCTGCGCATTGGAAAATTCAGGGCTATGTCGTGTAGATGATGGCCTAACAGGAGGCTTTAAAATTTTCTTTCTAGTGTCCTTCGTTTGGGAGAAAAATGCAAAGGTACAAGACAGCTTTTCCTTGCCAATATCTCTCTTTTGCAAAGAGCTGCGCATTGGAAAATTCATGGCTATGCCGTGTAGATGATGGTCTAACAGGAGGCTTTAAAATTTTCTTTCTAGTGTCCTTCGTTTGGGAGAAAAATGCAATGGTACAAGACAGCTTTTCCTTGCCAAATATCTCTCTTTTGCAAAGAGCTGCGCATTGGAAAATTCAGGGCTATATCGTGTAGATGATGGCCTAACAGGAGGCTTTAAAATTTTAATTCTAGTGTCCTTCGTTTGGGAGCAAAATGCAAAGGTACAAGACAGCTTTTCCTTGCCAATATCTCTCTTTTGCAAAGAGCTGCGCATTGGAAAATTCAGGGCTATGTCGTGTAGATGATGGTCTAACAGGAGGCTTTAAAATTTTCTTTCTAGTGTCCTTCGTTTGGGAGAAAAATGCAATGGTACAATACAGCTTTTCCTTGCCAATATCTCTCTTTTGCAAAGAGCTGCGCATTGGAAAATTCAGGGCTATGTCGTGTAGATGATGGCCTAACAGGAGGCTTTAAAATTTTCTTTCTAGTGTCCTTCGTTTGGGAGAAAAATGCAAAGGTACAAGACAGCTTTTCCTTGCCAATATCTCTCTTTTGCAAAGAGCTGCGCATTGGAAAATTCATGGCTATGCCGTGTAGATGATGGTCTAACAGGAGGCTTTAAAATTTTCTTTCTAGTGTCCTTCGTTTGGGAGAAAAATGCAATGGTACAAGACAGCTTTTCCTTGCCAAATATCTCTCTTTTGCAAAGAGCTGCGCATTGGAAAATTCAGGGCTATATCGTGTAGATGATGGCCTAACAGGAGGCTTTAAAATTTTAATTCTAGTGTCCTTCGTTTGGGAGAAAAATGCAATGGTACAAGACAGCTTTTCCTTGCCAATATCTCTCTTTTGCAAAGAGCTGCGCATTGGAAAATTCAGGGCTATGTCGTGTAGATGATGGTCTAACAGGAGGCTTTAAAATTTTATTTCTAGTGTCCTTCGTTTGGGGGAAAAATGCAATGGTACAAGACAGCTTTTCCTTGCCAATATCTCTCTTTTGCAAAGAGCTGCGCATTGGAAAATTCAGGGCTATGTCGTGTAGATGATGGCCTAACAGGAGGCTTTAAAATTTTCTTTCTTGTGTCCTTCGTTTGGGAGAAAAATGCAAAGGTACAAGACAGCTTTTCCTTGCCAATATCTCTCGTTTGCAAAGAGCTGCGCATTGGAAAATTCAGGGCTATATCGTGTAGATGATGGCCTAACAGGAGGCTTTAAAATTTTAATTCTAGTGTCCTTCGTTTGGGAGAAAAATGCAATGGTACAAGACAGCTTTTCCTTGCCAATATCTCTCTTTTGCAAAGAGCTGCGCATTGGAAAATTCAGGGCTATGTCGTGTAGATGATGGTCTAACAGGAGGCTTTAAAATTTTCTTTCTAGTGTCCTTCGTTTGGGAGAAAAATGCAATGGTACAATACAGCTTTTCCTTGCCAATATCTCTCTTTTGCAAAGAGCTGCGCATTGGAAAATTCAGGGCTATGTCGTGTAGATGATGGCCTAACAGGAGGCTTTAAAATTTTCTTTCTAGTGTCCTTCGTTTGGGAGAAAAATGCAAAGGTACAAGACAGCTTTTCCTTGCCAATATCTCTCTTTTGCAAAGAGCTGCGCATTGGAAAATTCATGGCTATGCCGTGTAGATGATGGTCTAACAGGAGGCTTTAAAATTTTAATTCTAGTGTCCTTCGTTTGGGAGCAAAATGCAAAGGTACAAGACAGCTTTTCCTTGCCAATATCTCTCTTTTGCAAAGAGCTGCGCATTGGAAAATTCAGGGCTATGTCGTGTAGATGATGGCCTAACAGGAGGCTTTAAAATTTTATTTCTAGTGTCCTTCGTTTGGGAGAAAAATGCAAAGGTACAAGACAGCTTTTCCTTGCCAATATCTCTCTTTTGCAAAGAGCTGCGCATTGGAAAATTCAGGGCTATGTCGTGTCGATGATGGCCTAACAGGAGGCTTTAAAATTTTCTTTCTAGTGTCCTTCGTTTGGGAGAAAAATGCAATGGTACAAGACAGCTTTTCCTTGCCAATATCTCTCTTTTGCAAAGAGCTGCGCATTGGAAAATTCAGGGCTATGTCGTGTAGATGATGGCCTAACAGGAGGCTTTAAAATTTTCTTTCTAGTGTCCTTCGTTTGGGAGAAAAATGCAAAGGTACAAGACAGCTTTTCCTTGCCAATATCTCTCGTTTGCAAAGAGCTGCGCATTGGAAAATTCAGGGCTATATCGTGTAGATGATGGCCTAACAGGAGGCTTTAAAATTTTAATTCTAGTGTCCTTCGTTTGGGAGAAAAATGCAAAGGTACAAGACAGCTTTTCCTTGCCAATATCTCTCTTTTGCAAAGAGCTGCGCATTGGAAAATTCATGGCTATGCCGTGTAGATGATGGTCTAACAGGAGGCTTTAAAATTTTAATTCTAGTGTCCTTCGTTTGGGAGAAAAATGCAATGGTACAAGAAAGCTTTTCCTTGCCAATATCTCTCTTTTGCAAAGAGCTGCGCATTGGAAAATTCAGGGCTATGCCGTGTAGATGATGGCCTAACAGGAGGCTTTAAAAATTTCTTTCTAGTGTCCTTCGTTTGGGAGAAAAATGCAAAGGTACAAGACAGCTTTTCCTTGCCAATATCTCTCTTTTGCAAAGAGCTGCGCATTGGAAAATTCAGGGCTATATCGTGTAGATGATGGCCTAACAGGAGGCTTTAAAATTTTAATTCTAGTTTCCTTCGTTTGGGAGAAAAATGCAATGGTACAAGAAAGCTTTTCCTTGCCAATATCTCTCTTTTGCAAAGAGCTGCGCATTGGAAAATTCAGGGCTATGTCGTGTAGATGATGGCCTAACAGGAGGCTTTAAAATTTTCTTTCTAGTGTCCTTCGTTTGGGAGAAAAATGCAAAGGTACAAGACAGCTTTTCCTTGCCAATATCTCTCTTTTGCAAAGAGCTACGCATTGGAAAATTCAGGGCTATGTCGTGTAGATGATGGTCTAACAGGAGGCTTTAAAATTTTAATTCTAGTGTCCTTCGTTTGGGAGAAAAATGCAATGGTACAAGACAGCTTTTCCTTGCAAATATCTCTCTTTTGCAAAGAGCTGCGCATTGGAAAATTCAGGGCTATGTCGTGTAGATGATGGTCTAACAGGAGGCTTTAAAATTTTAATTCTAGTGTCCTTCGTTTGGGAGAAAAATGCAAAGGTACAAGACAGCTTTTCCTTGCCAATATCTCTCTTTTGCAAAGAGCTGCGCATTGGAAAATTCATGGCTATGCCGTGTAGATGATGGTCTAACAGGAGGCTTTAAAATGTTCTTTCTAGTGTCCTTCGTTTGGGAGAAAAATGCAAAGGTACAAGACAGCTTTTCCTTGCCAATATCTCTCGTTTGCAAAGAGCTGCGCATTGGAAAATTCAGGGCTATATCGTGTAGCTGATGGCCTAACAGGAGGCTTTAAAATTTTAATTCTAGTGTCCTTCGTTTGGGAGAAAAATGCAATGGTACAAGACAGCTTTTCCTTGCCAATATCTCTCTTTTGCAAAGAGCTGCGCATTGGAAAATTCAGGGCTATGTCGTGTAGATGATGGTCTAACAGGAGGCTTTAAAATTTTATTTCTAGTGTCCTTCGTTTGGGGGAAAAATGCAATGGTACAAGACAGCTTTTCCTTGCCAATATCTCTCTTTTGCAAAGAGCTGCGCATTGGAAAATTCAGGGCTATGTCGTGTAGATGATGGCCTAACAGGAGGCTTTAAAATTTTCTTTCTTGTGTCCTTCGTTTGGGAGAAAAATGCAAAGGTACAAGACAGCTTTTCCTTGCCAATATCTCTCGTTTGCAAAGAGCTGCGCATTGGAAAATTCAGGGCTATATCGTGTAGATGATGGCCTAACAGGAGGCTTTAAAATTTTAATTCTAGTGTCCTTCGTTTGGGAGAAAAATGCAATGGTACAAGACAGCTTTTCCTTGCCAATATCTCTCTTTTGCAAAGAGCTGCGCATTGGAAAATTCAGGGCTATGTCGTGTAGATGATGGTCTAACAGGAGGCTTTAAAATTTTCTTTCTAGTGTCCTTCGTTTGGGAGAAAAATGCAATGGTACAATACAGCTTTTCCTTGCCAATATCTCTCTTTTGCAAAGTGCTGCGCTTTGGAAAATTCAGGGCTATGTCGTGTAGATGATGGCCTAACAGGAGGCTTTAAAATTTTCTTTCTAGTGTCCTTCGTTTGGGAGAAAAATGCAAAGGTACAAGACAGCTTTTCCTTGCCAATATCTCTCTTTTGCAAAGAGCTGCGCATTGGAAAATTCATGGCTATGCGTGTAGATGATGGTCTAACAGGAGGCTTTAAAATTTTCTTTCTAGTGTCCTTCGTTTGGGAGAAAAATGCAATGGTACAAGACAGCTTTTCCTTGCCAAATATCTCTCTTTTGCAAAGAGCTGCGCATTGGAAAATTCAGGGCTATATCGTGTAGATGATGGCCTAACAGGAGGCTTTAAAATTTTAATTCTAGTGTCCTTCGTTTGGGAGCAAAATGCAAAGGTACAAGACAGCTTTTCCTTGCCAATATCTCTCTTTTGCAAAGAGCTGCGCATTGGAAAATTCAGGGCTATGTCGTGTAGATGATGGCCTAACAGGAGGCTTTAAAATTTTATTTCTAGTGTCCTTCGTTTGGGAGAAAAATGCAAAGGTACAAGACAGCTTTTCCTTGCCAATATCTCTCTTTTGCATAGAGCTGCGCATTGGAAAATTCAGGGCTATGTCGTGTAGATGATGGCCTAACAGGAGGCTTTAAAATTTTCTTTCTAGTGTCCTTCGTTTGGGAGAAAAATGCAATGGTACAAGACAGCTTTTCCTTGCCAATATCTCTCTTTTGCAAAGAGCTGCGCATTGGAAAATTCAGGGCTATGTCGTGTAGATGATGGCCTAACAGGAGGCTTTAAAATTTTCTTTCTAGTGTCCTTCGTTTGGGAGAAAAATGCAAAGGTACAAGACAGCTTTTCCTTGCCAATATCTCTCGTTTGCAAAGAGCTGCGCATTGGAAAATTCAGGGCTATATCGTGTAGATGATGGCCTAACAGGAGGCTTTAAAATTTTAATTCTAGTGTCCTTCGTTTGGGAGAAAAATGCAAAGGTACAAGACAGCTTTTCCTTGCCAATATCTCTCTTTTGCAAAGAGCTGCGCATTGGAAAATTCATGGCTATGCCGTGTAGATGATGGACTAACAGGAGGCTTTAAAATTTTAATTCTAGTGTCCTTCGTTTGGGAGAAAAATGCAATGGTACAAGAAAGCTTTTCCTTGCCAATATCTCTCTTTTGCAAAGAGCTGCGCATTGGAAAATTCAGGGCTATGTCGTGTAGATGATGGCCTAACAGGAGGCTTTAAAAATTTCTTTCTAGTGTCCTTCGTTTGGGAGAAAAATGCAAAGGTACAAGACAGCTTTTCCTTGCCAATATCTCTCTTTTGCAAAGAGCTGCGCATTGGAAAATTCAGGGCTATATCGTGTAGATGATGGCCTAACAGGAGGCTTTAAAATTTTAATTCTAGTTTCCTTCGTTTGGGAGAAAAATGCAATGGTACAAGAAAGCTTTTCCTTGCCAATATCTCTCTTTTGCAAAGAGCTGCGCATTGGAAAATTCAGGGCTATGTCGTGTAGATGATGGCCTAACAGGAGGCTTTAAAATTTTCTTTCTAGTGTCCTTCGTTTGGGAGAAAAATGCAAAGGTACAAGACAGCTTTTCCTTGCCAATATCTCTCTTTTGCAAAGAGCTACGCATTGGAAAATTCAGGGCTATGTCGTGTAGATGATGGTCTAACAGGAGGCTTTAAAATTTTCTTTCTAGTGTCCTTCGTTTGGGAGAAAAATGCAATGGTACAAGACAGCTTTTCCTTGCCAATATCTCTCTTTTGCAAAGAGCTACGCATTGGAAAATTCAGGGCTATGTCGTGTAGATGATGGCCTAACAGGAGGCTTTAAAATTTTCTTTCTAGTGTCCTTCGTTTGGGAGAAAAATGCAAAGGTACAAGACAGCTTTTCCTTGCCAATATCTCTCGTTTGCAAAGAGCTGCGCATTGGAAAATTCAGGGCTATATCGTGTAGATGATGGCCTAGCAGGAGGCTTTAAAATTTTAATTCTAGTGTCCTTCGTTTGGGAGAAAAATGCAATGGTACAAGACAGCTTTTCCTTGCCAATATCTCTCTTTTGCAAAGAGCTGCGCATTGGAAAATTCAGGGCTATGTCGTGTAGATGATGGCCTAACAGGAGGCTTAAAAATTTTCTTTCTAGTGTCCTTCGTTTGGGAGAAAAATGCAAAGGTACAAGACAGCTTTTCCTTGCCAATATCTCTCTTTTGCAAAGAGCTGCGCATTGGAAAATTCAGGGCTATATCGTGTAAATGATGGCCTAACAGGAGGCTTTATAATTTTAATTCTAGTGTCCTTCGTTTGGGAGAAAAATGCAAAGGTACAAGACAGCTTTTCCTTGCCAATATCTCTCTTTTGCAAAGAGCTGCGCATTGGAAAATTCATGGCTATGCCGTGTAGATGATGGTCTAACAGGAGGCTTTAAAATGTTCTTTCTAGTGTCCTTCGTTTGGGAGAAAAATGCAAAGGTACAAGACAGCTTTTCCTTGCCAATATCTCTCGTTTGCAAAGAGCTGCGCATTGGAAAATTCAGGGCTATATCGTGTAGATGATGGCCTAACAGGAGGCTTTAAAATTTTAATTCTAGTGTCCTTCGTTTGGGAGAAAAATGCAATGGTACAAGACAGCTTTTCCTTGCCAATATCTCTCTTTTGCAAAGAGCTGCGCATTGGAAAATTCAGGGCTATGTCGTGTAGATGATGGCCTAACAGGAGGCTTTAAAATTTTCTTTCTAGTGTCCTTCGTTTGGGAGAAAAATGCAAAGGTACAAGACAGCTTTTCCTTGCCAATATCTCTCTTTTGCAAAGAGCTGCGCATTGGAAAATTCAGGGCTATATCGTGTAAATGATGGCCTAACAGGAGGCTTTATAATTTTAATTCTAGTGTCCTTCGTTTGGGAGAAAAATGCAAAGGTACAAGACAGCTTTTCCTTGCCAATATCTCTCTTTTGCAAAGAGCTGCGCATTGGAAAATTCATGGCTATGCCGTGTAGATGATGGTCTAACAGGAGGCTTTAAAATGTTCTTTCTAGTGTCCTTCGTTTGGGAGAAAAATGCAAAGGTACAAGACAGCTTTTCCTTGCCAATATCTCTCGTTTGCAAAGAGCTGCGCATTGGAAAATTCAGGGCTATATCGTGTAGATGATGGCCTAACAGGAGGCTTTAAAATTTTAATTCTAGTGTCCTTCGTTTGGGAGAAAAATGCAATGGTACAAGACAGCTTTTCCTTGCCAATATCTCTCTTTTGCAAAGAGCTGCGCATTGGAAAATTCAGGGCTATGTCGTGTAGATGATGGTCTAACAGGAGGCTTTAAAATTTTATTTCTAGTGTCCTTCGTTTGGGAGAAAAATGCAATGGTACAAGACAGCTTTTCCTTGCCAATATCTCTCTTTTGCAAAGAGCTGCGCATTGGAAAATTCAGGGCTATGTCGTGTAGATGATGGCCTAACAGGAGGCTTTAAAATTTTCTTTCTTGTGTCCTTCGTTTGGGAGAAAAATGCAAAGGTACAAGACAGCTTTTCCTTGCCAATATCTCTCGTTTGCAAAGAGCTGCGCATTGGAAAATTCAGGGCTATGTCGTGTAGATGATGGCCTAACAGGAGGCTTTAAAATTTTCTTTCTAGTGTCCTTCGTTTGGGAGAAAAATGCAAAGGTACAAGACAGCTTTTCCTTGCCAATATCTCTCTTTTGCAAAGAGCTGCGCATTGGAAAATTCATGGCTATGCCGTGTAGATGATGGTCTAACAGGAGGCTTTAAAATTTTCTTTCTAGTGTCCTTCGTTTGGGAGAAAAATGCAATGGTACAAGACAGCTTTTCCTTGCCAATATCTCTCTTTTGCAAAGAGCTGCGCATTGGAAAATTCAGGGCTATATCGTGTAGATGATGGCCTAACAGGAGGCTTTAAAATTTTAATTCTAGTGTCCTTCGTTTGGGAGCAAAATGCAAAGGTACAAGACAGCTTTTCCTTGCCAATATCTCTCTTTTGCAAAGAGCTGCGCATTGGAAAATTCAGGGCTATGTCGTGTAGATGATGGCCTAACAGGAGGCTTTAAAATTTTCTTTCTAGTTTCCTTCGTTTGGGAGAAAAATGCAATGGTACAAGAAAGCTTTTCCTTGCCAATATCTCTCTTTTGCAAAGAGCTGCGCATTGGAAAATTCAGGGCTATGTCGTGTAGATGATGGCCTAACAGGAGGCATTAAAATTTTCTTTCTAGTTTCCTTCGTTTGGGAGAAAAATGCAATGGTACAAGAAAGCTTTTCCTTGCCAATATCTCTCTTTTGCAAAGAGCTGCGCATTGGAAAATTCAGGGCTATGTCGTGTAGATGATGGCCTAACAGGAGGCTTTAAAATTTTCTTTCTAGTGTCCTTCGTTTGGGAGAAAAATGCAAAGGTACAAGACAGCTTTTCCTTGCCAATATCTCTCTTTTGCAAAGAGCTACGCATTGGAAAATTCAGGGCTATGTCGTGTAGATGATGGTCTAACAGGAGGCTTTAAAATTTTCTTTCTAGTGTCCTTCGTTTGGGAGAAAAATGCAATGGTACAAGACAGCTTTTCCTTGCCAATATCTCTCTTTTGCAAAGAGCTGCGCATTGGAAAATTCAGGGCTATGTCGTGTAGATGATGGCCTAACAGGAGGCTTTAAAATTTTCTTTCTAATGTCCTTCGTTTGGGAGAAAAATGCAAAGGTACAAGACAGCTTTTCCTTGCCAATATCTCTCGTTTGCAAAGAGCTGCGCATTGGAAAATTCAAGGCTATATCGTGTAGATGATGGCCTAACAGGAGGCTTTAAAATTTTAATTCTAGTGTCCTTCGTTTGGGAGAAAAATGCAATGGTACAAGACAGCTTTTCCTTGCCAATATCTCTCTTTTGCAAAGAGCTGCGCATTGGAAAATTCAGGGCTATGTCGTGTAGATGATGGCCTAACAGGAGGCTTTAAAATTTTCTTTCTAGTGTCCTTCGTTTGGGAGAAAAATGCAAAGGTACAAGACAGCTTTTCCTTGCCAATATCTCTCTTTTGCAAAGAGCTGCGCATTGGAAAATTCAGGGCTATATCGTGTAAATGATGGCCTAACAGGAGGCTTTATAATTTTAATTCTAGTGTCCTTCGTTTGGGAGAAAAATGCAAAGGTACAAGACAGCTTTTCCTTGCCAATATCTCTCTTTTGCAAAGAGCTGCGCATTGGAAAATTCATGGCTATGCCGTGTAGATGATGGTCTAACAGGAGGCTTTAAAATGTTCTTTCTAGTGTCCTTCGTTTGGGAGAAAAATGCAAAGGTACAAGACAGCTTTTCCTTGCCAATATCTCTCGTTTGCAAAGAGCTGCGCATTGGAAAATTCAGGGCTATATCGTGTAGATGATGGCCTAACAGGAGGCTTTAAAATTTTAATTCTAGTGTCCTTCGTTTGGGAGAAAAATGCAATGGTACAAGACAGCTTTTCCTTGCCAATATCTCTCTTTTGCAAAGAGCTGCGCATTGGAAAATTCATGGCTATGCCGTGTAGATGATGGACTAACAGGAGGCTTTAAAATTTTAATTCTAGTGTCCTTCGTTTGGGAGAAAAATGCAATGGTACAAGAAAGCTTTTCCTTGCCAATATCTCTCTTTTGCAAAGAGCTGCGCATTGGAAAATTCAGGGCTATGTCGTGTAGATGATGGCCTAACAGGAGGCTTTAAAAATTTCTTTCTAGTGTCCTTCGTTTGGGAGAAAAATGCAAAGGTACAAGACAGCTTTTCCTTGCCAATATCTCTCTTTTGCAAAGAGCTGCGCATTGGAAAATTCAGGGCTATATCGTGTAGATGATGGCCTAACAGGAGGCTTTAAAATTTTAATTCTAGTTTCCTTCGTTTGGGAGAAAAATGCAATGGTACAAGAAAGCTTTTCCTTGCCAATATCTCTCTTTTGCAAAGAGCTGCGCATTGGAAAATTCAGGGCTATGTCGTGTAGATGATGGCCTAAAAGGAGGCTTTAAAATTTTCTTTCTAGTGTCCTTCGTTTGGGAGAAAAATGCAAAGGTACAAGACAGCTTTTCCTTGCCAATATCTCTCTTTTGCAAAGAGCTACGCATTGGAAAATTCAGGGCTATGTCGTGTAGATGATGGTCTAACAGGAGGCTTTAAAATTTTCTTTCTAGTGTCCTTCGTTTGGGAGAAAAATGCAAAGGTACAAGACAGCTTTTCCTTGCCAATATCTCTCGTTTGCAAAGAGCTGCGCATTGGAAAATTCAGGGCTATATCGTGTAGATGATGGCCTAGCAGGAGGCTTTAAAATTTTAATTCTAGTGTCCTTCGTTTGGGAGAAAAATGCAATGGTACAAGACAGCTTTTCCTTGCCAATATCTCTCTTTTGCAAAGAGCTGCGCATTGGAAAATTCAGGGCTATGTCGTGTAGATGATGGCCTAACAGGAGGCTTTAAAATTTTCTTTCTAGTGTCCTTCGTTTGGGAGAAAAATGCAAAGGTACAAGACAGCTTTTCCTTGCCAATATCTCTCTTTTGCAAAGAGCTGCGCATTGGAAAATTCAGGGCTATATCGTGTAAATGATGGCCTAACAGGAGGCTTTATAATTTTAATTCTAGTGTCCTTCGTTTGGGAGAAAAATGCAAAGGTACAAGACAGCTTTTCCTTGCCAATATCTCTCTTTTGCAAAGAGCTGCGCATTGGAAAATTCATGGCTATGCCGTGTAGATGATGGTCTAACAGGAGGCTTTAAAATGTTCTTTCTAGTGTCCTTCGTTTGGGAGAAAAATGCAAAGGTACAAGACAGCTTTTCCTTGCCAATATCTCTCGTTTGCAAAGAGCTGCGCATTGGAAAATTCAGGGCTATATCGTGTAGATGATGGCCTAACAGGAGGCTTTAAAATTTTAATTCTAGTGTCCTTCGTTTGGGAGAAAAATGCAATGGTACAAGACAGCTTTTCCTTGCCAATATCTCTCTTTTGCAAAGAGCTGCGCATTGGAAAATTCAGGGCTATGTCGTGTAGATGATGGCCTAACAGGAGGCTTTAAAATTTTCTTTCTAGTGTCCTTCGTTTGGGAGAAAAATGCAAAGGTACAAGACAGCTTTTCCTTGCCAATATCTCTCTTTTGCAAAGAGCTGCGCATTGGAAAATTCAGGGCTATATCGTGTAAATGATGGCCTAACAGGAGGCTTTATAATTTTAATTCTAGTGTCCTTCGTTTGGGAGAAAAATGCAAAGGTACAAGACAGCTTTTCCTTGCCAATATCTCTCTTTTGCAAAGAGCTGCGCATTGGAAAATTCATGGCTATGCCGTGTAGATGATGGTCTAACAGGAGGCTTTAAAATGTTCTTTCTAGTGTCCTTCGTTTGGGAGAAAAATGCAAAGGTACAAGACAGCTTTTCCTTGCCAATATCTCTCGTTTGCAAAGAGCTGCGCATTGGAAAATTCAGGGCTATATCGTGTAGATGATGGCCTAACAGGAGGCTTTAAAATTTTAATTCTAGTGTCCTTCGTTTGGGAGAAAAATGCAATGGTACAAGACAGCTTTTCCTTGCCAATATCTCTCTTTTGCAAAGAGCTGCGCATTGGAAAATTCAGGGCTATGTCGTGTAGATGATGGCCTAACAGGAGGCTTTAAAATTTTCTTTCTAATGTCCTTCGTTTGGGAGAAAAATGCAAAGGTACAAGACAGCTTTTCCTTGCCAATATCTCTCGTTTGCAAAGAGCTGCGCATTGGAAAATTCAGGGCTATATCGTGTAGATGATGGCCTAACAGGAGGCTTTAAAATTTTAATTCTAGTGTCCTTCGTTTGGGAGAAAAATGCAATGGTACAAGACAGCTTTTCCTTGCCAATATCTCTCTTTTGCAAAGAGCTGCGCATTGGAAAATTCAGGGCTATGTCGTGTAGATGATGGCCTAACAGGAGGCTTTAAAATTTTCTTTCTAGTGTCCTTCGTTTGGGAGAAAAATGCAAAGGTACAAGACAGCTTTTCCTTGCCAATATCTCTCTTTTGCAAAGAGCTGCGCATTGGAAAATTCAGGGCTATATCGTGTAAATGATGGCCTAACAGGAGGCTTTATAATTTTAATTCTAGTGTCCTTCGTTTGGGAGAAAAATGCAAAGGTACAAGACAGCTTTTCCTTGCCAATATCTCTCTTTTGCAAAGAGCTGCGCATTGGAAAATTCATGGCTATGCCGTGTAGATGATGGTCTAACAGGAGGCTTTAAAATGTTCTTTCTAGTGTCCTTCGTTTGGGAGAAAAATGCAAAGGTACAAGACAGCTTTTCCTTGCCAATATCTCTCGTTTGCAAAGAGCTGCGCATTGGAAAATTCAGGGCTATATCGTGTAGATGATGGCCTAACAGGAGGCTTTAAAATTTTAATTCTAGTGTCCTTCGTTTGGGAGAAAAATGCAATGGTACAAGACAGCTTTTCCTTGCCAATATCTCTCTTTTGCAAAGAGCTGCGCATTGGAAAATTCATGGCTATGCCGTGTAGATGATGGACTAACAGGAGGCTTTAAAATTTTAATTCTAGTGTCCTTCGTTTGGGAGAAAAATGCAATGGTACAAGAAAGCTTTTCCTTGCCAATATCTCTCTTTTGCAAAGAGCTGCGCATTGGAAAATTCAGGGCTATGTCGTGTAGATGATGGCCTAACAGGAGGCTTTAAAAATTTCTTTCTAGTGTCCTTCGTTTGGGAGAAAAATGCAAAGGTACAAGACAGCTTTTCCTTGCCAATATCTCTCTTTTGCAAAGAGCTGCGCATTGGAAAATTCAGGGCTATATCGTGTAGATGATGGCCTAACAGGAGGCTTTAAAATTTTAATTCTAGTTTCCTTCGTTTGGGAGAAAAATGCAATGGTACAAGAAAGCTTTTCCTTGCCAATATCTCTCTTTTGCAAAGAGCTGCGCATTGGAAAATTCAGGGCTATGTCGTGTAGATGATGGCCTAACAGGAGGCTTTAAAATTTTCTTTCTAGTGTCCTTCGTTTGGGAGAAAAATGCAAAGGTACAAGACAGCTTTTCCTTGCCAATATCTCTCTTTTGCAAAGAGCTACGCATTGGAAAATTCAGGGCTATGTCGTGTAGATGATGGTCTAACAGGAGGCTTTAAAATTTTCTTTCTAGTGTCCTTCGTTTGGGAGAAAAATGCAATGGTACAAGACAGCTTTTCCTTGCCAATATCTCTCTTTTGCAAAGAGCTACGCATTGGAAAATTCAGGGCTATGTCGTGTAGATGATGGCCTAACAGGAGGCTTTAAAATTTTCTTTCTAGTGTCCTTCGTTTGGGAGAAAAATGCAAAGGTACAAGACAGCTTTTCCTTGCCAATATCTCTCGTTTGCAAAGAGCTGCGCATTGGAAAATTCAGGGCTATATCGTGTAGATGATGGCCTAGCAGGAGGCTTTAAAATTTTAATTCTAGTGTCCTTCGTTTGGGAGAAAAATGCAATGGTACAAGACAGCTTTTCCTTGCCAATATCTCTCTTTTGCAAAGAGCTGCGCATTGGAAAATTCAGGGCTATGTCGTGTAGATGATGGCCTAACAGGAGGCTTTAAAATTTTCTTTCTAGTGTCCTTCGTTTGGGAGAAAAATGCAAAGGTACAAGACAGCTTTTCCTTGCCAATATCTCTCTTTTGCAAAGAGCTGCGCATTGGAAAATTCAGGGCTATATCGTGTAAATGATGGCCTAACAGGAGGCTTTATAATTTTAATTCTAGTGTCCTTCGTTTGGGAGAAAAATGCAAAGGTACAAGACAGCTTTTCCTTGCCAATATCTCTCTTTTGCAAAGAGCTGCGCATTGGAAAATTCATGGCTATGCCGTGTAGATGATGGTCTAACAGGAGGCTTTAAAATGTTCTTTCTAGTGTCCTTCGTTTGGGAGAAAAATGCAAAGGTACAAGACAGCTTTTCCTTGCCAATATCTCTCGTTTGCAAAGAGCTGCGCATTGGAAAATTCAGGGCTATATCGTGTAGATGATGGCCTAACAGGAGGCTTTAAAATTTTAATTCTAGTGTCCTTCGTTTGGGAGAAAAATGCAATGGTACAAGACAGCTTTTCCTTGCCAATATCTCTCTTTTGCAAAGAGCTGCGCATTGGAAAATTCAGGGCTATGTCGTGTAGATGATGGCCTAACAGGAGGCTTTAAAATTTTCTTTCTAGTGTCCTTCGTTTGGGAGAAAAATGCAAAGGTACAAGACAGCTTTTCCTTGCCAATATCTCTCTTTTGCAAAGAGCTGCGCATTGGAAAATTCAGGGCTATATCGTGTAAATGATGGCCTAACAGGAGGCTTTATAATTTTAATTCTAGTGTCCTTCGTTTGGGAGAAAAATGCAAAGGTACAAGACAGCTTTTCCTTGCCAATATCTCTCTTTTGCAAAGAGCTGCGCATTGGAAAATTCATGGCTATGCCGTGTAGATGATGGTCTAACAGGAGGCTTTAAAATGTTCTTTCTAGTGTCCTTCGTTTGGGAGAAAAATGCAAAGGTACAAGACAGCTTTTCCTTGCCAATATCTCTCGTTTGCAAAGAGCTGCGCATTGGAAAATTCAGGGCTATATCGTGTAGATGATGGCCTAACAGGAGGCTTTAAAATTTTAATTCTAGTGTCCTTCGTTTGGGAGAAAAATGCAATGGTACAAGACAGCTTTTCCTTGCCAATATCTCTCTTTTGCAAAGAGCTGCGCATTGGAAAATTCAGGGCTATGTCGTGTAGATGATGGCCTAACAGGAGGCTTTAAAATTTTCTTTCTAGTGTCCTTCGTTTGGGAGAAAAATGCAAAGGTACAAGACAGCTTTTCCTTGCCAATATCTCTCTTTTGCAAAGAGCTACGCATTGGAAAATTCAGGGCTATGTCGTGTAGATGATGGTCTAACAGGAGGCTTTAAAATTTTCTTTCTAGTGTCCTTCGTTTGGGAGAAAAATGCAATGGTACAAGACAGCTTTTCCTTGCCAATATCTCTCTTTTGCAAAGAGCTGCGCATTGGAAAATTCAGGGCTATGTCGTGTAGATGATGGCCTAACAGGAGGCTTTAAAATTTTCTTTCTAATGTCCTTCGTTTGGGAGAAAAATGCAAAGGTACAAGACAGCTTTTCCTTGCCAATATCTCTCGTTTGCAAAGAGCTGCGCATTGGAAAATTCAGGGCTATATCGTGTAGATGATGGCCTAACAGGAGGCTTTAAAATTTTAATTCTAGTGTCCTTCGTTTGGGAGAAAAATGCAATGGTACAAGACAGCTTTTCCTTGCCAATATCTCTCTTTTGCAAAGAGCTGCGCATTGGAAAATTCAGGGCTATGTCGTGTAGATGATGGCCTAACAGGAGGCTTTAAAATTTTCTTTCTAGTGTCCTTCGTTTGGGAGAAAAATGCAAAGGTACAAGACAGCTTTTCCTTGCCAATATCTCTCTTTTGCAAAGAGCTGCGCATTGGAAAATTCAGGGCTATATCGTGTAAATGATGGCCTAACAGGAGGCTTTATAATTTTAATTCTAGTGTCCTTCGTTTGGGAGAAAAATGCAAAGGTACAAGACAGCTTTTCCTTGCCAATATCTCTCTTTTGCAAAGAGCTGCGCATTGGAAAATTCATGGCTATGCCGTGTAGATGATGGTCTAACAGGAGGCTTTAAAATGTTCTTTCTAGTGTCCTTCGTTTGGGAGAAAAATGCAAAGGTACAAGACAGCTTTTCCTTGCCAATATCTCTCGTTTGCAAAGAGCTGCGCATTGGAAAATTCAGGGCTATATCGTGTAGATGATGGCCTAACAGGAGGCTTTAAAATTTTAATTCTAGTGTCCTTCGTTTGGGAGAAAAATGCAATGGTACAAGACAGCTTTTCCTTGCCAATATCTCTCTTTTGCAAAGAGCTGCGCATTGGAAAATTCATGGCTATGCCGTGTAGATGATGGACTAACAGGAGGCTTTAAAATTTTAATTCTAGTGTCCTTCGTTTGGGAGAAAAATGCAATGGTACAAGAAAGCTTTTCCTTGCCAATATCTCTCTTTTGCAAAGAGCTGCGCATTGGAAAATTCAGGGCTATGTCGTGTAGATGATGGCCTAACAGGAGGCTTTAAAAATTTCTTTCTAGTGTCCTTCGTTTGGGAGAAAAATGCAAAGGTACAAGACAGCTTTTCCTTGCCAATATCTCTCTTTTGCAAAGAGCTGCGCATTGGAAAATTCAGGGCTATATCGTGTAGATGATGGCCTAACAGGAGGCTTTAAAATTTTAATTCTAGTTTCCTTCGTTTGGGAGAAAAATGCAATGGTACAAGAAAGCTTTTCCTTGCCAATATCTCTCTTTTGCAAAGAGCTGCGCATTGGAAAATTCAGGGCTATGTCGTGTAGATGATGGCCTAACAGGAGGCTTTAAAATTTTCTTTCTAGTGTCCTTCGTTTGGGAGAAAAATGCAAAGGTACAAGACAGCTTTTCCTTGCCAATATCTCTCTTTTGCAAAGAGCTACGCATTGGAAAATTCAGGGCTATGTCGTGTAGATGATGGTCTAACAGGAGGCTTTAAAATTTTCTTTCTAGTGTCCTTCGTTTGGGAGAAAAATGCAATGGTACAAGACAGCTTTTCCTTGCCAATATCTCTCTTTTGCAAAGAGCTACGCATTGGAAAATTCAGGGCTATGTCGTGTAGATGATGGCCTAACAGGAGGCTTTAAAATTTTCTTTCTAGTGTCCTTCGTTTGGGAGAAAAATGCAAAGGTACAAGACAGCTTTTCCTTGCCAATATCTCTCGTTTGCAAAGAGCTGCGCATTGGAAAATTCAGGGCTATATCGTGTAGATGATGGCCTAGCAGGAGGCTTTAAAATTTTAATTCTAGTGTCCTTCGTTTGGGAGAAAAATGCAATGGTACAAGACAGCTTTTCCTTGCCAATATCTCTCTTTTGCAAAGAGCTGCGCATTGGAAAATTCAGGGCTATGTCGTGTAGATGATGGCCTAACAGGAGGCTTTAAAATTTTCTTTCTAGTGTCCTTCGTTTGGGAGAAAAATGCAAAGGTACAAGACAGCTTTTCCTTGCCAATATCTCTCTTTTGCAAAGAGCTGCGCATTGGAAAATTCAGGGCTATATCGTGTAAATGATGGCCTAACAGGAGGCTTTATAATTTAAATTCTAGTGTCCTTCGTTTGGGAGAAAAATGCAAAGGTACAAGACAGCTTTTCCTTGCCAATATCTCTCTTTTGCAAAGAGCTGCGCATTGGAAAATTCATGGCTATGCCGTGTAGATGATGGTCTAACAGGAGGCTTTAAAATGTTCTTTCTAGTGTCCTTCGTTTGGGAGAAAAATGCAAAGGTACAAGACAGCTTTTCCTTGCCAATATCTCTCGTTTGCAAAGAGCTGCGCATTGGAAAATTCAGGGCTATATCGTGTAGATGATGGCCTAACAGGAGGCTTTAAAATTTTAATTCTAGTGTCCTTCGTTTGGGAGAAAAATGCAATGGTACAAGACAGCTTTTCCTTGCCAATATCTCTCTTTTGCAAAGAGCTGCGCATTGGAAAATTCAGGGCTATGTCGTGTAGATGATGGCCTAACAGGAGGCTTTAAAATTTTCTTTCTAGTTTCCTTCGTTTGGGAGAAAAATGCAAAGGTACAAGACAGCTTTTCCTTGCCAATATCTCTCTTTTGCAAAGAGCTGCGCATTGGAAAATTCAGGGCTATATCGTGTAAATGATGGCCTAACAGGAGGCTTTATAATTTTAATTCTAGTGTCCTTCGTTTGGGAGAAAAATGCAAAGGTACAAGACAGCTTTTCCTTGCCAATATCTCTCTTTTGCAAAGAGCTGCGCATTGGAAAATTCATGGCTATGCCGTGTAGATGATGGTCTAACAGGAGGCTTTAAAATGTTCTTTCTAGTGTCCTTCGTTTGGGAGAAAAATGCAAAGGTACAAGACAGCTTTTCCTTGCCAATATCTCTCGTTTGCAAAGAGCTGCGCATTGGAAAATTCAGGGCTATATCGTGTAGATGATGGCCTAACAGGAGGCTTTAAAATTTTAATTCTAGTGTCCTTCGTTTGGGAGAAAAATGCAATGGTACAAGACAGCTTTTCCTTGCCAATATCTCTCTTTTGCAAAGAGCTGCGCATTGGAAAATTCAGGGCTATGTCGTGTAGATGATGGTCTAACAGGAGGCTTTAAAATTTTATTTCTAGTGTCCTTCGTTTGGGAGAAAAATGCAATGGTACAAGACAGCTTTTCCTTGCCAATATCTCTCTTTTGCAAAGAGCTGCGCATTGGAAAATTCAGGGCTATGTCGTGTAGATGATGGCCTAACAGGAGGCTTTAAAATTTTCTTTCTTGTGTCCTTCGTTTTGGAGAAAAATGCAAAGGTACAAGACAGCTTTTCCTTGCCAATATCTCTCGTTTGCAAAGAGCTGCGCATTGGAAAATTCAGGGCTATGTCGTGTAGATGATGGCCTAACAGGAGGCTTTAAAATTTTCTTTCTAGTGTCCTTCGTTTGGGAGAAAAATGCAAAGGTACAAGACAGCTTTTCCTTGCCAATATCTCTCTTTTGCAAAGAGCTGCGCATTGGAAAATTCATGGCTATGCCGTGTAGATGATGGTCTAACAGGAGGCTTTAAAATTTTCTTTCTAGTGTCCTTCGTTTGGGAGAAAAATGCAATGGTACAAGACAGCTTTTCCTTGCCAATATCTCTCTTTTGCAAAGAGCTGCGCATTGGAAAATTCAGGGCTATATCGTGTAGATGATGGCCTAACAGGAGGCTTTAAAATTTTAATTCTAGTGTCCTTCGTTTGGGAGCAAAATGCAAAGGTACAAGACAGCTTTTCCTTGCCAATATCTCTCTTTTGCAAAGAGCTGCGCATTGGAAAATTCAGGGCTATGTCGTGTAGATGATGGCCTAACAGGAGGCTTTAAAATTTTCTTTCTAGTTTCCTTCGTTTGGGAGAAAAATGCAATGGTACAAGAAAGCTTTTCCTTGCCAATATCTCTCTTTTGCAAAGAGCTGCGCATTGGAAAATTCAGGGCTATGTCGTGTAGATGATGGCCTAACAGGAGGCATTAAAATTTTCTTTCTAGTTTCCTTCGTTTGGGAGAAAAATGCAATGGTACAAGAAAGCTTTTCCTTGCCAATATCTCTCTTTTGCAAAGAGCTGCGCATTGGAAAATTCAGGGCTATGTCGTGTAGATGATGGCCTAACAGGAGGCTTTAAAATTTTCTTTCTAGTGTCCTTCGTTTGGGAGAAAAATGCAAAGGTACAAGACAGCTTTTCCTTGCCAATATCTCTCTTTTGCAAAGAGCTACGCATTGGAAAATTCAGGGCTATGTCGTGTAGATGATGGTCTAACAGGAGGCTTTAAAATTTTCTTTCTAGTGTCCTTCGTTTGGGAGAAAAATGCAATGGTACAAGACAGCTTTTCCTTGCCAATATCTCTCTTTTGCAAAGAGCTGCGCATTGGAAAATTCAGGGCTATGTCGTGTAGATGATGGCCTAACAGGAGGCTTTAAAATTTTCTTTCTAATGTCCTTCGTTTGGGAGAAAAATGCAAAGGTACAAGACAGCTTTTCCTTGCCAATATCTCTCGTTTGCAAAGAGCTGCGCATTGGAAAATTCAGGGCTATATCGTGTAGATGATGGCCTAACAGGAGGCTTTAAAATTTTAATTCTAGTGTCCTTCGTTTGGGAGAAAAATGCAATGGTACAAGACAGCTTTTCCTTGCCAATATCTCTCTTTTGCAAAGAGCTGCGCATTGGAAAATTCAGGGCTATGTCGTGTAGATGATGGCCTAACAGGAGGCTTTAAAATTTTCTTTCTAGTGTCCTTCGTTTGGGAGAAAAATGCAAAGGTACAAGACAGCTTTTCCTTGCCAATATCTCTCTTTTGCAAAGAGCTGCGCATTGGAAAATTCAGGGCTATATCGTGTAAATGATGGCCTAACAGGAGGCTTTATAATTTTAATTCTAGTGTCCTTCGTTTGGGAGAAAAATGCAAAGGTACAAGACAGCTTTTCCTTGCCAATATCTCTCTTTTGCAAAGAGCTGCGCATTGGAAAATTCATGGCTATGCCGTGTAGATGATGGTCTAACAGGAGGCTTTAAAATGTTCTTTCTAGTGTCCTTCGTTTGGGAGAAAAATGCAAAGGTACAAGACAGCTTTTCCTTGCCAATATCTCTCGTTTGCAAAGAGCTGCGCATTGGAAAATTCAGGGCTATATCGTGTAGATGATGGCCTAACAGGAGGCTTTAAAATTTTAATTCTAGTGTCCTTCGTTTGGGAGAAAAATGCAATGGTACAAGACAGCTTTTCCTTGCCAATATCTCTCTTTTGCAAAGAGCTGCGCATTGGAAAATTCAGGGCTATGTCGTGTAGATGATGGTCTAACAGGAGGCTTTAAAATTTTATTTCTAGTGTCCTTCGTTTGGGAGAAAAATGCAATGGTACAAGACAGCTTTTCCTTGCCAATATCTCTCTTTTGCAAAGAGCTGTGCATTGGAAAATTCAGGGCTATGTCGTGTAGATGATGGCCTAACAGGAGGCTTTAAAATTTTCTTTCTTGTGTCCTTCGTTTGGGAGAAAAATGCAAAGGTACAAGACAGCTTTTCCTTGCCAATATCTCTCGTTTGCAAAGAGCTGCGCATTGGAAAATTCAGGGCTATATCGTGTAGATGATGGCCTAACAGGAGGCTTTAAAATTTTAATTCTAGTGTCCTTCGTTTGGGAGAAAAATGCAATGGTACAAGACAGCTTTTCCTTGCCAATATCTCTCTTTTGCAAAGAGCTGCGCATTGGAAAATTCAGGGCTATGTCGTGTAGATGATGGTCTAACAGGAGGCTTTAAAATTTTCTTTCTAGTGTCCTTCGTTTGGGAGAAAAATGCAATGGTACAATACAGCTTTTCCTTGCCAATATCTCTCTTTTGCAAAGAGCTGCGCATTGGAAAATTCAGGGCTATGTCGTGTAGATGATGGCCTAACAGGAGGCTTTAAAATTTTCTATCTAGTGTCCTTCGTTTGGGAGAAAAATGCAAAGGTACAAGACAGCTTTTCCTTGCCAATATCTCTCTTTTGCAAAGAGCTGCGCATTGGAAAATTCATGGCTATGCCGTGTAGATGATGGTCTAACAGGAGGCTTTAAAATTTTCTTTCTAGTGTCCTTCGTTTGGGAGAAAAATGCAATGGTACAAGACAGCTTTTCCTTGCCAATATCTCTCTTTTGCAAAGAGCTGCGCATTGGAAAATTCAGGGCTATATCGTGTAGATGATGGCCTAACAGGAGGCTTTAAAATTTTAATTCTAGTGTCCTTCGTTTGGGAGCAAAATGCAAAGGTACAAGACAGCTTTTCCTTGCCAATATCTCTCTTTTGCAAAGAGCTGCGCATTGGAAAATTCAGGGCTATGTCGTGTAGATGATGGCCTAACAGGAGGCTTTAAAATTTTCTTTCTAGTTTCCTTCGTTTGGGAGAAAAATGCAATGGTACAAGAAAGCTTTTCCTTGCCAATATCTCTCTTTTGCAAAGAGCTGCGCATTGGAAAATTCAGGGCTATGTCGTGTAGATGATGGCCTAACAGGAGGCTTTAAAATTTTCTTTCTAGTGTCCTTCGTTTGGGAGAAAAATGCAAAGGTACAAGACAGCTTTTCCTTGCCAATATCTCTCTTTTGCAAAGAGCTACGCATTGGAAAATTCAGGGCTATGTCGTGTAGATGATGGTCTAACAGGAGGCTTTAAAATGTTCTTTCTAGTGTCCTTCGTTTGGGAGAAAAATGCAATGGTACAAGACAGCTTTTCCTTGCCAATATCTCTCTTTTGCAAAGAGCTGCGCATTGGAAAATTCAGGGCTATGTCGTGTAGATGATGGCCTAACAGGAGGCTTTAAAATTTTCTTTCTAATGTCCTTCGTTTGGGAGAAAAATGCAAAGGTACAAGACAGCTTTTCCTTGCCAATATCTCTCGTTTGCAAAGAGCTGCGCATTGGAAAATTCAGGGCTATATCGTGTAGATGATGGCCTAACAGGAGGCTTTAAAATTTTAATTCTAGTGTCCTTCGTTTGGGAGAAAAATGCAATGGTACAAGACAGCTTTTCCTTGCCAATATCTCTCTTTTGCAAAGAGCTGCGCATTGGAAAATTCAGGGCTATGTCGTGTAGATGATGGCCTAACAGGAGGCTTTAAAATTTTCTTTCTAGTGTCCTTCGTTTGGGAGAAAAATGCAAAGGTACAAGACAGCTTTTCCTTGCCAATATCTCTCTTTTGCAAAGAGCTGCGCATTGGAAAATTCAGGGCTAAATCGTGTAAATGATGGCCTAACAGGAGGCTTTATAATTTTAATTCTAGTGTCCTTCGTTTGGGAGAAAAATGCAAAGGTACAAGACAGCTTTTCCTTGCCAATATCTCTCGTTTGCAAAGAGCTGCGCATTGGAAAATTCAGGGCTATATCGTGTAGATGATGGCCTAACAGGAGGCTTTAAAATTTTAATTCTAGTGTCCTTCGTTTGGGAGAAAAATGCAATGGTACAAGACAGCTTTTCCTTGCCAATATCTCTCTTTTGCAAAGAGCTGCGCATTGGAAAATTCAGGGCTATGTCGTGTAGATGATGGTCTAACAGGAGGCTTTAAAATTTTCTTTCTAGTGTCCTTCGTTTGGGAGAAAAATGCAATGGTACAATACAGCTTTTCCTTGCCAATATCTCTCTTTTGCAAAGAGCTGCGCATTGGAAAATTCAGGGCTATGTCGTGTAGATGATGGTCTAACAGGAGGCTTTAAAATTTTATTTCTAGTGTCCTTCGTTTGGGAGAAAAATGCAATGGTACAAGACAGCTTTTCCTTGCCAATATCTCTCTTTTGCAAAGAGCTGCGCATTGGAAAATTCAGGGCTATGTCGTGTAGATGATGGCCTAACAGGAGGCTTTAAAATTTTCTTTCTTGTGTCCTTCGTTTGGGAGAAAAATGCAAAGGTACAAGACAGCTTTTCCTTGCCAATATCTCTCGTTTGCAAAGAGCTGCGCATTGGAAAATTCAGGGCTATATCGTGTAGATGATGGCCTAACAGGAGGCTTTAAAATTTTAATTCTAGTGTCCTTCGTTTGGGAGAAAAATGCAATGGTACAAGACAGCTTTTCCTTGCCAATATCTCTCTTTTGCAAAGAGCTGCGCATTGGAAAATTCAGGGCTATGTCGTGTAGATGATGGTCTAACAGGAGGCTTTAAAATTTTCTTTCTAGTGTCCTTCGTTTGGGAGAAAAATGCAATGGTACAATACAGCTTTTCCTTGCCAATATCTCTCTTTTGCAAAGAGCTGCGCATTGGAAAATTCAGGGCTATGTCGTGTAGATGATGGCCTAACAGGAGGCTTTAAAATTTTCTATCTAGTGTCCTTCGTTTGGGAGAAAAATGCAAAGGTACAAGACAGCTTTTCCTTGCCAATATCTCTCTTTTGCAAAGAGCTGCGCATTGGAAAATTCATGGCTATGCCGTGTAGATGATGGTCTAACAGGAGGCTTTAAAATTTTCTTTCTAGTGTCCTTCGTTTGGGAGAAAAATGCAATGGTACAAGACAGCTTTTCCTTGCCAATATCTCTCTTTTGCAAAGAGCTGCGCATTGGAAAATTCAGGGCTATATCGTGTAGATGATGGCCTAACAGGAGGCTTTAAAATTTTAATTCTAGTGTCCTTCGTTTGGGAGCAAAATGCAAAGGTACAAGACAGCTTTTCCTTGCCAATATCTCTCTTTTGCAAAGAGCTGCGCATTGGAAAATTCAGGGCTATGTCGTGTAGATGATGGCCTAACAGGAGGCTTTAAAATTTTCTTTCTAGTTTCCTTCGTTTGGGAGAAAAATGCAATGGTACAAGAAAGCTTTTCCTTGCCAATATCTCTCTTTTGCAAAGAGCTGCGCATTGGAAAATTCAGGGCTATGTCGTGTAGATGATGGCCTAACAGGAGGCTTTAAAATTTTCTTTCTAGTGTCCTTCGTTTGGGAGAAAAATGCAAAGGTACAAGACAGCTTTTCCTTGCCAATATCTCTCTTTTGCAAAGAGCTACGCATTGGAAAATTCAGGGCTATGTCGTGTAGATGATGGTCTAACAGGAGGCTTTAAAATTTTCTTTCTAGTGTCCTTCGTTTGGGAGAAAAATGCAATGGTACAAGACAGCTTTTCCTTGCCAATATCTCTCTTTTGCAAAGAGCTGCGCATTGGAAAATTCAGGGCTATGTCGTGTAGATGATGGCCTAACAGGAGGCTTTAAAATTTTCTTTCTAGTGTCCTTCGTTTGGGAGAAAAATGCAAAGGTACAAGACAGCTTTTCCTTGCCAATATCTCTCGTTTGCAAAGAGCTGCGCATTGGAAAATTCAGGGCTATATCGTGTAGATGATGGCCTAACAGGAGGCTTTAAAATTTTAATTCTAGTGTCCTTCGTTTGGGAGAAAAATGCAATGGTACAAGACAGCTTTTCCTTGCCAATATCTCTCTTTTGCAAAGAGCTGCGCATTGGAAAATTCAGGGCTATGTCGTGTAGATGATGGCCTAACAGGAGGCTTTAAAATTTTCTTTCTAGTGTCCTTCGTTTGGGAGAAAAATGCAAAGGTACAAGACAGCTTTTCCTTGCCAATATCTCTCTTTTGCAAAGAGCTGCGCATTGGAAAATTCAGGGCTAAATCGTGTAAATGATGGCCTAACAGGAGGCTTTATAATTTTAATTCTAGTGTCCTTCGTTTGGGAGAAAAATGCAAAGGTACAAGACAGCTTTTCCTTGCCAATATCTCTCGTTTGCAAAGAGCTGCGCATTGGAAAATTCAGGGCTATATCGTGTAGATGATGGCCTAACAGGAGGCTTTAAAATGTTAATTCTAGTGTCCTTCGTTTGGGAGAAAAATGCAATGGTACAAGACAGCTTTTCCTTGCCAATATCTCTCTTTTGCAAAGAGCTGCGCATTGGAAAATTCAGGGCTATGTCGTGTAGATGATGGTCTAACAGGAGGCTTTAAAATTTTCTTTCTAGTGTCCTTCGTTTGGGAGAAAAATGCAATGGTACAAGACAGCTTTTCCTTGCCAATATCTCTCTTTTGCAAAGAGCTGCGCATTGGAAAATTCAGGGCTATGTCGTGTAGATGATGGCCTAACAGGAGGCTTTAAAATTTTCTTTCTAGTGTCCTTCGTTTGGGAGAAAAATGCAAAGGTACAAGACAGCTTTTCCTTGCCAATATCTCTCTTTTGCAAAGAGCTGCGCATTGGAAAATTCATGGCTATGCCGTGTAGATGATGGTCTAACAGGAGGCTTTAAAAAAAATTTTCTAGTGTCCTTCGTTTGGGAGAAAAATGCAATGGTACAAGACAGCTTTTCCTTGCCAATATCTCTCTTTTGCAAAGAGCTGCGCATTGGAAAATTCAGGGCTATATCGTGTAGATGATGGCCTAACAGGAGGCTTTAAAATTTTAATTCTAGTGTCCTTCGTTTGGGAGCAAAATGCAAAGGTACAAGACAGCTTTTCCTTGCCAATATCTCTCTTTTGCAAAGAGCTGCGCATTGGAAAATTCAGGGCTATGTCGTGTAGATGATGGCCTAACAGGAGGCTTTAAAATTTTCTTTCTAGTTTCCTTCGTTTGGGAGAAAAATGCAATGGTACAAGAAAGCTTTTCCTTGCCAATATCTCTCTTTTGCAAAGAGCTGCGCATTGGAAAATTCAGGGCTATGTCGTGTAGATGATGGCCTAACAGGAGGCTTTAAAATTTTCTTTCTAGTGTCCTTCGTTTGGGAGAAAAATGCAAAGGTACAAGACAGCTTTTCCTTGCCAATATCTCTCTTTTGCAAAGAGCTACGCATTGGAAAATTCAGGGCTATGTCGTGTAGATGATGGTCTAACAGGAGGCTTTAAAATTTTCTTTCTAGTGTCCTTCGTTTGGGAGAAAAATGCAATGGTACAAGACAGCTTTTCCTTGCCAATATCTCTCTTTTGCAAAGAGCTGCGCATTGGAAAATTCAGGGCTATGTCGTGTAGATGATGGCCTAACAGGAGGCTTTAAAATTTTCTTTCTAGTGTCCTTCGTTTGGGAGAAAAATGCAAAGGTACAAGACAGCTTTTCCTTGCCAATATCTCTCGTTTGCAAAGAGCTGCGCATTGGAAAATTCAGGGCTATATCGTGTAGATGATGGCCTAACAGGAGGCTTTAAAATTTTAATTCTAGTGTCCTTCGTTTGGGAGAAAAATGCAATGGTACAAGACAGCTTTTCCTTGCCAATATCTCTCTTTTGCAAAGAGCTGCGCATTGGAAAATTCAGGGCTATGTCGTGTAGATGATGGCCTAACAGGAGGCTTTAAAATTTTCTTTCTAGTGTCCTTCGTTTGGGAGAAAAATGCAAAGGTACAAGACAGCTTTTCCTTGCCAATATCTCTCTTTTGCAAAGAGCTGCGCATTGGAAAATTCAGGGCTAAATCGTGTAAATGATGGCCTAACAGGAGGCTTTATAATTTTAATTCTAGTGTCCTTCGTTTGGGAGAAAAATGCAAAGGTACAAGACAGCTTTTCCTTGCCAATATCTCTCTTTTGCAAAGAGCTGCGCATTGGAAAATTCATGGCTATGCCGTGTAGATGATGGTCTAACAGGAGGCTTTAAAATGTTCTTTCTAGTGTCCTTCGTTTGGGAGAAAAATGCAAAGGTACAAGACAGCTTTTCCTTGCCAATATCTCTCGTTTGCAAAGAGCTGCGCATTGGAAAATTCAGGGCTATATCGTGTAGATGATGGCCTAACAGGAGGCTTTAAAATTTTAATTCTAGTGTCCTTCGTTTGGGAGAAAAATGCAATGGTACAAGAAAGCTTTTCCTTGCCAATATCTCTCTTTTGCAAAGAGCTGCGCATTGGAAAATTCAGGGCTATGTCGTGTAGATGATGGTCTAACAGGAGGCTTTAAAATTTTATTTCTAGTGTCCTTCGTTTGGGAGAAAAATGCAATGGTACAAGACAGCTTTTCCTTGCCAATATCTCTCTTTTGCAAAGAGCTGCGCATTGGAAAATTCAGGGCTATGTCGTGTAGATGATGGCCTAACAGGAGGCTTTAAAATTTTCTTTCTTGTGTCCTTCGTTTGGGAGAAAAATGCAAAGGTACAAGACAGCTTTTCCTTGCCAATATCTCTCGTTTGCAAAGAGCTGCGCATTGGAAAATTCAGGGCTATATCGTGTAGATGATGGCCTAACAGGAGGCTTTAAAATTTTAATTCTAGTGTCCTTCGTTTGGGAGAAAAATGCAATGGTACAAGACAGCTTTTCCTTGCCAATATCTCTCTTTTGCAAAGAGCTGCGCATTGGAAAATTCAGGGCTATGTCGTGTAGATGATGGTCTAACAGGAGGCTTTAAAATTTTCTTTCTAGTGTCCTTCGTTTGGGAGAAAAATGCAATGGTACAATACAGCTTTTCCTTGCCAATATCTCTCTTTTGCAAAGAGCTGCGCATTGGAAAATTCAGGGCTATGTCGTGTAGATGATGGCCTAACAGGAGGCTTTAAAATTTTCTTTCTAGTGTCCTTCGTTTGGGAGAAAAATGCAAAGGTACAAGACAGCTTTTCCTTGCCAATATCTCTCTTTTGCAAAGAGCTGCGCATTGGAAAATTCATGGCTATGCCGTGTAGATGATGGTCTAACAGGAGGCTTTAAAATTTTCTTTCTAGTGTCCTTCGTTTGGGAGAAAAATGCAATGGTACAAGACAGCTTTTCCTTGCCAATATCTCTCTTTTGCAAAGAGCTGCGCATTGGAAAATTCAGGGCTATATCGTGTAGATGATGGCCTAACAGGAGGCTTTAAAATTTTAATTCTAGTGTCCTTCGTTTGGGAGCAAAATGCAAAGGTACAAGACAGCTTTTCCTTGCCAATATCTCTCTTTTGCAAAGAGCTGCGCATTGGAAAATTCAGGGCTATGTCGTGTAGATGATGGCCTAACAGGAGGCTTTAAAATTTTCTTTCTAGTTTCCTTCGTTTGGGAGAAAAATGCAATGGTACAAGAAAGCTTTTCCTTGCCAATATCTCTTTTTTGCAAAGAGCTGCGCATTGGAAAATTCAGGGCTATGTCGTGTAGATGATGGCCTAACAGGAGGCTTTAAAATTTTCTTTCTAGTGTCCTTCGTTTGAAAGAAAAATGCAAAGGTACAAGACAGCTTTTCCTTGCCAATATCTCTCTTTTGCAAAGAGCTACGCATTGGAAAATTCAGGGCTATGTCGTGTAGATGATGGCCTAACAGGAGGCTTTAAAATTTTCTTTCTAGTGACCTTCGTTTGGGAGAAAAATGCAAAGGTACAAGACAGCTTTTCCTTGCCAATATCTCTCTTTTGCAAAGAGCTGCGCATTGGAAAATTCAGGGCTATGTCGTGTAGATGATGGCCTAACAGGAGGCTTTAACATTTTCTTTCTAGTGTCCTTCGTTTGGGAGAAAAATGCAATGGTACAAGACAGCTTTTCCTTGCCAATATCTCTCTTTTGCAAAGAGCTGCGCATTGGAAAATTCAGGGCTATGTCGTGTAGATGATGGCCTAACAGGAGGCTTTAAAATTTTCTTTCTAGTGTCCTTCGTTTGGGAGAAAAATGCAAAGGTACAAGACAGCTTTTCCTTGCCAATATCTCTCGTTTGCAAAGAGCTGCGCATTGGAAAATTCAGGGCTATATCGTGTAGATGATGGCCTAACAGGAGGCTTTAAAATTTTAATTCTAGTGTCCTTCGTTTGGGAGAAAAATGCAATGGTACAAGACAGCTTTTCCTTGCCAATATCTCTCTTTTGCAAAGAGCTGCGCATTGGAAAATTCAGGGCTATGTCGTGTAGATGATGGTCTAACAGGAGGCTTTAAAATTTTCTTTCTAGTGTCCTTCGTTTGGGAGAAAAATGCAATGGTACAATACAGCTTTTCCTTGCCAATATCTCTCTTTTGCAAAGAGCTGCGCATTGGAAAATTCAGGGCTATGTCGTGTAGATGATGGCCTAACAGGAGGCTTTAAAATTTTCTTTCTAGTGTCCTTCGTTTGGGAGAAAAATGCAAAGGTACAAGACAGCTTTTCCTTGCCAATATCTCTCTTTTGCAAAGAGCTGCGCATTGGAAAATTCATGGCTATGCCGTGTAGATGATGGTCTAACAGGAGGCTTTAAAATTTTCTTTCTAGTGTCCTTCGTTTGGGAGAAAAATGCAATGGTACAAGACAGCTTTTCCTTGCCAATATCTCTCTTTTGCAAAGAGCTGCGCATTGGAAAATTCAGGGCTATATCGTGTAGATGATGGCCTAACAGGAGGCTTTAAAATTTTAATTCTAGTGTCCTTCGTTTGGGAGCAAAATGCATGGTACAAGACAGCTTTTCCTTGCCAATATCTCTCTTTTGCAAAGAGCTGCGCATTGGAAAATTCAGGGCTATGTCGTGTAGATGATGGTCTAACAGGAGGCTTTAAAATTTTCTTTCTAGTGTCCTTCGTTTGGGAGAAAAATGCAATGGTACAATACAGCTTTTCCTTGCCAATATCTCTCTTTTGCAAAGAGCTGCGCATTGGAAAATTCAGGGCTATGTCGTGTAGATGATGGCCTAACAGGAGGCTTTAAAATTTTCTTTCTAGTGTCCTTCGTTTGGGAGAAAAATGCAAAGGTACAAGACAGCTTTTCCTTGCCAATATCTCTCTTTTGCAAAGAGCTGCGCATTGGAAAATTCATGGCTATGCCGTGTAGATGATGGTCTAACAGGAGGCTTTAAAATTTTCTTTCTAGTGTCCTTCGTTTGGGAGAAAAATGCAATGGTACAAGACAGCTTTTCCTTGCCAATATCTCTCTTTTGCAAAGAGCTGCGCATTGGAAAATTCAGGGCTATATCGTGTAGATGATGGCCTAACAGGAGGCTTTAAAATTTTAATTCTAGTGTCCTTCGTTTGGGAGCAAAATGCAAAGGTACAAGACAGCTTTTCCTTGCCAATATCTCTCTTTTGCAAAGAGCTGCGCATTGGAAAATTCAGGGCTATGTCGTGTAGATGATGGCCTAACAGGAGGCTTTAAAATTTTCTTTCTAGTTTCCTTCGTTTGGGAGAAAAATGCAATGGTACAAGAAAGCTTTTCCTTGCCAATATCTCTCTTTTGCAAAGAGCTGCGCATTGGAAAATTCAGGGCTATGTCGTGTAGATGATGGCCTAACAGGAGGCTTTAAAATTTTCTTTCTAGTGTCCTTCGTTTGGGAGAAAAATGCAAAGGTACAAGACAGCTTTTCCTTGCCAATATCTCTCTTTTGCAAAGAGCTACGCATTGGAAAATTCAGGGCTATGTCGTGTAGATGATGGTCTAACAGGAGGCTTTAAAATTTTCTTTCTAGTGTCCTTCGTTTGGGAGAAAAATGCAATGGTACAAGACAGCTTTTCCTTGCCAATATCTCTCTTTTGCAAAGAGCTGCGCATTGGAAAATTCAGGGCTATGTCGTGTAGATGATGGCCTAACAGGAGGCTTTAAAATTTTCTTTCTAGTGTCCTTCGTTTGGGAGAAAAATGCAAAGGTACAAGACAGCTTTTCCTTGCCAATATCTCTCGTTTGCAAAGAGCTGCGCATTGGAAAATTCAGGGCTATATCGTGTAGATGATGGCCTAACAGGAGGCTTTAAAATTTTAATTCTAGTGTCCTTCGTTTGGGAGAAAAATGCAATGGTACAAGACAGCTTTTCCTTGCCAATATCTCTCTTTTGCAAAGAGCTGCGCATTGGAAAATTCAGGGCTATGTCGTGTAGATGATGGCCTAACAGGAGGCTTTAAAATTTTCTTTCTAGTGTCCTTCGTTTGGGAGAAAAATGCAAAGGTACAAGACAGCTTTTCCTTGCCAATATCTCTCTTTTGCAAAGAGCTGCGCATTGGAAAATTCAGGGCTAAATCGTGTAAATGATGGCCTAACAGGAGGCTTTATAATTTTAATTCTAGTGTCCTTCGTTTGGGAGAAAAATGCAAAGGTACAAGACAGCTTTTCCTTGCCAATATCTCTCGTTTGCAAAGAGCTGCGCATTGGAAAATTCAGGGCTATATCGTGTAGATGATGGCCTAACAGGAGGCTTTAAAATGTTAATTCTAGTGTCCTTCGTTTGGGAGAAAAATGCAATGGTACAAGACAGCTTTTCCTTGCCAATATCTCTCTTTTGCAAAGAGCTGCGCATTGGAAAATTCAGGGCTATGTCGTGTAGATGATGGTCTAACAGGAGGCTTTAAAATTTTCTTTCTAGTGTCCTTCGTTTGGGAGAAAAATGCAATGGTACAAGACAGCTTTTCCTTGCCAATATCTCTCTTTTGCAAAGAGCTGCGCATTGGAAAATTCAGGGCTATGTCGTGTAGATGATGGCCTAACAGGAGGCTTTAAAATTTTCTTTCTAGTGTCCTTCGTTTGGGAGAAAAATGCAAAGGTACAAGACAGCTTTTCCTTGCCAATATCTCTCTTTTGCAAAGAGCTGCGCATTGGAAAATTCATGGCTATGCCGTGTAGATGATGGTCTAACAGGAGGCTTTAAAAAAAATTTTCTAGTGTCCTTCGTTTGGGAGAAAAATGCAATGGTACAAGACAGCTTTTCCTTGCCAATATCTCTCTTTTGCAAAGAGCTGCGCATTGGAAAATTCAGGGCTATATCGTGTAGATGATGGCCTAACAGGAGGCTTTAAAATTTTAATTCTAGTGTCCTTCGTTTGGGAGCAAAATGCAAAGGTACAAGACAGCTTTTCCTTGCCAATATCTCTCTTTTGCAAAGAGCTGCGCATTGGAAAATTCAGGGCTATGTCGTGTAGATGATGGCCTAACAGGAGGCTTTAAAATTTTCTTTCTAGTTTCCTTCGTTTGGGAGAAAAATGCAATGGTACAAGAAAGCTTTTCCTTGCCAATATCTCTCTTTTGCAAAGAGCTGCGCATTGGAAAATTCAGGGCTATGTCGTGTAGATGATGGCCTAACAGGAGGCTTTAAAATTTTCTTTCTAGTGTCCTTCGTTTGGGAGAAAAATGCAAAGGTACAAGACAGCTTTTCCTTGCCAATATCTCTCTTTTGCAAAGAGCTACGCATTGGAAAATTCAGGGCTATGTCGTGTAGATGATGGTCTAACAGGAGGCTTTAAAATTTTCTTTCTAGTGTCCTTCGTTTGGGAGAAAAATGCAATGGTACAAGACAGCTTTTCCTTGCCAATATCTCTCTTTTGCAAAGAGCTGCGCATTGGAAAATTCAGGGCTATGTCGTGTAGATGATGGCCTAACAGGAGGCTTTAAAATTTTCTTTCTAGTGTCCTTCGTTTGGGAGAAAAATGCAAAGGTACAAGACAGCTTTTCCTTGCCAATATCTCTCGTTTGCAAAGAGCTGCGCATTGGAAAATTCAGGGCTATATCGTGTAGATGATGGCCTAACAGGAGGCTTTAAAATTTTAATTCTAGTGTCCTTCGTTTGGGAGAAAAATGCAATGGTACAAGACAGCTTTTCCTTGCCAATATCTCTCTTTTGCAAAGAGCTGCGCATTGGAAAATTCAGGGCTATGTCGTGTAGATGATGGCCTAACAGGAGGCTTTAAAATTTTCTTTCTAGTGTCCTTCGTTTGGGAGAAAAATGCAAAGGTACAAGACAGCTTTTCCTTGCCAATATCTCTCTTTTGCAAAGAGCTGCGCATTGGAAAATTCAGGGCTAAATCGTGTAAATGATGGCCTAACAGGAGGCTTTATAATTTTAATTCTAGTGTCCTTCGTTTGGGAGAAAAATGCAAAGGTACAAGACAGCTTTTCCTTGCCAATATCTCTCTTTTGCAAAGAGCTGCGCATTGGAAAATTCATGGCTATGCCGTGTAGATGATGGTCTAACAGGAGGCTTTAAAATGTTCTTTCTAGTGTCCTTCGTTTGGGAGAAAAATGCAAAGGTACAAGACAGCTTTTCCTTGCCAATATCTCTCGTTTGCAAAGAGCTGCGCATTGGAAAATTCAGGGCTATATCGTGTAGATGATGGCCTAACAGGAGGCTTTAAAATTTTAATTCTAGTGTCCTTCGTTTGGGAGAAAAATGCAATGGTACAAGAAAGCTTTTCCTTGCCAATATCTCTCTTTTGCAAAGAGCTGCGCATTGGAAAATTCAGGGCTATGTCGTGTAGATGATGGTCTAACAGGAGGCTTTAAAATTTTATTTCTAGTGTCCTTCGTTTGGGAGAAAAATGCAATGGTACAAGACAGCTTTTCCTTGCCAATATCTCTCTTTTGCAAAGAGCTGCGCATTGGAAAATTCAGGGCTATGTCGTGTAGATGATGGCCTAACAGGAGGCTTTAAAATTTTCTTTCTTGTGTCCTTCGTTTGGGAGAAAAATGCAAAGGTACAAGACAGCTTTTCCTTGCCAATATCTCTCGTTTGCAAAGAGCTGCGCATTGGAAAATTCAGGGCTATATCGTGTAGATGATGGCCTAACAGGAGGCTTTAAAATTTTAATTCTAGTGTCCTTCGTTTGGGAGAAAAATGCAATGGTACAAGACAGCTTTTCCTTGCCAATATCTCTCTTTTGCAAAGAGCTGCGCATTGGAAAATTCAGGGCTATGTCGTGTAGATGATGGTCTAACAGGAGGCTTTAAAATTTTCTTTCTAGTGTCCTTCGTTTGGGAGAAAAATGCAATGGTACAATACAGCTTTTCCTTGCCAATATCTCTCTTTTGCAAAGAGCTGCGCATTGGAAAATTCAGGGCTATGTCGTGTAGATGATGGCCTAACAGGAGGCTTTAAAATTTTCTTTCTAGTGTCCTTCGTTTGGGAGAAAAATGCAAAGGTACAAGACAGCTTTTCCTTGCCAATATCTCTCTTTTGCAAAGAGCTGCGCATTGGAAAATTCATGGCTATGCCGTGTAGATGATGGTCTAACAGGAGGCTTTAAAATTTTCTTTCTAGTGTCCTTCGTTTGGGAGAAAAATGCAATGGTACAAGACAGCTTTTCCTTGCCAATATCTCTCTTTTGCAAAGAGCTGCGCATTGGAAAATTCAGGGCTATATCGTGTAGATGATGGCCTAACAGGAGGCTTTAAAATTTTAATTCTAGTGTCCTTCGTTTGGGAGCAAAATGCAAAGGTACAAGACAGCTTTTCCTTGCCAATATCTCTCTTTTGCAAAGAGCTGCGCATTGGAAAATTCAGGGCTATGTCGTGTAGATGATGGCCTAACAGGAGGCTTTAAAATTTTCTTTCTAGTTTCCTTCGTTTGGGAGAAAAATGCAATGGTACAAGAAAGCTTTTCCTTGCCAATATCTCTTTTTTGCAAAGAGCTGCGCATTGGAAAATTCAGGGCTATGTCGTGTAGATGATGGCCTAACAGGAGGCTTTAAAATTTTCTTTCTAGTGTCCTTCGTTTGAAAGAAAAATGCAAAGGTACAAGACAGCTTTTCCTTGCCAATATCTCTCTTTTGCAAAGAGCTACGCATTGGAAAATTCAGGGCTATGTCGTGTAGATGATGGCCTAACAGGAGGCTTTAAAATTTTCTTTCTAGTGACCTTCGTTTGGGAGAAAAATGCAAAGGTACAAGACAGCTTTTCCTTGCCAATATCTCTCTTTTGCAAAGAGCTGCGCATTGGAAAATTCAGGGCTATGTCGTGTAGATGATGGCCTAACAGGAGGCTTTAACATTTTCTTTCTAGTGTCCTTCGTTTGGGAGAAAAATGCAATGGTACAAGACAGCTTTTCCTTGCCAATATCTCTCTTTTGCAAAGAGCTGCGCATTGGAAAATTCAGGGCTATGTCGTGTAGATGATGGCCTAACAGGAGGCTTTAAAATTTTCTTTCTAGTGTCCTTCGTTTGGGAGAAAAATGCAAAGGTACAAGACAGCTTTTCCTTGCCAATATCTCTCGTTTGCAAAGAGCTGCGCATTGGAAAATTCAGGGCTATATCGTGTAGATGATGGCCTAACAGGAGGCTTTAAAATTTTAATTCTAGTGTCCTTCGTTTGGGAGAAAAATGCAATGGTACAAGACAGCTTTTCCTTGCCAATATCTCTCTTTTGCAAAGAGCTGCGCATTGGAAAATTCAGGGCTATGTCGTGTAGATGATGGTCTAACAGGAGGCTTTAAAATTTTCTTTCTAGTGTCCTTCGTTTGGGAGAAAAATGCAATGGTACAATACAGCTTTTCCTTGCCAATATCTCTCTTTTGCAAAGAGCTGCGCATTGGAAAATTCAGGGCTATGTCGTGTAGATGATGGCCTAACAGGAGGCTTTAAAATTTTCTTTCTAGTGTCCTTCGTTTGGGAGAAAAATGCAAAGGTACAAGACAGCTTTTCCTTGCCAATATCTCTCTTTTGCAAAGAGCTGCGCATTGGAAAATTCATGGCTATGCCGTGTAGATGATGGTCTAACAGGAGGCTTTAAAATTTTCTTTCTAGTGTCCTTCGTTTGGGAGAAAAATGCAATGGTACAAGACAGCTTTTCCTTGCCAATATCTCTCTTTTGCAAAGAGCTGCGCATTGGAAAATTCAGGGCTATATCGTGTAGATGATGGCCTAACAGGAGGCTTTAAAATTTTAATTCTAGTGTCCTTCGTTTGGGAGCAAAATGCATGGTACAAGACAGCTTTTCCTTGCCAATATCTCTCTTTTGCAAAGAGCTGCGCATTGGAAAATTCAGGGCTATGTCGTGTAGATGATGGTCTAACAGGAGGCTTTAAAATTTTCTTTCTAGTGTCCTTCGTTTGGGAGAAAAATGCAATGGTACAATACAGCTTTTCCTTGCCAATATCTCTCTTTTGCAAAGAGCTGCGCATTGGAAAATTCAGGGCTATGTCGTGTAGATGATGGCCTAACAGGAGGCTTTAAAATTTTCTTTCTAGTGTCCTTCGTTTGGGAGAAAAATGCAAAGGTACAAGACAGCTTTTCCTTGCCAATATCTCTTTTTTGCAAAGAGCTGCGCATTGGAAAATTCAGGGCTATGTCGTGTAGATGATGGCCTAACAGGAGGCTTTAAAATTTTCTTTCTAGTGTCCTTCGTTTGAAAGAAAAATGCAAAGGTACAAGACAGCTTTTCCTTGCCAATATCTCTCTTTTGCAAAGAGCTACGCATTGGAAAATTCAGGGCTATGTCGTGTAGATGATGGCCTAACAGGAGGCTTTAAAATTTTCTTTCTAGTGACCTTCGTTTGGGAGAAAAATGCAAAGGTACAAGACAGCTTTTCCTTGCCAATATCTCTCTTTTGCAAAGAGCTGCGCATTGGAAAATTCAGGGCTATGTCGTGTAGATGATGGCCTAACAGGAGGCTTTAACATTTTCTTTCTAGTGTCCTTCGTTTGGGAGAAAAATGCAATGGTACAAGACAGCTTTTCCTTGCCAATATCTCTCTTTTGCAAAGAGCTGCGCATTGGAAAATTCAGGGCTATGTCGTGTAGATGATGGCCTAACAGGAGGCTTTAAAATTTTCTTTCTAGTGTCCTTCGATTGGGAGAAAAATGCAAAGGTACAAGACAGCTTTTCCTTGCCAATATCTCTCGTTTGCAAAGAGCTGCGCATTGGAAAATTCAGGGCTATATCGTGTAGATGATGGCCTAACAGGAGGCTTTAACATTTTAATTCTAGTGTCCTTCGTTTGGGAGAAAAATGCAATGGTACAAGACAGCTTTTCCTTGCCAATATCTCTCTTTTGCAAAGAGCTGCGCATTGGAAAATTCAGGGCTATGTCGTGTAGATGATGGTCTAACAGGAGGCTTTAAAATTTTCTTTCTAGTGTCCTTCGTTTGGGAGAAAAATGCAATGGTACAAGACAGCTTTTCCTTGCCAATATCTCTCTTTTGCAAAGAGCTGCGCATTGGAAAATTCAGGGCTATGTCGTGTAGATGATGGTCTAACAGGAGGCTTTAAAATTTTCTTTCTAGTGTCCTTCGTTTGGGAGAAAAATGCAATGGTACAAGACAGCTTTTCCTTGCCAATATCTCTCTTTTGCAAAGAGCTGCGCATTGGAAAATTCAGGGCTATGTCGTGTAGATGATGGCCTAACAGGAGGCTTTAAAATTTTCTTTCTAGTGTCCTTCGATTGGGAGAAAAATGCAAAGGTACAAGACAGCTTTTCCTTGCCAATATCTCTCGTTTGCAAAGAGCTGCGCATTGGAAAATTCAGGGCTATATCGTGTAGATGATGGCCTAACAGGAGGCTTTAAATTTTTAATTCTAGTGTCCTTCGTTTGGGAGAAAAATGCAAAGGTACAAGACAGCTTTTCCTTGCCAATATCTCTCTTTTGCAAAGAGCTGCGCATTGGAAAATTCACGGCTATGCCGTGTAGATGATGGTCTAACAGGAGGCTTGAAAATGTTCTTTCTAGTGTCCTTCGTTTGGGAGAAAAATGCAAAGGTACAAGACAGCTTTTCCTTGCCAATATCAATCGTTTGCAAAGAGCTGCGCATTGGAAAATTCAGGGCTATATCGTGTAGATGATGGCCTAACAGGAGGCTTTAAAATTTTAATTCTAGTGTCCTTCGTTTGGGAGAAAAATGCAATGGTACAAGACAGCTTTTCCTTGCCAATATCTCTCTTTTGCAAAGAGCTGCGCATTGGAAAATTCAGGGCTATGTCGTGTAGATGATGGTCTAACAGGAGGCTTTAAAATTTTATTTCTAGTGTCCTTCGTTTGGGAGAAAAATGCAATGGTACAAGACAGCTTTTCCTTGCCAGTATCTCTCTTTTGCAAAGAGCTGCGCATTGGAAAATTCAGGGCTATGTCGTGTAGATGATGGCCTAACAGGAGGCTTTAAAATTTTCTTTCTTGTGTCCTTCGTTTGGGAGAAAAATGCAAAGGTACAAGACAGCTTTTCCTTGCCAATATCTCTCGTTTGCAAAGAGCTGCGCATTGGAAAATTCACGGCTATATCGTGTAGATGATGGCCTAACAGGAGGCTTTAAAATTTTAATTCTAGTGTCCTTCGTTTGGGAGAAAAATGCAATGGTACAAGACAGCTTTTCCTTGCCAATATCTCTCTTTTGCAAAGAGCTGCGCATTGGAAAATTCAGGGCTATGTCGTGTAGATGATGGTCTAACAGGAGGCTTTAAAATTTTCTTTCTTGGTGTCCTTCGTTTGGGAGAAAAATGCAATGGTACAATACAGCTTTTCCTTGCCAATATCTCTCTTTTGCAAAGAGCTGCGCATTGGAAAATTCAGGTCTATGTCGTGTAGATGATGGCCTAACAGGAGGCTTTAAAATTTTCTTTCTAGTGTCCTTCGTTTGGGAGAAAAATGCAAAGGTACAAGACAGCTTTTCCTTGCCAATATCTCTCTTTTGCAAAGAGCTGCGCATTGGAAAATTCATGGCTATGCCGTGTAGATGATGGTCTAACAGGAGGCTTTAAAATTTTCTTTCTAGTGTCCTTCGTTTGGGAGAAAAATGCAATGGTACAAGACAGCTTTTCCTTGCCAATATCTCTCTTTTGCAAAGAGCTGCGCATTGGAAAATTCAGGGCTATATCGTGTAGATGATGGCCTAACAGGAGGCTTTAAAATTTTAATTCTAGTGTCCTTCGTTTGGGAGCAAAATGCAAAGGTACAAGACAGCTTTTCCTTGCCAATATCTCTCTTTTGCAAAGAGCTGCGCATTGGAAAATTCAGGGCTATGTCGTGTAGATGATGGCCTAACAGGAGGCTTTAAAATTTTCTTTCTAGTTTCCTTCGTTTGGGAGAAAAATGCAATGGTACAAGAAAGCTTTTCCTTGCCAATATCTCTCTTTTGCAAAGAGCTACGCATTGGAAAATTCAGGGCTATGTCGTGTAGATGATGGCCTAACAGGAGGCTTTAAAATTTTCTTTCTAGTTTCCTTCGTTTGGGAGAAAAATGCAATGGTACAAGAAAGCTTTTCCTTGCCAATATCTCTCTTTTGCAAAGAGCTACGCATTGGAAAATTCAGGGCTATGTCGTGTAGATGATGGTCTAACAGGAGGCTTTAAAATTTTCTTTCTAGTGTCCTTCGTTTGGGAGAAAAATGCAATGGTACAAGACAGCTTTTCCTTGCCAGTATCTCTCTTTTGCAAAGAGCTGCGCATTGGAAAATTCAGGGCTATGTCGTGTAGATGATGGCCTAACAGGAGGCTTTAAAATTTTCTTTCTTGTGTCCTTCGTTTGGGAGAAAAATGCAAAGGTACAAGACAGCTTTTCCTTGCCAATATCTCTCGTTTGCAAAGAGCTGCGCATTGGAAAATTCAGGGCTATATCGTGTAGATGATGGCCTAACAGGAGGCTTTAAAATTTTAATTCTAGTGTCCTTCGTTTGGGAGAAAAATGCAATGGTACAAGACAGCTTTTCCTTGCCAATATCTCTCTTTTGCAAAGAGCTGCGCATTGGAAAATTCAGGGCTATGTCGTGTAGATGATGGTCTAACAGGAGGCTTTAAAATTTTCTTTCTAGTGTCCTTCGTTTGGGAGAAAAATGCAATGGTACAATACAGCTTTTCCTTGCCAATATCTCTCTTTTGCAAAGAGCTGCGCATTGGAAAATTCAGGTCTATGTCGTGTAGATGATGGCCTAACAGGAGGCTTTAAAATTTTCTTTCTAGTGTCCTTCGTTTGGGAGAAAAATGCAAAGGTACAAGACAGCTTTTCCTTGCCAATATCTCTCTTTTGCAAAGAGCTGCGCATTGGAAAATTCATGGCTATGCCGTGTAGATGATGGTCTAACAGGAGGCTTTAAAATTTTCTTTCTAGTGTCCTTCGTTTGGGAGAAAAATGCAATGGTACAAGACAGCTTTTCCTTGCCAATATCTCTCGTTTGCAAAGAGCTGCGCATTGGAAAATTCAGGGCTATGTCGTGTAGATGATGGTCTAACAGGAGGCTTTAAAATTTTCTTTCTAGTGTCCTTCGTTTGGGAGAAAAATGCAATGGTACAAGACAGCTTTTCCTTGCCAATATCTCTCTTTTGCAAAGAGCTGCGCATTGGAAAATTCAGGGCTATGTCGTGTAGATGATGGCCTAACAGGAGGCTTTAACATTTTCTTTCTAGTGTCCTTCGTTTGGGAGAAAAATGCAATGGTACAAGACAGCTTTTCCTTGCCAATATCTCTCTTTTGCAAAGAGCTGCGCATTGGAAAATTCAGGGCTATATCGTGTAGATGATGGCCTAACAGGAGGCTTTAAAATTTTAATTCTAGTGTCCTTCGTTTGGGAGCAAAATGCAAAGGTACAAGACAGCTTTTCCTTGCCAATATCTCTCTTTTGCAAAGAGCTGCGCATTGGAAAATTCAGGGCTATGTCGTGTAGATGATGGCCTAACAGGAGGCTTTAAAATTTTCTTTCTAGTTTCCTTCGTTTGGGAGAAAAATGCAATGGTACAAGAAAGCTTTTCCTTGCCAATATCTCTCTTTTGCAAAGAGCTACGCATTGGAAAATTCAGGGCTATGTCGTGTAGATGATGGCCTAACAGGAGGCTTTAACATTTTCTTTCTAGTTTCCTTCGTTTGGGAGAAAAACGCAAAGGTACAAGACAGCTTTTCCTTGCCAATATCTCTCTTTTGCAAAGAGCTGCGCATTGGAAAATTCAGGGCTATGTCGTGTAGATGATGGCCTAACAGGAGGCTTTAAAATTTTAATTCTAGTGTCCTTCGTTTGGGAGAAAAATGCAAAGGTACAAGACAGCTTTTCCTTGCCAATATCTCTCTTTTGCAAAGAGCTGCGCATTGGAAAATTCAGGGCTATGTCGTGTAGATGATGGCCTAACAGGAGGCTTTAACATTTTCTTTCTAGTGTCCTTCGTTTGGGAGAAAAATGCAATGGTACAAGACAGCTTTTCCTTGCCAATATCTCTCTTTTGCAAAGAGCTGCGCATTGGAAAATTCAGGGCTATGTCGTGTAGATGATGGTCTAACAGGAGGCTTTAAAATTTTCTTTCTAGTGTCCTTCGTTTGGGAGAAAAATGCAATGGTACAAGACAGCTTTTCCTTGCCAATATCTCTCTTTTGCAAAGAGCTGCGCATTGGAAAATTCAGGGCTATGTCGTGTAGATGATGGCCTAACAGGAGGCTTTAAAATTTTCTTTCTAGTGTCCTTCGATTGGGAGAAAAATGCAAAGGTACAAGACAGCTTTTCCTTGCCAATATCTCTCGTTTGCAAAGAGCTGCGCATTGGAAAATTCAGGGCTATGTCGTGTAGATGATGGTCTAACAGGAGGCTTTAAAATTTTCTTTCTAGTGTCCTTCGTTTGGGAGAAAAATGCAATGGTACAAGACAGCTTTTCCTTGCCAATATCTCTCTTTTGCAAAGAGCTGCGCATTGGAAAATTCAGGGCTATGTCGTGTAGATGATGGCCTAACAGGAGGCTTTAACATTTTCTTTCTAGTGTCCTTCGTTTGGGAGAAAAATGCAATGGTACAAGACAGCTTTTCCTTGCCAATATCTCTCTTTTGCAAAGAGCTGCGCATTGGAAAATTCAGGGCTATGTCGTGTAGATGATGGTCTAACAGGAGGCTTTAAAATTTTCTTTCTAGTGTCCTTCGTTTGGGAGAAAAATGCAATGGTACAAGACAGCTTTTCCTTGCCAATATCTCTCTTTTGCAAAGAGCTGCGCATTGGAAAATTCAGGGCTATGTCGTGTAGATGATGGCCTAACATGAGGCTTTAAAATTTTCTTTCTAGTGTCCTTCGTTTCTGAGAAAAATGCAAAGGTACAAGACAGCTTTTCCTTGCCAATATCTCTCGTTTGCAAAGAGCTGCGCATTGGAAAATTCAGGGCTATATCGTGTAGATGATGGCCTAACAGGAGGCTTTAAAATTTTAATTCTAGTGTCCTTCGTTTGGGAGAAAAATTCAAAGGTACAAGACAGCTTTTCCTTGCCAATATCTCTCTTTTGCAAAGAGCTGCGCATTGGAAAATTCATGGCTATGCCGTGTAGATGATGGTCTAACAGGAGGCTTTAAAATTTTAATTCTAGTGTCCTTCGTTTGGGAGAAAAATGCAATGGTACAAGAAAGCTTTTCCTTGCCAATATCTCTCTTTTGCAAAGAGCTGCGCATTGGAAAATTCAGGGCTATGTCGTGTAGATGATGGCCTAACAGGAGGCTTTAAAATTTTCTTTCTAGTGTCCTTCGTTTGGGAGAAAAATGCAAAGGTACAAGACAGCTTTTCCTTGCCAATATCTCTCTTTTGCAAAGAGCTGCGCATTGGAAAATTCAGGGCTATATCGTGTAGATGATGGCCTAACAGGAGGCTTTAAAATTTTAATTCTAGTGTCCTTCGTTTGGGAGAAAAATGCAATGGTACAAGAAAGCTTTTCCTTGCCAATATCTCTCTTTTGCAAAGAGCTGCGCATTGGAAAATTCAGGGCTATGTCGTGTAGATGATGGCCTAACAGGAGGCTTTAAAATTTTCTTTCTAGTGTCCTTCGTTTGGGAGAAAAATGCAAAGGTACAAGACAGCTTTTCCTTGCCAATATCTCTCTTTTGCAAAGAGCTGCGCATTGGAAAATTCAGGGCTATATCGTGTAGATGATGGCCTAACAGGAGGCTTTAAAATTTTAATTCTAGTGTCCTTCGTTTGGGAGAAAAATGCAAAGGTACAAGACAGCTTTTCCTTGCCAATATCTCTCTTTTGCAAAGAGCTGCGCATTGGAAAATTCATGGCTATGCCGTGTAGATGATGGTCTAACAGGAGGCTTGAAAATGTTCTTTCTAGTGTCCTTCGTTTGGGAGAAAAATGCAAAGGTACAAGACAGCTTTTCCTTGCCAATATCTCTCGTTTGCAAAGAGCTGCGCATTGGAAAATTCAGGGCTATGTCGTGTAGATGATGGTCTAACAGGAGGCTTTAAAATTTTCTTTCTAGTGTCCTTCGTTTGGGAGAAAAATGCAATGGTACAAGACAGCTTTTCCTTGCCAATATCTCTCTTTTGCAAAGAGCTGCGCATTGGAAAATTCAGGGCTATGTCGTGTAGATGATGGCCTAACAGGAGGCTTTAAAATTTTCTTTCTAGTGTCCTTCGATTGGGAGAAAAATGCAAAGGTACAAGACAGCTTTTCCTTGCCAATATCTCTCGTTTGCAAAGAGCTGCGCATTGGAAAATTCAGGGCTATGTCGTGTAGATGATGGTCTAACAGGAGGCTTTAAAATTTTCTTTCTAGTGTCCTTCGTTTGGGAGAAAAATGCAATGGTACAAGACAGCTTTTCCTTGCCAATATCTCTCTTTTGCAAAGAGCTGCGCATTGGAAAATTCAGGGCTATGTCGTGTAGATGATGGCCTAACAGGAGGCTTTAACATTTTCTTTCTAGTGTCCTTCGTTTGGGAGAAAAATGCAATGGTACAAGACAGCTTTTCCTTGCCAATATCTCTCTTTTGCAAAGAGCTGCGCATTGGAAAATTCAGGGCTATGTCGTGTAGATGATGGTCTAACAGGAGGCTTTAAAATTTTCTTTCTAGTGTCCTTCGTTTGGGAGAAAAATGCAATGGTACAAGACAGCTTTTCCTTGCCAATATCTCTCTTTTGCAAAGAGCTGCGCATTGGAAAATTCAGGGCTATGTCGTGTAGATGATGGCCTAACAGGAGGCTTTAAAATTTTCTTTCTAGTGTCCTTCGATTGGGAGAAAAATGCAAAGGTACAAGACAGCTTTTCCTTGCCAATATCTCTCGTTTGCAAAGAGCTGCGCATTGGAAAATTCAGGGCTATGTCGTGTAGATGATGGTCTAACAGGAGGCTTTAAAATTTTCTTTCTAGTGTCCTTCGTTTGGGAGAAAAATGCAATGGTACAAGACAGCTTTTCCTTGCCAATATCTCTCTTTTGCAAAGAGCTGCGCATTGGAAAATTCAGGGCTATGTCGTGTAGACGATGGCCTAACAGGAGGCTTTAACATTTTCTTTCTAGTGTCCTTCGTTTGGGAGAAAAATGCAATGGTACAAGACAGCTTTTCCTTGCCAATATCTCTCTTTTGCAAAGAGCTGCGCATTGGAAAATTCAGGGCTATGTCGTGTAGATGATGGTCTAACAGGAGGCTTTAAAATTTTCTTTCTAGTGTCCTTCGTTTGGGAGAAAAATGCAATGGTACAAGACAGCTTTTCCTTGCCAATATCTCTCTTTTGCAAAGAGCTGCGCATTGGAAAATTCAGGGCTATGTCGTGTAGATGATGGCCTAACATGAGGCTTTAAAATTTTCTTTCTAGTGTCCTTCGTTTCTGAGAAAAATGCAAAGGTACAAGACAGCTTTTCCTTGCCAATATCTCTCGTTTGCAAAGAGCTGCGCATTGGAAAATTCAGGGCTATATCGTGTAGATGATGGCCTAACAGGAGGCTTTAAAATTTTAATTCTAGTGTCCTTCGTTTGGGAGAAAAATGCAAAGGTACAAGACAGCTTTTCCTTGCCAATATCTCTCGTTTGCAAAGAGCTGCGCATTGGAAAATTCAGGGCTATGTCGTGTAGATGATGGTCTAACAGGAGGCTTTAAAATTTTCTTTCTAGTGTCCTTCGTTTGGGAGAAAAATGCAATGGTACAAGACAGCTTTTCCTTGCCAATATCTCTCTTTTGCAAAGAGCTGCGCATTGGAAAATTCAGGGCTATGTCGTGTAGATGATGGCCTAACAGGAGGCTTTAAAATTTTCTTTCTAGTGTCCTTCGATTGGGAGAAAAATGCAAAGGTACAAGACAGCTTTTCCTTGCCAATATCTCTCGTTTGCAAAGAGCTGCGCATTGGAAAATTCAGGGCTATGTCGTGTAGATGATGGTCTAACAGGAGGCTTTAAAATTTTCTTTCTAGTGTCCTTCGTTTGGGAGAAAAATGCAATGGTACAAGACAGCTTTTCCTTGCCAATATCTCTCTTTTGCAAAGAGCTGCGCATTGGAAAATTCAGGGCTATGTCGTGTAGATGATGGCCTAACAGGAGGCTTTAACATTTTCTTTCTAGTGTCCTTCGTTTGGGAGAAAAATGCAATGGTACAAGACAGCTTTTCCTTGCCAATATCTCTCTTTTGCAAAGAGCTGCGCATTGGAAAATTCAGGGCTATGTCGTGTAGATGATGGTCTAACAGGAGGCTTTAAAATTTTCTTTCTAGTGTCCTTCGTTTGGGAGAAAAATGCAATGGTACAAGACAGCTTTTCCTTGCCAATATCTCTCTTTTGCAAAGAGCTGCGCATTGGAAAATTCAGGGCTATGTCGTGTAGATGATGGCCTAACAGGAGGCTTTAAAATTTTCTTTCTAGTGTCCTTCGATTGGGAGAAAAATGCAAAGGTACAAGACAGCTTTTCCTTGCCAATATCTCTCGTTTGCAAAGAGCTGCGCATTGGAAAATTCAGGGCTATGTCGTGTAGATGATGGTCTAACAGGAGGCTTTAAAATTTTCTTTCTAGTGTCCTTCGTTTGGGAGAAAAATGCAATGGTACAAGACAGCTTTTCCTTGCCAATATCTCTCTTTTGCAAAGAGCTGCGCATTGGAAAATTCAGGGCTATGTCGTGTAGATGATGGCCTAACAGGAGGCTTTAACATTTTCTTTCTAGTGTCCTTCGTTTGGGAGAAAAATGCAATGGTACAAGACAGCTTTTCCTTGCCAATATCTCTCTTTTGCAAAGAGCTGCGCATTGGGAAATTCAGGGCTATGTCGTGTAGATGATGGTCTAACAGGAGGCTTTAAAATTTTCTTTCTAGTGTCCTTCGTTTGGGAGAAAAATGCAATGGTACAAGACAGCTTTTCCTTGCCAATATCTCTCTTTTGCAAAGAGCTGCGCATTGGAAAATTCAGGGCTATGTCGTGTAGATGATGGCCTAACATGAGGCTTTAAAATTTTCTTTCTAGTGTCCTTCGTTTCTGAGAAAAATGCAAAGGTACAAGACAGCTTTTCCTTGCCAATATCTCTCGTTTGCAAAGAGCTGCGCATTGGAAAATTCAGGGCTATATCGTGTAGATGATGGCCTAACAGGAGGCTTTAAAATTTTAATTCTAGTGTCCTTCGTTTGGGAGAAAAATTCAAAGGTACAAGACAGCTTTTCCTTGCCAATATCTCTCTTTTGCAAAGAGCTGCGCATTGGAAAATTCATGGCTATGCCGTGTAGATGATGGTCTAACAGGAGGCTTTAAAATTTTAATTCTAGTGTCCTTCGTTTGGGAGAAAAATGCAATGGTACAAGAAAGCTTTTCCTTGCCAATATCTCTCTTTTGCAAAGAGCTGCGCATTGGAAAATTCAGGGCTATGTCGTGTAGATGATGGCCTAACAGGAGGCTTTAAAATTTTCTTTCTAGTGTCCTTCGTTTGGGAGAAAAATGCAAAGGTACAAGACAGCTTTTCCTTGCCAATATCTCTCTTTTGCAAAGAGCTGCGCATTGGAAAATTCAGGGCTATATCGTGTAGATGATGGCCTAACAGGAGGCTTTAAAATTTTAATTCTAGTGTCCTTCGTTTGGGAGAAAAATGCAATGGTACAAGAAAGCTTTTCCTTGCCAATATCTCTCTTTTGCAAAGAGCTGCGCATTGGAAAATTCAGGGCTATGTCGTGTAGATGATGGCCTAACAGGAGGCTTTAAAATTTTCTTTCTAGTGTCCTTCGTTTGGGAGAAAAATGCAATGGTACAAGACAGCTTTTCCTTGCCAATATCTCTCTTTTGCAAAGAGCTGCGCATTGGAAAATTCAGGGCTATGTCGTGTAGATGATGGCCTAACAGGAGGCTTTAAAATTTTCTTTCTAGTGTCCTTCGTTTGGGAGAAAAATGCAAAGGTACAAGACAGCTTTTCCTTGCCAATATCTCTCTTTTGCAAAGAGCTGCGCATTGGAAAATTCAGGGCTATATCGTGTAGATGATGGCCTAACAGGAGGCTTTAAAATTTTAATTCTAGTGTCCTTCGTTTGGGAGAAAAATGCAAAGGTACAAGACAGCTTTTCCTTGCCAATATCTCTCTTTTGCAAAGAGCTGCGCATTGGAAAATTCATGGCTATGCCGTGTAGATGATGGTCTAACAGGAGGCTTGAAAATGTTCTTTCTAGTGTCCTTCGTTTGGGAGAAAAATGCAAAGGTACAAGACAGCTTTTCCTTGCCAATATCTCTCGTTTGCAAAGAGCTGCGCATTGGAAAATTCAGGGCTATGTCGTGTAGATGATGGTCTAACAGGAGGCTTTAAAATTTTCTTTCTAGTGTCCTTCGTTTGGGAGAAAAATGCAATGGTACAAGACAGCTTTTCCTTGCCAATATCTCTCTTTTGCAAAGAGCTGCGCATTGGAAAATTCAGGGCTATGTCGTGTAGATGATGGCCTAACAGGAGGCTTTAAAATTTTCTTTCTAGTGTCCTTCGATTGGGAGAAAAATGCAAAGGTACAAGACAGCTTTTCCTTGCCAATATCTCTCGTTTGCAAAGAGCTGCGCATTGGAAAATTCAGGGCTATGTCGTGTAGATGATGGTCTAACAGGAGGCTTTAAAATTTTCTTTCTAGTGTCCTTCGTTTGGGAGAAAAATGCAATGGTACAAGACAGCTTTTCCTTGCCAATATCTCTCTTTTGCAAAGAGCTGCGCATTGGAAAATTCAGGGCTATGTCGTGTAGATGATGGCCTAACAGGAGGCTTTAACATTTTCTTTCTAGTGTCCTTCGTTTGGGAGAAAAATGCAATGGTACAAGACAGCTTTTCCTTGCCAATATCTCTCTTTTGCAAAGAGCTGCGCATTGGAAAATTTAGGGCTATGTCGTGTAGATGATGGTCTAACAGGAGGCTTTAAAATTTTCTTTCTAGTGTCCTTCGTTTGGGAGAAAAATGCAATGGTACAAGACAGCTTTTCCTTGCCAATATCTCTCTTTTGCAAAGAGCTGCGCATTGGAAAATTCAGGGCTATGTCGTGTAGATGATGGCCTAACATGAGGCTTTAAAATTTTCTTTCTAGTGTCCTTCGTTTCGGAGAAAAATGCAAAGGTACAAGACAGCTTTTCCTTGCCAATATCTCTCGTTTGCAAAGAGCTGCGCATTGGAAAATTCAGGGCTATATCGTGTAGATGATGGCCTAACAGGAGGCTTTAAAATTTTAATTCTAGTGTCCTTCGTTTGGGAGAAAAATGCAAAGGTACAAGACAGCTTTTCCTTGCCAATATCTCTCTTTTGCAAAGAGCTGCGCATTGGAAAATTCATGGCTATGCCGTGTAGATGATGGTCTAACAGGAGGCTTTAAAATTTTAATTCTAGTGTCCTTCGTTTGGGAGAAAAATGCAATGGTACAATACAGCTTTTCCTTGCCAATATCTCTCTTTTGCAAAGAGCTGCGCATTGGAAAATTCAGGGCTATGTCGTGTAGATGATGGCCTAACAGGAGGCTTTAAAATTTTCTTTCTAGTGTCCTTCGTTTGGGAGAAAAATGCAAAGGTACAAGACAGCTTTTCCTTGCCAATATCTCTCTTTTGCAAAGAGCTGCGCATTGGAAAATTCATGGCTATGCCGTGTAGATGATGGTCTAACAGGAGGCTTTAAATTTTTCTTTCTAGTGTCCTTCGTTTGGGAGAAAAATGCAATGGTACAAGACAGCTTTTCCTTGCAAATATCTCTCTTTTGCAAAGAGCTGCGCATTGGAAAATTCAGGGCTATATCGTGTAGATGATGGCCTAACAGGAGGCTTTAAAATTTTAATTCTAGTGTCCTTCGTTTGGGAGCAAAATGCAAAGGTACAAGACAGCTTTTCCTTGCTAATATCTCTCTTTTGCAAAGAGCTGCGCATTGGAAAATTCAGGGCTATGTCGTGTAGATGATGGCCTAACAGGAGGCTTTAAAATTTTCTTTCTAGTTTCCTTCGTTTGGGAGAAAAATGCAATGGTACAAGAAAGCTTTTCCTTGCCAATATCTCTCTTTTGCAAAGAGCTACGCATTGGAAAATTCAGGGCTATGTCGTGTAGATGATGGCCTAACAGGAGGCTTTAAAATTTTCTTTCTAGTTTCCTTCGTTTGGGAGAAAAATGCAATGGTACAAGAAAGCTTTTCCTTGCCAATATCTCTCTTTTGCAAAGAGCTACGCATTGGAAAATTCAGGGCTATGTCGTGTAGATGATGGCCTAACAGAAGGCTTTAAAATTTTCTTTCTAGTGACCTTCGTTTGGGAGAAAAATGCAAAGGTACAAGAGAGCTTTTCCTTGCCAATATCTCTCTTTTGCAAAGAGCTGCGCATTGGAAAATTCAGGGCTATGTCGTGTAGATGATGGCCTAACAGGAGGATTTAAAATTTTAATTCTAGTGTCCTTCGTTTGGTAGAAAAATGCAAAGGTACAAGACAGCTTTTCCTTGCCAATAGCTCTCTTTTGCAAAGAGCTGCGCATTGGAAAATTCAGGGCTATGTCGTGTAGATGATGGCCTAACAGGAGGCTTTAACATTTTCTTTCTAGTGTCCTTCGTTTGGGAGAAAAATGCAATGGTACAAGACAGCTTTTCCTTGCCAATATCTCTCTTTTGCAAAGAGCTGCGCATTGGAAAATTCAGGGCTATGTCGTGTAGATGATGGTCTAACAGGAGGCTTTAAAATTTTCTTTCTAGTGTCCTTCGTTTGGGAGAAAAATGCAATGGTACAAGACAGCTTTTCCTTGCCAATATCTCTCTTTTGCAAAGAGCTGCGCATTGGAAAATTCAGGGCTATGTCGTGTAGATGATGGCCTAACAGGAGGCTTTAAAATTTTCTTTCTAGTCTCCTTCGATTGGGAGAAAAATGCAAAGGTACAAGACAGCTTTTCCTTGCCAATATCTCTCGTTTGCAAAGAGCTGCGCATTGGAAAATTCAGGGCTATGTCGTGTAGATGATGGCCTAACAGGAGGCTTTAAAATTTTCTTTCTAGTGTCCTTCGTTTGGGAGAAAAATGCAATGGTACAAGACAGCTTTTCCTTGCCAATATCTCTCTTTTACAAAGAGCTGCGCATTGGAAAATTCAGGGCTATGTCGTGTAGATGATGGTCTAACAGGAGGCTTTAAAATTTTCTTTCTAGTGTCCTTCGTTTGGGAGAAAAATGCAATGGTACAAGACAGCTTTTCCTTGCCAATATCTCTCTTTTGCAAAGAGCTGCGCATTGGAAAATTCAGGGCTATGTCGTGTAGATGATGGCCTAACAGGAGGCTTTAACATTTTCTTTCTAGTGTCCTTCGTTTGGGAGAAAAATGCAATGGTACAAGACAGCTTTTCCTTGCCAATATCTCTCTTTTGCAAAGAGCTGCGCATTGGAAAATTTAGGGCTATGTCGTGTAGATGATGGTCTAACAGGAGGCTTTAAAATTTTCTTTCTAGTGTCCTTCGTTTGGGAGAAAAATGCAATGGTACAAGACAGCTTTTCCTTGCCAATATCTCTCTTTTGCAAAGAGCTGCGCATTGGAAAATTCAGGGCTATGTCGTGTAGATGATGGCCTAACAGGAGGCTTTAAAATTTTCTTTCTAGTGTCCTTCGTTTGGGAGAAAAATGCAATGGTACAAGACAGCTTTTCCTTGCCAATATCTCTCTTTTGCAAAGAGCTGCGCATTGGAAAATTCAGGGCTATGTCGTGTAGATGATGGTCTAACAGGAGGCTTTAAAATTTTCTTTCTAGTGTCCTTCGTTTGGGAGAAAAATGCAATGGTACAAGACAGCTTTTCCTTGCCAATATCTCTCTTTTGCAAAGAGCTGCGCATTGGAAAATTCAGGGCTATGTCGTGTAGATGATGGCCTAACAGGAGGCTTTAACATTTTCTTTCTAGTGTCCTTCGTTTGGGAGAAAAATGCAATGGTACAAGACAGCTTTTCCTTGCCAATATCTCTCTTTTGCAAAGAGCTGCGCATTGGAAAATTCAGGGCTATGTCGTGTAGATGATGGCCTAACATGAGGCTTTAAAATTTTCTTTCTAGTGTCCTTCGTTTGGGAGAAAAATGCAAAGGTAAGAGACAGCTTTTCCTTGCCAATATCTCTCGTTTGCAAAGAGCTGCGCATTGGAAAATTCAGGGCTATATCGTGTAGATGATGGCCTAACAGGAGGCTTTAAAATTTTAATTCTAGTGTCCTTCGTTTGGGAGAAAAATGCAAAGGTACAAGACAGCTTTTCCTTGCCAATATCTCTCTTTTGCAAAGAGCTGCGCATTGGAAAATTCATGGCTATGCCGTGTAGATGATGGTCTAACAGGAGGCTTTAAAATTTTAATTCTAGTGTCCTTCGTTTGGGAGAAAAATGCAATGGTACAAGAAAGCTTTTCCTTGCCAATATCTCTCTTTTGCAAAGAGCTGCGCATTGGAAAATCCAGGGCTATGTCGTGTAGATGATGGCCTAACAGGAGGCTTTAAAATTTTCTTTCTAGTGTCCTTCGTTTGGGAGAAAAATGCAAAGGTACAAGACAGCTTTTCCTTGCCAATATCTCTCTTTTGCAAAGAGCTGCGCATTGGAAAATTCAGGGCTATATCGTGTAGATGATGGCCTAACAGGAGGCTTTAAAATTTTAATTCTAGTGTCCTTCGTTTGGGAGAAAAATGCAATGGTACAAGAAAGCTTTTCCTTGCCAATATCTCTCTTTTGCAAAGAGCTGCGCATTGGAAAATTCAGGGCTATGTCGTGTAGATGATGGCCTAACAGGAGGCTTTAAAATTTTCTTTTTAGTGTCCTTCGTTTGGGAGAAAAATGCAAAGGTACAAGACAGCTTTTCCTTGCCAATATCTCTCTTTTGCAAAGAGCTGCGCATTGGAAAATTCATGGCTATGCCGTGTAGATGATGGACTAACAGGAGGCTTGAAAATGTTCTTTCTAGTGTCCTTCGTTTGGGAGAAAAATGCAAAGGTACAAGACATCTTTTACCTTGCCAATATCTCTCGTTTGCAAAGAGCTGCGCATTGGAAAATTCAGGGCTATATCGTGTAGATGATGGCCTAACAGGAGGCTTTAAAATTTTAATTCTAGTGTCCTTCGTTTGGGAGAAAAATGCAATGGTACAAGACAGCTTTTCCTTGCCAATATCTCTCTTTTGCAAAGAGCTGCGCATTGGAAAATTCAGGGCTATATCGTGTAGATGATGGCCTAACAGGAGGCTTTAAAATTTTAATTCTAGTGTCCTTCGTTTGGGAGAAAAATGCAATGGTACAAGACAGCTTTTCCTTGCCAATATCTCTCTTTTGCAAAGAGCTGCGCATTGGAAAATTCAGGGCTATGTCGTGTAGATGATGGTCTAACAGGAGGCTTTAAAATTTTCTTTCTAGTGTCCTTCGTTTGGGAGAAAAATGCAATGGTACAATACAGCTTTTCCTTGCCAATATCTCTCTTTTGCAAAGAGCTGCGCATTGGAAAATTCAGGGCTCTGTCGTGTAGATGATGGCCTAACAGGAGGCTTTAAAATTTTCTTTCTAGTGTCCTTCGTTTGGGAGAAAAATGCAAAGGTACAAGACAGCTTTTCCTTGCCAATATCTCTCGTTTGCAAAGAGCTGCGCATTGGAAAATTCAGGGCTATATCGTGTAGATGATGGCCTAACAGGAGGCTTTAAAATTTTAATTCTAGTGTCCTTCGTTTGGGAGAAAAATGCAAAGGTACAAGACAGCTTTTCCTTGCCAATATCTCTCTTTTGCAAAGAGCTGCGCATTGGAAAATTCATGGCTATGCCGTGTAGATGATGGTCTAACAGGAGGCTTTAACATTTTAATTCTAGTGTCCTTCGTTTGGGAGAAAAATGCAATGGTACAAGAAAGCTTTTCCTTGCCAATATCTCTCTTTTGCAAAGAGCTGCGCATTGGAAAATTCAGGGCTATGTCGTGTAGATGATGGCCTAACAGGAGGCTTTAAAATTTTCTTTCCAGTGTCCTTCGTTTGGGAGAAAAATGCAAAGGTACAAGACAGCTTTTCCTTGCCAATATCTCTCTTTTGCAAAGAGCTGCGCATTGGAAAATTCAGGGCTATATCGTGTAGATGATGGCCTAACAGGAGGCTTTAAAATTTTAATTCTAGTGTCCTTCGTTTGGGAGAAAAATGCAATGGTACAAGAAAGCTTTTCCTTGCCAATATCTCTCTTTTGCAAAGAGCTGCGCATTGGAAAATTCAGGGCTATGTCGTGTAGATGATGGTCTAACAGGAGGCTTTAAAATTTTATTTCTAGTGTCCTTCGTTTGGGAGAAAAATGCAATGGTACAAGACAGCTTTTCCTTGCCAGTATCTCTCTTTTGCAAAGAGCTGCGCATTGGAAAATTCAGGGCTATGTCGTGTAGATGATGGCCTAACAGGAGGCTTTAAAATATTCTTTCTTGTGTCCTTCGTTTGGGAGAAAAATGCAAAGGTACAAGACAGCTTTTCCTTGCCAATATCTCTCGTTTGCAAAGAGCTGCGCATTGGAAAATTCAGGGCTATATCGTGTAGATGATGGCCTAACAGGAGGCTTTAAAATTTTAATTCTAGTGTCCTTCGTTTGGGAGAAAAATGCAATGGTACAAGACAGCTTTTCCTTGCCAATATCTCTCTTTTGCAAAGAGCTGCGCATTGGAAAATTCAGGGCTATGTCGTGTAGATGATGGTCTAACAGGAGGCTTTAAAATTTTCTTTCTAGTGTCCTTCGTTTGGGAGAAAAATGCAATGGTACAATACAGCTTTTCCTTGCCAATATCTCTCTTTTGCAAAGAGCTGCACATTGGAAAATTCAGGGCTATGTCGTGTAGATGATGGCCTAACAGGAGGCTTTAAAATTTTCTTTCTAGTGTCCTTCGTTTGGGAGAAAAATGCAAAGGTACAAGACAGCTTTTCCTTGCCAATATCTCTCTTTTTCAAAGAGCTGCGCATTGGAAAATTCATGGCTATGCCGTGTAGATGATGGTCTAACAGGAGGCTTTAAAATTTTCTTTCTAGTGTCCTTCGTTTGGGAGAAAAATGCAATGGTACAAGACAGCTTTTCCTTGCCAATATCTCTCTTTTGCAAAGAGCTGCGCATTGGAAAATTCAGGGCTATATCGTGTAGATGATGGCCTAACAGGAGGCTTTAACATTTTAATTCTAGTGTCCTTCGTTTGGGAGCAAAATGCAAAGGTACAAGACAGCTTTTCCTTGCCAATATCTCTCTTTTGCAAAGAGCTGCGCATTGGAAAATTCAGGGCTATGTCGTGTAGATGATGGCCTAACAGGAGGCTTTAAAATTTTCTTTCTAGTTTCCTTCGTTTGGGAGAAAAATGCAATGGTACAAGAAAGCTTTTCCTTGCCAATATCTCTCTTTTGCAAAGAGCTACGCATTGGAAAATTCAGGGCTATGTCGTGTAGATGATGGCCTAACAGGAGGCTTTAAAATTTTCTTTCTAGTTTCCTTCGTTTGGGAGAAAAATGCAATGGTACAAGAAAGCTTTTCCTTGCCAATATCTCTCTTTTGCAAAGAGCTACGCATTGGAAAATTCAGGGCTATGTCGTGTAGATGATGGCCTAACAGGAGGCTTTAAAATTTTCTTTCTAGTGACCTTCGTTTGGGAGAAAAATGCAAAGGTACAAGACAGCTTTTCCTTGCCAATATCTCTCTTTTGCAAAGAGCTGCGCATTGGAAAATTCAGGGCTATGTCGTGTAGATGATGGTCTAACAGGAGGCTTTAAAATTTTCTTTCTAGTGTCCTTCGTTTGGGAGAAAAATGCAATGGTACAAGACAGCTTTTCCTTGCCAATATCTCTCTTTTGCAAAGAGCTGCGCATTGGAAAATTCAGGGCTATGTCGTGTAGATGATGGCCTAACAGGAGGCTTTAACATTTTCTTTCTAGTGTCCTTCGTTTGGGAGAAAAATGCAATGGTACAAGACAGCTTTTCCTTGCCAATATCTCTCTTTTGCAAAGAGCTGCGCATTGGAAAATTCAGGGCTATGTCGTGTAGATGATGGTCTAACAGGAGGCTTTAAAATTTTCTTTCTAGTGTCCTTCGTTTGGGAGAAAAATGCAATGGTACAAGACAGCTTTTCCTTGCCAATATCTCTCTTTTGCAAAGAGCTGCGCATTGGAAAATTCAGGGCTATGTCGTGTAGATGATGGCCTAACAGGAGGCTTTAAAATTTTCTTTCTAGTGTCCTTCGTTTGGGAGAAAAATGCAAAGGTACAAGACAGCTTTTCCTTGCCAATATCTCTCTTTTGCAAAGAGCTGCGCATTGGAAAATTCAGGGCTATATCGTGTAGATGATGGCCTAACAGGAGGCTTTAAAATTTTAATTCTAGTGTCCTTCGTTTGGGAGAAAAATGCAAAGGTACAAGACAGCTTTTCCTTGCCAATATCTCTCTTTTGCAAAGAGCTGCGCATTGGAAAATTCAGGGCTATATCGTGTAGATGATGGCCTAACAGGAGGCTTTAAAATTTTAATTCTAGTGTCCTTCGTTTGGGAGAAAAATGCAATGGTACAAGAAAGCTTTTCCTTGCCAATATCTCTCTTTTGCAAAGAGCTGCGCATTGGAAAATTCAGGGCTATGTCGTGTAGATGATGGCCTAACAGGAGGCTTTAAAATTTTCTTTCTAGTGTCCTTCGTTTGGGAGAAAAATGCAATGGTACAAGACAGCTTTTCCTTGCCAATATCTCTCTTTTGCAAAGAGCTGCGCATTGGAAAATTCAGGGCTATGTCGTGTAGATGATGGTCTAACAGGAGGCTTTAAAATTTTCTTTCTTGTGTCCTTCGTTTGGGAGAAAAATGCAAAGGTACAAGACAGCTTTTCCTTGCCAATATCTCTCGTTTGCAAAGAGCTGCGCATTGGAAAATTCAGGGCTATATCGTGTAGATGATGGCCTAACAGGAGGCTTTAAAATTTTAATTCTAGTGTCCTTCGTTTGGGAGAAAAATGCAATGGTACAAGACAGCTTTTCCTTGCCAATATCTCTCTTTTGCAAAGAGCTGCGCATTGGAAAATTCAGGGCTATGTCGTGTAGATGATGGTCTAACAGGAGGCTTTAAAATTTTCTTTCTAGTGTCCTTCGTTTGGGAGAAAAATGCAATGGTACAATACAGCTTTTCCTTGCCAATATCTCTCTTTTGCAAAGAGCTGCGCATTGGAAAATTCAGCGCTATGTCGTGTAGATGATGGCCTAACAGGAGGCTTTAAAATTTTCTTTCTAGTGTCCTTCGTTTGGGAGAAAAATGCAAAGGTACAAGACAGCTTTTCCTTGCCAATATCTCTCTTTTGCAAAGAGCTGCGCATTGGAAAATTCAGGGCTATATCGTGTAGATGATGGCCTAACAGGAGGCTTTAAAATTTTAATTCTAGTGTCCTTCGTTTGGGAGAAAAATGCAAAGGTACAAGACAGCTTTTCCTTGCCAATATCTCTCTTTTGCAAAGAGCTGCGCATTGGAAAATTCATGGCTATGCCGTGTAGATGATGGTCTAACAGGAGGCTTTAAAATGTTCTTTCTAGTGTCCTTCGTTTGGGAGAAAAATGCAAAGGTACAAGACAGCTTTTCCTTGCCAATATCTCTCGTTTGCAAAGAGCTGCGCATTGGAAAATTCAGGGCTATATCGTGTAGATGATGGCCTAACAGGAGGCTTTAAAATTTTAATTCTAGTGTCCTTCGTTTGGGAGAAAAATGCAATGGTACAAGACAGCTTTTCCTTGCCAATATCTCTTTTTTGCAAAGAGCTGCGCATTGGAAAATTCAGGGCTATGTCGTGTAGATGATGGTCTAACAGGAGGCTTTAAAATTTTCTTTCTTGTGTCCTTCGTTTGGGAGAAAAATGCAAAGGTACAAGACAGCTTTTCCTTGCCAATATCTCTCGATTGCAAAGAGCTGCGCATTGGAAAATTCAGGGCTATATCGTGTAGATGATGGCCTAACAGGAGGCTTTAAAATTTTAATTCTAGTGTCCTTCGTTTGGGAGAAAAATGCAATGGTACAAGACAGCTTTTCCTTGCCAATATCTCTCTTTTGCAAAGAGCTGCGCATTGGAAAATTCAGGGCTATGTCGTGTAGATGATGGCCTAACAGGAGGCTTTAAAATTTTCTTTCTAGTTTCCTTCGTTTGGGAGAAAAATGCAATGGTACAAGAAAGCTTTTCCTTGCCAATATCTCTCTTTTGAAAAGAGCTGCGCATTGGAAAATTCAGGGCTATGTCGTGTAGATGATGGCCTAACAGGAGGCTTTAAAATTTTCTTTCTAGTGTCCTTCGTTTGGAAGAAAAATGCAAAGGTACAAGACAGCTTTTCCTTGCCAATATCTCTCTTTTGCAAAGAGCTGCGCATTGGAAAATTTAGGGCTATGTCGTGTAGATGATGGCCTAACAGGAGGCTTTAACATTTTCTTTCTAGTGTCCTTCGTTTGGGAGAAAAATGCAATGGTACAAGACAGCTTTTCCTTGCCAATATCTCTCTTTTGCAAAGAGCTGCGCATTGGAAAATTCAGGGCTATGTCGTGTAGATGATGGCCTAACAGGAGGCTTTAAAATTTTCTTTCTAGTGTCCTTCGATTGGGAGAAAAATGCAAAGGTACAAGACAGCTTTTCCTTGCCAATATCTCTCGTTTGCAAAGAGCTGCGCATTGGAAAATTCAGGGCTATATCGTGTAGATGATGGCCTAACAGGAGGCTTTAAAATTTTAATTCTAGTGTCCTTCGTTTGGGAGAAAAATGCAATGGTACAAGACAGCTTTTCCTTGCCAATATCTCTCTTTTGCAAAGAGCTGCGCATTGGAAAATTCAGGGCTATGTCGTGTAGATGACGGTCTAACAGGAGGCTTTAAAATTTTCTTTCTAGTGTCCTTCGTTTGGGAGAAAAATGCAATGGTACAAGACAGCTTTTCCTTGCCAATATCTCTCTTTTGCAAAGAGCTGCGCATTGGAAAATTCAGGGCTATGTCGTGTAGATGATGGCCTAACAGGAGGCTTTAACATTTTCTTTCTAGTGTCCTTCGTTTGGGAGAAAAATGCAATGGTACAAGACAGCTTTTCCTTGCCAATATCTCTCTTTTGCAAAGATGATGGTCTTAACAGGAGGCTTTAAAATTTTCTTTCTAGTGTCCTTCGTTTGGGAGAAAAATGCAATGGTACAAGACAGCTTTTCCTTGCCAATATCTCTCTTTTGCAAAGAGCTGCGCATTGGAAAATTCAGGGCTATGCCGTGTAGATGATGGTCTAACAGGAGGCTTGAAAATGTTCTTTCTAGTGTCCTTCGTTTGGGAGAAAAATGCAAAGGTACAAGACAGCTTTTCCTTGCCAATATCTCTCGTTTGCAAAGAGCTGCGCATTGGAAAATTCAGGGCTATATCGTGTAGATGATGGCCTAACAGGAGGCTTTAAAATTTTAATTCTAGTGTCCTTCGTTTGGGAGAAAAATGCAATGGTACAAGACAGCTTTTCCTTGCCAATATCTCTCTTTTGCAAAGAGCTGCGCATTGGAAAATTCAGGGCTATGTCGTGTAGATGATGGTCTAACAGGAGGCTTTAAAATTTTATTTCTAGTGTCCTTCGTTTGGGAGAAAAATGCAATGGTACAAGACAGCTTTTCCTTGCCAATATCTCTCTTTTGCAAAGAGCTGCGCATTGGAAAATTCAGGGCTATGTCGTGTAGATGATGGCCTAACAGGAGGCTTTAAAATTTTAATTCTAGTGTCCTTCGTTTGGGAGAAAAATGCAATGGTACAAGACAGCTTTTCCTTGCCAATATCTCTCTTTTGCAAAGAGCTGCGCATTGGAAAATTCAGGGCTATGTCGTGTAGATGATGGCCTAACAGGAGGCTTTAAAATTTTCTTTCTAGTGTCCTTCGTTTGGGAGAAAAATGCAATGGTACAAGACAGCTTTTCCTTGCCAATATCTCTCTTTTGCAAAGAGCTGCGCATTGGAAAATTCAGGGCTATATCGTGTAGATGATGGCCTAACAGGAGGCTTTAAAATTTTAATTCTAGTGTCCTTCGTTTGGGAGAAAAATGCAATGGTACAAGACAGCTTTTCCTTGCCAATATCTCTCTTTTGCAAAGAGCTGCGCATTGGAAAATTCAGGGCTATATCGTGTAGATGATGGCCTAACAGGAGGCTTTAAAATTTTCTTTCTAGTGTCCTTCGTTTGGGAGCAAAATGCAAAGGTACAAGAAAGCTTTTCCTTGCCAATATCTCTCTTTTGCAAAGAGCTGCGCATTGGAAAATTCAGGGCTATGTCGTGTAGATGATGGCCTAACAGGAGGCTTTAAAATTTTCTTTCTAGTTTCCTTCGTTTGGGAGAAAAATGCAATGGTACAATACAGCTTTTCCTTGCCAATATCTCTCTTTTGCAAAGAGCTGCGCATTGGAAAATTCAGGGCTATGTCGTGTAGATGATGGCCTAACAGGAGGCTTTAAAATTTTCTTTCTAGTGTCCTTCGTTTGGGAGAAAAATGCAATGGTACAAGACAGCTTTTCCTTGCCAATATCTCTCTTTTGCAAAGAGCTGCGCATTGGAAAATTCAGGGCTATATCGTGTAGATGATGGCCTAACAGGAGGCTTTACAATTTTAATTCTAGTGTCCTTCGTTTGGGAGCAAAATGCAAAGGTACAAGACAGCTTTTCCTTGCCAATATCTCTCTTTTGCAAAGAGCTGCGCATTGGAAAATTCAGGGCTATGTCGTGTAGATGATGGCCTAACAGGAGGCTTTAAAATTTTCTTTCTAGTTTACTTCGTTTGGGAGAAAAATGCAATGGTACAAGAAAGCTTTTCCTTGCCAATATCTCTCTTTTGAAAAGAGCTGCGCATTGGAAAATTCAGGGCTATGTCGTGTAGATGATGGCCTAACAGGAGGCTTTAAAATTTTCTTTCTAGTGTCCTTCGTTTGGAAGAAAAATGCAAAGGTACAAGACAGCTTTTCCTTGCCAATATCTCTCTTTTGCAAAGAGCTGCGCATTGGAAAATTCAGGGCTATGTCGTGTAGATGATGGCCTAACAGGAGGCTTTAACATTTTCTTTCTAGTGTCCTTCGTTTGGGAGAAAAATGCAATGGTACAAGACAGCTTTTCCTTGCCAATATCTCTCTTTTGCAAAGAGCTGCGCATTGGAAAATTCAGGGCTATGTCGTGTAGATGATGGTCTAACAGGAGGCTTTAAAATTTTCTTTCTAGTGTCCTTCGTTTGGGAGAAAAATGCAATGGTACAATACAGCTTTTCCTTGCCAATATCTCTCTTTTGCAAAGAGCTGCGCATTGGAAAATTCAGCGCTATGTCGTGTAGATGATGGCCTAACAGGAGGCTTTAAAATTTTCTTTCTAGTGTCCTTCGTTTGGGAGAAAAATGCAAAGGTACAAGACAGCTTTTCCTTGCCAATATCTCTCTTTTGCAAAGAGCTGCGCATTGGAAAATTCATGGCTATGCCGTGTAGATGATGGTCTAACAGGAGGCTTTAAAATTTTCTTTCTAGTGTCCTTCGTTTGGGAGAAAAATGCAATGGTACAAGATAGCTTTTCCTTGCCAATATCTCTCTTTTGCAAAGAGCTGCGCATTGGAAAATTCAGGGCTATATCGTATAGATGATGGCCTAACAGGAGGCTTTAAAATTTTAATTCTAGTGTCCTTCGTTTGGGAGCAAAATGCAAAGGTACAAGACAGCTTTTCCTTGCCAATATCTCTCTTTTGCAAAGAGCTGCGCATTGGAAAATTCAGGGCTATGTCGTGTAGATGATGGCCTAACAGGAGGCTTTAAAATTTTCTTTCTAGTGTCCTTCGTTTGGGAGAAAAATGCAATGGTACAATACAGCTTTTCCTTGCCAATATCTCTCTTTTGCAAAGAGCTGCGCATTGGAAAATTCAGGGCTATGTCGTGTAGATGATGGCCTAACAGGAGGCTTTAAAATTTTCTTTCTAGTGTCCTTCGATTGGGAGAAAAATGCAAAGGTACAAGACAGCTTTTCCTTGCCAATATCTCTCGTTTGCAAAGAGCTGCGCATTGGAAAATTCATGGCTATGTCGTGTAGATGATGGCCTAACAGGAGGCTTTAACATTTTCTTTCTAGTGTCCTTCGTTTGGGAGAAAAATGCAATGGTACAAGACAGCTTTTCCTTGCCAATATCTCTCTTTTGCAAAGAGCTGCGCATTGGAAAATTCAGGGCTATGTCGTGTAGATGATGGTCTAACAGGAGGCTTTAAAATTTTCTTTCTAGTGTCCTTCGTTTGGGAGAAAAATGCAATGGTACAAGACAGCTTTTCCTTGCCAATATCTCTCTTTTGCAAAGAGCTGCGCATTGGAAAATTCAGGGCTATGTCGTGTAGATGATGGCCTAACAGGAGGCTTTAAAATTTTCTTTCTAGTGTCCTTCGATTGGGAGAAAAATGCAAAGGTACAAGACAGCTTTTCCTTGCCAATATCTCTCGTTTGCAAAGAGCTGCGCATTGGAAAATTCAGGGCTATATCGTGTAGATGATGGCCTAACAGGAGGCTTTAAAATTTTAATTCTAGTGTCCTTCGTTTGGGAGAAAAATGCAATGGTACAAGACAGCTTTTCCTTGCCAATATCTCTCTTTTGCAAAGAGCTGCGCATTGGAAAATTCAGGGCTATGTCGTGTAGATGACGGTCTAACAGGAGGCTTTAAAATTTTCTTTCTAGTGTCCTTCGTTTGGGAGAAAAATGCAATGGTACAAGACAGCTTTTCCTTGCCAATATCTCTCTTTTGCAAAGAGCTGCGCATTGGAAAATTCAGGGCTATGTCGTGTAGATGATGGCCTAACAGGAGGCTTTAACATTTTCTTTCTAGTGTCCTTCGTTTGGGAGAAAAATGCAATGGTACAAGACAGCTTTTCCTTGCCAATATCTCTCTTTTGCAAAGATGATGGTCTAACAGGAGGCTTTAAAATTTTCTTTCTAGTGTCCTTCGTTTGGGAGAAAAATGCAATGGTACAAGACAGCTTTTCCTTGCCAATATCTCTCTTTTGCAAAGAGCTGCGCATTGGAAAATTCAGGGCTATGTCGTGTAGATGATGGCCTAACAGGAGGCTTTAAAATTTTCTTTCTAGTGTCCTTCGTTTGGGAGAAAAATGCAAAGGTACAAGACAGCTTTTCCTTGCCAATATCTCTCTTTTGCAAAGAGCTGCGCATTGGAAAATTCATGGCTATGCCGTGTAGATGATGGTCTAACAGGAGGCTTGAAAATGTTCTTTCTAGTGTCCTTCGTTTGGGAGAAAAATGCAAAGGTACAAGACAGCTTTTCCTTGCCAATATCTCTCTTTTGCAAAGAGCTGCGCATTGGAACATTCAGGGCTATGTCGTGTAGATGATGGTCTAACAGGAGGCTTTAAAATTTTATTTCTAGTGTCCTTCGTTTGGGAGAAAAATGCAATGGTACAAGACAGCTTTTCCTTGCCAATATCTCTCTTTTGCAAAGAGCTGCGCATTGGAAAATTCAGGGCTATGTCGTGTAGATGATGGCCTAACAGGAGGCTTTAAAATTTTAATTCTAGTGTCCTTCGTGTGGGAGAAAAATGCAATGGTACAAGACAGCTTTTCCTTGCCAATATCTCTCTTTTGCAAAGAGCTGCGCATTGGAAAATTCAGGGCTATGTCGTGTAGATGATGGTCTAACAGGAGGCTTTAAAATTTTCTTTCTAGTGTCCTTCGTTTGGGAGAAAAATGCAATGGTACAATACAGCTTTTCCTTGCCAATATCTCTCTTTTGCAAAGAGCTGCGCATTGGAAAATTCAGGGCTATGTCGTGTAGATGATGGCCTAACAGGAGGCTTTAACATTTTCTTTCTAGTGTTCTTCGTTTGGGAGAAAAATGCAATGGTACAAGACAGCTTTTCCTTGCCAATATCTCTCTTTTGCAAAGAGCTGCGCATTGGAAAATTCAGGGCTATATCGTGTAGATGATGGCCTAACAGGAGGCTTTAAAATTTTAATTCTAGTGTCCTTCGTTTGGGAGAAAAATGCAATGGTACAAGACAGCTTATCCTTGCCAATATCTCTCTTTTGCAAAGAGCTGCGCATTGGAAAATTCAGGGCTATATCGTGTAGATGATGGCCTAACAGGAGGCTTTAAAATTTTCTTTCTAGTGTCCTTCGTTTGGGAGAAAAATGCAATGGTACAAGACAGCTTTTCCTTGCCAATATCTCTCTTTTGCAAAGAGCTGCGCATTGGAAAATTCAGGGCTACATCGTGTAGATGATGGCCTAACAGGAGGCTTTAAAATTTTAATTCTAGTGTCCTTCGTTTGGGAGCAAAATGCAAAGGTACAAGAAAGCTTTTCCTTGCCAATATCTCTCTTTTGCAAAGAGCTGCGCATTGGAAAATTCAGGGCTATGTCGTGTAGATGATGGCCTAACAGGAGGCTTTAAAATTTTCTTTCTAGTTTCCTTCGTTTGGGAGAAAAATGCAATGGTACAATACAGCTTTTCCTTGCCAATATCTCTCTTTTGCAAAGAGCTGCGCATTGGAAAATTCAGGGCTATGTCGTGTAGATGATGGCCTAACAGGAGGCTTTAAAATTTTCTTTCTAGTGTCCTTCGTTTGGGAGAAAAATGCAATGGTACAAGACAGCTTTTCCTTGCCAATATCTCTCTTTTGCAAAGAGCTGCGCATTGGAAAATTCAGGGCTATATCGTGTAGATGATGGCCTAACAGGAGGCTTTAAAATTTTATTTCTAGTGTCCTTCGTTTGGGAGCAAAATGCAAAGGTACAAGACAGCTTTTCCTTGCCAATATCTCTCTTTTGCAAAGAGCTGCGCATTGGAAAATTCAGGGCTATGTCGTGTAGATGATGGCCTAACAGGAGGCTTTAAAATTTTCTTTCTAGTTTCCTTCGTTTGGGAGAAAAATGCAATGGTACAAGAAAGCTTTTCCTTGCCAATATCTCTCTTTTGAAAAGAGCTGCGCATTGCAAAATTCAGGGCTATGTCGTGTAGATGATGGCCTAACAGGAGGCTTTAAAATTTTCTTTCTAGTGTCCTTCGTTTGGAAGAAAAATGCAAAGGTACAAGACAGCTTTTCCTTGCCAATATCTCTCTTTTGCAAAGAGCTGCGCATTGGAAAATTCAGGGCTATGTCGTGTAGATGATGGCCTAACAGGAGGCTTTAACATTTTCTTTCTAGTGTCCTTCGTTTGGGAGAAAAATGCAATGGTACAAGACAGCTTTTCCTTGCCAATATCTCTCTTTTGCAAAGAGCTGCGCATTGGAAAATTCAGGGCTATGTCGTGTAGATGATGGTCTAACAGGAGGCTTTAAAATTTTCTTTCTAGTGTCCTTCGTTTGGGAGAAAAATGCAATGGTACAAGACAGCTTTTCCTTGCCAATATCTCTCTTTTGCAAAGAGCTGCGCATTGGAAAATTCAGGGCTATGTCGTGTAGATGATGGCCTAACAGGAGGCTTTAACATTTTCTTTCTAGTGTCCTTCGTTTGGGAGAAAAATGCAATGGTACAAGACAGCTTTTCCTTGCCAATATCTCTCTTTTGCAAAGAGCTGCGCATTGGAAAATTCAGGGCTATATCGTGTAGATGATGGCCTAACAGGAGGCTTTAAAATTTTAATTCTAGTGTCCTTCGTTTGGGAGAAAAATGCAATGGTACAAGACAGCTTTTCCTTGCCAATATCTCTCTTTTGCAAAGAGCTGCGCATTGGAAAATTCAGGGCTATATCGTGTAGATGATGGCCTAACAGGAGGCTTTAAAATTTTAATTCTAGTGTCCTTCGTTTGGGAGCAAAATGCAAAGGTACAAGAAAGCTTTTCCTTGCCAATATCTCTCTTTTGCAAAGAGCTGCGCATTGGAAAATTCAGGGCTATGTCGTGTAGATGATGGCCTAACAGGAGGCTTTAAAATTTTCTTTCTAGTTTCCTTCGTTTGGGAGAAAAATGCAATGGTACAATACAGCTTTTCCTTGCCAATATCTCTCTTTTGCAAAGAGCTGCGCATTGGAAAATTCAGGGCTATGTCGTGTAGATGATGGCCTAACAGGAGGCTTTAAAATTTTCTTTCTAGTGTCCTTCGTTTGGGAGAAAAATGCAATGGTACAAGACAGCTTTTCCTTGCCAATATCTCTCTTTTGCAAAGAGCTGCGCATTGGAAAATTCAGGGCTATATCGTGTAGATGATGGCCTAACAGGAGGCTTTAAAATTTTAATTCTAGTGTCCTTCGTTTGGGAGCAAAATGCAAAGGTACAAGACAGCCTTTCCTTGCCAATATCTCTCTTTTGCAAAGAGCTGCGCATTGGAAAATTCAGGGCTATGTCGTGTAGATGATGGCCTAACAGGAGGCTTTAAAATTTTCTTTCTAGTTTCCTTCGTTTGGGAGAAAAATGCAATGGTACAAGAAAGCTTTTCCTTGCCAATATCTCTCTTTTGAAAAGAGCTGCGCATTGGAAAATTCAGGGCTATGTCGTGTAGATGATGGCCTAACAGGAGGCTTTAAAATTTTCTTTCTAGTGTCCTTCGTTTGGAAGAAAAATGCAAAGGTACAAGACAGCTTTTCCTTGCCAATATCTCTCTTTTGCAAAGAGCTGCGCATTGGAAAATTCAGGGCTATGTCGTGTAGATGATGGCCTAACAGGAGGCTTTAACATTTTCTTTCTAGTGTCCTTCGTTTGGGAGAAAAATGCAATGGTACAAGACAGCTTTTCCTTGCCAATATCTCTCTTTTGCAAAGAGCTGCGCATTGGAAAATTCAGGGCTATGTCGTGTAGATGATGGTCTAACAGGAGGCTTTAAAATTTTCTTTCTAGTGTCCTTCGTTTGGGAGAAAAATGCAATGGTACAAGACAGCTTTTCCTTGCCAATATCTCTCTTTTGCAAAGAGCTGCGCATTGGAAAATTCAGGGCTATGTCGTGTAGATGATGGCCTAACAGGAGGCTTTAACATTTTCTTTCTAGTGTCCTTCGTTTGGGAGAAAAATGCAATGGTACAAGACAGCTTTTCCTTGCCAATATCTCTCTTTTGCAAAGAGCTGCGCATTGGAAAATTCAGGGCTATGTCGTGTAGATGATGGTCTAACAGGAGGCTTTAAAATTTTCTTTCTAGTGTCCTTCGTTTGGGAGAAAAATGCAATGGTACAAGACAGCTTTTCCTTGCCAATATCTCTCTTTTGCAAAGAGCTGCGCATTGGAAAATTCATGTCTATGCCGTGTAGATGATGGTCTAACAGGAGGCTTTAAAATTTTAATTCTAGTGTCCTTCGTTTGGGAGAAAAATGCAATGGTACAAGAAAGCTTTTCCTTGCCAATATCTCTCTTTTGCAAAGAGCTGCGCATTGGAAAATTCAGGGCTATGTCGTGTAGATGATGGCCTAACAGGAGGCTTTAAAATTTTCTTTCTAGTGTCCTTCGTTTGGGAGAAAAATGCAATGGTACAAGACAGCTTTTCCTTGCCAATATCTCTCTTTTGCAAAGAGCTGCGCATTGGAAAATTCAGGGCTATGTCGTGTAGATGATGGTCTAACAGGAGGCTTTAAAATTTTCTTTCTAGTGTCCTTCGTTTGGGAGAAAAATGCAATGGTACAAGACAGCTTTTCCTTGCCAATATCTCTCTTTTGCAAAGAGCTGCGCATTGGAAAATTCAGGGCTATGTCGTGTAGATGATGGCCTAACAGGAGGCTTTAAAATTTTCTTTCTAGTGTCCTTCGTTTGGGAGAAAAATGCAAAGGTACAAGACAGCTTTTCCTTGCCAATATCTCTCTTTTACAAAGAGCTGCGCATTGGAAAATTCAGGGCTATATCGTGTAGATGATGGCTTAACAGGAGGCTTTAAAATTTTAATACTAGTGTCCTTCGTTTGGGAGAAAAATGCAAAGGTACAAGACAGCTTTTCCTTGCCAATATCTCTCTTTTGCAAAGAGCTGCGCATTGGAAAATTCATGGCTATGCCGTGTAGATGATGGTCTAACAGGAGGCTTTAAAATTTTAATTCTAGTGTCCTTCGTTTGGGAGAAAAATGCAATGGTACAAGAAAGCTTTTCCTTGCCAATATCTCTCTTTTGCAAAGAGCTGCGCATTGGAAAATTCAGGGCTATGTCGTGTAGATGATGGCCTAACAGGAGGCTTTAAAATTTTCTTTCTAGTGTCCTTCGTTTGGGAGAAAAATGCAATGGTACAAGACAGCTTTTCCTTGCCAATATCTCTCTTTTGCAAAGAGCTGCGCATTGGAAAATTCAGGGCTATGTCGTGTAGATGATGGTCTAACAGGAGGCTTTAAAATTTTCTTTCTAGTGTCCTTCGTTTGGGAGAAAAATGCAATGGTACAAGACAGCTTTTCCTTGCCAATATCTCTCTTTTGCAAAGAGCTGCGCATTGGAAAATTCAGGGCTATGTCGTGTAGATGATGGCCTAACAGGAGGCTTTAAAATTTTCTTTCTAGTGTCCTTCGTTTGGGAGAAAAATGCAAAGGTACAAGACAGCTTTTCCTTGCCAATATCTCTCTTTTGCAAAGAGCTGCGCATTGGAAAATTCAGGGCTATATCGTGTAGATGATGGCTTAACAGGAGGCTTTAAAATTTTAATACTAGTGTCCTTCGTTTGGGAGAAAAATGCAAAGGTACAAGACAGCTTTTCCTTGCCAATATCTCTCTTTTGCAAAGAGCTGCGCATTGGAAAATTCATGGCTATGCCGTGTAGATGATGGTCTAACAGGAGGCTTGAAAATGTTCTTTCTAGTGTCCTTCGTTTGGGAGAAAAATGCAAAGGTACAAGACAGCTTTTCCTTGCCAATATCTCTCGTTTGCAAAGAGCTGCGCATTGGAAAATTCAGGGCTATATCGTGTAGATGATGGCCTAACAGGAGGCTTTAAAATTTTAATTCTAGTGTCCTTCGTTTGGGAGAAAAATGCAATGGTACAAGACAGCTTTTCCTTGCCAATATCTCTCTTTTGCAAAGAGCTGCGCATTGGAAAATTCAGGGCTATGTCGTGTAGATGATGGTCTAACAGGAGGCTTTAAAATTTTATTTCTAGTGTCCTTCGTTTGGGAGAAAAATGCAATGGTACAAGACAGCTTTTCCTTGCCAATATCTCTCTTTTGCAAAGAGCTGCGCATTGGAAAATTCAGGGCTATGTCGTGTAGATGATGGCCTAACAGGAGGCTTTAAAATTTTAATTCTAGTGTCCTTCGTTTGGGAGAAAAATGCAATGGTACAATACAGCTTTTCCTTGCCAATATCTCTCTTTTGCAAAGAGCTGCGCATTGGAAAATTCAGGGCTGTGTCGTGTAGATGATGGCCTAACAGGAGGCTTTAAAATTTTCTTTCTAGTGTCCTTCGTTTGGGAGAAAAATGCAATGGTACAAGACAGCTTTTCCTTGCCAATATCTCTCTTTTGCAAAGAGCTGCGCATTGGAAAATTCATGGCTATGCCGTGTAGATGATGGTCTAACAGGAGGCTTTAAAATTTTAATTCTAGTGTCCTTCGTTTGGGAGAAAAATGCAATGGTACAAGAAAGCTTTTCCTTGCCAATATCTCTCTTTTGCAAAGAGCTGCGCATTGGAAAATTCAGGGCTATGTCGTGTAGATGATGGCCTAACAGGAGGCTTTAAAATTTTCTTTCTAGTGTCCTTCGTTTGGGAGAAAAATGCAATGGTACAAGACAGCTTTTCCTTGCCAATATCTCTCTTTTGCAAAGAGCTGCGCATTGGAAATTCAGGGCTATGTCGTGTAGATGATGGTCTAACAGGAGGCTTTAAAATTTTCTTTCTAGTGTCCTTCGTTTGGGAGAAAAATGCAATGGTACAAGACAGCTTTTCCTTGCCAATATCTCTCTTTTGCAAAGAGCTGCGTATTGGAAAATTCAGGGCTATGTCGTGTAGATGATGGCCTAACAGGAGGCTTTAAAATTTTCTTTCTAGTGTCCTTCGTTTGGGAGAAAAATGCAAAGGTACAAGACAGCTTTTCCTTGCCAATATCTCTCTTTTGCAAAGAGCTGCGCATTGGAAAATTCAGGGCTATATCGTGTAGATGATGGCTTAACAGGAGGCTTTAAAATTTGAATACTAGTGTCCTTCGTTTGGGAGAAAAATGCAAAGGTACAAGACAGCTTTTCCTTGCCAATATCTCTCTTTTGCAAAGAGCTGCGCATTGGAAAATTCATGGCTATGCCGTGTAGATGATGGTCTAACAGGAGGCTTTAAAATTTTAATTCTAGCGTCCTTCGTTTGGGAGAAAAATGCAATGGTACAAGAATGCTTTTCCTTGCCAATATCTCTCTTTTGCAAAGAGCTGCGCATTGGAAAATTCAGGGCTATGTCGTGTAGATGATGGCCTAACAGGAGGCTTTAAAATTTTCTTTCTAGTGTCCTTCGTTTGGGAGAAAAATGCAATGGTACAAGACAGCTTTTCCTTGCCAATATCTCTCTTTTGCAAAGAGCTGCGCATTGGAAAATTCAGGGCTATGTCGTGTAGATGATGGTCTAACAGGAGGCTTTAAAATTTTCTTTCTAGTGTCCTTCGTTTGGGAGAAAAATGCAAAGGTACAAGACAGCTTTTCCTTGCCAATATCTCTCTTTTGCAAAGAGCTGCGCATTGGAAAATTCAGGGCTATATCGTGTAGATGATGGCTTAACAGGAGGCTTTAAAATTTTAATACTAGTGTCCTTCGTTTGGGAGAAAAATGCAAAGGTACAAGACAGCTTTTCCTTGCCAATATCTCTCTTTTGCAAAGAGCTGCGCATTGGAAAATTCATGGCTATGCCGTGTAGATGATGGTCTAACAGGAGGCTTGAAAATGTTCTTTCTAGTGTCCTTCGTTTGGGAGAAAAATGCAAAGGTACAAGACAGCTTTTCCTTGCCAATATCTCTCGTTTGCAAAGAGCTGCGCATTGGAAAATTCAGGGCTATATCGTGTAGATGATGGCCTAACAGGAGGCTTTAAAATTTTAATTCTAGTGTCCTTCGTTTGGGAGAAAAATGCAATGGTACAAGACAGCTTTTCCTTGCCAATATCTCTCTTTTGCAAAGAGCTGCGCATTGGAAAATTCAGGGCTATGTCGTGTAGATGATGGTCTAACAGGAGGCTTTAAAATTTTATTTCTAGTGTCCTTCGTTTGGGAGAAAAATGCAATGGTACAAGACAGCTTTTCCTTGCCAATATCTCTCTTTTGCAAAGAGCTGCGCATTGGAAAATTCAGGGCTATGTCGTGTAGATGATGGCCTAACAGGAGGCTTTAAAATTTTCTTTCTAGTGTCCTTCGTTTGGGAGAAAAATGCAAAGGTACAAGACAGCTTTTCCTTGCCAATATCTCTCTTTTGCAAAGAGCTGCGCATTGGAAAATTCATGGCTATGCCGTGTAGATGATGGTCTAACAGGAGGCTTTAAAATGTTCTTTCTAGTGTCCTTCGTTTGGGAGAAAAATGCAAAGGTACAAGACAGTTTTCCTTGCCAATATCTCTCGTTTGCAAAGAGCTGCGCATTGTAAAATTCAGGGCTATATCGTGTAGATGATGGCCTAACAGGAGGCTTTAAAATTTTAATTCGTGTCCTTCGTTTGGGAGAAAAATGCAATGGTACAAGACAGCTTTTCCTTGCCAATATCTCTCTTTTGCAAAGAGCTGCGCATTGGAAAATTCAGGGCTATATCGTGTAGATGATGGCCTAACAGGAGGCTTTAAAATTTTAATTCTAGTGTCCTTCGTTTGGGAGAAAAATGCAAAGGTACAAGACAGCTTTTCCTTGCCAATATCTCTCTTTTGCAAAGAGCTGCGCATTGGAAAATTCATGGCTATGCCGTGTAGATGATGGTCTAACAGGAGGCTTTAAAATGTTCTTTCTAGTGTCCTTCGCTTGGGAGAAAAATGCAAAGGTACAAGACAGTTTTCCTTGCCAATATCTCTCGTTTGCAAAGAGCTGCGCATTGGAAAATTCAGGGCTATATCGTGTAGATGATGGCCTAACAGGAGGCTTTAAAATTTTAATTCTAGTGTCCTTCGTTTGGGAGAAAAATGCAATGGTACAAGACAGCTTTTCCTTGCCAATATCTCTCTTTTGCAAAGAGCTGCGCATTGGAAAATTCAGGGCTATGTCGTGTAGATGATGGTCTAACAGGAGGCTTTAAAATGTTCTTTCTAGTGTCCTTCGTTTGGGAGAAAAATGCAATGGTACAATACAGCTTTTCCTTGCCAATATCTCTCTTTTGCAAAGAGCTGCGCATTGGAAAATTCAGCGCTATGTCGTGTAGATGATGGCCTAACAGGAGGCTTTAAAATTTTCTTTCTAGTGTCCTTCGTTTGGGAGAAAAATGCAAAGGTACAAGACAGCTTTTCCTTGCCAATATCTCTCTTTTGCAAAGAGCTGCGCATTGGAAAATTCATGGCTATGCCGTGTAGATGATGGTCTAACAGGAGGCTTTAAAATTTTCTTTCTAGTGTCCTTCGTTTGGGAGAAAAATGCAATGGTACAAGATAGCTTTTCCTTGCCAATATCTCTCTTTTGCAAAGAGCTGCGCATTGGAAAATTCAGGGCTATATCGTGTAGATGATGGCCTAACAGGAGGCTTTAAAATTTTAATTCTAGTGTCCTTCGTTTGGGAGCAAAATGCAAAGGTACAAGACAGCTTTTCCTTGCCAATATCTCTCTTTTGCAAAGAGCTGCGCATTGGAAAATTCAGGGCTATGTCGTGTAGATGATGGCCTAACAGGAGGCTTTAAAATTTTCTTTCTAGTTTCCTTCGTTTGGGAGAAAAATGCAATGGTACAAGAAAGCTTTTCCTTGCCAATATCTCTCTTTTGAAAAGAGCTGCGCATTGGAAAATTCAGGGCTATGTCGTGTAGATGATGGCCTAACAGGAGGCTTTAAAATTTTCTTTCTAGTGTCCTTCGTTTGGAAGAAAAATGCAAAGGTACAAGACAGCTTTTCCTTGCCAATATCTCTCTTTTGCAAAGAGCTGCGCATTGGAAAATTCAGGGCTATGTCGTGTAGATGATGGCCTAACAGGAGGCTTTAACATTTTCTTTCTAGTGTCCTTCGTTTGGGAGAAAAATGCAATGGTACAAGACAGCTTTTCCTTGCCAATATCTCTCTTTTGCAAAGAGCTGCGCATTGGAAAATTCAGGGCTATGTCGTGTAGATGATGGTCTAACAGGAGGCTTTAAAATTTTCTTTCTAGTGTCCTTCGTTTGGGAGAAAAATGCAATGGTACAAGACAGCTTTTCCTTGCCAATATCTCTCTTTTGCAAAGAGCTGCGCATTGGAAAATTCAGGGCTATGTCGTGTAGATGATGGCCTAACAGGAGGCTTTAAAATTTTCTTTCTAGTGTCCTTCGATTGGGAGAAAAATGCAAAGGTACAAGACAGCTTTTCCTTGCCAATATCTCTCGTTTGCAAAGAGCTGCGCATTGGAAAATTCAGGGCTATATCGTGTAGATGATGGCCTAACAGGAGGCTTTAAAATTTTAATTCTAGTGTCCTTCGTTTGGGAGAAAAATGCAATGGTACAAGACAGCTTTTCCTTGCCAATATCTCTCTTTTGCAAAGAGCTGCGCATTGGAAAATTCAGGGCTATGTCGTGTAGATGACGGTCTAACAGGAGGCTTTAACATTTTCTTTCTAGTGTCCTTCGTTTGGGAGAAAAATGCAATGGTACAAGACAGCTTTTCCTTGCCAATATCTCTCTTTTGCAAAGAGCTGCGCATTGGAAAATTCAGGGCTATGTCGTGTAGATGATGGCCTAACAGGAGGCTTTAACATTTTCTTTCTAGTGTCCTTCGTTTGGGAGAAAAATGCAATGGTACAAGACAGCTTTTCCTTGCCAATATCTCTCTTTTGCAAAGATGATGGTCTAACAGGAGGCTTTAAAATTTTCTTTCTAGTGTCCTTCGTTTGGGAGAAAAATGCAATGGTACAAGACAGCTTTTCCTTGCCAATATCTCTCTTTTGCAAAGAGCTGCGCATTGGAAAATTCAGGGCTATGTCGTGTAGATGATGGCCTAACAGGAGGCTTTAAAATTTTCTTTCTAGTGTCCTTCGTTTGGGAGAAAAATGCAAAGGTACAAGACAGCTTTTCCTTGCCAATATCTCTCTTTTGCAAAGAGCTGCGCATTGGAAAATTCATGGCTATGCCGTGTAGATGATGGTCTAACAGGAGGCTTGAAAATGTTCTTTCTAGTGTCCTTCATTTGGGAGAAAAATGCAAAGGTACAAGACAGCTTTTCCTTGCCAATATCTCTCGTTTGCAAAGAGCTGCGCATTGGAAAATTCAGGGCTATATCGTGTAGATGATGGCCTAACAGGAGGCTTTAAAATTTTAATTCTAGTGTCCTTCGTTTGGGAGAAAAATGCAATGGTACAAGACAGCTTTTCCTTGCCAATATCTCTCTTTTGCAAAGAGCTGCGCATTGGAACATTCAGGGCTATGTCGTGTAGATGATGGTCTAACAGGAGGCTTTAAAATTTTATTTCTAGTGTCCTTCGTTTGGGAGAAAAATGCAATGGTACAAGACAGCTTTTCCTTGCCAATATCTCTCTTTTGCAAAGAGCTGCGCATTGGAAAATTCAGGGCTATGTCGTGTAGATGATGGCCTAACAGGAGGCTTTAAAATTTTAATTCTAGTGTCCTTCGTTTGGGAGAAAAATGCAATGGTACAAGACAGCTTTTCCTTGCCAATATCTCTCTTTTGCAAAGAGCTGCGCATTGGAAAATTCAGGGCTATGTCGTGTAGATGATGGTCTAACAGGAGGCTTTAAAATTTTCTTTCTAGTGTCCTTCGATTGGGAGAAAAATGCAATGGTACAATACAGCTTTTCCTTGCCAATATCTCTCTTTTGCAAAGAGCTGCGCATTGGAAAATTCAGGGCTATGTCGTGTAGATGATGGCCTAACAGGAGGCTTTAAAATTTTCTTTCTAGTGTCCTTCGTTTGGGAGAAAAATGCAATGGTACAAGACAGCTTTTCCTTGCCAATATCTCTCTTTTGCAAAGAGCTGCGCATTGGAAAATTCAGGGCTATATCGTGTAGATGATGGCCTAACAGGAGGCTTTAAAATTTTAATTCTAGTGTCCTTCGTTTGGGAGAAAAATGCAATGGTACAAGAAAGCTTTTCCTTGCCAATATCTCTCTTTTGCAAAGAGCTGCGCATTGGAAAATTCAGGGATATATCGTGTAGATGATGGCCTAACAGGAGGCTTTAAAATTTTCTTTCTAGTGTCCTTCGTTTGGGAGAAAAATGCAATGGTACAAGACAGCTTTTCCTTGCCAATATCTCTCTTTTGCAAAGAGCTGCGCATTGGAAAATTCAGGGCTATATCGTGTAGATGATGGCCTAACAGGAGGCTTTAAAATTTTAATTCTAGTGTCCTTCGTTTGGGAGCAAAATGCAAAGGTACAAGAAAGCTTTTCCTTGCCAATATCTCTCTTTTGCAAAGAGCTGCGCATTGGAAAATTCAGGGCTATGTCGTGTAGATGATGGCCTAACAGGAGGCTTTAAAATTTTCTTTCTAGTTTCCTTCGTTTGGGAGAAAAATGCAATGGTACAATACAGCTTTTCCTTGCCAATATCTCTCTTTTGCAAAGAGCTGCGCATTGGAAAATTCAGGGCTATGTCGTGTAGATGATGGCCTAACAGGAGGCTTTAAAATTTTCTTTCTAGTGTCCTTCGTTTGGGAGAAAAATGCAATGGTACAAGACAGCTTTTCCTTGCCAATATCTCTCTTTTGCAAAGAGCTGCGCATTGGAAAATTCAGGGCTATATCGTGTAGATGATGGCCTAACAGGAGGCTTTAAAATTTTAATTCTAGTGTCCTTCGTTTGGGAGCAAAATGCAAAGGTACAAGACAGCTTTTCCTTGCCAATATCTCTCTTTTGCAAAGAGCTGCGCATTGGAAAATTCAGGGCTATGTCGTGTAGATGATGGCCTAACAGGAGGCTTTAAAATTTTCTTTCTAGTTTCCTTCGTTTGGGAGAAAAATGCAATGGTACAAGAAAGCTTTTCCTTGCCAATATCTCTCTTTTGAAAAGAGCTGCGCATTGGAAAATTCAGGGCTATGTCGTGTAGATGATGGCCTAACAGGAGGCTTTAAAATTTTCTTTCTAGTGTCCTTCGTTTGGAAGAAAAATGCAAAGGTACAAGACAGCTTTTCCTTGCCAATATCTCTCTTTTGCAAAGAGCTGCGCATTGGAAAATTCAGGGCTATGTCGTGTAGATGATGGCCTAACAGGAGGCTTTAACATTTTCTTTCTAGTGTCCTTCGTTTGGGAGAAAAATGCAATGGTACAAGACAGCTTTTCCTTGCCAATATCTCTCTTTTGCAAAGAGCTGCGCATTGGAAAATTCAGGGCTATGTCGTGTAGATGATGGTCTAACAGGAGGCTTTAAAATTTTCTTTCTAGTGTCCTTCGTTTGGGAGAAAAATGCAATGGTACAAGACAGCTTTTCCTTGCCAATATCTCTCTTTTGCAAAGAGCTGCGCATTGGAAAATTCAGGGCTATGTCGTGTAGATGATGGCCTAACAGGAGGCTTTAACATTTTCTTTCTAGTGTCCTTCGTTTGGGAGAAAAATGCAATGGTACAAGACAGCTTTTCCTTGCCAATATCTCTCTTTTGCAAAGAGCTGCGCATTGGAAAATTCAGGGCTATGTCGTGTAGATGATGGTCTAACAGGAGGCTTTAAAATTTTCTTTCTAGTGTCCTTCGTTTGGGAGAAAAATGCAATGGTACAAGACAGCTTTTCCTTGCCAATATCTCTCTTTTGCAAAGAGCTGCGTATTGGAAAATTCAGGGCTATGTCGTGTAGATGATGGCCTAACAGGAGGCTTTAAAATTTTCTTTCTAGTGTCCTTCGTTTGGGAGAAAAATGCAAAGGTACAAGACAGCTTTTCCTTGCCAATATCTCTCTTTTGCAAAGAGCTGCGCATTGGAAAATTCAGGGCTATATCGTGTAGATGATGGCCTAACAGGAGGCTTTAAAATTTTAATTCTAGTGTCCTTCGTTTGGGAGAAAAATGCAAAGGTACAAGACAGCTTTTCCTTGCCAATATCTCTCTTTTGCAAAGAGCTGCGCATTGGAAAATTCATGGCTATGCCGTGTAGATGATGGTCTAACAGGAGGCTTGAAAATGTTCTTTCTAGTGTCCTTCGTTTGGGAGAAAAATGCAAAGGTACAAGACAGCTTTTCCTTGCCAATATCTCTCGTTTGCAAAGAGCTGCGCATTGGAAAATTCAGGGCTATATCGTGTAGATGATGGCCTAACAGGAGGCTTTAAAATTTTAATTCTAGTGTCCTTCGTTTGGGAGAAAAATGCAATGGTACAAGACAGCTTTTCCTTGCCAATATCTCTCTTTTGCAAAGAGCTGCGCATTGGAAAATTCAGGGCTATGTCGTGTAGATGATGGTCTAACAGGAGGCTTTAAAATTTTATTTCTAGTGTCCTTCGTTTGGGAGAAAAATGCAATGGTACAAGACAGCTTTTCCTTGCCAATATCTCTCTTTTGCAAAGAGCTGCGCATTGGAAAATTCAGGGCTATGTCGTGTAGATGATGGCCTAACAGGAGGCTTTAAAATTTTAATTCTAGTGTCCTTCGTTTGGGAGAAAAATGCAATGGTACAAGACAGCTTTTCCTTGCCAATATCTCTCTTTTGCAAAGAGCTGCGCATTGGAAAATTCAGGGCTATGTCGTGTAGATGATGGTCTAACAGGAGGCTTTAAAATTTTCTTTCTAGTGTCCTTCGTTTGGGAGAAAAATGCAATGGTACAATACAGCTTTTCCTTGCCAATATCTCTCTTTTGCAAAGAGCTGCGCATTGGAAAATTCAGGGCTATGTCGTGTAGATGATGGCCTAACAGGAGGCTTTAAAATTTTCTTTCTAGTGTCCTTCGTTTGGGAGAAAAATGCAAAGGTACAAGACAGCTTTTCCTTGCCAATATCTCTCTTTTGCAAAGAGCTGCGCATTGGAAAATTCAGGGCTATATCGTGTAGATGATGGCCTAACAGGAGGCTTTAAAATTTTAATTCTAGTGTCCTTCGTTTGGGAGCAAAATGCAAAGGTACAAGACAGCTTTTCCTTGCCAATATCTCTCTTTTGCAAAGAGCTGCGCATTGGAAAATTCAGGGCTATGTCGTGTAGATGATTGCCTAACAGGAGGCTTAAAATTTTCTTTCTAGTTTCCTTCGTTTGGGAGAAAAATGCAATGGTACAAGAAAGCTTTTCCTTGCCAATATCTCTCTTTTGCAAAGAGCTGCGCATTGGAAAATTCAGGGCTATGTCATGTAGATGATGGCCTAACAGGAGGCTTTAAATTTTCTTTCTAGTGTCCTTCGTTTGGGAGAAAAATGCAAAGGTACAAGACAGCTTTTCCTTGCCAATATCTCTCTTTTGCAAAGAGCTACGCATTGGAAAAATCAGGGCTATGTCGTGTAGATGATGGCCTAACAGGAGGCTTTAAAATTTTCTTTCTAGTGACCTTCGTTTGGGAGAAAAATGCAAAGGTACAAGACAGCTTTTCCTTGCCAATATCTCTCGTTTGCAAAGAGCTGCGCATTGGAAAATTCAGGGCTATGTCGTGTAGATGATGGCCTAACAGGAGGCTTTAAAATTTTCTTTCTAGTGACCTTCGTTTGGGAGAAAAATGCAAAGGTACAAGACAGCTTTTCCTTGCCAATATCTCTCTTTTGCAAAGAGCTGCGCATTGGAAAATTCAGGGCTATGTCGTGTAGATGATGGCCTAACAGGAGGCTTTAAAATTTTAATTCTAGTGTCCTTCGTTTGGGAGAAAAATGCAAAGGTACAAGACAGCTTTTCCTTGCCAATATCTCTCTTTTGCAAAGAGCTGCGCATTGGAAAATTCAGGGCTATGTCGTGTAGATGATGGCCTAACAGGAGGCTTTAACATTTTCTTTCTAGTGTCCTTCTTTTGGGAGAAAAATGCAATGGTACAAGACAGCTTTTCCTTGCCAATATCTCTCTTTTGCAAAGAGCTGCGCATTGGAAAATTCAGGGCTATGTCGTGTAGATGATGGTCTAACAGGAGGCTTTAAAATTTTCTTTCTAGTGTCCTTCGTTTGGGAGAAAAATGCAATGGTACAAGACAGCTTTTCCTTGCCAATATCTCTCTTTTGCAAAGAGCTGCGCATTGGAAAATTCAGGGCTATGTCGTGTAGATGATGGTCTAACAGGAGGCTTTAAAATTTTCTTTCTAGTGTCCTTCGTTTGGGAGAAAAATGCAATGGTACAAGACAGCTTTTCCTTGCCAATATCTCTCTTTTGCAAAGAGCTGCGCATTGGAAAATTCAGGGCTATGTCGTGTAGATGATGGCCTAACAGGAGGCTTTAACATTTTCTTTCTAGTGTCCTTCGTTTGGGAGAAAAATGCAATGGTACAAGACAGCTTTTCCTTGCCAATATCTCTCTTTTGCAAAGAGCTGCGCATTGGAAAATTCAGGGCTATGTCGTGTAGATGATGGCCTAACAGGAGGCTTGAAAATGTTCTTTCTAGTGTCCTTCGTTTGGGAGAAAAATGCAAAGGTACAAGACAGCTTTTCCTTGCCAATATCTCTCGTTTGCAAAGAGCTGCGCATTGGAAAATTCAGGGCTATATCGTGTAGATGATGGCCTAACAGGAGGCTTTAAAATTTTAATTCTAGTGTCCTTCGTTTGGGAGAAAAATGCAATGGTACAAGACAGCTTTTCCTTGCCAATATCTCTCTTTTGCAAAGAGCTGCGCATTGGAAAATTCAGGGCTATGTCGTGTAGATGATGGTCTAACAGGAGGCTTTAAAATTTTATTTCTAGTGTCCTTCGTTTGGGAGAAAAATGCAATGGTACAAGACAGCTTTTCCTTGCCAATATCTCTCTTTTGCAAAGAGCTGCGCATTGGAAAATTCAGGGCTATGTCGTGTAGATGATGGCCTAACAGGAGGCTTTAAAATTTTAATTCTAGTGTCCTTCGTTTGGGAGAAAAATGCAATGGTACAAGAAAGCTTTTCCTTGCCAATATCTCTCTTTTGCAAAGAGCTGCGCATTGGAAAATTCATGGCTATGCCGTGTAGATGATGGTCTAACAGGAGGCTTGAAAATGTTCTTTCTAGTGTCCTTCGTTTGGGAGAAAAATGCAAAGGTACAAGACAGCTTTTCCTTGCCAATATCTCTCGTTTGCAAAGAGCTGCGCATTGGAAAATTCAGGGCTATATCGTGTAGATGATGGCCTAACAGGAGGCTTTAAAATTTTAATTCTAGTGTCCTTCGTTTGGGAGAAAAATGCAATGGTACAAGACAGCTTTTCCTTGCCAATATCTCTCTTTTGCAAAGAGCTGCGCATTGGAAAATTCAGGGCTATGTCGTGTAGATGATGGTCTAACAGGAGGCTTTAAAATTTTATTTCTAGTGTCCTTCGTTTGGGAGAAAAATGCAATGGTACAAGACAGCTTTTCCTTGCCAATATCTCTCTTTTGCAAAGAGCTGCGCATTGGAAAATTCAGGGCTATGTCGTGTAGATGATGGCCTAACAGGAGGCTTTAAAATTTTAATTCTAGTGTCCTTCGTTTGGGAGAAAAATGCAATGGTACAAGAAAGCTTTTCCTTGCCAATATCTCTCTTTTGCAAAGAGCTGCGCATTGGAAAATTCAGGGCTATGTCGTGTAGATGATGGTCTAACAGGAGGCTTTAAAATTTTCTTTCTAGTGTCCTTCGTTTGGGAGAAAAATGCAATGGTACAATACAGCTTTTCCTTGCCAATATCTCTCTTTTGCAAAGAGCTGCGCATTGGAAAATTCAGGGCTATGTCGTGTAGATGATGGCCTAACAGGAGGCTTTAAAATTTTATTTCTAGTGTCCTTCGTTTGGGAGAAAAATGCAAAGGTACAAGACAGCTTTTCCTTGCCAATATCTCTCTTTTGCAAAGAGCTGCGCATTGGAAAATTCATGGCTATGCCGTGTAGATAATGGCCTAACAGGAGGCTTTAAAATTTTCTTTCTAGTGTCCTTCGTTTGGGAGAAAAATGCAAAGGTACAAGACAGCTTTTCCTTGCCAATATCTCTCTTTTGCAAAGAGCTGCGCATTGGAAAATTCATGGCTATGCCGTGTAGATGATGGTCTAACAGGAGGCTTTAAAATTTTCTTTCTAGTGTCCTTCGTTTGGGAGAAAAATGCAATGGTACAAGACAGCTTTTCCTTGCCAATATCTCTCTTTTGCAAAGAGCTGCGCATTGGAAAATTCAGGGCTATATCGTGTAGATGATGGCCTAACAGGAGGCTTTAAAATTTTAATTCTAGTGTCCTTCGTTTGGGAGCAAAATGCAAAGGTACAAGACAGCTTTTCCTTGCCAATATCTCTCTTTTGCAAAGAGCTGCGCATTGGAAAATTCAGGGCTATGTCGTGTAGACGATTGCCTAACAGGAGGCTTTAAAATTTTCTTTCTAGTTTCCTTCGTTTGGGAGAAAAATGCAATGGTACAAGAAAGCTTTTCCTTGCCAATATCTCTCTTTTGCAAAGAGCTGCGCATTGGAAAATTCAGGGCTATGTCGTGTAGATGATGGCCTAACAGGAGGCTTTAAAATTTTCTTTCTAGTGTCCTTCGTTTGGGAGAAAAATGCAAAGGTACAAGACAGCTTTTCCTTGCCAATATCTCTCTTTTGCAAAGAGCTACGCATTGGAAAATTCAGGGCTATGTCGTGTAGATGATGGCCTAACAGGAGGCTTTAAAATTTTCTTTCTATTGACCTTCGTTTGGGAGAAAAATGCAAAGGTACAAGACAGCTTTTCCTTGCCAATATCTCTCGTTTGCAAAGAGCTGCGCATTGGAAAATTCAGGGCTATGTCGTGTAGATGATGGCCTAACAGGAGGCTTTAAAATTTTCTTTCTAGTAACCTTCGTTTGGGAGAAAAATGCAAAGGTACAAGACAGCTTTTCCTTGCCAATATCTCTCTTTTGCAAAGAGCTGCGCATTGGAAAATTCAGGGCTATGTCGTGTAGATGATGGCCTAACAGGAGGCTTTAAAATTTTAATTCTAGTGTCCTTCGTTTGGGAGAAAAATGCAAAGGTACAAGACAGCTTTTCCTTGCCAATATCTCTCTTTTGCAAAGAGCTGCGCATTGGAAAATTCAGGGCTATGTCGTGTAGATGATGGCCTAACAGGAGGCTTTAACATTTTCTTTCTAGTGTCCTTCTTTTGGGAGAAAAATGCAATGGTACAAGACAGCTTTTCCTTGCCAATATCTCTCTTTTGCAAAGAGCTGCGCATTGGAAAATTCAGGGCTATGTCGTGTAGATGATGGTCTAACAGGAGGCTTTAAAATTTTTTTTCTAGTGTCCTTCGTTTGGGAGAAAAATGCAATGGTACAAGACAGCTTTTCCTTGCCAATATCTCTCTTTTGCAAAGAGCTGCGCATTGGAAAATTCAGGGCTATGTCGTGTAGATGATGGCCTAACAGGAGGCTTTAAAATTTTCTTTCTAGTGTCCTTCGATTGGGAGAAAAATGCAAAGGTACAAGACAGCTTTTCCTTGCCAATATCTCTCGTTTGCAAAGAGCTGCGCATTGGAAAATTCAGGGCTATGTCGTGTAGATGATGGCCTAACAGGAGGCTTTAAAATTTTAATTCTAGTGTCCTTCGTTTGGGAGAAAAATGCAATGGTACAAGACAGCTTTTCCTTGCCAATATCTCTCTTTTGCAAAGAGCTGCGCATTGGAAAATTCAGGGCTATGTCGTGTAGATGATGGTCTAACAGGAGGCTTTAAAATTTTCTTTCTAGTGTCCTTCGTTTGGGAGAAAAATGCAATGGTACAAGACAGCTTTTCCTTGCCAATATCTCTCTTTTGCAAAGAGCTGCGCATTGGAAAATTTAGGGCTATGTCGTGTAGATGATGGTCTAACAGGAGGCTTTAAAATTTTAATTCTAGTGTCCTTCGTTTGGGAGAAAAATGCAAAGGTACAAGACAGCTTTTCCTTGCCAATATCTCTCTTTTGCAAAGAGCTGCGCATTGGAAAATTCATGGCTATGCCGTGTAGATGATGGTCTAACAGGAGGCTTTAAAATTTTAATTCTAGTGTCCTTCGTTTGGGAGAAAAATGCAATGGTACAAGAAAGCTTTTCCTTGCCAATATCTCTCTTTAGCAAAGAGCTGCGCATTGGAAAATTCAGGGCTATGTCGTGTAGATGATGGCCTAACAGGAGGCTTTAAAATTTTCTTTCTAGTGTCCTTCGTTTGGGAGAAAAATGCAAAGGTACAAGACAGCTTTTCCTTGCCAATATCTCTCTTTTGCAAAGAGCTGCGCATTGGAAAATTCAGGGCTATATCGTGTAGATGATGGCCTAACAGGAGGCTTTAAAATTTTAATTCTAGTGTCCTTCGTTTGGGAGAAAAATGCAAAGGTACAAGACAGCTTTTCCTTGCCAATATCTCTCTTTTGCAAAGAGCTACGCATTGGAAAATTCAGGGCTATGTCGTGTAGATGATGGTCTAACAGGAGGCTTTAAAATTTTCTTTCTAGTGTCCTTCGTTTGGGAGAAAAATGCAATGGTACAAGACAGCTTTTCCTTGCCAATATCTCTCTTTTGCAAAGAGCTGCGCATTGGAAAATTCAGGGCTATGTCGTGTAGATGATGGCCTAACAGGAGGCTTTAAAATTTTCTTTCTAGTGTCCTTCGATTGGGAGAAAAATGCAAAGGTACAAGACAGCTTTTCCTTGCCAATATCTCTCGTTTGCAAAGAGCTGCGCATTGGAAAATTCAGGGCTATATCGTGTAGATGATGGCCTAACAGGAGGCTTTAAAATTTTAATTCTAGTGTCCTTCGTTTGGGAGAAAAATGCAATGGTACAAGACAGCTTTTCCTTGCCAATATCTCTTTTTTGCAAAGAGCTGCGCATTGGAAAATTCAGGGCTATGTCGTGTAGATGATGGTCTAACAGGAGGCTTTAAAATTTTCTTTCTAGTGTCCTTCGTTTGGGAGAAAAATGCAATGGTACAAGACAGCTTTTCCTTGCCAATATCTCTCTTTTGCAAAGAGCTGCGCATTGGAAAATTCAGGGCTATGTCGTGTAGATGATGGCCTAACAGGAGGCTTTAAAATTTTCTTTCTAGTGTCCTTCGTTTGGGAGAAAAATGCAAAGGTACAAGACAGCTTTTCCTTGCCAATATCTCTCGTTTGCAAAGAGCTGCGCATTGGAAAATTCAGGGCTATGTCGTGTAGATGATGGCCTAACAGGAGGCTTTAAAATTTTCTTTCTAGTGTCCTTCGTTTGGGAGAAAAATGCAAAGGTACAAGACAGCTTTTCCTTGCCAATATCTCTCGTTTGCAAAGAGCTGCGCATTGGAAAATTCAGGGCTATGTCGTGTAGATGATGGCCTAACAGGAGGCTTTAAAATTTTCTTTCTAGTGTCCTTCGTTTGGGAGAAAAATGCAAAGGTACAAGACAGCTTTTCCTTGCCAATATCTCTCTTTTGCAAAGAGCTGCGCATTGGAAAATTCAGGGCTATGTCGTGTAGATGATGGCCTAACAGGAGGCTTTAAAATTTTCTTTCTAGTGTCCTTCGTTTGGGAGAAAAATGCAAAGGTACAAGACAGCTTTTCCTTGCCAATATCTCTCGTTTGCAAAGAGCTGCGAATTGGAAAATTCAGGGCTATGTCGTGTAGATGATGGCCTAACAGGAGGCTTTAAAATTTTCTTTCTAGTGTCCTTCGTTTGGGAGAAAAATACAAAGGTACAAGACAGCTTTTCCTTGCCAATATCTCTCTTTTGCAAAGAGCTGCGCATTGGAAAATTCAGGGCTATATCGTGTAGATGATGGCCTAACAGGAGGCTTTAAAATTTTAATTCTAGTGTCCTTCGTTTGGGAGAAAAATGCAATGGTACAAGAAAGCTTTTCCTTGCCAATATCTCTCTTTTGCAAAGAGCTGCGCATTGGAAAATTCAGGGCTATGTCGTGTAGATGATGGCCTAACAGGAGGCTTTAAAATTTTCTTTTTAGTGTCCTTCGTTTGGGAGAAAAATGCAAAGGTACAAGACAGCTTTTCCTTGCCAATATCTCTCTTTTGCAAAGAGCTACGCATTGGAAAATTCAGGGCTATGTCGTGTAGATGATGGTCTAACAGGAGGCTTTAAAATTTTCTTTCTAGTGTCCTCCGTTTGGGAGAAAAATGCAATGGTACAAGACAGCTTTTCCTTGCCAATATCTCTCTTTTGCAAAGAGCTGCGCATTGGAAAATTCAGGGCTATGTCGTGTAGATGATGGCCTAACAGGAGGCTTTAAAATTTTCTTTCTAGTGTCCTTCGTTTGGGAGAAAAATGCAAAGGTACAAGACAGCTTTTCCTTGCCAATATCTCTCTTTTGCAAAGAGCTGCGCATTGGAAAATTCATGGCTATGCCGTGTAGATGATGGCCTAACAGGAGGCTTTAAAATTTTCTTTCTAGTGTCCTTCGTTTGGGAGAAAAATGCAAAGGTACAAGACAGCTTTTCCTTGCCAATATCTCTCGTTTGCAAAGAGCTGCGCATTGGAAAATTCAGGGCTATGTCGTGTAGATGATGGCCTAACAGGAGGCTTTAAAATTTTCTTTCTAGTGTCCTTCGTTTGGGAGAAAAATGCAAAGGTACAAGACAGCTTTTCCTTGCCAATATCTCTCGTTTGCAAAGAGCTGCGCATTGGAAAATTCAGGGCTATGTCGTGTAGATGATGGCCTAACAGGAGGCTTTAAAATTTTCTTTCTAGTGTCCTTCGTTTGGGAGAAAAATGCAAAGGTACAAGACAGCTTTTCCTTGCCAATATCTCTCGTTTGCAAAGAGCTGCGAATTGGAAAATTCAGGGCTATGTCGTGTAGATGATGGCCTAACAGGAGGCTTTAAAATTTTCTTTCTAGTGTCCTTCGTTTGGGAGAAAAATACAAAGGTACAAGACAGCTTTTCCTTGCCAATATCTCTCTTTTGCAAAGAGCTGCGCATTGGAAAATTCAGGGCTATATCGTGTAGATGATGGCCTAACAGGAGGCTTTAAAATTTTAATTCTAGTGTCCTTCGTTTGGGAGAAAAATGCAATGGTACAAGAAAGCTTTTCCTTGCCAATATCTCTCTTTTGCAAAGAGCTGCGCATTGGAAAATTCAGGGCTATGTCGTGTAGATGATGGCCTAACAGGAGGCTTTAAAATTTTCTTTTTAGTGTCCTTCGTTTGGGAGAAAAATGCAAAGGTACAAGACAGCTTTTCCTTGCCAATATCTCTCTTTTGCAAAGAGCTACGCATTGGAAAATTCAGGGCTATGTCGTGTAGATGATGGTCTAACAGGAGGCTTTAAAATTTTCTTTCTAGTGTCCTCCGTTTGGGAGAAAAATGCAATGGTACAAGACAGCTTTTCCTTGCCAATATCTCTCTTTTGCAAAGAGCTGCGCATTGGAAAATTCAGGGCTATGTCGTGTAGATGATGGCCTAACAGGAGGCTTTAAAATTTTCTTTCTAGTGTCCTTCGTTTGGGAGAAAAATGCAAAGGTACAAGACAGCTTTTCCTTGCCAATATCTCTCTTTTGCAAAGAGCTGCGCATTGGAAAATTCATGGCTATGCCGTGTAGATGATGGTCTAACAGGAGGCTTTAAAATTTTAATTCTAGTGTCCTTCGTTTGGGAGAAAAATGCAAAGGTACAAGACAGCTTTTCCTTGCCAATATCTCTCTTTTGCAAAGAGCTACGCATTGGAAAATTCAGGGCTATGTCGTGTAGATGATGGTCTAACAGGAGGCTTTAAAATTTTCTTTCTAGTGTCCTTCGTTTGGGAGAAAAATGCAATGGTACAAGACAGCTTTTCCTTGCCAATATCTCTCTTTTGCAAAGAGCTGCGCATTGGAAAATTCAGGGCTATATCGTGTAGATGATGGCCTAACAGGAGGCTTTAAAATTTTAATTCTAGTGTCCTTCGTTTGGGAGCAAAATGCAAAGGTACAAGACAGCTTTTCCTTGCCAATATCTCTCTTTTGCAAAGAGCTGCGCATTGGAAAATTCAGGGCTATGTCGTGTAGATGATTGCCTAACAGGAGGCTTTAAAATTTTCTTTCTAGTTTCCTTCGTTTGGGAGAAAAATGCAATGGTACAAGACAGCTTTTCCTTGCCAATATCTCTCTTTTGCAAAGAGCTGCGCATTGGAAAATTCAGGGCTATGTCGTGTAGATGATGGCCTAACAGGAGGCTTTAAAATTTTAATTCTAGTGTCCTTCGTTTGGGAGAAAAATGCAAAGGTACAAGACAGCTTTTCCTTGCCAATATCTCTCTTTTGCAAAGAGCTGCGCATTGGAAAATTCAGGGCTATGTCGTGTAGATGATGGCCTAACAGGAGGCTTTAACATTTTCTTTCTAGTGTCCTTCTTTTGGGAGAAAAATGCAATGGTACAAGACAGCTTTTCCTTGCCAATATCTCTCTTTTGCAAAGAGCTGCGCATTGGAAAATTCAGGGCTATGTCGTGTAGATGATGGTCTAACAGGAGGCTTTAAAATTTTCTTTCTAGTGTCCTTCGTTTGGGAGAAAAATGCAATGGTACAAGACAGCTTTTCCTTGCCAATATCTCTCTTTTGCAAAGAGCTGCGCATTGGAAAATTCAGGGCTATGTCGTGTAGATGATGGCCTAACAGGAGGCTTTAAAATTTTCTTTCTAGTGTCCTTCGATTGGGAGAAAAATGCAAAGGTACAAGACAGCTTTTCCTTGCCAATATCTCTCGTTTGCAAAGAGCTGCGCATTGGAAAATTCAGGGCTATGTCGTGTAGATGATGGCCTAACAGGAGGCTTTAAAATTTTAATTCTAGTGTCCTTCGTTTGGGAGAAAAATGCAATGGTACAAGACAGCTTTTCCTTGCCAATATCTCTCTTTTGCAAAGAGCTGCGCATTGGAAAATTCAGGGCTATGTCGTGTAGATGATGGTCTAACAGGAGGCTTTAAAATTTTCTTTCTAGTGTCCTTCGTTTGGGAGAAAAATGCAATGGTACAAGACAGCTTTTCCTTGCCAATATCTCTCTTTTGCAAAGAGCTGCGCATTGGAAAATTTAGGGCTATGTCGTGTAGATGATGGTCTAACAGGAGGCTTTAAAATTTTAATTCTAGTGTCCTTCGTTTGGGAGAAAAATGCAAAGGTACAAGACAGCTTTTCCTTGCCAATATCTCTCTTTTGCAAAGAGCTGCGCATTGGAAAATTCATGGCTATGCCGTGTAGATGATGGTCTAACAGGAGGCTTTAAAATTTTAATTCTAGTGTCCTTCGTTTGGGAGAAAAATGCAATGGTACAAGAAAGCTTTTCCTTGCCAATATCTCTCTTTAGCAAAGAGCTGCGCATTGGAAAATTCAGGGCTATGTCGTGTAGATGATGGCCTAACAGGAGGCTTTAAAATTTTCTTTCTAGTGTCCTTCGTTTGGGAGAAAAATGCAAAGGTACAAGACAGCTTTTCCTTGCCAATATCTCTCTTTTGCAAAGAGCTGCGCATTGGAAAATTCAGGGCTATATCGTGTAGATGATGGCCTAACAGGAGGCTTTAAAATTTTAATTCTAGTGTCCTTCGTTTGGGAGAAAAATGCAAAGGTACAAGACAGCTTTTCCTTGCCAATATCTCTCTTTTGCAAAGAGCTACGCATTGGAAAATTCAGGGCTATGTCGTGTAGATGATGGTCTAACAGGAGGCTTTAAAATTTTCTTTCTAGTGTCCTTCGTTTGGGAGAAAAATGCAATGGTACAAGACAGCTTTTCCTTGCCAATATCTCTCTTTTGCAAAGAGCTGCGCATTGGAAAATTCAGGGCTATGTCGTGTAGATGATGGCCTAACAGGAGGCTTTAAAATTTTCTTTCTAGTGTCCTTCGATTGGGAGAAAAATGCAAAGGTACAAGACAGCTTTTCCTTGCCAATATCTCTCGTTTGCAAAGAGCTGCGCATTGGAAAATTCAGGGCTATATCGTGTAGATGATGGCCTAACAGGAGGCTTTAAAATTTTAATTCTAGTGTCCTTCGTTTGGGAGAAAAATGCAATGGTACAAGACAGCTTTTCCTTGCCAATATCTCTTTTTTGCAAAGAGCTGCGCATTGGAAAATTCAGGGCTATGTCGTGTAGATGATTGCCTAACAGGAGGCTTTAAAATTTTCTTTCTAGTTTCCTTCGTTTGGGAGAAAAATGCAATGGTACAAGAAAGCTTTTCCTTGCCAATATCTCTCTTTTGCAAAGAGCTGCGCATTGGAAAATTCAGGGCTATGTCGTGTAGATGATGGCCTAACAGGAGGCTTTAAAATTTTCTTTCTAGTGTCCTTCGTTTGGGAGAAAAATGCAAAGGTACAAGACAGCTTTTCCTTGCCAATATCTCTCTTTTGCAAAGAGCTACGCATTGGAAAATTCAGGGCTATGTCGTGTAGATGATGGCCTAACAGGAGGCTTTAAAATTTTCTTTCTAGTGACCTTCGTTTGGGAGAAAAATGCAAAGGTACAAGACAGCTTTTCCTTGCCAATATCTCTCGTTTGCAAAGAGCTGCGCATTGGAAAATTCAGGGCTATGTCGTGTAGATGATGGCCTAACAGGAGGCTTTAAAATTATCTTTCTAGTAACCTTCGTTTGGGAGAAAAATGCAAAGGTACAAGACAGCTTTTCCTTGCCAATATCTCTCTTTTGCAAAGAGCTGCGCATTGGAAAATTCAGGGCTATGTCGTGTAGATGATGGCCTAACAGGAGGCTTTAAAATTTTAATTCTAGTGTCCTTCGTTTGGGAGAAAAATGCAAAGGTACAAGACAGCTTTTCCTTGCCAATATCTCTCTTTTGCAAAGAGCTGCGCATTGGAAAATTCAGGGCTATGTCGTGTAGATGATGGCCTAACAGGAGGCTTTAACATTTTCTTTCTAGTGTCCTTCTTTTGGGAGAAAAATGCAATGGTACAAGACAGCTTTTCCTTGCCAATATCTCTCTTTTGCAAAGAGCTGCGCATTGGAAAATTCAGGGCTATGTCGTGTAGATGATGGTCTAACAGGAGGCTTTAAAATTTTCTTTCTAGTGTCCTTCGTTTGGGAGAAAAATGCAATGGTACAAGACAGCTTTTCCTTGCCAATATCTCTCTTTTGCAAAGAGCTGCGCATTGGAAAATTCAGGGCTATGTCGTGTAGATGATGGCCTAACAGGAGGCTTTAAAATTTTCTTTCTAGTGTCCTTCGATTGGGAGAAAAATGCAAAGGTACAAGACAGCTTTTCCTTGCCAATATCTCTCGTTTGCAAAGAGCTGCGCATTGGAAAATTCAGGGCTATGTCGTGTAGATGATGGCCTAACAGGAGGCTTTAAAATTTTAATTCTAGTGTCCTTCGTTTGGGAGAAAAATGCAATGGTACAAGACAGCTTTTCCTTGCCAATATCTCTCTTTTGCAAAGAGCTGCGCATTGGAAAATTCAGGGCTATGTCGTGTAGATGATGGTCTAACAGGAGGCTTTAAAATTTTCTTTCTAGTGTCCTTCGTTTGGGAGAAAAATGCAATGGTACAAGACAGCTTTTCCTTGCCAATATCTCTCTTTTGCAAAGAGCTGCGCATTGGAAAATTTAGGGCTATGTCGTGTAGATGATGGTCTAACAGGAGGCTTTAAAATTTTAATTCTAGTGTCCTTCGTTTGGGAGAAAAATGCAAAGGTACAAGACAGCTTTTCCTTGCCAATATCTCTCTTTTGCAAAGAGCTGCGCATTGGAAAATTCATGGCTATGCCGTGTAGATGATGGTCTAACAGGAGGCTTTAAAATTTTAATTCTAGTGTCCTTCGTTTGGGAGAAAAATGCAATGGTACAAGAAAGCTTTTCCTTGCCAATATCTCTCTTTAGCAAAGAGCTGCGCATTGGAAAATTCAGGGCTATGTCGTGTAGATGATGGCCTAACAGGAGGCTTTAAAATTTTCTTTCTAGTGTCCTTCGTTTGGGAGAAAAATGCAAAGGTACAAGACAGCTTTTCCTTGCCAATATCTCTCTTTTGCAAAGAGCTGCGCATTGGAAAATTCAGGGCTATATCGTGTAGATGATGGCCTAACAGGAGGCTTTAAAATTTTAATTCTAGTGTCCTTCGTTTGGGAGAAAAATGCAAAGGTACAAGACAGCTTTTCCTTGCCAATATCTCTCTTTTGCAAAGAGCTACGCATTGGAAAATTCAGGGCTATGTCGTGTAGATGATGGTCTAACAGGAGGCTTTAAAATTTTCTTTCTAGTGTCCTTCGTTTGGGAGAAAAATGCAATGGTACAAGACAGCTTTTCCTTGCCAATATCTCTCTTTTGCAAAGAGCTGCGCATTGGAAAATTCAGGGCTATGTCGTGTAGATGATGGCCTAACAGGAGGCTTTAAAATTTTCTTTCTAGTGTCCTTCGATTGGGAGAAAAATGCAAAGGTACAAGACAGCTTTTCCTTGCCAATATCTCTCGTTTGCAAAGAGCTGCGCATTGGAAAATTCAGGGCTATATCGTGTAGATGATGGCCTAACAGGAGGCTTTAAAATTTTAATTCTAGTGTCCTTCGTTTGGGAGAAAAATGCAATGGTACAAGACAGCTTTTCCTTGCCAATATCTCTTTTTTGCAAAGAGCTGCGCATTGGAAAATTCAGGGCTATGTCGTGTAGATGATGGTCTAACAGGAGGCTTTAAAATTTTCTTTCTAGTGTCCTTCGTTTGGGAGAAAAATGCAATGGTACAAGACAGCTTTTCCTTGCCAATATCTCTCTTTTGCAAAGAGCTGCGCATTGGAAAATTCAGGGCTATGTCGTGTAGATGATGGCCTAACAGGAGGCTTTAACATTATCTTTCTAGTGTCCTTCGTTTGGGAGAAAAATGCAATGGTACAAGACAGCTTTTCCTTGCCAATATCTCTCTTTTGCAAAGAGCTGCGCATTGGAAAATTCAGGGCTATGTCGTGTAGATGATGGTCTAACAGGAGGCTTTAAAATTTTCTTTCTAGTGTTCTTCGTTTGGGAGAAAAATGCAATGGTACAAGACAGCTTTTCCTTGCCAATATCTCTCTTTTGCAAAGAGCTGCGCATTGGAAAATTCAGGGCTATGTCGTGTAGATGATGGCCTAACAGGAGGCTTTAAAATTTTCTTTCTAGTGTCCTTCGTTTGGGAGAAAAATGCAAAGGTACAAGACAGCTTTTCCTTGCCAATATCTCTCGTTTGCAAAGAGCTGCGCATTGGAAAATTCAGGGCTATGTCGTGTAGATGATGGCCTAACAGGAGGCTTTAAAATTTTCTTTCTAGTGTCCTTCGTTTGGGAGAAAAATGCAAAGGTACAAGACAGCTTTTCCTTGCCAATATCTCTCGTTTGCAAAGAGCTGCGCATTGGAAAATTCAGGGCTATGTCGTGTAGATGATGGCCTAACAGGAGGCTTTAAAATTTTCTTTCTAGTGTCCTTCGTTTGGGAGAAAAATGCAAAGGTACAAGACAGCTTTTCCTTGCCAATATCTCTCTTTTGCAAAGAGCTGCGCATTGGAAAATTCAGGGCTATGTCGTGTAGATGATGGCCTAACAGGAGGCTTTAAAATTTTCTTTCTAGTGTCCTTCGTTTGGGAGAAAAATGCAAAGGTACAAGACAGCTTTTCCTTGCCAATATCTCTCGTTTGCAAAGAGCTGCGAATTGGAAAATTCAGGGCTATGTCGTGTAGATGATGGCCTAACAGGAGGCTTTAAAATTTTCTTTCTAGTGTCCTTCGTTTGGGAGAAAAATACAAAGGTACAAGACAGCTTTTCCTTGCCAATATCTCTCTTTTGCAAAGAGCTGCGCATTGGAAAATTCAGGGCTATATCGTGTAGATGATGGCCTAACAGGAGGCTTTAAAATTTTAATTCTAGTGTCCTTCGTTTGGGAGAAAAATGCAATGGTACAAGAAAGCTTTTCCTTGCCAATATCTCTCTTTTGCAAAGAGCTGCGCATTGGAAAATTCAGGGCTATGTCGTGTAGATGATGGCCTAACAGGAGGCTTTAAAATTTTCTTTTTAGTGTCCTTCGTTTGGGAGAAAAATGCAAAGGTACAAGACAGCTTTTCCTTGCCAATATCTCTCTTTTGCAAAGAGCTACGCATTGGAAAATTCAGGGCTATGTCGTGTAGATGATGGTCTAACAGGAGGCTTTAAAATTTTCTTTCTAGTGTCCTTCGTTTGGGAGAAAAATGCAATGGTACAAGACAGCTTTTCCTTGCCAATATCTCTCTTTTGCAAAGAGCTGCGCATTGGAAAATTCAGGGCTATGTCGTGTAGATGATGGCCTAACAGGAGGCTTTAAAATTTTCTTTCTAGTGTCCTTCGTTTGGGAGAAAAATGCAAAGGTACAAGACAGCTTTTCCTTGCCAATATCTCTCTTTTGCAAAGAGCTGCGCATTGGAAAATTCATGGCTATGCCGTGTAGATGATGGTCTAACAGGAGGCTTTAAAATTTTAATTCTAGTGTCCTTCGTTTGGGAGAAAAATGCAAAGGTACAAGACAGCTTTTCCTTGCCAATATCTCTCTTTTGCAAAGAGCTACGCATTGGAAAATTCAGGGCTATGTCGTGTAGATGATGGCCTAACAGGAGGCTTTAAAATTTTCTTTCTAGTGTCCTTCGTTTGGGAGAAAAATGCAAAGGTACAAGACAGCTTTTCCTTGCCAATATCTCTCGTTTGCAAGGAGCTGCGCATTGGAAAATTCAGGGCTATATCGTGTAGATGATGGCCTAACAGGAGGCTTTAAAATTTTAATTCGTGTCCTTCGTTTGGGAGAAAAATGCAATGGTACAAGACAGCTTTTCCTTGCCAATATCTCTCTTTTGCAAAGAGCTGCGCATTGGAAAATTCAGGGCTATGTCGTGTAGATGATGGTCTAATAGGAGGCTTTAACATTTTCTTTCTAGTGTCCTTCGTTTGGGAGAAAAATGCAATGGTACAAGACAGCTTTTCCTTGCCAATATCTCTCTATTGCAAAGAGCTGCGCATTGGAAAATTCAGGGCTATGTCGTGTAGATGATGGCCTAACAGGAGGCTTTAAAATTTTCTTTCTAGTGTCCTTCGTTTGGGAGAAAAATGCAAAGGTACAAGACAGCTTTTCCTTGCCAATATCTCTCTTTTGCAAAGAGCTGCGCATTGGAAAATTCAGGGCTATATCGTGTAGATGATGGCCTAACAGGAGGCTTTAAAATTTTAATTCTAGTGTCCTTCGTTTGGGAGAAAAATGCAAAGGTACAAGACAGCTTTTCCTTGCCAATATCTCTCTTTTGCAAAGAGCTGCGCATTGGAAAATTCATGGCTATGCCGTGTAGATGATGGTCTAACAGGAGGCTTTAAAATGTTCTTTCTAGTGTCCTTCGTTTGGGAGAAAAATGCAAAGGTACAAGACAGCTTTTCCTTGCCAATATCTCTCGTTTGCAAAGAGCTGCGCATTGGAAAATTCAGGGCTATATCGTGTAGATGATGGCCTAACAGGAGGCTTTAAAATTTTAATTCTAGTGTCCTTCGTTTGGGAGAAAAATGCAATGGTATAAGAAAGCTTTTCCTTGCCAATATCTCTCTTTTGCAAAGAGCTGCGCATTGGAAAATTCAGGGCTATGTCGTGTAGATGATGGCCTAACAGGAGGCTTTAAAATTTTCTTTCTAGTGTCCTTCGTTTGGGAGAAAAATGCAAAGGTACAAGACAGCTTTTCCTTGCCAATATCTCTCTTTTGCAAAGAGCTGCGCATTGGAAAATTCAGGGCTATATCGTGTAGATGATGGCCTAACAGGAGGCTTTAAAATTTTAATTCTAGTGTCCTTCGTTTGGGAGAAAAATGCAATGGTACAAGAAAGCTTTTCCTTGCAAATATCTCTCTTTTGCAAAGAGCTGCGCATTGGAAAATTCAGGGCTATGTCGTGTAGATGATGGCCTAACAGGAGGCTTTAAAATTTTCTTTCTAGTGTCCTTCGTTTGGGAGAAAAATGCAAAGGTACAAGACAGCTTTTCCTTGCCAATATCTCTCTTTTGCAAAGAGCTACGCATTGGAAAATTCAGGGCTATGTCGTGTAGATGATGGTCTAACAGGAGGCTTTAAAATTTTCTTTCTAGTGTCCTTCGTTTGGTAGAAAAATGCAATGGTACAAGACAGCTTTTCCTTGCCAATATCTCTCGTTTGCAAAGAGCTGCGCATTGGAAAATTCAGGGCTATATCGTGTAGATGATGGCCTAACAGGAGGCTTTAAAATTTTAATTCTAGTGTCCTTCGTTTGGGAGAAAAATGCAAAGGTACAAGACAGCTTTTCCTTGCCAATATCTCTCTTTTGCAAAGAGCTGCGCATTGGAAAATTCATGGCTATGCCGTGTAGATGATGGTCTAACAGGAGGCTTTAAAATTTTAATTCTAGTGTCCTTCGTTTGGGAGAAAAATGCAAAGGTAAAAGACAGCTTTTCCTTGCCAATATCTCTCTTTTGCAAAGAGCTACGCATTGGAAAATTCAGGGCTATGTCGTGTAGATGATGGTCTAACAGGAGGCTTTAAAATTTTCTTTCTAGTGTCCTTCGTTTGGGAGAAAAATGCAATGGTACAAGACAGCTTTTCCTTGCCAATATCTCTCTTTTGCAAAGAGCTGCGCATTGGAAAATTCAGGGCTATGTCGTGTAGATGATGGCCTAACAGGAGGCTTTAAAATTTTCTTTCTAGTGTCCTTCGTTTGGGAGAAAAATGCAAAGGTACAAGACAGCTTTTCCTTGCCAATATCTCTCGTTTGCAAGGAGCTGCGCATTGGAAAATTCAGGGCTATATCGTGTAGATGATGGCCTAACAGGAGGCTTTAAAATTTTAATTCTAGTGTCCTTCGTTTGGGAGAAAAATGCAATGGTACAAGACAGCTTTTCCTTGCCAATATCTCTCTTTTGCAAAGAGCTGCGCATTGGAAAATTCAGGGCTATGTCGTGTAGATGATGGTCTAATAGGAGGCTTTAACATTTTCTTTCTAGTGTCCTTCGTTTGGGAGAAAAATGCAATGGTACAAGACAGCTTTTCCTTGCCAATATCTCTCTTTTGCAAAGAGCTGCGCATTGGAAAATTCAGGGCTATGTCGTGTAGATGATGGCCTAACAGGAGGCTTTAAAATTTTCTTTCTAGTGTCCTTCGTTTGGGAGAAAAATGCAAAGGTACAAGACAGCTTTTCCTTGCCAATATCTCTCTTTTGCAAAGAGCTGCGCATTGGAAAATTCAGGGCTATATCGTGTAGATGATGGCCTAACAGGAGGCTTTAAAATTTTAATTCTAGTGTCCTTCGTTTGGGAGAAAAATGCAAAGGTACAAGACAGCTTTTCCTTGCCAATATCTCTCTTTTGCAAAGAGCTGCGCATTGGAAAATTCATGGCTATGCCGTGTAGATGATGGTCTAACAGGAGGCTTTAAAATGTTCTTTCTAGTGTCCTTCGTTTGGGAGAAAAATGCAAAGGTACAAGACAGCTTTTCCTTGCCAATATCTCTCGTTTGCAAAGAGCTGCGCATTGGAAAATTCAGGGCTATATCGTGTAGATGATGGCCTAACAGGAGGCTTTAAAATTTTAATTCTAGTGTCCTTCGTTTGGGAGAAAAATGCAATGGTACAAGACAGCTTTTCCTTGCCAATATCTCTCTTTTGCAAAGAGCTGCGCATTGGAAAATTCAGGGCTATGCCGTGTAGATGATGGTCTAACAGGAGGCTTTAAAATTTTAATTCTAGTGTCCTTCGTTTGGGAGAAAAATGCAATGGTATAAGAAAGCTTTTCCTTGCCAATATCTCTCTTTTGCAAAGAGCTGCGCATTGGAAAATTCAGGGCTATGTCGTGTAGATGATGGCCTAACAGGAGGCTTTAAAATTTTCTTTCTAGTGTCCTTCGTTTGGGAGAAAAATGCAAAGGTACAAGACAGCTTTTCCTTGCCAATATCTCTCTTTTGCAAAGAGCTGCGCATTGGAAAATTCAGGGCTATATCGTGTAGATGATGGCCTAACAGGAGGCTTTAAAATTTTAATTCTAGTGTCCTTCGTTTGGGAGAAAAATGCAATGGTACAAGAAAGCTTTTCCTTGCAAATATCTCTCTTTTGCAAAGAGCTGCGCATTGGAAAATTCAGGGCTATGTCGTGTAGATGATGGCCTAACAGGAGGCTTTAAAATTTTCTTTCTAGTGTCCTTCGTTTGGGAGAAAAATGCAAAGGTACAAGACAGCTTTTCCTTGCCAATATCTCTCTTTTGCAAAGAGCTACGCATTGGAAAATTCAGGGCTATGTCGTGTAGATGATGGTCTAACAGGAGGCTTTAAAATTTTCTTTCTAGTGTCCTTCGTTTGGTAGAAAAATGCAATGGTACAAGACAGCTTTTCCTTGCCAATATCTCTCTTTTGCAAAGAGCTGCGCATTGGAAAATTCAGGGCTATGTCGTGTAGATGATGGCCTAACAGGAGGCTTTAAAATTTTCTTTCTAGTGTCCTTCGTTTGGGAGAAAAATGCAAAGGTACAAGACAGCTTTTCCTTGCCAATATCTCTCGTTTGCAAAGAGCTGCGCATTGGAAAATTCAGGGCTATATCGTGTAGATGATGGCCTAACAGGAGGCTTTAAAATTTTAATTCTAGTGTCCTTCGTTTGGGAGAAAAATGCAAAGGTACAAGACAGCTTTTCCTTGCCAATATCTCTCTTTTGCAAAGAGCTGCGCATTGGAAAATTCATGGCTATGCCGTGTAGATGATGGTCTAACAGGAGGCTTTAAAATTTTAATTCTAGTGTCCTTCGTTTGGGAGAAAAATGCAAAGGTACAAGACAGCTTTTCCTTGCCAATATCTCTCTTTTGCAAAGAGCTACGCATTGGAAAATTCAGGGCTATGTCGTGTAGATGATGGTCTAACAGGAGGCTTTAAAATTTTCTTTCTAGTGTCCTTCGTTTGGGAGAAAAATGCAATGGTACAAGACAGCTTTTCCTTGCCAATATCTCTCTTTTGCAAAGAGCTGCGCATTGGAAAATTCAGGGCTATGTCGTGTAGATGATGGCCTAACAGGAGGCTTTAAAATTTTCTTTCTAGTGTCCTTCGTTTGGGAGAAAAATGCAAAGGTACAAGACAGCTTTTCCTTGCCAATATCTCTCGTTTGCAAGGAGCTGCGCATTGGAAAATTCAGGGCTATATCGTGTAGATGATGGCCTAACAGGAGGCTTTAAAATTTTAATTCTAGTGTCCTTCGTTTGGGAGAAAAATGCAATGGTACAAGACAGCTTTTCCTTGCCAATATCTCTCTTTTGCAAAGAGCTGCGCATTGGAAAATTCAGGGCTATGTCGTGTAGATGATGGTCTAATAGGAGGCTTTAACATTTTCTTTCTAGTGTCCTTCGTTTGGGAGAAAAATGCAATGGTACAAGACAGCTTTTCCTTGCCAATATCTCTCTTTTGCAAAGAGCTGCGCATTGGAAAATTCAGGGCTATGTCGTGTAGATGATGGCCTAACAGGAGGCTTTAAAATTTTCTTTCTAGTGTCCTTCGTTTGGGAGAAAAATGCAAAGGTACAAGACAGCTTTTCCTTGCCAATATCTCTCTTTTGCAAAGAGCTGCGCATTGGAAAATTCAGGGCTATATCGTGTAGATGATGGCCTAACAGGAGGCTTTAAAATTTTAATTCTAGTGTCCTTCGTTTGGGAGAAAAATGCAAAGGTACAAGACAGCTTTTCCTTGCCAATATCTCTCTTTTGCAAAGAGCTGCGCATTGGAAAATTCATGGCTATGCCGTGTAGATGATGGTCTAACAGGAGGCTTTAAAATGTTCTTTCTAGTGTCCTTCGTTTGGGAGAAAAATGCAAAGGTACAAGACAGCTTTTCCTTGCCAATATCTCTCGTTTGCAAAGAGCTGCGCATTGGAAAATTCAGGGCTATATCGTGTAGATGATGGCCTAACAGGAGGCTTTAAAATTTTAATTCTAGTGTCCTTCGTTTGGGAGAAAAATGCAATGGTACAAGACAGCTTTTCCTTGCCAATATCTCTCTTTTGCAAAGAGCTGCGCATTGGAAAATTCAGGGCTATGCCGTGTAGATGATGGTCTAACAGGAGGCTTTAAAATTTTAATTCTAGTGTCCTTCGTTTGGGAGAAAAATGCAATGGTATAAGAAAGCTTTTCCTTGCCAATATCTCTCTTTTGCAAAGAGCTGCGCATTGGAAAATTCAGGGCTATGTCGTGTAGATGATGGCCTAACAGGAGGCTTTAAAATTTTAATTCTAGTGTCCTTCGTTTGGGAGAAAAATGCAAAGGTACAAGACAGCTTTTCCTTGCCAATATCTCTCTTTTGCAAAGAGCTGCGCATTGGAAAATTCAGGGCTATATCGTGTAGATGATGGCCTAACAGGAGGCTTTAAAATTTTAATTCTAGTGTCCTTCGTTTGGGAGAAAAATGCAATGGTACAAGAAAGCTTTTCCTTGCAAATATCTCTCTTTTGCAAAGAGCTGCGCATTGGAAAATTCAGGGCTATGTCGTGTAGATGATGGCCTAACAGGAGGCTTTAAAATTTTCTTTCTAGTGTCCTTCGTTTGGGAGAAAAATGCAAAGGTACAAGACAGCTTTTCCTTGCCAATATCTCTCTTTTGCAAAGAGCTACGCATTGGAAAATTCAGGGCTATGTCGTGTAGATGATGGTCTAACAGGAGGCTTTAAAATTTTCTTTCTAGTGTCCTTCGTTTGGTAGAAAAATGCAATGGTACAAGACAGCTTTTCCTTGCCAATATCTCTCTTTTGCAAAGAGCTGCGCATTGGAAAATTCAGGGCTATGTCGTGTAGATGATGGCCTAACAGGAGGCTTTAAAATTTTCTTTCTAGTGTCCTTCGTTTGGGAGAAAAATGCAAAGGTACAAGACAGCTTTTCCTTGCCAATATCTCTCGTTTGCAAAGAGCTGCGCATTGGAAAATTCAGGGCTATATCGTGTAGATGATGGCCTAACAGGAGGCTTTAAAATTTTAATTCTAGTGTCCTTCGTTTGGGAGAAAAATGCAAAGGTACAAGACAGCTTTTCCTTGCCAATATCTCTCTTTTGCAAAGAGCTGCGCATTGGAAAATTCATGGCTATGCCGTGTAGATGATGGTCTAACAGGAGGCTTTAAAATTTTAATTCTAGTGTCCTTCGTTTGGGAGAAAAATGCAAAGGTACAAGACAGCTTTTCCTTGCCAATATCTCTCTTTTGCAAAGAGCTACGCATTGGAAAATTCAGGGCTATGTCGTGTAGATGATGGTCTAACAGGAGGCTTTAAAATTTTCTTTCTAGTGTCCTTCGTTTGGGAGAAAAATGCAATGGTACAAGACAGCTTTTCCTTGCCAATATCTCTCTTTTGCAAAGAGCTGCGCATTGGAAAATTCAGGGCTATGTCGTGTAGATGATGGCCTAACAGGAGGCTTTAAAATTTTCTTTCTAGTGTCCTTCGTTTGGGAGAAAAATGCAAAGGTACAAGACAGCTATTCCTTGCCAATATCTCTCGTTTGCAAGGAGCTGCGCATTGGAAAATTCAGGGCTATATCGTGTAGATGATGGCCTAACAGGAGGCTTTAAAATTTTAATTCTAGTGTCCTTCGTTTGGGAGAAAAATGCAATGGTACAAGACAGCTTTTCCTTGCCAATATCTCTCTTTTGCAAAGAGCTGCGCATTGGAAAATTCAGGGCTATGTCGTGTAGATGATGGTCTAATAGGAGGCTTTAACATTTTCTTTCTAGTGTCCTTCGTTTGGGAGAAAAATGCAATGGTACAAGACAGCTTTTCCTTGCCAATATCTCTCTTTTGCAAAGAGCTGCGCATTGGAAAATTCAGGGCTATGTCGTGTAGATGATGGCCTAACAGGAGGCTTTAAAATTTTCTTTCTAGTGTCCTTCGTTTGGGAGAAAAATGCAAAGGTACAAGACAGCTTTTCCTTGCCAATATCTCTCTTTTGCAAAGAGCTGCGCATTGGAAAATTCAGGGCTATATCGTGTAGATGATGGCCTAACAGGAGGCTTTAAAATTTTAATTCTAGTGTCCTTCGTTTGGGAGAAAAATGCAAAGGTACAAGACAGCTTTTCCTTGCCAATATCTCTCTTTTGCAAAGAGCTGCGCATTGGAAAATTCATGGCTATGCCGTGTAGATGATGGTCTAACAGGAGGCTTTAAAATGTTCTTTCTAGTGTCCTTCGTTTGGGAGAAAAATGCAAAGGTACAAGACAGCTTTTCCTTGCCAATATCTCTCGTTTGCAAAGAGCTGCGCATTGGAAAATTCAGGGCTATATCGTGTAGATGATGGCCTAACAGGAGGCTTTAAAATTTTAATTCTAGTGTCCTTCGTTTGGGAGAAAAATGCAATGGTACAAGACAGCTTTTCCTTGCCAATATCTCTCTTTTGCAAAGAGCTGCGCATTGGAAAATTCAGGGCTATGCCGTGTAGATGATGGTCTAACAGGAGGCTTTAAAATTTTAATTCTAGTGTCCTTCGTTTGGGAGAAAAATGCAATGGTATAAGAAAGCTTTTCCTTGCCAATATCTCTCTTTTGCAAAGAGCTGCGCATTGGAAAATTCAGGGCTATGTCGTGTAGATGATGGCCTAACAGGAGGCTTTAAAATTTTCTTTCTAGTGTCCTTCGTTTGGGAGAAAAATGCAAAGGTACAAGACAGCTTTTCCTTGCCAATATCTCTCTTTTGCAAAGAGCTGCGCATTGGAAAATTCAGGGCTATATCGTGTAGATGATGGCCTAACAGGAGGCTTTAAAATTTTAATTCTAGTGTCCTTCGTTTGGGAGAAAAATGCAATGGTACAAGAAAGCTTTTCCTTGCAAATATCTCTCTTTTGCAAAGAGCTGCGCATTGGAAAATTCAGGGCTATGTCGTGTAGATGATGGCCTAACAGGAGGCTTTAAAATTTTCTTTCTAGTGTCCTTCGTTTGGGAGAAAAATGCAAAGGTACAAGACAGCTTTTCCTTGCCAATATCTCTCTTTTGCAAAGAGCTACGCATTGGAAAATTCAGGGCTATGTCGTGTAGATGATGGTCTAACAGGAGGCTTTAAAATTTTCTTTCTAGTGTCCTTCGTTTGGGAGAAAAATGCAATGGTACAAGACAGCTTTTCCTTGCCAATATCTCTCTTTTGCAAAGAGCTGCGCATTGGAAAATTCAGGGCTATATCGTGTAGATGATGGCCTAACAGGAGGCTTTAAAATTTTAATTCTAGTGTCCTTCTAACAGGAGGCTTTAAAATTTTCTTTCTAGTGTCCTTCGTTTGGGAGAAAAATGCAAAGGTACAAGACAGCTTTTCCTTGCCAATATCTCTCGTTTGCAAAGAGCTGCGCATTGGAAAATTCAGGGCTATATCGTGTAGATGATGGCCTAACAGGAGGCTTTAAAATTTTAATTCTAGTGTCCTTCGTTTGGGAGAAAAATGCAAAGGTACAAGACAGCTTTTCCTTGCCAATATCTCTCTTTTGCAAAGAGCTGCGCATTGGAAAATTCATGGCTATGCCGTGTAGATGATGGTCTAACAGGAGGCTTTAAAATTTTAATTCTAGTGTCCTTCGTTTGGGAGAAAAATGCAATGGTACAAGAAAGCTTTTCCTTGCCAATATCTCTCTTTTGCAAAGAGCTGCGCATTGGAAAATTCAGGGCTATGTCGTGTAGATGATGGCCTAACAGGAGGCTTTAAAATTTTCTTTCTAGTGTCCTTCGTTTGGGAGAAAAATGCAAAGGTACAAGACAGCTTTTCCTTGCCAATATCTCTCTTTTGCAAAGAGCTACGCATTGGAAAATTCAGGGCTATGTCGTGTAGATGATGGTCTAACAGGAGGCTTTAAAATTTTCTTTCTAGTGTCCTCCTTTGGGAGAAAAATGCAATGGTACAAGACAGCTTTTCCTTGCGAATATCTCTCTTTTGCAAAGAGCTGCGCATTGGAAAATTCAGGGCTATGTCGTGTAGATGATGGCCTAACAGGAGGCTTTAAAATTTTCTTTCTAGTGTCCTTCGTTTGGGAGAAAAATGCAATGGTACAAGACAGCTTTTCCTTGCCAATATCTCTCTTTTGCAAAGAGCTGCGCATTGGAAAATTCAGGGCTATGTCGTGTAGATGATGGCCTAACAGGAGGCTTTAAAATTTTCTTTCTAGTGTCCTTCGTTTGGGAGAAAAATGCAAAGGTACAAGACAGCTTTTCCTTGCCAATATCTCTCGTTTGCAAAGAGCTGCGCATTGGAAAATTCAGGGCTATATCGTGTAGATGATGGCCTAACAGGAGGCTTTAAAATTTTAATTCTAGTGTCCTTCGTTTGGGAGAAAAATGCAAAGGTACAAGACAGCTTTTCCTTGCCAATATCTCTCTTTTGCAAAGAGCTGCGCATTGGAAAATTCATGGCTATGCGGTGTAGATGATGGTCTAACAGGAGGCTTTAAAATTTTAATTCTAGTGTCCTTCGTTTGGGAGAAAAATGCAATGGTACAAGAAAGCTTTTCCTTGCCAATATCTCTCTTTTGCAAAGAGCTGCGCATTGGAAAATCCAGGGCTATGTCGTGTAGATGATGGCCTAACAGGAGGCTTTAAAATTTTCTTTCTAGTGTCCTTCGTTTGGGAGAAAAATGCAAAGGTACAAGACAGCTTTTCCTTGCCAATATCTCTCTTTTGCAAAGAGCTGCGCATTGGAAAATTCAGGGCTATATCGTGTAGATGATGGCCTAACAGGAGGCTTTAAAATTTTAATTCTAGTGTCCTTCGTTTGGGAGAAAAATGCAATGGTACAAGAAAGCTTTTCCTTGCCAATATCTCTCTTTTGCAAAGAGCTGCGCATTGGAAAATTCAGGGCTATGTCGTGTAGATGATGGCCTAACAGGAGGCTTTAAAATTTTCTTTCTAGTGTCCTTCGTTTGGGAGAAAAATGCAAAGGTACAAGACAGCTTTTCCTTGCCAATATCTCTCTTTTGCAAAGAGCTACGCATTGGAAAATTCAGGGCTATGTCGTGTAGATGATGGTCTAACAGGAGGCTTTAAAATTTTCTTTCTAGTGTCCTTCGTTTGGGAGAAAAATGCAATGGTACAAGACAGCTTTTCCTTGCCAATATCTCTCTTTTGCAAAGAGCTGCGCATTGGAAAATTCAGGGCTATGTCGTGTAGATGATGGCCTTAACAGGAGGCTTTAAAATTTTCTTTCTAGTGTCCTTCGTTTGGGAGAAAAATGCAATGGTACAAGACAGCTTTTCCTTGCCAATATCTCTCGTTTGCAAAGAGCTGCGCATTGGAAAATTCAGGGATATGTCGTGTAGATGATGGCCTAACAGGAGGCTTTAAAATTTTCTTTCTAGTGTCCTTCGTTTGGGAGAAAAATGCAAAGGTACAAGACAGCTTTTCCTTGCCAATATCTCTCGTTTGCAAAGAGCTGCGCATTGGAAAATTCAGGGCTATATCGTGTAGATGATGGCCTAACAGGAGGCTTTAAAATTTTAATTCTAGTGTCCTTCGTTTGGGAGAAAAATGCAAAGGTACAAGACAGCTTTTCCTTGCCAATATCTCTCTTTTGCAAAGAGCTGCGCATTGGAAAATTCATGGCTATGCGGTGTAGATGATGGTCTAACAGGAGGCTTTAAAATTTTAATTCTAGTGTCCTTCGTTTGGGAGAAAAATGCAATGGTACAAGAAAGCTTTTCCTTGCCAATATCTCTCTTTTGCAAAGAGCTGCGCATTGGAAAATTCAGGGCTATGTCGTGTAGATGATGGCCTAACAGGAGGCTTTAAAATTTTCTTTCTAGTGTCCTTCGTTTGGGAGAAAAATGCAAAGGTACAAGACAGCTTTTCCTTGCCAATATCTCTCTTTTGCAAAGAGCTGCGCATTGGAAAATTCAGGGCTATATCGTGTAGATGATGGCCTAACAGGAGGCTTTAAAATTTTAATTCTAGTGTCCTTCGTTTGGGAGAAAAATGCAATGGTACAAGAAAGCTTTTCCTTGCCAATATCTCTCTTTTGCAAAGAGCTGCGCATTGGAAAATTCAGGGCTATGTCGTGTAGATGATGGCCTAACAGGAGGCTTTAAAATTTTCTTTCTAGTGTCCTTCGTTTGGGAGAAAAATGCAAAGGTACAAGACAGCTTTTCCTTGCCAATATCTCTCTTTTGCAAAGAGCTACGCATTGGAAAATTCAGGGCTATGTCGTGTAGATGATGGTCTAACAGGAGGCTTTAAAATTTTCTTTCTAGTGTCCTTCGTTTGGGAGAAAAATGCAATGGTACAAAACAGCTTTTCCTTGCCAATATCTCTCTTTTGCAAAGAGCTGCGCATTGGAAAATTCAGGGCTATGTCGTGTAGATGATGGCCTTAACAGGAGGCTTTAAAATTTTCTTTCTAGTGTCCTTCGTTTGGGAGAAAAATGCAAAGGTACAAGACAGCTTTTCCTTGCCAATATCTCTCGTTTGCAAGGAGCTGCGCATTGGAAAATTCAGGGCTATATCGTGTAGATGATGGCCTAACAGGAGGCTTTAAAATTTTAATTCTAGTGTCCTTCGTTTGGGAGAAAAATGCAATGGTACAAGACAGCTTTTCCTTGCCAATATCTCTCTTTTGCAAAGAGCTGCGCATTGAAAAATTCAGGGCTATGTCGTGTAGATGATGGTCTAACAGGAGGCTTTAACATTTTCTTTCTAGTGTCCTTCGTTTGGGAGAAAAATGCAATGGTACAAGACAGCTTTTCCTTGCCAATATCTCTCTTTTGCAAAGAGCTGCGCATTGGAAAATTCAGGGCTATGTCGTGTAGATGATGGCCTAACAGGAGGCTTTAAAATTTTCTTTCTAGTGTCCTTCGTTTGGGAGAAAAATGCAAAGGTACAAGACAGCTTTTCCTTGCCAATATCTCTCTTTTGCAAAGAGCTGCGCATTGGAAAATTCAGGGCTATATCGTGTAGATGATGGCCTAACAGGAGGCTTTAAAATTTTAATTCTAGTGTCCTTCGTTTGGGAGAAAAATGCAAAGGTACAAGACAGCTTTTCCTTGCCAATATCTCTCTTTTGCAAAGAGCTGCGCATTGGAAAATTCATGGCTATGCCGTGTAGATGATGGTCTAACAGGAGGCTTTAAAATGTTCTTTCTAGTGTCCTTCGTTTGGGAGAAAAATGCAAAGGTACAAGACAGCTTTTCCTTGCCAATATCTCTCGTTTGCAAAGAGCTGCGCATTGGAAAATTCAGGGCTATATCGTGTAGATGATGGCCTAACAGGAGGCTTTAAAATTTTAATTCTAGTGTCCTTCGTTTGGGAGAAAAATGCAATGGTACAAGACAGCTTTTCCTTGCCAATATCTCTCTTTTGCAAAGAGCTGCGCATTGGAAAATTCAGGGCTATGCCGTGTAGATGATGGTCTAACAGGATGCTTTAAAATTTTAATTCTAGTGTCCTTCGTTTAGGAGAAAAATGCAATGGTACAAGAAAGCTTTTCCTTGCCAATATCTCTCTTTTGCAAAGAGCTGCGCATTGGAAAATTCAGGGCTATGTCGTGTAGATGATGGCCTAACAGGAGGCTTTAAAATTTTCTTTCTAGTGTCCTTCGTTTGGGAGAAAAATGCAAAGGTACAAGACAGCTTTTCCTTGCCAATATCTCTCTTTTGCAAAGAGCTGCGCATTGGAAAATTCAGGGCTATATCGTGTAGATGATGGCCTAACAGGAGGCTTTAAAATTTTAATTCTAGTGTCCTTCGTTTGGGAGAAAAATGCAATGGTACAAGAAAGCTTTTCCTTGCCAATATCTCTCTTTTGCAAAGAGCTGCTCATTGGAAAATTCAGGGCTATGTCGTGTAGATGATGGCCTAACAGGAGGCTTTAAAATTTTCTTTCTAGTGTCCTTCGTTTGGGAGAAAAATGCAAAGGTACAAGACAGCTTTTCCTTGCCAATATCTCTCTTTTGCAAAGAGCTACGCATTGGAAAATTCAGGGCTATGTCGTGTAGATGATGGTCTAACAGGAGGCTTTAAAATTTTCTTTCTAGTGTCCTTCGTTTGGGAGAAAAATGCAATGGTACAAGACAGCTTTTCCTTGCCAATATCTCTCGTTTGCAAAGAGCTGCGCATTGGAAAATTCAGGGCTATATCGTGTAGATGATGGCCTAACAGGAGGCTTTAAAATTTTAATTCTAGTGTCCTTCGTTTGGGAGAAAAATGCAATGGTACAAGACAGCTTTTCCTTGCCAATATCTCTCTTTTGCAAAGAGCTGCGCTTTGGAAAATTCAGGGCTATGTCGTGTAGATGATGGTCTAACAGGAGGCTTTAAAATTTTCTTTCTAGTGTCCTTCGTTTGGGAGAAAAATGCAATGGTACAAGACAGCTTTTCCTTGCCAATATCTCTCTTTTGCAAAGAGCTGCGCATTGGAAAATTCAGGGCTATGTCGTGTAGATGATGGCCTAACAGGAGGCTTTAAAATTTTCTTTCTAGTGTCCTTCGTTTGGGAGAAAAATGCAAAGGTACAAGACAGCTTTTCCTTGCCAATATCTCTCTTTTGCAAAGAGCTGCGCATTGGAAAATTCAGGGCTATATCGTGTAGATGATGGCCTAACAGGAGGCTTTAAAATTTTAATTCTAGTGTCCTTCGTTTGGGAGAAAAATGCAAAGGTACAAGACAGCTTTTCCTTGCCAATATCTCTCTTTTGCAAAGAGCTGCGCATTGGAAAATTCATGGCTATGCCGTGTAGATGATGGTCTAACAGGAGGCTTTAAAATGTTCTTTCTAGTGTCCTTCGTTTGGGAGAAAAATGCAAAGGTACAAGACAGCTTTTCCTTGCCAATATCTCTCGTTTGCAAAGAGCTGCGCATTGGAAAATTCAGGGCTATATCGTGTAGATGATGGCCTAACAGGAGGCTTTAAAATTTTAATTCTAGTGTCCTTCGTTTGGGAGAAAAATGCAATGGTACAAGACAGCTTTTCCTTGCCAATATCTCTCTTTTGCAAAGAGCTGCGCATTGGAAAATTCAGGGCTATGCCGTGTAGATGATGGTCTAACAGGATGCTTTAAAATTTTAATTCTAGTGTCCTTCGTTTAGGAGAAAAATGCAATGGTACAAGAAAGCTTTTCCTTGCCAATATCTCTCTTTTGCAAAGAGCTGCGCATTGGAAAATTCAGGGCTATGTCGTGTAGATGATGGCCTAACAGGAGGCTTTAAAATTTTCTTTCTAGTGTCCTTCGTTTGGGAGAAAAATGCAAAGGTACAAGACAGCTTTTCCTTGCCAATATCTCTCTTTTGCAAAGAGCTGCGCATTGGAAAATTCAGGGCTATATCGTGTAGATGATGGCCTAACAGGAGGCTTTAAAATTTTAATTCTAGTGTCCTTCGTTTGGGAGAAAAATGCAATGGTACAAGAAAGCTTTTCCTTGCCAATATCTCTCTTTTGCAAAGAGCTGCTCATTGGAAAATTCAGGGCTATGTCGTGTAGATGATGGCCTAACAGGAGGCTTTAAAATTTTCTTTCTAGTGTCCTTCGTTTGGGAGAAAAATGCAAAGGTACAAGACAGCTTTTCCTTGCCAATATCTCTCTTTTGCAAAGAGCTACGCATTGGAAAATTCAGGGCTATGTCGTGTAGATGATGGTCTAACAGGAGGCTTTAAAATTTTCTTTCTAGTGTCCTTCGTTTGGGAGAAAAATGCAATGGTACAAGACAGCTTTTCCTTGCCAATATCTCTCGTTTGCAAAGAGCTGCGCATTGGAAAATTCAGGGCTATATCGTGTAGATGATGGCCTAACAGGAGGCTTTAAAATTTTAATTCTAGTGTCCTTCGTTTGGGAGAAAAATGCAATGGTACAAGACAGCTTTTCCTTGCCAATATCTCTCTTTTGCAAAGAGCTGCGCTTTGGAAAATTCAGGGCTATGTCGTGTAGATGATGGTCTAACAGGAGGCTTTAAAATTTTCTTTCTAGTGTCCTTCGTTTGGGAGAAAAATGCAATGGTACAAGACAGCTTTTCCTTGCCAATATCTCTCTTTTGCAAAGAGCTGCGCATTGGAAAATTCAGGGCTATGTCGTGTAGATGATGGCCTAACAGGAGGCTTTAACATTTTCTTTCTAGTGTCCTTCGTTTGGGAGAAAAATGCAATGGTACAAGACAGCTTTTCCTTGCCAATATCTCTCTTTTGCAAAGAGCTGCGCATTGGAAAATTCAGGGCTATGTCGTGTAGATGATGGTCTAACAGGAGGCTTTAAAATTTTCTTTCTAGTGTCCTTCGTTTGGGAGAAAAATGCAATGGTACAAGACAGCTTTTCCTTGCCAATATCTTTCTTTTGCAAAGAGCTGCGCATTGGAAAATTCAGGGCTATGTCGTGTAGATGATGGCCTAACAGGAGGCTTTAAAATTTTCTTTCTAGTGTCCTTCGTTTGGGAGAAAAATGCAAAGGTACAAGACAGCTTTTCCTTGCCAATATCTCTCGTTTGCAAAGAGCTGCGCATTGGAAAATTCAGGGCTATATCGTGTAGATGATGGCCTAACAAGAGGCTTTAAAATTTTAATTCTAGTGTCCTTCGTTTGGGAGAAAAATGCAAAGGTACAAGACAGCTTTTCCTTGCCAATATCTCTCTTTTGCAAAGAGCTGCGCATTGGAAAATTCAGGGCTATGTCGTGTAGATGATGGCCTAACAGGAGGCTTTAAAATTTTCTTTCTAGTGTCCTTCGTTTGGGAGAAAAATGCAAAGGTACAAGACAGCTTTTCCTTGCCAATATCTCTCTTTTGCAAAGAGCTGCGCATTGGAAAATTCAGGGCTATATCGTGTAGATGATAGCCTAACAGGAGGCTTTAAAATTTTAATTCTAGTGTCCTTCGTTTGGGAGAAAAATGCAATGGTACAAGAAAGCTTTTCCTTGCCAATATCTCTCTTTTGCAAAGAGCTGCGCATTGGAAAATTCAGGGCTATGTCGTGTAGATGATGGCCTAACAGGAGGCTTTAAAATTTTCTTTCTAGTGTCCTTCGTTTGGGAGAAAAATGCAATGGTACAAGACAGCTTTTCCTTGCCAATATCTCTCGTTTGCAAAGAGCTGCGCATTGGAAAATTCAGGGCTATATCGTGTAGATGATGGCCTAACAGGAGGCTTTAAAATTTTAATTCTAGTGTCCTTCGTTTGGGAGAAAAATGCAATGGTACAAGACAGCTTTTCCTTGCCAATATCTCTCTTTTGCAAAGAGCTGCGCTTTGGAAAATTCAGGGCTATGTCGTGTAGATGATGGTCTAACAGGAGGCTTTAAAATTTTCTTTCTAGTGTCCTTCATTTGGGAGAAAAATGCAATGGTACAAGACAGCTTTTCCTTGCCAATATCTCTCTTTTGCAAAGAGCTGCGCATTGGAAAATTCAGGGCTATGTCGTGTAGATGATGGCCTAACAGGAGGCTTTAACATTTTCTTTCTAGTGTCCTTCGTTTGGGAGAAAAATGCAATGGTACAAGACAGCTTTTCCTTGCCAATATCTCTCTTTTGCAAAGAGCTGCGCATTGGAAAATTCAGGGCTATGTCGTGTAGATGATGGTCTAACAGGAGGCTTTAAAATTTTCTTTCTAGTGTCCTTCGTTTGGGAGAAAAATGCAATGGTACAAGACAGCTTTTCCTTGCCAATATCTTTCTTTTGCAAAGAGCTGCGCATTGGAAAATTCAGGGCTATGTCGTGTAGATGATGGCCTAACAGGAGGCTTTAAAATTTTCTTTCTAGTGTCCTTCGTTTGGGAGAAAAATGCAAAGGTACAAGACAGCTTTTCCTTGCCAATATCTCTCGTTTGCAAAGAGCTGCGCATTGGAAAATTCAGGGCTATATCGTGTAGATGATGGCCTAACAAGAGGCTTTAAAATTTTAATTCTAGTGTCCTTCGTTTGGGAGAAAAATGCAAAGGTACAAGACAGCTTTTCCTTGCCAATATCTCTCTTTTGCAAAGAGCTGCGCATTGGAAAATTCAGGGCTATGTCGTGTAGATGATGGCCTAACAGGAGGCTTTAAAATTTTCTTTCTAGTGTCCTTCGTTTGGGAGAAAAATGCAAAGGTACAAGACAGCTTTTCCTTGCCAATATCTCTCTTTTGCAAAGAGCTGCGCATTGGAAAATTCAGGGCTATATCGAGTAGATGATGGCCTAACAGGAGGCTTTAAAATTTTAATTCTAGTGTCCTTCGTTTGGGAGAAAAATGCAATGGTACAAGAAAGCTTTTCCTTGCCAATATCTCTCTTTTGCAAAGAGCTGCGCATTGGAAAATTCAGGGCTATGTCGTGTAGATGATGGCCTAACAGGAGGCTTTAAAATTTTCTTTCTAGTGTCCTTCGTTTGGGAGAAAAATGCAAAGGTACAAGACAGCTTTTCCTTGCCAATATCTCTCTTTTGCAAAGAGCTACGCATTGGAAAATTCAGGGCTATGTCGTGTAGATGATGGCCTAACAGGAGGCTTTAACATTTTCTTTCTAGTGTCCTTCGTTTGGGAGAAAAATGCAATGGTACAAGACAGCTTTTCCTTGCCAATATCTCTCTTTTGCAAAGAGCTGCGCATTGGAAAATTCAGGGCTATGTCGTGTAGATGATGGTCTAACAGGAGGCTTTAAAATTTTCTTTCTAGTGTCCTTCGTTTGGGAGAAAAATGCAATGGTACAAGACAGCTTTTCCTTGCCAATATCTTTCTTTTGCAAAGAGCTGCGCATTGGAAAATTCAGGGCTATGTCGTGTAGATGATGGCCTAACAGGAGGCTTTAAAATTTTCTTTCTAGTGTCCTTCGTTTGGGAGAAAAATGCAAAGGTACAAGACAGCTTTTCCTTGCCAATATCTCTCGTTTGCAAAGAGCTGCGCATTGGAAAATTCAGGGCTATATCGTGTAGATGATGGCCTAACAAGAGGCTTTAAAATTTTAATTCTAGTGTCCTTCGTTTGGGAGAAAAATGCAAAGGTACAAGACAGCTTTTCCTTGCCAATATCTCTCTTTTGCAAAGAGCTGCGCATTGGAAAATTCAGGGCTATGTCGTGTAGATGATGGCCTAACAGGAGGCTTTAAAATTTTCTTTCTAGTGTCCTTCGTTTGGGAGAAAAATGCAAAGGTACAAGACAGCTTTTCCTTGCCAATATCTCTCTTTTGCAAAGAGCTGCGCATTGGAAAATTCAGGGCTATATCGTGTAGATGATAGCCTAACAGGAGGCTTTAAAATTTTAATTCTAGTGTCCTTCGTTTGGGAGAAAAATGCAATGGTACAAGAAAGCTTTTCCTTGCCAATATCTCTCTTTTGCAAAGAGCTGCGCATTGGAAAATTCAGGGCTATGTCGTGTAGATGATGGCCTAACAGGAGGCTTTAAAATTTTCTTTCTAGTGTCCTTCGTTTGGGAGAAAAATGCAATGGTACAAGACAGCTTTTCCTTGCCAATATCTCTCGTTTGCAAAGAGCTGCGCATTGGAAAATTCAGGGCTATATCGTGTAGATGATGGCCTAACAGGAGGCTTTAAATTTTTAATTCTAGTGTCCTTCGTTTGGGAGAAAAATGCAATGGTACAAGACAGCTTTTCCTTGCCAATATCTCTCTTTTGCAAAGAGCTGCGCTTTGGAAAATTCAGGGCTATGTCGTGTAGATGATGGTCTAACAGGAGGCTTTAAAATTTTCTTTCTAGTGTCCTTCGTTTGGGAGAAAAATGCAATGGTACAAGACAGCTTTTCCTTGCCAATATCTCTCTTTTGCAAAGAGCTGCGCATTGGAAAATTCAGGGCTATGTCGTGTAGATGATGGCCTAACAGGAGGCTTTAACATTTTCTTTCTAGTGTCCTTCGTTTGGGAGAAAAATGCAATGGTACAAGACAGCTTTTCCTTGCCAATATCTCTCTTTTGCAAAGAGCTGCGCATTGGAAAATTCAGGGCTATGTCGTGTAGATGATGGTCTAACAGGAGGCTTTAAAATTTTCTTTCTAGTGTCCTTCGTTTGGGAGAAAAATGCAATGGTACAAGACAGCTTTTCCTTGCCAATATCTTTCTTTTGCAAAGAGCTGCGCATTGGAAAATTCAGGGCTATGTCGTGTAGATGATGGCCTAACAGGAGGCTTTAAAATTTTCTTTCTAGTGTCCTTCGTTTGGGAGAAAAATGCAAAGGTACAAGACAGCTTTTCCTTGCCAATATCTCTCGTTTGCAAAGAGCTGCGCATTGGAAAATTCAGGGCTATATCGTGTAGATGATGGCCTAACAAGAGGCTTTAAAATTTTAATTCTAGTGTCCTTCGTTTGGGAGAAAAATGCAAAGGTACAAGACAGCTTTTCCTTGCCAATATCTCTCTTTTGCAAAGAGCTGCGCATTGGAAAATTCAGGGCTATGTCGTGTAGATGATGGCCTAACAGGAGGCTTTAAAATTTTCTTTCTAGTGTCCTTCGTTTGGGAGAAAAATGCAAAGGTACAAGACAGCTTTTCCTTGCCAATATCTCTCTTTTGCAAAGAGCTGCGCATTGGAAAATTCAGGGCTATATCGTGTAGATGATAGCCTAACAGGAGGCTTTAAAATTTTAATTCTAGTGTCCTTCGTTTGGGAGAAAAATGCAATGGTACAAGAAAGCTTTTCCTTGCCAATATCTCTCTTTTGCAAAGAGCTGCGCATTGGAAAATTCAGGGCTATGTCGTGTAGATGATGGCCTAACAGGAGGCTTTAAAATTTTCTTTCTAGTGTCCTTCGTTTGGGAGAAAAATGCAAAGGTACAAGACAGCTTTTCCTTGCCAATATCTCTCTTTTGCAAAGAGCTACGCATTGGAAAATTCAGGGCTATGTCGTGTAGATGATGGCCTAACAGGAGGCTTTAAAATTTTCTTTCTAGTGTCCTTCGTTTGGGAGAAAAATGCAAAGGTACAAGACAGCTTTTCCTTGCCAATATCTCTCTTTTGCAAAGAGCTACGCATTGGAAAATTCAGGGCTATGTCGTGTAGATGATGGCCTAACAGGAGGCTTTAAAATTTTCTTTCTACTGTCCTTCGATTGGGAGAAAAATGCAAAGGTACAAGACAGCTTTTCCTTGCCAATATCTCTCGTTTGCAAAGAGCTGCGCATTGGAAAATTCAGGGCTATATCGAGTAGATGATGGCCTAACAGGAGGCTTTAAAATTTTAATTCTAGTGTCCTTCGTTTGGGAGAAAAATGCAATGGTACAAGAAAGCTTTTCCTTGCCAATATCTCTCTTTTGCAAAGAGCTGCGCATTGGAAAATTCAGGGCTATGTCGTGTAGATGATGGCCTAACAGGAGGCTTTAAAATTTTCTTTCTAGTGTCCTTCGTTTGGGAGAAAAATGCAAAGGTACAAGACAGCTTTTCCTTGCCAATATCTCTCTTTTGCAAAGAGCTACGCATTGGAAAATCCAGGGCTATGTCGTGTAGATGATGGTCTAACAGGAGGCTTTAAAATTTTCTTTCTAGTGTCCTTCGTTTGGGAGAAAAATGCAATGGTACAAGACAGCTTTTCCTTGCCAATATCTCTCTTTTGCAAAGAGCTGCGCATTGGAAAATTCAGGGCTATGTCGTGTAGATGATGGCCTTAACAGGAGGCTTTAAAATTTTCTTTCTAGTGTCCTTCGTTTGGGAGAAAAATGCAATGGTACAAGACAGCTTTTCCTTGCCAATATCTCTCTTTTGCAAAGAGCTGCGCATTGGAAAATTCAGGGATATGTCGTGTAGATGATGGCCTAACAGGAGGCTTTAAAATTTTCTTTCTAGTGTCCTTCGTTTGGGAGAAAAATGCAAAGGTACAAGACAGCTTTTCCTTGCCAATATCTCTCGTTTGCAAAGAGCTGCGCATTGGAAAATTCAGGGCTATATCGTGTAGATGATGGCCTAACAGGAGGCTTTAAAATTTTAATTCTAGTGTCCTTCGTTTGGGAGAAAAATGCAAAGGTACAAGACAGCTTTTCCTTGCCAATATCTCTCTTTTGCAAAGAGCTGCGCATTGGAAAATTCATGGCTATGCGGTGTAGATGATGGTCTAACAGGAGGCTTTAAAATTTTAATTCTAGTGTCCTTCGTTTGGGAGAAAAATGCAATGGTACAAGAAAGCTTTTCCTTGCCAATATCTCTCTTTTGCAAAGAGCTGCGCATTGGAAAATTCAGGGCTATGTCGTGTAGATGATGGCCTAACAGGAGGCTTTAAAATTTTCTTTCTAGTGTCCTTCGTTTGGGAGAAAAATGCAAAGGTACAAGACAGCTTTTCCTTGCCAATATCTCTCTTTTGCAAAGAGCTGCGCATTGGAAAATTCAGGGCTATATCGTGTAGATGATGGCCTAACAGGAGGCTTTAAAATTTTAATTCTAGTGTCCTTCGTTTGGGAGAAAAATGCAATGGTACAAGAAAGCTTTTCCTTGCCAATATCTCTCTTTTGCAAAGAGCTGCGCATTGGAAAATTCAGGGCTATGTCGTGTAGATGATGGCCTAACAGGAGGCTTTAAAATTTTCTTTCTAGTGTCCTTCGTTTGGGAGAAAAATGCAAAGGTACAAGACAGCTTTTCCTTGCCAATATCTCTCTTTTGCAAAGAGCTACGCATTGGAAAATTCAGGGCTATGTCGTGTAGATGATGGTCTAACAGGAGGCTTTAAAATTTTCTTTCTACTGTCCTTCGATTGGGAGAAAAATGCAAAGGTACAAGACAGCTTTTCCTTGCCAATATCTCTCGTTTGCAAAGAGCTGCGCATTGGAAAATTCAGGGCTATATCGAGTAGATGATGGCCTAACAGGAGGCTTTAAAATTTTAATTCTAGTGTCCTTCGTTTGGGAGAAAAATGCAATGGTACAAGAAAGCTTTTCCTTGCCAATATCTCTCTTTTGCAAAGAGCTGCGCATTGGAAAATTCAGGGCTATGTCGTGTAGATGATGGCCTAACAGGAGGCTTTAAAATTTTCTTTCTAGTGTCCTTCGTTTGGGAGAAAAATGCAAAGGTACAAGACAGCTTTTCCTTGCCAATATCTCTCTTTTGCAAAGAGCTACGCATTGGAAAATTCAGGGCTATGTCGTGTAGATGATGGTCTAACAGGAGGCTTTAAAATTTTCTTTCTAGTGTCCTTCGTTTGGGAGAAAAATGCAATGGTACAAGACAGCTTTTCCTTGCCAATATCTCTCTTTTGCAAAGAGCTGCGCATTGGAAAATTCAGGGCTATGTCGTGTAGATGATGGCCTTAACAGGAGGCTTTAAAATTTTCTTTCTAGTGTCCTTCGTTTGGGAGAAAAATGCAATGGTACAAGACAGCTTTTCCTTGCCATTATCTCTCTTTTGCAAAGAGCTGCGCATTGGAAAATTCAGGGATATGTCGTGTAGATGATGGCCTAACAGGAGGCTTTAAAATTTTCTTTCTAGTGTCCTTCGTTTGGGAGAAAAATGCAAAGGTACAAGACAGCTTTTCCTTGCCAATATCTCTCGTTTGCAAAGAGCTGCGCATTGGAAAATTCAGGGCTATATCGTGTAGATGATGGCCTAACAGGAGGCTTTAAAATTTTAATTCTAGTGTCCTTCGTTTGGGAGAAAAATGCAAAGGTACAAGACAGCTTTTCCTTGCCAATATCTCTCTTTTGCAAAGAGCTGCGCATTGGAAAATTCATGGCTATGCGGTGTAGATGATGGTCTAACAGGAGGCTTTAAAATTTTAATTCTAGTGTCCTTCGTTTGGGAGAAAAATGCAATGGTACAAGAAAGCTTTTCCTTGCCAATATCTCTCTTTTGCAAAGAGCTGCGCATTGGAAAATTCAGGGCTATGTCGTGTAGATGATGGCCTAACAGGAGGCTTTAAAATTTTCTTTCTAGTGTCCTTCGTTTGGGAGAAAAATGCAAAGGTACAAGACAGCTTTTCCTTGCCAATATCTCTCTTTTGCAAAGAGCTGCGCATTGGAAAATTCAGGGCTATATCGTGTAGATGATGGCCTAACAGGAGGCTTTAAAATTTTAATTCTAGTGTCCTTCGTTTGGGAGAAAAATGCAATGGTACAAGAAAGCTTTTCCTTGCCAATATCTCTCTTTTGCAAAGAGCTGCGCATTGGAAAATTCAGGGCTATGTCGTGTAGATGATGGCCTAACAGGAGGCTTTAAAATTTTCTTTCTAGTGTCCTTCGTTTGGGAGAAAAATGCAAAGGTACAAGACAGCTTTTCCTTGCCAATATCTCTCTTTTGCAAAGAGCTACGCATTGGAAAATTCAGGGCTATGTCGTGTAGATGATGGTCTAACAGGAGGCTTTAAAATTTTCTTTCTAGTGTCCTTCGTTTGGGAGAAAAATGCAATGGTACAAGACAGCTTTTCCTTGCCAATATCTCTCTTTTGCAAAGAGCTGCGCATTGGAAAATTCAGGGCTATGTCGTGTAGATGATGGCCTTAACAGGAGGCTTTAAAATTTTCTTTCTAGTGTCCTTCGTTTGGGAGAAAAATGCAAAGGTACAAGACAGCTTTTCCTTGCCAATATCTCTCGTTTGCAAGGAGCTGCGCATTGGAAAATTCAGGGCTATATCGTGTAGATGATGGCCTAACAGGAGGCTTTAAAATTTTAATTCTAGTGTCCTTCGTTTGGGAGAAAAATGCAATGGTACAAGACAGCTTTTCCTTGCCAATATCTCTCTTTTGCAAAGAGCTGCGCATTGAAAAATTCAGGGCTATGTCGTGTAGATGATGGTCTAACAGGAGGCTTTAACATTTTCTTTCTAGTGTCCTTCGTTTGGGAGAAAAATGCAATGGTACAAGACAGCTTTTCCTTGCCAATATCTCTCTTTTGCAAAGAGCTGCGCATTGGAAAATTCAGGGCTATGTCGTGTAGATGATGGCCTAACAGGAGGCTTTAAAATTTTCTTTCTAGTGTCCTTCGTTTGGGAGAAAAATGCAAAGGTACAAGACAGCTTTTCCTTGCCAATATCTCTCTTTTGCAAAGAGCTACGCATTGGAAAATTCAGGGCTATGTCGTGTAGATGATGGCCTAACAGGAGGCTTTAAAATTTTCTTTCTACTGTCCTTCGATTGGGAGAAAAATGCAAAGGTACAAGACAGCTTTTCCTTGCCAATATCTCTCGTTTGCAAAGAGCTGCGCATTGGAAAATTCAGGGCTATATCGAGTAGATGATGGCCTAACAGGAGGCTTTAAAATTTTAATTCTAGTGTCCTTCGTTTGGGAGAAAAATGCAATGGTACAAGAAAGCTTTTCCTTGCCAATATCTCTCTTTTGCAAAGAGCTGCGCATTGGAAAATTCAGGGCTATGTCGTGTAGATGATGGCCTAACAGGAGGCTTTAAAATTTTCTTTCTAGTGTCCTTCGTTTGGGAGAAAAATGCAAAGGTACAAGACAGCTTTTCCTTGCCAATATCTCTCTTTTGCAAAGAGCTACGCATTGGAAAATTCAGGGCTATGTCGTGTAGATGATGGTCTAACAGGAGGCTTTAAAATTTTCTTTCTAGTGTCCTTCGTTTGGGAGAAAAATGCAATGGTACAAGACAGCTTTTCCTTGCCAATATCTCTCTTTTGCAAAGAGCTGCGCATTGGAAAATTCAGGGCTATGTCGTGTAGATGATGGCCTTAACAGGAGGCTTTAAAATTTTCTTTCTAGTGTCCTTCGTTTGGGAGAAAAATGCAATGGTACAAGACAGCTTTTCCTTGCCAATATCTCTCTTTTGCAAAGAGCTGCGCATTGGAAAATTCAGGGATATGTCGTGTAGATGATGGCCTAACAGGAGGCTTTAAAATTTTCTTTCTAGTGTCCTTCGTTTGGGAGAAAAATGCAAAGGTACAAGACAGCTTTTCCTTGCCAATATCTCTCGTTTGCAAAGAGCTGCGCATTGGAAAATTCAGGGCTATATCGTGTAGATGATGGCCTAACAGGAGGCTTTAAAATTTTAATTCTAGTGTCCTTCGTTTGGGAGAAAAATGCAAAGGTACAAGACAGCTTTTCCTTGCCAATATCTCTCTTTTGCAAAGAGCTGCGCATTGGAAAATTCATGGCTATGCGGTGTAGATGATGGTCTAACAGGAGGCTTTAAAATTTTAATTCTAGTGTCCTTCGTTTGGGAGAAAAATGCAAAGGTACAAGACAGCTTTTCCTTGCCAATATCTCTCTTTTGCAAAGAGCTGCGCATTGGAAAATTCAGGGCTATATCGTGTAGATGATGGCCTAACAGGAGGCTTTAAAATTTTAATTCTAGTGTCCTTCGTTTGGGAGAAAAATGCAATGGTACAAGAAAGCTTTTCCTTGCCAATATCTCTCTTTTGCAAAGAGCTGCGCATTGGAAAATTCAGGGCTATGTCGTGTAGATGATGGCCTAACAGGAGGCTTTAAAATTTTCTTTCTAGTGTCCTTCGTTTGGGAGAAAAATGCAAAGGTACAAGACAGCTTTTCCTTGCCAATATCTCTCTTTTGCAAAGAGCTACGCATTGGAAAATTCAGGGCTATGTCGTGTAGATGATGGTCTAACAGGAGGCTTTAAAATTTTCTTTCTAGTGTCCTTCGTTTGGGAGAAAAATGCAATGGTACAAGACAGCTTTTCCTTGCCAATATCTCTCTTTTGCAAAGAGCTGCGCATTGGAAAATTCAGGGCTATGTCGTGTAGATGATGGCCTTAACAGGAGGCTTTAAAATTTTCTTTCTAGTGTCCTTCGTTTGGGAGAAAAATGCAAAGGTACAAGACAGCTTTTCCTTGCCAATATCTCTCGTTTGCAAGGAGCTGCGCATTGGAAAATTCAGGGCTATATCGTGTAGATGATGGCCTAACAGGAGGCTTTAAAATTTTAATTCTAGTGTCCTTCGTTTGGGAGAAAAATGCAATGGTACAAGACAGCTTTTCCTTGCCAATATCTCTCTTTTGCAAAGAGCTGCGCATTGAAAAATTCAGGGCTATGTCGTGTAGATGATGGTCTAACAGGAGGCTTTAACATTTTCTTTCTAGTGTCCTTCGTTTGGGAGAAAAATGCAATGGTACAAGACAGCTTTTCCTTGCCAATATCTCTCTTTTGCAAAGAGCTGCGCATTGGAAAATTCAGGGCTATGTCGTGTAGATGATGGCCTAACAGGAGGCTTTAAAATTTTCTTTCTAGTGTCCTTCGTTTGGGAGAAAAATGCAAAGGTACAAGACAGCTTTTCCTTGCCAATATCTCTCTTTTGCAAAGAGCTGCGCATTGGAAAATTCAGGGCTATATCGTGTAGATGATGGCCTAACAGGAGGCTTTAAAATTTTAATTCTAGTGTCCTTCGTTTGGGAGAAAAATGCAAAGGTACAAGACAGCTTTTCCTTGCCAATATCTCTCTTTTGCAAAGAGCTGCGCATTGGAAAATTCATGGCTATGCCGTGTAGATGATGGTCTAACAGGAGGCTTTAAAATGTTCTTTCTAGTGTCCTTCGTTTGGGAGAAAAATGCAAAGGTACAAGACAGCTTTTCCTTGCCAATATCTCTCGTTTGCAAAGAGCTGCGCATTGGAAAATTCAGGGCTATATCGTGTAGATGATGGCCTAACAGGAGGCTTTAAAATTTTAATTCTAGTGTCCTTCGTTTGGGAGAAAAATGCAATGGTACAAGACAGCTTTTCCTTGCCAATATCTCTCTTTTGCAAAGAGCTGCGCTTTGGAAAATTCAGGGCTATGCCGTGTAGATGATGGTCTAACAGGATGCTTTAAAATTTTAATTCTAGTGTCCTTCGTTTAGGAGAAAAATGCAATGGTACAAGAAAGCTTTTCCTTGCCAATATCTCTCTTTTGCAAAGAGCTGCGCATTGGAAAATTCAGGGCTATGTCGTGTAGATGATGGCCTAACAGGAGGCTTTAAAATTTTCTTTCTAGTGTCCTTCGTTTGGGAGAAAAATGCAAAGGTACAAGACAGCTTTTCCTTGCCAATATCTCTCTTTTGCAAAGAGCTGCGCATTGGAAAATTCAGGGCTATATCGTGTAGATGATGGCCTAACAGGAGGCTTTAAAATTTTAATTCTAGTGTCCTTCGTTTGGGAGAAAAATGCAATGGTACAAGAAAGCTTTTCCTTGCCAATATCTCTCTTTTGCAAAGAGCTGCGCATTGGAAAATTCAGGGCTATGTCGTGTAGATGATGGCCTAACAGGAGGCTTTAAAATTTTCTTTCTAGTGTCCTTCGTTTGGGAGAAAAATGCAAAGGTACAAGACAGCTTTTCCTTGCCAATATCTCTCTTTTGCAAAGAGCTACGCATTGGAAAATTCAGGGCTATGTCGTGTAGATGATGGTCTAACAGGAGGCTTTAAAATTTTCTTTCTAGTGTCCTTCGTTTGGGAGAAAAATGCAATGGTACAAGACAGCTTTTCCTTGCCAATATCTCTCGTTTGCAAAGAGCTGCGCATTGGAAAATTCAGGGCTATATCGTGTAGATGATGGCCTAACAGGAGGCTTTAAAATTTTAATTCTAGTGTCCTTCGTTTGGGAGAAAAATGCAATGGTACAAGACAGCTTTTCCTTGCCAATATCTCTCTTTTGCAAAGAGCTGCGCTTTGGAAAATTCAGGGCTATGTCGTGTAGATGATGGTCTAACAGGAGGCTTTAAAATTTTCTTTCTAGTGTCCTTCGTTTGGGAGAAAAATGCAATGGTACAAGACAGCTTTTCCTTGCCAATATCTCTCTTTTGCAAAGAGCTGCGCATTGGAAAATTCAGGGCTATGTCGTGTAGATGATGGCCTAACAGGAGGCTTTAACATTTTCTTTCTAGTGTCCTTCGTTTGGGAGAAAAATGCAATGGTACAAGACAGCTTTTCCTTGCCAATATCTCTCTTTTGCAAAGAGCTGCGCATTGGAAAATTCAGGGCTATGTCGTGTAGATGATGGTCTAACAGGAGGCTTTAAAATTTTCTTTCTAGTGTCCTTCGTTTGGGAGAAAAATGCAATGGTACAAGACAGCTTTTCCTTGCCAATATCTTTCTTTTGCAAAGAGCTGCGCATTGGAAAATTCAGGGCTATGTCGTGTAGATGATGGCCTAACAGGAGGCTTTAAAATTTTCTTTCTAGTGTCCTTCGTTTGGGAGAAAAATGCAAAGGTACAAGACAGCTTTTCCTTGCCAATATCTCTCGTTTGCAAAGAGCTGCGCATTGGAAAATTCAGGGCTATATCGTGTAGATGATGGCCTAACAAGAGGCTTTAAAATTTTAATTCTAGTGTCCTTCGTTTGGGAGAAAAATGCAAAGGTACAAGACAGCTTTTCCTTGCCAATATCTCTCTTTTGCAAAGAGCTGCGCATTGGAAAATTCAGGGCTATGTCGTGTAGATGATGGCCTAACAGGAGGCTTTAAAATTTTCTTTCTAGTGTCCTTCGTTTGGGAGAAAAATGCAAAGGTACAAGACAGCTTTTCCTTGCCAATATCTCTCTTTTGCAAAGAGCTGCGCTTTGGAAAATTCAGGGCTATGTCGTGTAGATGATGGTCTAACAGGAGGCTTTAAAATTTTCTTTCTAGTGTCCTTCGTTTGGGAGAAAAATGCAATGGTACAAGACAGCTTTTCCTTGCCAATATCTCTCTTTTGCAAAGAGCTGCGCATTGGAAAATTCAGGGCTATGTCGTGTAGATGATGGCCTAACAGGAGGCTTTAACATTTTCTTTCTAGTGTCCTTCGTTTGGGAGAAAAATGCAATGGTACAAGACAGCTTTTCCTTGCCAATATCTCTCTTTTGCAAAGAGCTGCGCATTGGAAAATTCAGGGCTATGTCGTGTAGATGATGGTCTAACAGGAGGCTTTAAAATTTTCTTTCTAGTGTCCTTCGTTTGGGAGAAAAATGCAATGGTACAAGACAGCTTTTCCTTGCCAATATCTTTCTTTTGCAAAGAGCTGCGCATTGGAAAATTCAGGGCTATGTCGTGTAGATGATGGCCTAACAGGAGGCTTTAAAATTTTCTTTCTAGTGTCCTTCGTTTGGGAGAAAAATGCAAAGGTACAAGACAGCTTTTCCTTGCCAATATCTCTCTTTTGCAAAGAGCTGCGCATTGGAAAATTCAGGGCTATGTCGTGTAGATGATGGCCTAACAGGAGGCTTTAAAATTTTCTTTCTAGTGTCCTTCGTTTGGGAGAAAAATGCAAAGGTACAAGACAGCTTTTCCTTGCCAATATCTCTCTTTTGCAAAGAGCTGCGCATTGGAAAATTCAGGGCTATATCGTGTAGATGATAGCCTAACAGGAGGCTTTAAAATTTTAATTCTAGTGTCCTTCGTTTGGGAGAAAAATGCAATGGTACAAGAAAGCTTTTCCTTGCCAATATCTCTCTTTTGCAAAGAGCTGCGCATTGGAAAATTCAGGGCTATGTCGTGTAGATGATGGCCTAACAGGAGGCTTTAAAATTTTCTTTCTAGTGTCCTTCGTTTGGGAGAAAAATGCAATGGTACAAGACAGCTTTTCCTTGCCAATATCTCTCGTTTGCAAAGAGCTGCGCATTGGAAAATTCAGGGCTATATCGTGTAGATGATGGCCTAACAGGAGGCTTTAAAATTTTAATTCTAGTGTCCTTCGTTTGGGAGAAAAATGCAATGGTACAAGACAGCTTTTCCTTGCCAATATCTCTCTTTTGCAAAGAGCTGCGCTTTGGAAAATTCAGGGCTATGTCGTGTAGATGATGGTCTAACAGGAGGCTTTAAAATTTTCTTTCTAGTGTCCTTCGTTTGGGAGAAAAATGCAATGGTACAAGACAGCTTTTCCTTGCCAATATCTCTCTTTTGCAAAGAGCTGCGCATTGGAAAATTCAGGGCTATGTCGTGTAGATGATGGCCTAACAGGAGGCTTTAACATTTTCTTTCTAGTGTCCTTCGTTTGGGAGAAAAATGCAATGGTACAAGACAGCTTTTCCTTGCCAATATCTCTCTTTTGCAAAGAGCTGCGCATTGGAAAATTCAGGGCTATGTCGTGTAGATGATGGTCTAACAGGAGGCTTTAAAATTTTCTTTCTAGTGTCCTTCGTTTGGGAGAAAAATGCAATGGTACAAGACAGCTTTTCCTTGCCAATATCTTTCTTTTGCAAAGAGCTGCGCATTGGAAAATTCAGGGCTATGTCGTGTAGATGATGGCCTAACAGGAGGCTTTAAAATTTTCTTTCTAGTGTCCTTCGTTTGGGAGAAAAATGCAAAGGTACAAGACAGCTTTTCCTTGCCAATATCTCTCGTTTGCAAAGAGCTGCGCATTGGAAAATTCAGGGCTATATCGTGTAGATGATGGCCTAACAAGAGGCTTTAAAATTTTAATTCTAGTGTCCTTCGTTTGGGAGAAAAATGCAAAGGTACAAGACAGCTTTTCCTTGCCAATATCTCTCTTTTGCAAAGAGCTGCGCATTGGAAAATTCAGGGCTATGTCGTGTAGATGATGGCCTAACAGGAGGCTTTAAAATTTTCTTTCTAGTGTCCTTCGTTTGGGAGAAAAATGCAAAGGTACAAGACAGCTTTTCCTTGCCAATATCTCTCTTTTGCAAAGAGCTGCGCATTGGAAAATTCAGGGCTATATCGTGTAGATGATAGCCTAACAGGAGGCTTTAAAATTTTAATTCTAGTGTCCTTCGTTTGGGAGAAAAATGCAATGGTACAAGAAAGCTTTTCCTTGCCAATATCTCTCTTTTGCAAAGAGCTGCGCATTGGAAAATTCAGGGCTATGTCGTGTAGATGATGGCCTAACAGGAGGCTTTAAAATTTTCTTTCTAGTGTCCTTCGTTTGGGAGAAAAATGCAAAGGTACAAGACAGCTTTTCCTTGCCAATATCTCTCTTTTGCAAAGAGCTACGCATTGGAAAATTCAGGGCTATGTCGTGTAGATGATGGCCTAACAGGAGGCTTTAAAATTTTCTTTCTAGTGTCCTTCGTTTGGGAGAAAAATGCAAAGGTACAAGACAGCTTTTCCTTGCCAATATCTCTCTTTTGCAAAGAGCTACGCATTGGAAAATTCAGGGCTATGTCGTGTAGATGATGGCCTAACAGGAGGCTTTAAAATTTTCTTTCTACTGTCCTTCGATTGGGAGAAAAATGCAAAGGTACAAGACAGCTTTTCCTTGCCAATATCTCTCGTTTGCAAAGAGCTGCGCATTGGAAAATTCAGGGCTATATCGAGTAGATGATGGCCTAACAGGAGGCTTTAAAATTTTAATTCTAGTGTCCTTCGTTTGGGAGAAAAATGCAATGGTACAAGACAGCTTTTCCTTGCCAATATCTCTCTTTTGCAAAGAGCTGCGCTTTGGAAAATTCAGGGCTATGTCGTGTAGATGATGGTCTAACAGGAGGCTTTAAAATTTTCTTTCTTGTGTCCTTCGTTTGGGAGAAAAATGCAATGGTACAAGACAGCTTTTCCTTGCCAATATCTCTCTTTTACAAAGAGCTGCGCATTGGAAAATTCAGGGCTATGTCGTGTAGATGATGGCCTAACAGGAGGCTTTAACATTTTCTTTCTAGTGTCCTTCGTTTGGGAGAAAAATGCAATGGTACAAGACAGCTTTTCCTTGCCAATATCTCTCTTTTGCAAAGAGCTGCGCATTGGAAAATTCAGGGCTATGTCGTGTAGATGATGGTCTAACAGGAGGCTTTAAAATTTTCTTTCTAGTGTCCTTCGTTTGGGAGAAAAATGCAATGGTACAAGACAGCTTTTCCTTGCCAATATCTCTCTTTTGCAAAGAGCTGCGCATTGGAAAATTCAGGGCTATGTCGTGTAGATGATGGCCTAACAGGAGGCTTTAAAATTTTCTTTCTAGTGTCCTTCGTTTGGGAGAAAAATGCAAAGGTACAAGACAGCTTTTCCTTGCCAATATCTCTCGTTTGCAAAGAGCTGCGCATTGGAAAATTCAGGGCTATATCGTGTAGATGATGGCCTAACAGGAGGCTTTAAAATTTTAATTCTAGTGTCCTTCGTTTGGGAGAAAAATGCAAAGGTACAAGACAGCTTTTCCTTGCCAATATCTCTCTTTTGCAAAGAGCTGCGCATTGGAAAATTCAGGGCTATGTCGTGTAGTTGATGGCCTAACAGGAGGCTTTAAAATTTTCTTTCTAGTGTCCTTCGTTTGGGAGAAAAATGCAAAGGTACAAGACAGCTTTTCCTTGCCAATATCTCTCTTTTGCAAAGAGCTGCGCATTGGAAAATTCAGGGCTATATCGTGTAGATGATGGCCTAACAGGAGGCTTTAAAATTTTAATTCTAGTGTCCTTCGTTTGGGAGAAATATGCAATGGTACAAGAAAGCTTTTCCTTGCCAATATCTCTCTTTTGCAAAGAGCTGCGCATTGGAAAATTCAGGGCTATGTCGTGTAGATGATGGCCTAACAGGAGGCTTTAAAATTTTCTTTCTAGTGTCCTTCGTTTGGGAGAAAAATGCAAAGGTACAAGACAGCTTTTCCTTGCCAATATCTCTCTTTTGCAAAGAGCTACGCATTGGAAAATTCAGGGCTATGTCGTGTAGATGATGGTCTAACAGGAGGCTTTAAAATTTTCTTTCTAGTGTCCTTCGTTTGGGAGAAACATGCAATGGTACAAGACAGCTTTTCCTTGCCAATATCTCTCTTTTGCAAAGAGCTGCGCATTGGAAAATTCAGGGCTATGTCGTGTAGATGATGGTCTAACAGGGGGCTTTAAAATTTTCTTTCTAGTGTCCTTCGTTTGGGAGAAAAATGCAATGGTACAAGACAGCTTTTCCTTGCCAATATCTCTCTTTTGCAAAGAGCTGCGCATTGGAAAATTCAGGGCTATGTCGTGTAGATGATGGCCTAACAGGAGGCTTTAAAATTTTCTTTCTAGTGTCCTTCGATTGGGAGAAAAATGCAAAGGTACAAGACAGCTTTTCCTTGCCAATATCTCTCGTTTGCAAAGAGCTGCGCATTGGAAAATTCAGGGCTATATCGTGTAGATGATGGCCTAACAGGAGGCTTTAAAATTTTAATTCTAGTGTCCTTCGTTTGGGAGAAAAATGCAATGGTACAAGACAGCTTTTCCTTGCCAATATCTCTCTTTTGCAAAGAGCTGCGCTTTGGAAAATTCAGGGCTATGTCGTGTAGATGATGGTCTAACAGGAGGCTTTAAAATTTTCTTTCTAGTGTCCTTCGTTTGGGAGAAAAATGCAATGGTACAAGACAGCTTTTCCTTGCCAATATCTCTCTTTTGCAAAGAGCTGCGCATTGGAAAATTCAGGGCTATGTCGTGTAGATGATGGCCTAACAGGAGGCTTTAACATTTTCTTTCTAGTGTCCTTCGTTTGGGAGAAAAATGCAATGGTACAAGACAGCTTTTCCTTGCCAATATCTCTCTTTTGCAAAGAGCTGCGCATTGGAAAATTCAGGGCTATGTCGTGTAGATGATGGTCTAACAGGAGGCTTTAAAATTTTCTTTCTAGTGTCCTTCGTTTGGGAGAAAAATGCAATGGTACAAGACAGCTTTTCCTTGCCAATATCTCTCTTTTGCAAAGAGCTGCGCATTGGAAAATTCAGGGCTATGTCGTGTAGATGATGGCCTAACAGGAGGCTTTAAAATTTTCTTTCTAGTGTCCTTCGTTTGGGAGAAAAATGCAAAGGTACAAGACAGCTTTTCCTTGCCAATATCTCTCTTTTGCAAAGAGCTGCGCATTGGAAAATTCAGGGCTATATCGTGTAGATGATGGCCTAACAGGAGGCTTTAAAATTTTAATTCTAGTGTCCTTCGTTTGGGAGAAAAATGCAATGGTACAAGAAAGCTTTTCCTTGCCAATATCTCTCTTTTGCAAAGAGCTGCGCATTGGAAAATTCAGGGCTATGTCGTGTAGATGATGGCCTAACAGGAGGCTTTAAAATTTTCTTTCTAGTGTCCTTCGTTTGGGAGAAAAATGCAATGGTACAAGACAGCTTTTCCTTGCCAATATCTCTCTTTTGCAAAGAGCTGCGCATTGGAAAATTCAGGGCTATGTCGTGTAGATGATGGCCTAACAGGAGGCTTTAACATTTTCTTTCTAGTGTCCTTCGTTTGGGAGAAAAATGCAATGGTACAAGACAGCTTTTCCTTGCCAATATCTCTCTTTTGCAAAGAGCTGCGCATTGGAAAATTCAGGGCTATGTCGTGTAGATGATGGCCTAACAGGAGGCTTTAAAATTTTCTTTCTAGTGTCCTTCGTTTGGGAGAAAAATGCAAAGGTACAAGACAGCTTTTCCTTGCCAATATCTCTCGTTTGCAAAGAGCTGCGCATTGGAAAATTCAGGGCTATATCGTGTAGATGATGGCCTAACAGGAGGCTTTAAAATTTTAATTCTAGTGTCCTTCGTTTGGGAGAAAAATGCAAAGGTACAAGACAGCTTTTCCTTGCCAATATCTCTCTTTTGCAAAGAGCTGCGCATTGGAAAATTCATGGCTATGCCGTGTAGATGATGGTCTAACAGGAGGCTTTAAAATTTTAATTCTAGTGTCCTTCGTTTGGGAGAAAAATGCAATGGTACAAGAAAGCTTTTCCTTGCCAATATCTCTCTTTTGCAAAGAGCTGCGCATTGGAAAATTCAGGGCTATGTCGTGTAGATGATGGCCTAACAGGAGGCTTTAAAATTTTCTTTCTAGTGTCCTTCGTTTGGGAGAAAAATGCAAAGGTACAAGACAGCTTTTCCTTGCCAATATCTCTCTTTTGCAAAGAGCTGCGCATTGGAAAATTCAGGGCTATATCGTGTAGATGATGGCCTAACAGGAGGCTTTAAAATTTTAATTCGTGTCCTTCGTTTGGGAGAAAAATGCAATGGTACAAGAAAGCTTTTCCTTGCCAATATCTCTCTTTTGCAAAGAGCTGCGCATTGGAAAATTCAGGGCTATGTCGTGTAGATGATGGTCTAACAGGAGGCTTTAAAATGTTCTTTCTAGTGTCCTTCGTTTGGGAGAAAAATGCAAAGGTACAAGACAGCTTTTCCTTGCCAATATCTCTCGTTTGCAAAGAGCTGCGCATTGGAAAATTCAGGGCTATATCGTGTAGATGATGGCCTAACAGGAGGCTTTAAAATTTTAATTCTAGTGTCCTTCGTTTGGGAGAAAAATGCAAAGGTACAAGACAGCTTTTCCTTGCCAATATCTCTCGTTTGCAAAGAGCTGCGCATTGGAAAATTCAGGGCTATATCGTGTAGATGATGGCCTAACAGGAGGCTTTAAAATTTTAATTCTAGTGTCCTTCGTTTGGGAGAAAAATGCAAAGGTACAAGACAGCTTTTCCTTGCCAATATCTCTCTTTTGCAAAGAGCTGCGCATTGGAAAATTCATGGCTATGCCGTGTAGATGATGGTCTAACAGGAGGCTTTAAAATGTTCTTTCTAGTGTCCTTCGTTTGGGAGAAAAATGCAAAGGTACAAGACAGCTTTTCCTTGCCAATATCTCTCGTTTGCAAAGAGCTGCGCATTGGAAAATTCAGGGCTATATCGTGTAGATGATGGCCTAACAGGAGGCTTTAAAATTTTAATTCTAGTGTCCTTCGTTTGGGAGAAAAATGCAATGGTACAAGACAGCTTTTCCTTGCCAATATCTCTCTTTTGCAAAGAGCTGCGCATTGGAAAATTCAGGGCTATGTCGTGTAGATGGTGGCCTAACAGGAGGCTTTAAAATTTTCTTTCTAGTGTCCTTCGTTTGGGAGAAAAATGCAAAGGTACAAGACAGCTTTTCCTTGCCAATATCTCTCTTTTGCAAAGAGCTGCGCATTGGAAAATTCAGGGCTATATCGTGTAGATGATGGCCTAACAGGAGGCTTTAAAATTTTAATTCTAGTGTCCTTCGTTTGGGAGAAAAATGCAATGGTACAAGAAAGCTTTTCCTTGCCAATATCTCTCTTTTGCAAAGAGCTGCGCATTGGAAAATTCAGGGCTATGTCGTGTAGATGATGGCCTAACAGGAGGCTTTAAAATTTTCTTTCTAGTGTCCTTCGTTTGGGAGAAAAATGCAAAGGTACAAGACAGCTTTTCCTTGCCAATATCTCTCTTTTGCAAAGAGCTACGCATTGGAAAATTCAGGGCTATGTCGTGTAGATGATGGTCTAACAGGAGGCTTTAAAATTTTCTTTCTAGTGTCCTTCGTTTGGGAGAAAAATGCAATGGTACAAGACAGCTTTTCCTTGCCAATATCTCTCGTTTGCAAAGAGCTGCGCATTGGAAAATTCAGGGCTATATCGTGTAGATGATGGCCTAACAGGAGGCTTTAAAATTTTAATTCTAGTGTCCTTCGTTTGGGAGAAAAATGCAATGGTACAAGACAGCTTTTCCTTGCCAATATCTCTCTTTTGCAAAGAGCTGCGCTTTGGAAAATTCAGGGCTATGTCGTGTAGATGATGGTCTAACAGGAGGCTTTAAAATTTTCTTTCTAGTGTCCTTCGTTTGGGAGAAAAATGCAATGGTACAAGACAGCTTTTACTTGCCAATATCTCTCTTTTGCAAAGAGCTGCGCATTGGAAAATTCAGGGCTATGTCGTGTAGATGATGGCCTAACAGGAGGCTTTAACATTTTCTTTCTAGTGTCCTTCGTTTGGGAGAAAAATGCAATGGTACAAGACAGCTTTTCCTTGCCAATATCTCTCTTTTGCAAAGAGCTGCGCATTGGAAAATTCAGGGCTATGTCGTGTAGATGATGGTCTAACAGGAGGCTTTAAAATTTTCTTTCTAGTGTCCTTCGTTTGGGAGAAAAATGCAATGGTACAAGACAGCTTTTCCTTGCCAATATCTCTCTTTTGCAAAGAGCTGCGCATTGGAAAATTCAGGGCTATGTCGTGTAGATGATGGCCTAACAGGAGGCTTTAAAATTTTCTTTCTAGTGTCCTTCGTTTGGGAGAAAAATGCAAAGGTACAAGACAGCTTTTCCTTGCCAATATCTCTCGTTTGCAAAGAGCTGCGCATTGGAAAATTCAGGGCTATATCGTGTAGATGATGGCCTAACAAGAGGCTTTAAAATTTTAATTCTAGTGTCCTTCGTTTGGGAGAAAAATGCAAAGGTACAAGACAGCTTTTCCTTGCCAATATCTCTCTTTTGCAAAGAGCTGCGCATTGGAAAATTCAGGGCTATGTCGTGTAGATGATGGCCTAACAGGAGGCTTTAAAATTTTCTTTCTAGTGTCCTTCGTTTGGGAGAAAAATGCAAAGGTACAAGACAGCTTTTCCTTGCCAATATCTCTCTTTTGCAAAGAGCTGCGCATTGGAAAATTCAGGGCTATATCGTGTAGATGATAGCCTAACAGGAGGCTTTAAAATTTTAATTCTAGTGTCCTTCGTTTGGGAGAAAAATGCAATGGTACAAGAAAGCTTTTCCTTGCCAATATCTCTCTTTTGCAAAGAGCTGCGCATTGGAAAATTCAGGGCTATGTCGTGTAGATGATGGCCTAACAGGAGGCTTTAAAATTTTCTTTCTAGTGTCCTTCGTTTGGGAGAAAAATGCAAAGGTACAAGACAGCTTTTCCTTGCCAATATCTCTCTTTTGCAAAGAGCTACGCATTGGAAAATTCAGGGCTATGTCGTGTAGATGATGGTCTAACAGGAGGCTTTAAAATTTTCTTTCTAGTGTCCTTCGTTTGGGAGAAAAATGCAATGGTACAAGACAGCTTTTCCTTGCCAATATCTCTCTTTTGCAAAGAGCTGCGCATTGGAAAATTCAGGGCTATGTCGTGTAGATGATGGTCTAACAGGGGGCTTTAAAATTTTCTTTCTAGTGTCCTTCGTTTGGGAGAAAAATGCAATGGTACAAGACAGCTTTTCCTTGCCAATATCTTTCTTTTGCAAAGAGCTGCGCATTGGAAAATTCAGGGCTATGTCGTGTAGATGATGGCCTAACAGGAGGCTTTAAAATTTTCTTTCTAGTGTCCTTCGTTTGGGAGAAAAATGCAAAGGTACAAGACAGCTTTTCCTTGCCAATATCTCTCGTTTGCAAAGAGCTGCGCATTGGAAAATTCAGGGCTATATCGTGTAGATGATGGCCTAACAAGAGGCTTTAAAATTTTAATTCTAGTGTCCTTCGTTTGGGAGAAAAATGCAAAGGTACAAGACAGCTTTTCCTTGCCAATATCTCTCTTTTGCAAAGAGCTGCGCATTGGAAAATTCAGGGCTATGTCGTGTAGATGATGGCCTAACAGGAGGCTTTAAAATTTTCTTTCTAGTGTCCTTCGTTTGGGAGAAAAATGCAAAGGTACAAGACAGCTTTTCCTTGCCAATATCTCTCTTTTGCAAAGAGCTGCGCATTGGAAAATTCAGGGCTATATCGTGTAGATGATAGCCTAACAGGAGGCTTTAAAATTTTAATTCTAGTGTCCTTCGTTTGGGAGAAAAATGCAATGGTACAAGAAAGCTTTTCCTTGCCAATATCTCTCTTTTGCAAAGAGCTGCGCATTGGAAAATTCAGGGCTATGTCGTGTAGATGATGGCCTAACAGGAGGCTTTAAAATTTTCTTTCTAGTGTCCTTCGTTTGGGAGAAAAATGCAAAGGTACAAGACAGCTTTTCCTTGCCAATATCTCTCTTTTGCAAAGAGCTACGCATTGGAAAATTCAGGGCTATGTCGTGTAGATGATGGCCTAACAGGAGGCTTTAAAATTTTCTTTCTAGTGTCCTTCGTTTGGGAGAAAAATGCAAAGGTACAAGACAGCTTTTCCTTGCCAATATCTCTCTTTTGCAAAGAGCTACGCATTGGAAAATTCAGGGCTATGTCGTGTAGATGATGGCCTAACAGGAGGCTTTAAAATTTTCTTTCTACTGTCCTTCGATTGGGAGAAAAATGCAAAGGTACAAGACAGCTTTTCCTTGCCAATATCTCTCGTTTGCAAAGAGCTGCGCATTGGAAAATTCAGGGCTATATCGAGTAGATGATGGCCTAACAGGAGGCTTTAAAATTTTAATTCTAGTGTCCTTCGTTTGGGAGAAAAATGCAATGGTACAAGACAGCTTTTCCTTGCCAATATCTCTCTTTTGCAAAGAGCTGCGCTTTGGAAAATTCAGGGCTATGTCGTGTAGATGATGGTCTAACAGGAGGCTTTAAAATTTTCTTTCTTGTGTCCTTCGTTTGGGAGAAAAATGCAATGGTACAAGACAGCTTTTCCTTGCCAATATCTCTCTTTTACAAAGAGCTGCGCATTGGAAAATTCAGGGCTATGTCGTGTAGATGATGGCCTAACAGGAGGCTTTAACATTTTCTTTCTAGTGTCCTTCGTTTGGGAGAAAAATGCAATGGTACAAGACAGCTTTTCCTTGCCAATATCTCTCTTTTGCAAAGAGCTGCGCATTGGAAAATTCAGGGCTATGTCGTGTAGATGATGGTCTAACAGGAGGCTTTAAAATTTTCTTTCTAGTGTCCTTCGTTTGGGAGAAAAATGCAATGGTACAAGACAGCTTTTCCTTGCCAATATCTCTCTTTTGCAAAGAGCTGCGCATTGGAAAATTCAGGGCTATGTCGTGTAGATGATGGCCTAACAGGAGGCTTTAAAATTTTCTTTCTAGTGTCCTTCGTTTGGGAGAAAAATGCAAAGGTACAAGACAGCTTTTCCTTGCCAATATCTCTCGTTTGCAAAGAGCTGCGCATTGGAAAATTCAGGCCTATATCGTGTAGATGATGGCCTAACAGGAGGCTTTAAAATTTTAATTCTAGTGTCCTTCGTTTGGGAGAAAAATGCAAAGGTACAAGACAGCTTTTCCTTGCCAATATCTCTCTTTTGCAAAGAGCTGCGCATTGGAAAATTCAGGGCTATGTCGTGTAGTTGATGGCCTAACAGGAGGCTTTAAAATTTTCTTTCTAGTGTCCTTCGTTTGGGAGAAAAATGCAAAGGTACAAGACAGCTTTTCCTTGCCAATATCTCTCTTTTGCAAAGAGCTGCGCATTGGAAAATTCAGGGCTATATCGTGTAGATGATGGCCTAACAGGAGGCTTTAAAATTTTAATTCTAGTGTCCTTCGTTTGGGAGAAAAATGCAATGGTACAAGAAAGCTTTTCCTTGCCAATATCTCTCTTTTGCAAAGAGCTGCGCATTGGAAAATTCAGGGCTATGTCGTGTAGATGATGGCCTAACAGGAGGCTTTAAAATTTTCTTTCTAGTGTCCTTCGTTTGGGAGAAAAATGCAAAGGTACAAGACAGCTTTTCCTTGCCAATATCTCTCTTTTGCAAAGAGCTACGCATTGGAAAATTCAGGGCTATGTCGTGTAGATGATGGTCTAACAGGAGGCTTTAAAATTTTCTTTCTAGTGTCCTTCGTTTGGGAGAAACATGCAATGGTACAAGACAGCTTTTCCTTGCCAATATCTCTCTTTTGCAAAGAGCTGCGCATTGGAAAATTCAGGGCTATGTCGTGTAGATGATGGTCTAACAGGGGGCTTTAAAATTTTCTTTCTAGTGTCCTTCGTTTGGGAGAAAAATGCAATGGTACAAGACAGCTTTTCCTTGCCAATATCTCTCTTTTGCAAAGAGCTGCGCATTGGAAAATTCAGGGCTATGTCGTGTAGATGATGGCCTAACAGGAGGCTTTAAAATTTTCTTTCTAGTGTCCTTCGATTGGGAGAAAAATGCAAAGGTACAAGACAGCTTTTCCTTGCCAATATCTCTCGTTTGCAAAGAGCTGCGCATTGGAAAATTCAGGGCTATATCGTGTAGATGATGGCCTAACAGGAGGCTTTAAAATTTTAATTCTAGTGTCCTTCGTTTGGGAGAAAAATGCAATGGTACAAGACAGCTTTTCCTTGCCAATATCTCTCTTTTGCAAAGAGCTGCGCTTTGGAAAATTCAGGGCTATGTCGTGTAGATGATGGTCTAACAGGAGGCTTTAAAATTTTCTTTCTAGTGTCCTTCGTTTGGGAGAAAAATGCAATGGTACAAGACAGCTTTTCCTTGCCAATATCTCTCTTTTGCAAAGAGCTGCGCATTGGAAAATTCAGGGCTATGTCGTGTAGATGATGGCCTAACAGGAGGCTTTAACATTTTCTTTCTAGTGTCCTTCGTTTGGGAGAAAAATGCAATGGTACAAGACAGCTTTTCCTTGCCAATATCTCTCTTTTGCAAAGAGCTGCGCATTGGAAAATTCAGGGCTATGTCGTGTAGATGATGGTCTAACAGGAGGCTTTAAAATTTTCTTTCTAGTGTCCTTCGTTTGGGAGAAAAATGCAATGGTACAAGACAGCTTTTCCTTGCCAATATCTCTCTTTTGCAAAGAGCTGCGCATTGGAAAATTCAGGGCTATGTCGTGTAGATGATGGCCTAACAGGAGGCTTTAAAATTTTCTTTCTAGTGTCCTTCGTTTGGGAGAAAAATGCAAAGGTACAAGACAGCTTTTCCTTGCCAATATCTCTCTTTTGCAAAGAGCTGCGCATTGGAAAATTCAGGGCTATATCGTGTAGATGATGGCCTAACAGGAGGCTTTAAAATTTTAATTCTAGTGTCCTTCGTTTGGGAGAAAAATGCAATGGTACAAGAAAGCTTTTCCTTGCCAATATCTCTCTTTTGCAAAGAGCTGCGCATTGGAAAATTCAGGGCTATGTCGTGTAGATGATGGCCTAACAGGAGGCTTTAAAATTTTCTTTCTAGTGTCCTTCGTTTGGGAGAAAAATGCAATGGTACAAGACAGCTTTTCCTTGCCAATATCTCTCTTTTGCAAAGAGCTGCGCATTGGAAAATTCAGGGCTATGTCGTGTAGATGATGGCCTAACAGGAGGCTTTAACATTTTCTTTCTAGTGTCCTTCGTTTGGGAGAAAAATGCAATGGTACAAGACAGCTTTTCCTTGCCAATATCTCTCTTTTGCAAAGAGCTGCGCATTGGAAAATTCAGGGCTATGTCGTGTAGATGATGGCCTAACAGGAGGCTTAAAAATTTTCTTTCTAGTGTCCTTCGTTTGGGAGAAAAATGCAAAGGTACAAGACAGCTTTTCCTTGCCAATATCTCTCGTTTGCAAAGAGCTGCGCATTGGAAAATTCAGGGCTATATCGTGTAGATGATGGCCTAACAGGAGGCTTTAAAATTTTAATTCTAGTGTCCTTCGTTTGGGAGAAAAATGCAAAGGTACAAGACAGCTTTTCCTTGCCAATATCTCTCTTTTGCAAAGAGCTGCGCATTGGAAAATTCATGGCTATGCCGTGTAGATGATGGTCTAACAGGAGGCTTTAAAATTTTAATTCTAGTGTCCTTCGTTTGGGAGAAAAATGCAATGGTACAAGAAAGCTTTTCCTTGCCAATATCTCTCTTTTGCAAAGAGCTGCGCATTGGAAAATTCAGGGCTATGTCGTGTAGATGATGGCCTAACAGGAGGCTTTAAAATTTTCTTTCTAGTGTCCTTCGTTTGGGAGAAAAATGCAAAGGTACAAGACAGCTTTTCCTTGCCAATATCTCTCTTTTGCAAAGAGCTGCGCATTGGAAAATTCAGGGCTATATCGTGTAGATGATGGCCTAACAGGAGGCTTTAAAATTTTAATTCGTGTCCTTCGTTTGGGAGAAAAATGCAATGGTACAAGAAAGCTTTTCCTTGCCAATATCTCTCTTTTGCAAAGAGCTGCGCATTGGAAAATTCAGGGCTATGTCGTGTAGATGATGGTCTAACAGGAGGCTTTAAAATGTTCTTTCTAGTGTCCTTCGTTTGGGAGAAAAATGCAAAGGTACAAGACAGCTTTTCCTTGCCAATATCTCTCGTTTGCAAAGAGCTGCGCATTGGAAAATTCAGGGCTATATCGTGTAGATGATGGCCTAACAGGAGGCTTTAAAATTTTAATTCTAGTGTCCTTCGTTTGGGAGAAAAATGCAAAGGTACAAGACAGCTTTTCCTTGCCAATATCTCTCGTTTGCAAAGAGCTGCGCATTGGAAAATTCAGGGCTATATCGTGTAGATGATGGCCTAACAGGAGGCTTTAAAATTTTAATTCTAGTGTCCTTCGTTTGGGAGAAAAATGCAAAGGTACAAGACAGCTTTTCCTTGCCAATATCTCTCTTTTGCAAAGAGCTGCGCATTGGAAAATTCATGGCTATGCCGTGTAGATGATGGTCTAACAGGAGGCTTTAAAATGTTCTTTCTAGTGTCCTTCGTTTGGGAGAAAAATGCAAAGGTACAAGACAGCTTTTCCTTGCCAATATCTCTCGTTTGCAAAGAGCTGCGCATTGGAAAATTCAGGGCTATATCGTGTAGATGATGGCCTAACAGGAGGCTTTAAAATTTTAATTCTAGTGTCCTTCGTTTGGGAGAAAAATGCAATGGTACAAGACAGCTTTTCCTTGCCAATATCTCTCTTTTGCAAAGAGCTGCGCATTGGAAAATTCAGGGCTATGTCGTGTAGATGGTGGCCTAACAGGAGGCTTTAAAATTTTCTTTCTAGTGTCCTTCGTTTGGGAGAAAAATGCAAAGGTACAAGACAGCTTTTCCTTGCCAATATCTCTCTTTTGCAAAGAGCTGCGCATTGGAAAATTCAGGGCTATATCGTGTAGATGATGGCCTAACAGGAGGCTTTAAAATTTTAATTCTAGTGTCCTTCGTTTGGGAGAAAAATGCAATGGTACAAGAAAGCTTTTCCTTGCCAATATCTCTCTTTTGCAAAGAGCTGCGCATTGGAAAATTCAGGGCTATGTCGTGTAGATGATGGCCTAACAGGAGGCTTTAAAATTTTCTTTCTAGTGTCCTTCGTTTGGGAGAAAAATGCAAAGGTACAAGACAGCTTTTCCTTGCCAATATCTCTCTTTTGCAAAGAGCTACGCATTGGAAAATTCAGGGCTATGTCGTGTAGATGATGGTCTAACAGGAGGCTTTAAAATTTTCTTTCTAGTGTCCTTCGTTTGGGAGAAAAATGCAATGGTACAAGACAGCTTTTCCTTGCCAATATCTCTCGTTTGCAAAGAGCTGCGCATTGGAAAATTCAGGGCTATATCGTGTAGATGATGGCCTAACAGGAGGCTTTAAAATTTTAATTCTAGTGTCCTTCGTTTGGGAGAAAAATGCAATGGTACAAGACAGCTTTTCCTTGCCAATATCTCTCTTTTGCAAAGAGCTGCGCTTTGGAAAATTCAGGGCTATGTCGTGTAGATGATGGTCTAACAGGAGGCTTTAAAATTTTCTTTCTAGTGTCCTTCGTTTGGGAGAAAAATGCAATGGTACAAGACAGCTTTTACTTGCCAATATCTCTCTTTTGCAAAGAGCTGCGCATTGGAAAATTCAGGGCTATGTCGTGTAGATGATGGCCTAACAGGAGGCTTTAACATTTTCTTTCTAGTGTCCTTCGTTTGGGAGAAAAATGCAATGGTACAAGACAGCTTTTCCTTGCCAATATCTCTCTTTTGCAAAGAGCTGCGCATTGGAAAATTCAGGGCTATGTCGTGTAGATGATGGTCTAACAGGAGGCTTTAAAATTTTCTTTCTAGTGTCCTTCGTTTGGGAGAAAAATGCAATGGTACAAGACAGCTTTTCCTTGCCAATATCTCTCTTTTGCAAAGAGCTGCGCATTGGAAAATTCAGGGCTATGTCGTGTAGATGATGGCCTAACAGGAGGCTTTAAAATTTTCTTTCTAGTGTCCTTCGTTTGGGAGAAAAATGCAAAGGTACAAGACAGCTTTTCCTTGCCAATATCTCTCGTTTGCAAAGAGCTGCGCATTGGAAAATTCAGGGCTATATCGTGTAGATGATGGCCTAACAAGAGGCTTTAAAATTTTAATTCTAGTGTCCTTCGTTTGGGAGAAAAATGCAAAGGTACAAGACAGCTTTTCCTTGCCAATATCTCTCTTTTGCAAAGAGCTGCGCATTGGAAAATTCAGGGCTATGTCGTGTAGATGATGGCCTAACAGGAGGCTTTAAAATTTTCTTTCTAGTGTCCTTCGTTTGGGAGAAAAATGCAAAGGTACAAGACAGCTTTTCCTTGCCAATATCTCTCTTTTGCAAAGAGCTGCGCATTGGAAAATTCAGGGCTATATCGTGTAGATGATAGCCTAACAGGAGGCTTTAAAATTTTAATTCTAGTGTCCTTCGTTTGGGAGAAAAATGCAATGGTACAAGAAAGCTTTTCCTTGCCAATATCTCTCTTTTGCAAAGAGCTGCGCATTGGAAAATTCAGGGCTATGTCGTGTAGATGATGGCCTAACAGGAGGCTTTAAAATTTTCTTTCTAGTGTCCTTCGTTTGGGAGAAAAATGCAAAGGTACAAGACAGCTTTTCCTTGCCAATATCTCTCTTTTGCAAAGAGCTACGCATTGGAAAATTCAGGGCTATGTCGTGTAGATGATGGTCTAACAGGAGGCTTTAAAATTTTCTTTCTAGTGTCCTTCGTTTGGGAGAAAAATGCAATGGTACAAGACAGCTTTTCCTTGCCAATATCTCTCTTTTGCAAAGAGCTGCGCATTGGAAAATTCAGGGCTATGTCGTGTAGATGATGGTCTAACAGGGGGCTTTAAAATTTTCTTTCTAGTGTCCTTCGTTTGGGAGAAAAATGCAATGGTACAAGACAGCTTTTCCTTGCCAATATCTCTCTTTTGCAAAGAGCTGCGCATTGGAAAATTCAGGGCTATGTCGTGTAGATGATGGCCTAACAGGAGGCTTTAAAATTTTCTTTCTACTGTCCTTCGATTGGGAGAAAAATGCAAAGGTACAAGACAGCTTTTCCTTGCCAATATCTCTCGTTTGCAAAGAGCTGCGCATTGGAAAATTCAGGGCTATATCGAGTAGATGATGGCCTAACAGGAGGCTTTAAAATTTTAATTCTAGTGTCCTTCGTTTGGGAGAAAAATGCAATGGTACAAGACAGCTTTTCCTTGCCAATATCTCTCTTTTGCAAAGAGCTGCGCTTTGGAAAATTCAGGGCTATGTCGTGTAGATGATGGTCTAACAGGAGGCTTTAAAATTTTCTTTCTAGTGTCCTTCGTTTGGGAGAAAAATGCAATGGTACAAGACAGCTTTTCCTTGCCAATATCTCTCTTTTGCAAAGAGCTGCGCATTGGAAAATTCAGGGCTATGTCGTGTAGATGATGGCCTAACAGGAGGCTTTAACATTTTCTTTCTAGTGTCCTTCGTTTGGGAGAAAAATGCAATGGTACAAGACAGCTTTTCCTTGCCAATATCTCTCTTTTGCAAAGAGCTGCGCATTGGAAAATTCAGGGCTATGTCGTGTAGATGATGGTCTAACAGGAGGCTTTAAAATTTTCTTTCTAGTGTCCTTCGTTTGGGAGAAAAATGCAATGGTACAAGACAGCTTTTCCTTGCCAATATCTCTCTTTTGCAAAGAGCTGCGCATTGGAAAATTCAGGGCTATGTCGTGTAGATGATGGCCTAACAGGAGGCTTTAAAATTTTCTTTCTAGTGTCCTTCGTTTGGGAGAAAAATGCAAAGGTACAAGACAGCTTTTCCTTGCCAATATCTCTCGTTTGCAAAGAGCTGCGCATTGGAAAATTCAGGGCTATATCGTGTAGATAATTGCCTAACAGGAGGCTTTAAAATTTTAATTCTAGTGTCCTTCGTTTGGGAGAAAAATGCAATGGTACAAGACAGCTTTTCCTTGCCAATATCTCTCTTTTGCAAAGAGCTGCGCTTTGGAAAATTCAGGGCTATGTCGTGTAGATGATGGTCTAACAGGAGGCTTTAAAATTTTCTTTCTAGTGTCCTTCGTTTGGGAGAAAAATGCAATGGTACAAGACAGCTTTTCCTTGCCAATATCTCTCTTTTGCAAAGAGCTGCGCATTGGAAAATTCAGGGCTATGTCGTGTAGATGATGGCCTAACAGGAGGCTTTAACATTTTCTTTCTAGTGTCCTTCGTTTGGGAGAAAAATGCAATGGTACAAGACAGCTTTTCCTTGCCAATATCTCTCTTTTGCAAAGAGCTGCGCATTGGAAAATTCAGGGGTATGTCGTGTAGATGATGGTCTAACAGGAGGCTTTAAAATTTTCTTTCTAGTGTCCTTCGTTTGGGAGAAAAATGCAATGGTACAAGACAGCTTTTCCTTGCCAATATCTCTCTTTTGCAAAGAGCTGCGCATTGGAAAATTCAGGGCTATGTCGTGTAGATGATGGCCTAACAGGAGGCTTTAAAATTTTCTTTCTAGTGTCCTTCGTTTGGGAGAAAAATGCAAAGGTACAAGACAGCTTTTCCTTGCCAATATCTCTCTTTTGCAAAGAGCTGCGCATTGGAAAATTCAGGGCTATATCGTGTAGATGATGGCCTAACAGGAGGCTTTAAAATTTTAATTCTAGTGTCCTTCGTTTGGGAGAAAAATGCAATGGTACAAGAAAGCTTTTCCTTGCCAATATCTCTCTTTTGCAAAGAGCTGCGCATTGAAAAATTCAGGGCTATGTCGTGTAGATGATGGCCTAACAGGAGGCTTTAAAATTTTCTTTCTAGTGTCCTTCGTTTGGGAGAAAAATGCAAAGGTACAAGACAGCTTTTCCTTGCCAATATCTCTCTTTTGCAAAGAGCTACGCATTGGAAAATTCAGGGCTATGTCGTGTAGATGATGGTCTAACAGGAGGCTTTAAAATTTTCTTTCTAGTGTCCTTCGTTTGGGAGAAAAATGCAATGGTACAAGACAGCTTTTCCTTGCCAATATCTCTCTTTTGCAAAGAGCTGCGCATTGGAAAATTCAGGGCTATGTCGTGTAGATGATGGTCTAACAGGGGGCTTTAAAATTTTCTTTCTAGTGTCCTTCGTTTGGGAGAAAAATGCAATGGTACAAGACAGCTTTTCCTTGCCAATATCTCTCTTTTGCAAAGAGCTGCGCATTGGAAAATTCAGGGCTATGTCGTGTAGATGATGGCCTAACAGGAGGCTTTAAAATTTTCTTTCTACTGTCCTTCGATTGGGAGAAAAATGCAAAGGTACAAGACAGCTTTTCCTTGCCAATATCTCTCGTTTGCAAAGAGCTGCGCATTGGAAAATTCAGGGCTATATCGAGTAGATGATGGCCTAACAGGAGGCTTTAAAATTTTAATTCTAGTGTCCTTCGTTTGGGAGAAAAATGCAATGGTACAAGACAGCTTTTCCTTGCCAATATCTCTCTTTTGCAAAGAGCTGCGCTTTGGAAAATTCAGGGCTATGTCGTGTAGATGATGGTCTAACAGGAGGCTTTAAAATTTTCTTTCTAGTGTCCTTCGTTTGGGAGAAAAATGCAATGGTACAAGACAGCTTTTCCTTGCCAATATCTCTCTTTTGCAAAGAGCTGCGCATTGGAAAATTCAGGGCTATGTCGTGTAGATGATGGCCTAACAGGAGGCTTTAACATTTTCTTTCTAGTGTCCTTCGTTTGGGAGAAAAATGCAATGGTACAAGACAGCTTTTCCTTGCCAATATCTCTCTTTTGCAAAGAGCTGCGCATTGGAAAATTCAGGGCTATGTCGTGTAGATGATGGTCTAACAGGAGGCTTTAAAATTTTCTTTCTAGTGTCCTTCGTTTGGGAGAAAAATGCAATGGTACAAGACAGCTTTTCCTTGCCAATATCTCTCTTTTGCAAAGAGCTGCGCATTGGAAAATTCAGGGCTATGTCGTGTAGATGATGGCCTAACAGGAGGCTTTAAAATTTTCTTTCTAGTGTCCTTCGTTTGGGAGAAAAATGCAAAGGTACAAGACAGCTTTTCCTTGCCAATATCTCTCGTTTGCAAAGAGCTGCGCATTGGAAAATTCAGGGCTATATCGTGTAGATGATGGCCTAACAGGAGGCTTTAAAATTTTAATTCTAGTGTCCTTCGTTTGGGAGAAAAATGCAATGGTACAAGACAGCTTTTCCTTGCCAATATCTCTCTTTTGCAAAGAGCTGCGCTTTGGAAAATTCAGGGCTATGTCGTGTAGATGATGGTCTAACAGGAGGCTTTAAAATTTTCTTTCTAGTGTCCTTCGTTTGGGAGAAAAATGCAATGGTACAAGACAGCTTTTCCTTGCCAATATCTCTCTTTTGCAAAGAGCTGCGCATTGGAAAATTCAGGGCTATGTCGTGTAGATGATGGTCTAACAGGAGGCTTTAAAATTTTATTTCTAGTGTCCTTCGTTTGGGAGAAAAATGCAATGGTACAAGACAGCTTTTCCTTGCCAATATCTCTCTTTTGCAAAGAGCTGCGCATTGGAAAATTCATGGCTATGCCGTGTAGATGATGGTCTAACAGGAGGCTTTAAAATTTTAATTCTAGTGTCCTTCGTTTGGGAGAAAAATGCAATGGTACAAGAAAGCTTTTCCTTGCCAATATCTCTCTTTTGCAAAGAGCTGCGCATTGGAAAATTCAGGGCTATGTCGTGTAGATGATGGCCTAACAGGAGGCTTTAAAATTTTCTTTCTAGTGTCCTTCGTTTGGGAGAAAAATGCAAAGGTACAAGACAGCTTTTCCTTGCCAATATCTCTCTTTTGCAAAGAGCTGCGCATTGGAAAATTCAGGGCTATATCGTGTAGATGATGGCCTAACAGGAGGCTTTAAAATTTTAATTCTAGTGTCCTTCGTTTGGGAGAAAAATGCAATGGTACAAGAAAGCTTTTCCTTGCCAATATCTCTCTTTTGCAAAGAGCTGCACATTGGAAAATTCAGGGCTATGTCGTGTAGATGATGGCCTAACAGGAGGCTTTAAAATTCTCTTTCTAGTGTCCTTCGTTTGGGAGAAAAATGCAAAGGTACAAGACAGCTTTCCTTGCCAATATCTCTCTTTTGCAAAGAGCTGCGCATTGGAAAATTCAGGGCTATGTCGTGTAGATGATGGTCTAACAGGAGGCTTTAAAATTTTCTTTCTAGTGTCCTTCGTTTGGGAGAAAAATGCAATGGTACAAGACAGCTTTTCCTTGCCAATATCTCTCTTTTGCAAAGAGCTGCGCATTGGAAAATTCAGGGCTATGTCGTGTAGATGATGGTCTAACAGGAGGCTTTAAAATTTTCTTTCTAGTGTCCTTCGTTTGGGAGAAAAATGCAATGGTACAAGACAGCTTTTCCTTGCCAATATCTCTCTTTTGCAAAGAGCTGCGCATTGGAAAATTCAGGGCTATGTCGTGTAGATGATGGCCTAACAGGAGGCTTTAAAATTTTCTTTCTAGTGTCCTTCGTTTGGGAGAAAAATGCAAAGGTACAAGACAGCTTTTCCTTGCCAATATCTCTCGTTTGCAAAGAGCTGCGCATTGGAAAATTCAGGGCTATATCGTGTAGATGATGGCCTAACAGGAGGCTTTAAAATTTTAATTCTAGTGTCCTTCGTTTGGGAGAAAAATGCAAAGGTACAAGACAGCTTTTCCTTGCCAATATCTCTCTTTTGCAAAGAGCTGCGCATTGGAAAATTCATGGCTATGCCGTGTAGATGATGGTCTAACAGGAGGCTTTAAAATTTTAATTCTAGTGTCCTTCGTTTGGGAGAAAAATGCAATGGTACAAGAAAGCTTTTCCTTGCCAATATCTCTCTTTTGCAAAGAGCTGCACATTGGAAAATTCAGGGCTATGTCGTGTAGATGATGGCCTAACAGGAGGCTTTAAAATTTTCTTTCTAGTGTCCTTCGTTTGGGAGAAAAATGCAAAGGTACAAGACAGCTTTCCTTGCCAATATCTCTCTTTTGCAAAGAGCTGCGCATTGGAAAATTCAGGGCTATGTCGTGTAGATGATGGTCTAACAGGAGGCTTTAAAATTTTCTTTCTAGTGTCCTTCGTTTGGGAGAAAAATGCAATGGTACAAGACAGCTTTTCCTTGCCAATATCTCTCTTTTGCAAAGAGCTGCGCATTGGAAAATTCAGGGCTATATCGTGTAGATGATGGCCTAACAGGAGGCTTTAAAATTTTAATTCTAGTGTCCTTCGTTTGGGAGAAAAATGCAATGGTACAAGACAGCTTTTCCTTGCCAATATCTCTCTTTTGCAAAGAGCTGCGCTTTGGAAAATTCAGGGCTATGTCGTGTAGATGATGGTCTAACAGGAGGCTTTAAAATTTTCTTTCTAGTGTCCTTCGTTTGGGAGAAAAATGCAATGGTACAAGACAGCTTTTCCTTGCCAATATCTCTCTTTTGCAAAGAGCTGCGCATTGGAAAATTCAGGGCTATGTCGTGTAGATGATGGCCTAACAGGAGGCTTTAACATTTTCTTTCTAGTGTCCTTCGTTTGGGAGAAAAATGCAATGGTACAAGACAGCTTTTCCTTGCCAATATCTCTCTTTTGCAAAGAGCTGCGCATTGGAAAATTCAGGGCTATGTCGTGTAGATGATGGTCTAACAGGAGGCTTTAAAATTTTCTTTCTAGTGTCCTTCGTTTGGGAGAAAAATGCAATGGTACAAGACAGCTTTTCCTTGCCAATATCTCTCTTTTGCAAAGAGCTGCGCATTGGAAAATTCAGGGCTATGTCGTGTAGATGATGGCCTAACAGGAGGCTTTAAAATTTTCTTTCTAGTGTCCTTCGTTTGGGAGAAAAATGCAAAGGTACAAGACAGCTTTTCCTTGCCAATATCTCTCGTTTGCAAAGAGCTGCGCATTGGAAAATTCAGGGCTATATCGTGTAGATGATGGCCTAACAGGAGGCTTTAAAATTTTAATTCTAGTGTCCTTCGTTTGGGAGAAAAATGCAATGGTACAAGACAGCTTTTCCTTGCCAATATCTCTCTTTTGCAAAGAGCTGCGCTTTGGAAAATTCAGGGCTATGTCGTGTAGATGATGGTCTAACAGGAGGCTTTAAAATTTTCTTTCTAGTGTCCTTCGTTTGGGAGAAAAATGCAATGGTACAAGACAGCTTTTCCTTGCCAATATCTCTCTTTTGCAAAGAGCTGCGCATTGGAAAATTCAGGGCTATGTCGTGTAGATGATGGTCTAACAGGAGGCTTTAAAATTTTATTTCTAGTGTCCTTCGTTTGGGAGAAAAATGCAATGGTACAAGACAGCTTTTCCTTGCCAATATCTCTCTTTTGCAAAGAGCTGCGCATTGGAAAATTCATGGCTATGCCGTGTAGATGATGGTCTAACAGGAGGCTTTAAAATTTTAATTCTAGTGTCCTTCGTTTGGGAGAAAAATGCAATGGTACAAGAAAGCTTTTCCTTGCCAATATCTCTCTTTTGCAAAGAGCTGCGCATTGGAAAATTCAGGGCTATGTCGTGTAGATGATGGCCTAACAGGAGGCTTTAAAATTTTCTTTCTAGTGTCCTTCGTTTGGGAGAAAAATGCAAAGGTACAAGACAGCTTTTCCTTGCCAATATCTCTCTTTTGCAAAGAGCTGCGCATTGGAAAATTCAGGGCTATATCGTGTAGATGATGGCCTAACAGGAGGCTTTAAAATTTTAATTCTAGTGTCCTTCGTTTGGGAGAAAAATGCAATGGTACAAGAAAGCTTTTCCTTGCCAATATCTCTCTTTTGCAAAGAGCTGCACATTGGAAAATTCAGGGCTATGTCGTGTAGATGATGGCCTAACAGGAGGCTTTAAAATTCTCTTTCTAGTGTCCTTCGTTTGGGAGAAAAATGCAAAGGTACAAGACAGCTTTCCTTGCCAATATCTCTCTTTTGCAAAGAGCTGCGCATTGGAAAATTCAGGGCTATGTCGTGTAGATGATGGTCTAACAGGAGGCTTTAAAATTTTCTTTCTAGTGTCCTTCGTTTGGGAGAAAAATGCAATGGTACAAGACAGCTTTTCCTTGCCAATATCTCTCTTTTGCAAAGAGCTGCGCATTGGAAAATTCAGGGCTATGTCGTGTAGATGATGGTCTAACAGGAGGCTTTAAAATTTTCTTTCTAGTGTCCTTCGTTTGGGAGAAAAATGCAATGGTACAAGACAGCTTTTCCTTGCCAATATCTCTCTTTTGCAAAGAGCTGCGCATTGGAAAATTCAGGGCTATGTCGTGTAGATGATGGCCTAACAGGAGGCTTTAAAATTTTCTTTCTAGTGTCCTTCGTTTGGGAGAAAAATGCAAAGGTACAAGACAGCTTTTCCTTGCCAATATCTCTCGTTTGCAAAGAGCTGCGCATTGGAAAATTCAGGGCTATATCGTGTAGATGATGGCCTAACAGGAGGCTTTAAAATTTTAATTCTAGTGTCCTTCGTTTGGGAGAAAAATGCAAAGGTACAAGACAGCTTTTCCTTGCCAATATCTCTCTTTTGCAAAGAGCTGCGCATTGGAAAATTCATGGCTATGCCGTGTAGATGATGGTCTAACAGGAGGCTTTAAAATTTTAATTCTAGTGTCCTTCGTTTGGGAGAAAAATGCAATGGTACAAGAAAGCTTTTCCTTGCCAATATCTCTCTTTTGCAAAGAGCTGCACATTGGAAAATTCAGGGCTATGTCGTGTAGATGATGGCCTAACAGGAGGCTTTAAAATTTTCTTTCTAGTGTCCTTCGTTTGGGAGAAAAATGCAAAGGTACAAGACAGCTTTCCTTGCCAATATCTCTCTTTTGCAAAGAGCTGCGCATTGGAAAATTCAGGGCTATGTCGTGTAGATGATGGTCTAACAGGAGGCTTTAAAATTTTCTTTCTAGTGTCCTTCGTTTGGGAGAAAAATGCAATGGTACAAGACAGCTTTTCCTTGCCAATATCTCTCTTTTGCAAAGAGCTGCGCATTGGAAAATTCAGGGCTATATCGTGTAGATGATGGCCTAACAGGAGGCTTTAAAATTTTAATTCTAGTGTCCTTCGTTTGGGAGAAAAATGCAATGGTACAAGAAAGCTTTTCCTTGCCAATATCTCTCTTTTGCAAAGAGCTGCACATTGGAAAATTCAGGGCTATGTCGTGTAGATGATGGCCTAACAGGAGGCTTTAAAATTCTCTTTCTAGTGTCCTTCGTTTGGGAGAAAAATGCAAAGGTACAAGACAGCTTTCCTTGCCAATATCTCTCTTTTGCAAAGAGCTGCGCATTGGAAAATTCAGGGCTATGTCGTGTAGATGATGGTCTAACAGGAGGCTTTAAAATTTTCTTTCTAGTGTCCTTCGTTTGGGAGAAAAATGCAATGGTACAAGACAGCTTTTCCTTGCCAATATCTCTCTTTTGCAAAGAGCTGCGCATTGGAAAATTCAGGGCTATGTCGTGTAGATGATGGTCTAACAGGAGGCTTTAAAATTTTCTTTCTAGTGTCCTTCGTTTGGGAGAAAAATGCAATGGTACAAGACAGCTTTTCCTTGCCAATATCTCTCTTTTGCAAAGAGCTGCGCATTGGAAAATTCAGGGCTATGTCGTGTAGATGATGGCCTAACAGGAGGCTTTAAAATTTTCTTTCTAGTGTCCTTCGTTTGGGAGAAAAATGCAAAGGTACAAGACAGCTTTTCCTTGCCAATATCTCTCGTTTGCAAAGAGCTGCGCATTGGAAAATTCAGGGCTATATCGTGTAGATGATGGCCTAACAATAGGCTTTAAAATTTTAATTCTAGTGTCCTTCGTTTGGGAGAAAAATGCAAAGGTACAAGACAGCTTTTCCTTGCCAATATCTCTCTTTTGCAAAGAGCTGCGCATTGGAAAATTCATGGCTATGCCGTGTAGATGATGGTCTAACAGGAGGCTTTAAAATTTTAATTCTAGTGTCCTTCGTTTGGGAGAAAAATGCATTGGTACAAGAAAGCTTTTCCTTGCCAATATCTCTCTTTTGCAAAGAGCTGCACATTGGAAAATTCAGGGCTATGTCGTGTAGATGATGGCCTAACAGGAGGCTTTAAAATTTTCTTTCTAGTGTCCTTCGTTTGGGAGAAAAATGCAAAGGTACAAGACAGCTTTCCTTGCCAATATCTCTCTTTTGCAAAGAGCTGCGCATTGGAAAATTCAGGGCTATGTCGTGTAGATGATGGTCTAACAGGAGGCTTTAAAATTTTCTTTCTAGTGTCCTTCGTTTGGGAGAAAAATGCAATGGTACAAGACAGCTTTTCCTTGCCAATATCTCTCTTTTGCAAAGAGCTGCGCATTGGAAAATTCAGGGCTATGTCGTGTAGATGATGGTCTAACAGGAGGCTTTAAAATTTTCTTTCTAGTGTCCTTCGTTTGGGAGAAAAATGCAATGGTACAAGACAGCTTTTCCTTGCCAATATCTCTCTTTTGCAAAGAGCTGCGCATTGGAAAATTCAGGGCTATGTCGTGTAGATGATGGTCTAACAGGAGGCTTTAAAATTTTCTTTCTAGTGTCCTTCGTTTGGGAGAAAAATGCAATGGTACAAGACAGCTTTTCCTTGCCAATATCTCTCTTTTGCAAAGAGCTGCGCATTGGAAAATTCATGGCTATGCCGTGTAGATGATGGTCTAACAGGAGGCTTTAAAATTTTAATTCTAGTGTCCTTCGTTTGGGAGAAAAATGCAATGGTACAAGAAAGCTTTTCCTTGCCAATATCTCTCTTTTGCAAAGAGCTGCGCATTGGAAAATTCAGGGCTATGTCGTGTAGATGATGGCCTAACAGGAGGCTTTAAAATTTTCTTTCTAGTGTCCTTCGTTTGGGAGAAAAATGCAAAGGTACAAGACAGCTTTTCCTTGCCAATATCTCTCTTTTGCAAAGAGCTACGCATTGGAAAATTCAGGGCTATGTCGTGTAGATGATGGCCTAACAGGAGGCTTTAAAATTTTCTTTCTAGTGTCCTTCGTTTGGGAGAAAAATGCAAAGGTACAAGACAGCTTTCCTTGCCAATATCTCTCTTTTGCAAAGAGCTGCGCATTGGAAAATTCAGGGCTATGTCGTGTAGATGATGGTCTAACAGGAGGCTTTAAAATTTTCTTTCTAGTGTCCTTCGTTTGGGAGAAAAATGCAATGGTACAAGACAGCTTTTCCTTGCCAATATCTCTCTTTTGCAAAGAGCTGCGCATTGGAAAATTCAGGGCTATATCGTGTAGATGATGGCCTAACAGGAGGCTTTAAAATTTTAATTCTAGTGTCCTTCGTTTGGGAGAAAAATGCAATGGTACAAGACAGCTTTTCCTTGCCAATATCTCTCTTTTGCAAAGAGCTGCGCTTTGGAAAATTCAGGGCTATGTCGTGTAGATGATGGTCTAACAGGAGGCTTTAAAATTTTCTTTCTAGTGTCCTTCGTTTGGGAGAAAAATGCAATGGTACAAGACAGCTTTTCCTTGCCAATATCTCTCTTTTGCAAAGAGCTGCGCATTGGAAAATTCAGGGCTATGTCGTGTAGATGATGGCCTAACAGGAGGCTTTAACATTTTCTTTCTAGTGTCCTTCGTTTGGGAGAAAAATGCAATGGTACAAGACAGCTTTTCCTTGCCAATATCTCTCTTTTGCAAAGAGCTGCGCATTGGAAAATTCAGGGCTATGTCGTGTAGATGATGGTCTAACAGGAGGCTTTAAAATTTTCTTTCTAGTGTCCTTCGTTTGGGAGAAAAATGCAATGGTACAAGACAGCTTTTCCTTGCCAATATCTCTCTTTTGCAAAGAGCTGCGCATTGGAAAATTCAGGGCTATGTCGTGTAGATGATGGCCTAACAGGAGGCTTTAAAATTTTCTTTCTAGTGTCCTTCGTTTGGGAGAAAAATGCAAAGGTACAAGACAGCTTTTCCTTGCCAATATCTCTCGTTTGCAAAGAGCTGCGCATTGGAAAATTCAGGGCTATATCGTGTAGATGATGGCCTAACAGGAGGCTTTAAAATTTTAATTCTAGTGTCCTTCGTTTGGGAGAAAAATGCAATGGTACAAGACAGCTTTTCCTTGCCAATATCTCTCTTTTGCAAAGAGCTGCGCTTTGGAAAATTCAGGGCTATGTCGTGTAGATGATGGTCTAACAGGAGGCTTTAAAATTTTCTTTCTAGTGTCCTTCGTTTGGGAGAAAAATGCAATGGTACAAGACAGCTTTTCCTTGCCAATATCTCTCTTTTGCAAAGAGCTGCGCATTGGAAAATTCAGGGCTATGTCGTGTAGATGATGGTCTAACAGGAGGCTTTAAAATTTTATTTCTAGTGTCCTTCGTTTGGGAGAAAAATGCAATGGTACAAGACAGCTTTTCCTTGCCAATATCTCTCTTTTGCAAAGAGCTGCGCATTGGAAAATTCATGGCTATGCCGTGTAGATGATGGTCTAACAGGAGGCTTTAAAATTTTAATTCTAGTGTCCTTCGTTTGGGAGAAAAATGCAATGGTACAAGAAAGCTTTTCCTTGCCAATATCTCTCTTTTGCAAAGAGCTGCGCATTGGAAAATTCAGGGCTATGTCGTGTAGATGATGGCCTAACAGGAGGCTTTAAAATTTTCTTTCTAGTGTCCTTCGTTTGGGAGAAAAATGCAAAGGTACAAGACAGCTTTTCCTTGCCAATATCTCTCTTTTGCAAAGAGCTGCGCATTGGAAAATTCAGGGCTATATCGTGTAGATGATGGCCTAACAGGAGGCTTTAAAATTTTAATTCTAGTGTCCTTCGTTTGGGAGAAAAATGCAATGGTACAAGAAAGCTTTTCCTTGCCAATATCTCTCTTTTGCAAAGAGCTGCACATTGGAAAATTCAGGGCTATGTCGTGTAGATGATGGCCTAACAGGAGGCTTTAAAATTCTCTTTCTAGTGTCCTTCGTTTGGGAGAAAAATGCAAAGGTACAAGACAGCTTTCCTTGCCAATATCTCTCTTTTGCAAAGAGCTGCGCATTGGAAAATTCAGGGCTATGTCGTGTAGATGATGGTCTAACAGGAGGCTTTAAAATTTTCTTTCTAGTGTCCTTCGTTTGGGAGAAAAATGCAATGGTACAAGACAGCTTTTCCTTGCCAATATCTCTCTTTTGCAAAGAGCTGCGCATTGGAAAATTCAGGGCTATGTCGTGTAGATGATGGTCTAACAGGAGGCTTTAAAATTTTCTTTCTAGTGTCCTTCGTTTGGGAGAAAAATGCAATGGTACAAGACAGCTTTTCCTTGCCAATATCTCTCTTTTGCAAAGAGCTGCGCATTGGAAAATTCAGGGCTATGTCGTGTAGATGATGGCCTAACAGGAGGCTTTAAAATTTTCTTTCTAGTGTCCTTCGTTTGGGAGAAAAATGCAAAGGTACAAGACAGCTTTTCCTTGCCAATATCTCTCGTTTGCAAAGAGCTGCGCATTGGAAAATTCAGGGCTATATCGTGTAGATGATGGCCTAACAGGAGGCTTTAAAATTTTAATTCTAGTGTCCTTCGTTTGGGAGAAAAATGCAAAGGTACAAGACAGCTTTTCCTTGCCAATATCTCTCTTTTGCAAAGAGCTGCGCATTGGAAAATTCATGGCTATGCCGTGTAGATGATGGTCTAACAGGAGGCTTTAAAATTTTAATTCTAGTGTCCTTCGTTTGGGAGAAAAATGCAATGGTACAAGAAAGCTTTTCCTTGCCAATATCTCTCTTTTGCAAAGAGCTGCACATTGGAAAATTCAGGGCTATGTCGTGTAGATGATGGCCTAACAGGAGGCTTTAAAATTTTCTTTCTAGTGTCCTTCGTTTGGGAGAAAAATGCAAAGGTACAAGACAGCTTTCCTTGCCAATATCTCTCTTTTGCAAAGAGCTGCGCATTGGAAAATTCAGGGCTATGTCGTGTAGATGATGGTCTAACAGGAGGCTTTAAAATTTTCTTTCTAGTGTCCTTCGTTTGGGAGAAAAATGCAATGGTACAAGACAGCTTTTCCTTGCCAATATCTCTCTTTTGCAAAGAGCTGCGCATTGGAAAATTCAGGGCTATATCGTGTAGATGATGGCCTAACAGGAGGCTTTAAAATTTTAATTCTAGTGTCCTTCGTTTGGGAGAAAAATGCAATGGTACAAGAAAGCTTTTCCTTGCCAATATCTCTCTTTTGCAAAGAGCTGCACATTGGAAAATTCAGGGCTATGTCGTGTAGATGATGGCCTAACAGGAGGCTTTAAAATTCTCTTTCTAGTGTCCTTCGTTTGGGAGAAAAATGCAAAGGTACAAGACAGCTTTCCTTGCCAATATCTCTCTTTTGCAAAGAGCTGCGCATTGGAAAATTCAGGGCTATGTCGTTTAGATGATGGTCTAACAGGAGGCTTTAAAATTTTCTTTCTAGTGTCCTTCGTTTGGGAGAAAAATGCAATGGTACAAGACAGCTTTTCCTTGCCAATATCTCTCTTTTGCAAAGAGCTGCGCATTGGAAAATTCAGGGCTATGTCGTGTAGATGATGGTCTAACAGGAGGCTTTAAAATTTTCTTTCTAGTGTCCTTCGTTTGGGAGAAAAATGCAATGGTACAAGACAGCTTTTCCTTGCCAATATCTCTCTTTTGCAAAGAGCTGCGCATTGGAAAATTCAGGGCTATGTCGTGTAGATGATGGCCTAACAGGAGGCTTTAAAATTTTCTTTCTAGTGTCCTTCGTTTGGGAGAAAAATGCAAAGGTACAAGACAGCTTTTCCTTGCCAATATCTCTCGTTTGCAAAGAGCTGCGCATTGGAAAATTCAGGGCTATATCGTGTAGATGATGGCCTAACAGGAGGCTTTAAAATTTTAATTCTAGTGTCCTTCGTTTGGGAGAAAAATGCAAAGGTACAAGACAGCTTTTCCTTGCCAATATCTCTCTTTTGCAAAGAGCTGCGCATTGGAAAATTCATGGCTATGCCGTGTAGATGATGGTCTAACAGGAGGCTTTAAAATTTTAATTCTAGTGTCCTTCGTTTGGGAGAAAAATGCATTGGTACAAGAAAGCTTTTCCTTGCCAATATCTCTCTTTTGCAAAGAGCTGCACATTGGAAAATTCAGGGCTATGTCGTGTAGATGATGGCCTAACAGGAGGCTTTAAAATTTTCTTTCTAGTGTCCTTCGTTTGGGAGAAAAATGCAAAGGTACAAGACAGCTTTCCTTGCCAATATCTCTCTTTTGCAAAGAGCTGCGCATTGGAAAATTCAGGGCTATGTCGTGTAGATGATGGTCTAACAGGAGGCTTTAAAATTTTCTTTCTAGTGTCCTTCGTTTGGGAGAAAAATGCAATGGTACAAGACAGCTTTTCCTTGCCAATATCTCTCTTTTGCAAAGAGCTGCGCATTGGAAAATTCAGGGCTATGTCGTGTAGATGATGGTCTAACAGGAGGCTTTAAAATTTTCTTTCTAGTGTCCTTCGTTTGGGAGAAAAATGCAATGGTACAAGACAGCTTTTCCTTGCCAATATCTCTCTTTTGCAAAGAGCTGCGCATTGGAAAATTCAGGGCTATGTCGTGTAGATGATGGTCTAACAGGAGGCTTTAAAATTTTCTTTCTAGTGTCCTTCGTTTGGGAGAAAAATGCAATGGTACAAGACAGCTTTTCCTTGCCAATATCTCTCTTTTGCAAAGAGCTGCGCATTGGAAAATTCATGGCTATGCCGTGTAGATGATGGTCTAACAGGAGGCTTTAAAATTTTAATTCTAGTGTCCTTCGTTTGGGAGAAAAATGCAATGGTACAAGAAAGCTTTTCCTTGCCAATATCTCTCTTTTGCAAAGAGCTGCGCATTGGAAAATTCAGGGCTATGTCGTGTAGATGATGGCCTAACAGGAGGCTTTAAAATTTTCTTTCTAGTGTCCTTCGTTTGGGAGAAAAATGCAAAGGTACAAGACAGCTTTTCCTTGCCAATATCTCTCTTTTGCAAAGAGCTGCGCATTGGAAAATTCAGGGCTATATCGTGTAGATGATGGCCTAACAGGAGGCTTTAAAATTTTAATTCTAGTGTCCTTCGTTTGGGAGAAAAATGCAATGGTACAAGAAAGCTTTTCCTTGCCAATATCTCTCTTTTGCAAAGAGCTGCGCATTTTAAAATTCAGGGCTATGTCGTGTAGATGATGGCCTAACAGGAGGCTTTAAAATTTTCTTTCTAGTGTCCTTCGTTTGGGAGAAAAATGCAAAGGTACAAGACAGCTTTTCCTTGCCAATATCTCTCTTTTGCAAAGAGCTGCGCATTGGAAAATTCAGGGCTATGTCGTGTAGATGATGGCCTAACAGGAGGCTTTAACATTTTCTTTCTAGTGTCCTTCGTTTGGGAGAAAAATGCAATGGTACAAGACAGCTTTTCCTTGCCAATATCTCTCTTTTGCAAAGAGCTGCGCATTGGAAAATTCAGGGCTATGTCGTGTAGATGATGGCCTAACAGGAGGCTTTAATAGTTTCTTTCTAGTGTCCTTCGTTTGGGAGAAAAATGCAAAGGTACAAGACAGCTTTTCCTTGCCAATATCTCTCGTTTGCAAAGAGCTGCGCATTGGAAAATTCAGGGCTATATCGTGTAGATGATGGCCTAACAGGAGGCTTTAAAATTTTAATTCTAGTGTCCTTCGTTTGGGAGAAAAATGCAAAGGTACAAGACAGCTTTTCCTTGCCAATATCTCTCTTTTGCAAAGAGCTGCGCATTGGAAAATTCATGGCTATGCCGTGTAGATGATGGTCTAACAGGAGGCTTTAAAATTTTAATTCTAGTGTCCTTCGTTTGGGAGAAAAATGCAATGGTACAAGAAAGCTTTTCCTTGCCAATATCTCTCTTTTGCAAAGAGCTGCGCATTGGAAAATTCAGGGCTATGTCGTGTAGATGATGGCCTAACAGGAGGCTTTAAAATTTTCTTTCTAGTGTCCTTCGTTTGGGAGAAAAATGCAAAGGTACAAGACAGCTTTTCCTTGCCAATATCTCTCTTTTGCAAAGAGCTGCGCATTGGAAAATTCAGGGCTATATCGTGTAGATGATGGCCTAACAGGAGGCTTTAAAATTTTAATTCTAGTGTCCTTCGTTTGGGAGAAAAATGCAATGGTACAAGAAAGCTTTTCCTTGCCAATATCTCTCTTTTGCAAAGAGCTGCGCATTTTAAAATTCAGGGCTATGTCGTGTAGATGATGGCCTAACAGGAGGCTTTAAAATTTTCTTTCTAGTGTCCTTCGTTTGGGAGAAAAATGCAAAGGTACAAGACAGCTTTTCCTTGCCAATATCTCTCTTTTGCAAAGAGCTACGCATTGGAAAATTCAGGGCTATGTCGTGTAGATGATGGTCTAACAGGAGGCTTTAAAATTTTCTTTCTAGTGTCCTTCGTTTGGGAGAAAAATGCAATGGTACAAGACAGCTTTTCCTTGCCAATATCTCTCTTTTGCAAAGAGTTGCGCATTGGAAAATTCAGGGCTATGTCGTGTAGATGATGGCCTAACAGGAGGCTTTAAAATTTTCTTTCTAGTGTCCTTCGTTTGGGAGAAAAATGCAAAGGTACAAGACAGCTTTTCCTTGCCGATATCTCTCTTTTGCAAAGAGCTGCGCATTGGAAAATTCAGGGCTATGTCGTGTAGATGATGGCCTAACAGGAGGCTTTAAAATTTTCTTTCTAGTGTCCTTCGTTTGGGAGAAAAATGCAAAGGTACAAGACAGCTTTTCCTTGCCAATATCTCTCTTTTGCAAAGAGCTGCGCATTGGAAAATTCATGGCTATGCCGTGTAGATGATGGTCTAACAGGAGGCTTTAAAATTTTAATTCTAGTGTCCTTCGTTTGGGAGAAAAATGCAATGGTACAAGAAAGCTTTTCCTTGCCAATATCTCTCTTTTGCAAAGAGCTGCGCATTGGAAAATTCAGGGCTATGTCGTGTAGATGATGGCCTAACAGGAGGCTTTAAAATTTTCTTTCTAGTGTCCTTCGTTTGGGAGAAAAATGCAAAGGTACAAGACAGCTTTTCCTTGCCAATATCTCTCTTTTGCAAAGAGCTGCGCATTGGAAAATTCAGGGCTATATCGTGTAGATGATGGCCTAACAGGAGGCTTTAAAATTTTAATTCTAGTGTCCTTCGTTTGGGAGAAAAATGCAATGGTACAAGAAAGCTTTTCCTTGCCAATATCTCTCTTTTGCAAAGAGCTGCGCATTTTAAAATTCAGGGCTATGTCGTGTAGATGATGGCCTAACAGGAGGCTTTAAAATTTTCTTTCTAGTGTCCTTCGTTTGGGAGAAAAATGCAAAGGTACAAGACAGCTTTTCCTTGCCAATATCTCTCTTTTGCAAAGAGCTGCGCATTGGAAAATTCAGGGCTATGTCGTGTAGATGATGGCCTAACAGGAGGCTTTAAAATTTTCTTTCTAGTGTCCTTCGTTTGGGAGAAAAATGCAAAGGTACAAGACAGCTTTTCCTTGCCAATATCTCTCTTTTGCAAAGAGCTGCGCATTGGAAAATTCATGGCTATGCCGTGTAGATGATGGTCTAACAGGAGGCTTTAAAATTTTAATTCTAGTGTCCTTCGTTTGGGAGAAAAATGCAATGGTACAAGAAAGCTTTTCCTTGCCAATATCTCTCTTTTGCAAAGAGCTGCGCATTGGAAAATTCAGGGCTATGTCGTGTAGATGATGGCCTAACAGGAGGCTTTAAAATTTTCTTTCTAGTGTCCTTCGTTTGGGAGAAAAATGCAAAGGTACAAGACAGCTTTTCCTTGCCAATATCTCTCTTTTGCAAAGAGCTGCGCATTGGAAAATTCAGGGCTATATCGTGTAGATGATGGCCTAACAGGAGGCTTTAAAATTTTAATTCTAGTGTCCTTCGTTTGGGAGAAAAATGCAATGGTACAAGAAAGCTTTTCCTTGCCAATATCTCTCTTTTGCAAAGAGCTGCGCATTTTAAAATTCAGGGCTATGTCGTGTAGATGATGGCCTAACAGGAGGCTTTAAAATTTTCTTTCTAGTGTCCTTCGTTTGGGAGAAAAATGCAAAGGTACAAGACAGCTTTTCCTTGCCAATATCTCTCTTTTGCAAAGAGCTACGCATTGGAAAATTCAGGGCTATGTCGTGTAGATGATGGTCTAACAGGAGGCTTTAAAATTTTCTTTCTAGTGTCCTTCGTTTGGGAGAAAAATGCAATGGTACAAGACAGCTTTTCCTTGCCAATATCTCTCTTTTGCAAAGAGTTGCGCATTGGAAAATTCAGGGCTATGTCGTGTAGATGATGGCCTAACAGGAGGCTTTAAAATTTTCTTTCTAGTGTCCTTCGTTTGGGAGAAAAATGCAAAGGTACAAGACAGCTTTTCCTTGCCAATATCTCTCGTTTGCAAAGAGCTGCGCATTGGAAAATTCAGGGCTATATCGTGTAGATGATGGCCTAACAGGAGGCTTTAAAATTTTAATTCTAGTGTCCTTCGTTTGGGAGAAAAATGCAAAGGTACAAGACAGCTTTTCCTTGCCAATATCTCTCTTTTGCAAAGAGCTGCGCATTGGAAAATTCATGGCTATGCCGTGTAGATGATGGTCTAACAGGAGGCTTTAAAATTTTAATTCTAGTGTCCTTCGTTTGGGAGAAAAATGCAATGGTACAAGAAAGCTTTTCCTTGCCAATATCTCTCTTTTGCAAAGAGCTGCGCATTGGAAAATTCATGGCTATGCCGTGTAGATGATGGTCTAACAGGAGGCTTTAAAATTTTAATTCTAGTGTCCTTCGTTTGGGAGAAAAATGCAAAGGTACAAGACAGCTTTTCCTTGCCAATATCTCTCTTTTGCAAAGAGCTGCGCATTGGAAAATTCATGGCTATGCCGTGTAGATGATGGTCTAACAGGAGGCTTTAAAATTTTAATTCTAGTGTCCTTCGTTTGGGAGAAAAATGCAATGGTACAAGAAAGCTTCTCCTTGCCAATATCTCTCTTTTGCAAAGAGCTGCGCATTGGAAAATTCAGGGCTATGTCGTGTAGATGATGGCCTAACAGGAGGCTTTAAAATTTTCTTTCTAGTGTCCTTCGTTTGGGAGAAAAATGCAAAGGTACAAGACAGCTTTTCCTTGCCAATATCTCTCTTTTGCAAAGAGCTGCGCATTGGAAAATTCAGGGCTATGTCGTGTAGATGATGGTCTAACAGGAGGCTTTAAAATTTTAATTCTAGTGTCCTTCGTTTGGGAGAAAAATGCAATGGTACAAGAAAGCTTTTCCTTGCCAATATCTCTCTTTTGCAAAGAGCTGCGCATTGGAAAATTCAGGGCTATGTCTTGTAGATGATGGTCTAACAGGAGGCTTTAAAATTTTAATTCTAGTGTCCTTCGTTTGGGAGAAAAATGCAATGGTACAAGAAAGCTTTTCCTTGCCAATATCTCTCTTTTGCAAAGAGCTGCGCATTGGAAAATTCAGGGCTATGTCGTGTAGATGATGGCCTAACAGGAGGCTTTAAAATTTTAATTCTAGTGTCCTTCGTTTGGGAGAAAAATGCAAAGGTACAAGACAGCTTTTCCTTGCCAATATCTCTCTTTTGCAAAGAGCTGCGCATTGGAAAATTCATGGCTATGCCGTGTAGATGATGGTCTAACAGGAGGCTTTAAAATTTTAATTCTAGTGTCCTTCGTTTGGGAGAAAAATGCAATGGTACAAGAAAGCTTCTCCTTGCCAATATCTCTCTTTTGCAAAGAGCTGCGCATTGGAAAATTCAGGGCTATGTCGTGTAGATGATGGCCTAACAGGAGGCTTTAAAATTTTCTTTCTAGTGTCCTTCGTTTGGGAGAAAAATGCAAAGGTACAAGACAGCTTTTCCTTGCCAATATCTCTCTTTTGCAAAGAGCTGCGCATTGGAAAATTCATGGCTATATCGTGTAGATGATGGCCTAACAGGAGGCTTTAAAATTTTAATTCTAGTGTCCTTCGTTTGGGAGAAAAATGCAATGGTACAAGAAAGCTTTTCCTTGCCAATATCTCTCTTTTGCAAAGAGCTGCGCATTGGAAAATTCAGGGCTATGTCGTGTAGATGATGGCCTAACAGGAGGCTTTAAAATTTTCTTTCTAGTGTCCTTCGTTTGGGAGAAAAATGCAAAGGTACAAGACAGCTTTTCCTTGCCAATATCTCTCTTTTGCAAAGAGCTACGCATTGGAAAATTCAGGGCTATGTCGTGTAGATGATGGTCTAACAGGAGGCTTTAAAATTTTCTTTCTAGTGTCCTTCGTTTGGGAGAAAAATGCAATGGTACAAGACAGCTTTTCCTTGCCAATATCTCTCTTTTGCAAAGAGCTGCGCATTGGAAAATTCAGGGCTATGTCGTGTAGATGATGGCCTAACAGGAGGCTTTAACATTTTCTTTCTAGTGTCCTTCGTTTGGGAGAAAAATGCAATGGTACAAGACAGCTTTTCCTTGCCAATATCTCTCTTTTGCAAAGAGCTGCGCATTGGAAAATTCAGGGCTATGTCGTGTAGATGATGGTCTAACAGGAGGCTTTAAAATTTTCTTTCTAGTGTCCTTCGTTTGGGAGAAAAATGCAATGGTACAAGACAGCTTTTCCTTGCCAATATCTCTCTTTTGCAAAGAGCTGCGCATTGGAAAATGCAGGGCTATGTCGTGTAGATGATGGACTAACAGGAGGCTTTAAAAGTTTCTTTCTAGTGTCCTTCGTTTGGGAGAAAAATGCAAAGGTACAAGACAGCTTTTCCTTGCCAATATCTCTCGTTTGCAAAGAGCTGCGCATTGGAAAATTCAGGGCTATATCGTGTAGATGATGGCCTAACAGGAGGCTTTAAAATTTTAATTCTAGTGTCCTTCGTTTGGGAGAAAAATGCAAAGGTACAAGACAGCTTTTCCTTGCCAATATCTCTCTTTTGCAAAGAGCTGCGCATTGGAAAATTCATGGCTATGCCGTGTAGATGATGGTCTAACAGGAGGCTTTAAAATTTTAATTCTAGTGTCCTTCGTTTGGGAGAAAAATGCAATGGTACAAGAAAGCTTTTCCTTGCCAATATCTCTCTTTTGCAAAGAGCTGCGCATTTTAAAATTCAGGGCTATGTCGTGTAGATGATGGCCTAACAGGAGGCTTTAAAATTTTCTTTCTAGTGTCCTTCGTTTGGGAGAAAAATGCAAAGGTACAAGACAGCTTTTCCTTGCCAATATCTCTCTTTTGCAAAGAGCTGCGCATTGGAAAATTCAGGGCTATGTCGTGTAGATGATGGTCTAACAGGAGGCTTTAAAATTTTAATTCTAGTGTCCTTCGTTTGGGAGAAAAATGCAATGGTACAAGAAAGCTTCTCCTTGCCAATATCTCTCTTTTGCAAAGAGCTGCGCATTGGAAAATCAGGGCTATGTCGTGTAGATGATGGCCTAACAGGAGGCTTTAAAATTTTCTTTCTAGTGTCCTTCGTTTGGGAGAAAAATGCAAAGGTACAAGACAGCTTTTCCTTGCCAATATCTCTCTTTTGCAAAGAGCTGCGCATTGGAAAATTCAGGGCTATGTCGTGTAGATGATGGTCTAACAGGAGGCTTTAAAATTTTAATTCTAGTGTCCTTCGTTTGGGAGAAAAATGCAATGGTACAAGAAAGCTTTTCCTTGCCAATATCTCTCTTTTGCAAAGAGCTGCGCATTGGAAAATTCAGGGCTATGTCGTGTAGATGATGGTCTAACAGGAGGCTTTAAAATTTTAATTCTAGTGTCCTTCGTTTGGGAGAAAAATGCAATGGTACAAGAAAGCTTTTCCTTGCCAATATCTCTCTTTTGCAAAGAGCTGCGCATTGGAAAATTCAGGGCTATGTCGTGTAGATGATGGCCTAACAGGAGGCTTTAAAAGTTTCTTTCTAGTGTCCTTCGTTTGGGAGAAAAATGCAAAGGTACAAGACAGCTTTTCCTTGCCAATATCTCTCGTTTGCAAAGAGCTGCGCATTGGAAAATTCAGGGCTATATCGTGTAGATGATGGCCTAACAGGAGGCTTTAAAATTTTAATTCTAGTGTCCTTCGTTTGGGAGAAAAATGCAAAGGTACAAGACAGCTTTTCCTTGCCAATATCTCTCTTTTGCAAAGAGCTGCGCATTGGAAAATTCATGGCTATGCCGTGTAGATGATGGTCTAACAGGAGGCTTTAAAATTTTAATTCTAGTGTCCTTCGTTTGGGAGAAAAATGCAATGGTACAAGAAAGCTTCTCCTTGCCAATATCTCTCTTTTGCAAAGAGCTGCGCATTGGAAAATTCAGGGCTATGTCGTGTAGATGATGGCCTAACAGGAGGCTTTAAAATTTTCTTTCTAGTGTCCTTCGTTTGGGAGAAAAATGCAAAGGTACAAGACAGCTTTTCCTTGCCAATATCTCTCTTTTGCAAAGAGCTGCGCATTGGAAAATTCAGGGCTATATCGTGTAGATGATGGCCTAACAGGAGGCTTTAAAATTTTAATTCTAGTGTCCTTCGTTTGGGAGAAAAATGCAATGGTACAAGAAAGCTTTTCCTTGCCAATATCTCTCTTTTGCAAAGAGCTGCGCATTGGAAAATTCAGGGCTATGTCGTGTAGATGATGGCCTAACAGGAGGCTTTAAAATTTTCTTTCTAGTGTCCTTCGTTTGGGAGAAAAATGCAAAGGTACAAGACAGCTTTTCCTTGCCAATATCTCTCTTTTGCAAAGAGCTACGCATTGGAAAATTCAGGGCTATGTCGTGTAGATGATGGTCTAACAGGAGGCTTTAAAATTTTCTTTCTAGTGTCCTTCGTTTGGGAGAAAAATGCAATGGTACAAGACAGCTTTTCCTTGCCAATATCTCTCTTTTGCAAAGAGCTGCGCATTGGAAAATTCAGGGCTATGTCGTGTAGATGATGGCCTAACAGGAGGCTTTAACATTTTCTTTCTAGTGTCCTTCGTTTGGGAGAAAAATGCAATGGTACAAGACAGCTTTTCCTTGCCAATATCTCTCTTTTGCAAAGAGCTGCGCATTGGAAAATTCAGGGCTATGTCGTGTAGATGATGGTCTAACAGGAGGCTTTAAAATTTTCTTTCTAGTGTCCTTCGTTTGGGAGAAAAATGCAATGGTACAAGACAGCTTTTCCTTGCCAATATCTCTCTTTTGCAAAGAGCTGCGCATTGGAAAATGCAGGGCTATGTCGTGTAGATGATGGACTAACAGGAGGCTTTAAAAGTTTCTTTCTAGTGTCCTTCGTTTGGGAGAAAAATGCAAAGGTACAAGACAGCTTTTCCTTGCCAATATCTCTCGTTTGCAAAGAGCTGCGCATTGGAAAATTCAGGGCTATATCGTGTAGATGATGGCCTAACAGGAGGCTTTAAAATTTTAATTCTAGTGTCCTTCGTTTGGGAGAAAAATGCAAAGGTACAAGACAGCTTTTCCTTGCCAATATCTCTCTTTTGCAAAGAGCTGCGCATTGGAAAATTCATGGCTATGCCGTGTAGATGATGGTCTAACAGGAGGCTTTAAAATTTTAATTCTAGTGTCCTTCGTTTGGGAGAAAAATGCAATGGTACAAGAAAGCTTTTCCTTGCCAATATCTCTCTTTTGCAAAGAGCTGCGCATTGGAAAATTCAGGGCTATGTCGTGTAGATGATGGCCTAACAGGAGGCTTTAAAATTTTCTTTCTAGTGTCCTTCGTTTGGGAGAAAAATGCAAAGGTACAAGACAGCTTTTCCTTGCCAATATCTCTCTTTTGCAAAGAGCTGCGCATTGGAAAATTCAGGGCTATATCGTGTAGATGATGGCCTAACAGGAGGCTTTAAAATTTTAATTCTAGTGTCCTTCGTTTGGGAGAAAAATGCAATGGTACAAGAAAGCTTTTCCTTGCCAATATCTCTCTTTTGCAAAGAGCTGCGCATTTTAAAATTCAGGGCTATGTCGTGTAGATGATGGCCTAACAGGAGGCTTTAAAATTTTCTTTCTAGTGTCCTTCGTTTGGGAGAAAAATGCAAAGGTACAAGACAGCTTTTCCTTGCCAATATCTCTCTTTTGCAAAGAGCTGCGCATTGGAAAATTCAGGGCTATGTCGTGTAGATGATGGCCTAACAGGAGGCTTTAAAATTTTCTTTCTAGTGTCCTTCGTTTGGGAGAAAAATGCAAAGGTACAAGACAGCTTTTCCTTGCCAATATCTCTCTTTTGCAAAGAGCTGCGCATTGGAAAATTCATGGCTATGCCGTGTAGATGATGGTCTAACAGGAGGCTTTAAAATTTTAATTCTAGTGTCCTTCGTTTGGGAGAAAAATGCAATGGTACAAGAAAGCTTTTCCTTGCCAATATCTCTCTTTTGCAAAGAGCTGCGCATTGGAAAATTCAGGGCTATGTCGTGTAGATGATGGCCTAACAGGAGGCTTTAAAATTTTCTTTCTAGTGTCCTTCGTTTGGGAGAAAAATGCAAAGGTACAAGACAGCTTTTCCTTGCCAATATCTCTCTTTTGCAAAGAGCTGCGCATTGGAAAATTCAGGGCTATATCGTGTAGATGATGGCCTAACAGGAGGCTTTAAAATTTTAATTCTAGTGTCCTTCGTTTGGGAGAAAAATGCAATGGTACAAGAAAGCTTTTCCTTGCCAATATCTCTCTTTTGCAAAGAGCTGCGCATTTTAAAATTCAGGGCTATGTCGTGTAGATGATGGCCTAACAGGAGGCTTTAAAATTTTCTTTCTAGTGTCCTTCGTTTGGGAGAAAAATGCAAAGGTACAAGACAGCTTTTCCTTGCCAATATCTCTCTTTTGCAAAGAGCTACGCATTGGAAAATTCAGGGCTATGTCGTGTAGATGATGGTCTAACAGGAGGCTTTAAAATTTTCTTTCTAGTGTCCTTCGTTTGGGAGAAAAATGCAATGGTACAAGACAGCTTTTCCTTGCCAATATCTCTCTTTTGCAAAGAGTTGCGCATTGGAAAATTCAGGGCTATGTCGTGTAGATGATGGCCTAACAGGAGGCTTTAAAATTTTCTTTCTAGTGTCCTTCGTTTGGGAGAAAAATGCAAAGGTACAAGACAGCTTTTCCTTGCCAATATCTCTCGTTTGCAAAGAGCTGCGCATTGGAAAATTCAGGGCTATATCGTGTAGATGATGGCCTAACAGGAGGCTTTAAAATTTTAATTCTAGTGTCCTTCGTTTGGGAGAAAAATGCAAAGGTACAAGACAGCTTTTCCTTGCCAATATCTCTCTTTTGCAAAGAGCTGCGCATTGGAAAATTCATGGCTATGCCGTGTAGATGATGGTCTAACAGGAGGCTTTAAAATTTTAATTCTAGTGTCCTTCGTTTGGGAGAAAAATGCAATGGTACAAGAAAGCTTTTCCTTGCCAATATCTCTCTTTTGCAAAGAGCTGCGCATTGGAAAATTCATGGCTATGCCGTGTAGATGATGGTCTAACAGGAGGCTTTAAAATTTTAATTCTAGTGTCCTTCGTTTGGGAGAAAAATGCAAAGGTACAAGACAGCTTTTCCTTGCCAATATCTCTCTTTTGCAAAGAGCTGCGCATTGGAAAATTCATGGCTATGCCGTGTAGATGATGGTCTAACAGGAGGCTTTAAAATTTTAATTCTAGTGTCCTTCGTTTGGGAGAAAAATGCAATGGTACAAGAAAGCTTCTCCTTGCCAATATCTCTCTTTTGCAAAGAGCTGCGCATTGGAAAATTCAGGGCTATGTCGTGTAGATGATGGCCTAACAGGAGGCTTTAAAATTTTCTTTCTAGTGTCCTTCGTTTGGGAGAAAAATGCAAAGGTACAAGACAGCTTTTCCTTGCCAATATCTCTCTTTTGCAAAGAGCTGCGCATTGGAAAATTCAGGGCTATGTCGTGTAGATGATGGTCTAACAGGAGGCTTTAAAATTTTAATTCTAGTGTCCTTCGTTTGGGAGAAAAATGCAATGGTACAAGAAAGCTTTTCCTTGCCAATATCTCTCTTTTGCAAAGAGCTGCGCATTGGAAAATTCAGGGCTATGTCGTGTAGATGATGGTCTAACAGGAGGCTTTAAAATTTTAATTCTAGTGTCCTTCGTTTGGGAGAAAAATGCAATGGTACAAGAAAGCTTTTCCTTGCCAATATCTCTCTTTTGCAAAGAGCTGCGCATTGGAAAATTCAGGGCTATGTCGTGTAGATGATGGCCTAACAGGAGGCTTTAAAAGTTTCTTTCTAGTGTCCTTCGTTTGGGAGAAAAATGCAAAGGTACAAGACAGCTTTTCCTTGCCAATATCTCTCGTTTGCAAAGAGCTGCGCATTGGAAAATTCAGGGCTATATCGTGTAGATGATGGCCTAACAGGAGGCTTTAAAATTTTAATTCTAGTGTCCTTCGTTTGGGAGAAAAATGCAAAGGTACAAGACAGCTTTTCCTTGCCAATATCTCTCTTTTGCAAAGAGCTGCGCATTGGAAAATTCATGGCTATGCCGTGTAGATGATGGTCTAACAGGAGGCTTTAAAATTTTAATTCTAGTGTCCTTCGTTTGGGAGAAAAATGCAATGGTACAAGAAAGCTTCTCCTTGCCAATATCTCTCTTTTGCAAAGAGCTGCGCATTGGAAAATTCAGGGCTATGTCGTGTAGATGATGGCCTAACAGGAGGCTTTAAAATTTTCTTTCTAGTGTCCTTCGTTTGGGAGAAAAATGCAAAGGTACAAGACAGCTTTTCCTTGCCAATATCTCTCTTTTGCAAAGAGCTGCGCATTGGAAAATTCAGGGCTATATCGTGTAGATGATGGCCTAACAGGAGGCTTTAAAATTTTAATTCTAGTGTCCTTCGTTTGGGAGAAAAATGCAATGGTACAAGAAAGCTTTTCCTTGCCAATATCTCTCTTTTGCAAAGAGCTGCGCATTGGAAAATTCAGGGCTATGTCGTGTAGATGATGGCCTAACAGGAGGCTTTAAAATTTTCTTTCTAGTGTCCTTCGTTTGGGAGAAAAATGCAAAGGTACAAGACAGCTTTTCCTTGCCAATATCTCTCTTTTGCAAAGAGCTACGCATTGGAAAATTCAGGGCTATGTCGTGTAGATGATGGTCTAACAGGAGGCTTTAAAATTTTCTTTCTAGTGTCCTTCGTTTGGGAGAAAAATGCAATGGTACAAGACAGCTTTTCCTTGCCAATATCTCTCTTTTGCAAAGAGCTGCGCATTGGAAAATTCAGGGCTATGTCGTGTAGATGATGGCCTAACAGGAGGCTTTAACATTTTCTTTCTAGTGTCCTTCGTTTGGGAGAAAAATGCAATGGTACAAGACAGCTTTTCCTTGCCAATATCTCTCTTTTGCAAAGAGCTGCGCATTGGAAAATTCAGGGCTATGTCGTGTAGATGATGGTCTAACAGGAGGCTTTAAAATTTTCTTTCTAGTGTCCTTCGTTTGGGAGAAAAATGCAATGGTACAAGACAGCTTTTCCTTGCCAATATCTCTCTTTTGCAAAGAGCTGCGCATTGGAAAATGCAGGGCTATGTCGTGTAGATGATGGACTAACAGGAGGCTTTAAAAGTTTCTTTCTAGTGTCCTTCGTTTGGGAGAAAAATGCAAAGGTACAAGACAGCTTTTCCTTGCCAATATCTCTCGTTTGCAAAGAGCTGCGCATTGGAAAATTCAGGGCTATATCGTGTAGATGATGGCCTAACAGGAGGCTTTAAAATTTTAATTCTAGTGTCCTTCGTTTGGGAGAAAAATGCAAAGGTACAAGACAGCTTTTCCTTGCCAATATCTCTCTTTTGCAAAGAGCTGCGCATTGGAAAATTCATGGCTATGCCGTGTAGATGATGGTCTAACAGGAGGCTTTAAAATTTTAATTCTAGTGTCCTTCGTTTGGGAGAAAAATGCAATGGTACAAGAAAGCTTTTCCTTGCCAATATCTCTCTTTTGCAAAGAGCTGCGCATTTTAAAATTCAGGGCTATGTCGTGTAGATGATGGCCTAACAGGAGGCTTTAAAATTTTCTTTCTAGTGTCCTTCGTTTGGGAGAAAAATGCAAAGGTACAAGACAGCTTTTCCTTGCCAATATCTCTCTTTTGCAAAGAGCTGCGCATTGGAAAATTCATGGCTATGCCGTGTAGATGATGGTCTAACAGGAGGCTTTAAAATTTTAATTCTAGTGTCCTTCGTTTGGGAGAAAAATGCAATGGTACAAGAAAGCTTCTCCTTGCCAATATCTCTCTTTTGCAAAGAGCTGCGCATTGGAAAATTCAGGGCTATGTCGTGTAGATGATGGCCTAACAGGAGGCTTTAAAATTTTCTTTCTAGTGTCCTTCGTTTGGGAGAAAAATGCAAAGGTACAAGACAGCTTTTCCTTGCCAATATCTCTCTTTTGCAAAGAGCTGCGCATTGGAAAATTCAGGGCTATGTCGTGTAGATGATGGTCTAACAGGAGGCTTTAAAATTTTAATTCTAGTGTCCTTCGTTTGGGAGAAAAATGCAATGGTACAAGAAAGCTTTTCCTTGCCAATATCTCTCTTTTGCAAAGAGCTGCGCATTGGAAAATTCAGGGCTATGTCGTGTAGATGATGGTCTAACAGGAGGCTTTAAAATTTTAATTCTAGTGTCCTTCGTTTGGGAGAAAAATGCAATGGTACAAGAAAGCTTTTCCTTGCCAATATCTCTCTTTTGCAAAGAGCTGCGCATTGGAAAATTCAGGGCTATGTCGTGTAGATGATGGCCTAACAGGAGGCTTTAAAAGTTTCTTTCTAGTGTCCTTCGTTTGGGAGAAAAATGCAAAGGTACAAGACAGCTTTTCCTTGCCAATATCTCTCGTTTGCAAAGAGCTGCGCATTGGAAAATTCAGGGCTATATCGTGTAGATGATGGCCTAACAGGAGGCTTTAAAATTTTAATTCTAGTGTCCTTCGTTTGGGAGAAAAATGCAAAGGTACAAGACAGCTTTTCCTTGCCAATATCTCTCTTTTGCAAAGAGCTGCGCATTGGAAAATTCATGGCTATGCCGTGTAGATGATGGTCTAACAGGAGGCTTTAAAATTTTAATTCTAGTGTCCTTCGTTTGGGAGAAAAATGCAATGGTACAAGAAAGCTTCTCCTTGCCAATATCTCTCTTTTGCAAAGAGCTGCGCATTGGAAAATTCAGGGCTATGTCGTGTAGATGATGGCCTAACAGGAGGCTTTAAAATTTTCTTTCTAGTGTCCTTCGTTTGGGAGAAAAATGCAAAGGTACAAGACAGCTTTTCCTTGCCAATATCTCTCTTTTGCAAAGAGCTGCGCATTGGAAAATTCAGGGCTATATCGTGTAGATGATGGCCTAACAGGAGGCTTTAAAATTTTAATTCTAGTGTCCTTCGTTTGGGAGAAAAATGCAATGGTACAAGAAAGCTTTTCCTTGCCAATATCTCTCTTTTGCAAAGAGCTGCGCATTGGAAAATTCAGGGCTATGTCGTGTAGATGATGGCCTAACAGGAGGCTTTAAAATTTTCTTTCTAGTGTCCTTCGTTTGGGAGAAAAATGCAAAGGTACAAGACAGCTTTTCCTTGCCAATATCTCTCTTTTGCAAAGAGCTACGCATTGGAAAATTCAGGGCTATGTCGTGTAGATGATGGTCTAACAGGAGGCTTTAAAATTTTCTTTCTAGTGTCCTTCGTTTGGGAGAAAAATGCAATGGTACAAGACAGCTTTTCCTTGCCAATATCTCTCTTTTGCAAAGAGCTGCGCATTGGAAAATTCAGGGCTATGTCGTGTAGATGATGGCCTAACAGGAGGCTTTAACATTTTCTTTCTAGTGTCCTTCGTTTGGGAGAAAAATGCAATGGTACAAGACAGCTTTTCCTTGCCAATATCTCTCTTTTGCAAAGAGCTGCGCATTGGAAAATTCAGGGCTATGTCGTGTAGATGATGGTCTAACAGGAGGCTTTAAAATTTTCTTTCTAGTGTCCTTCGTTTGGGAGAAAAATGCAATGGTACAAGACAGCTTTTCCTTGCCAATATCTCTCTTTTGCAAAGAGCTGCGCATTGGAAAATGCAGGGCTATGTCGTGTAGATGATGGACTAACAGGAGGCTTTAAAATTTTCTTTCTAGTGTCCTTCGTTTGGGAGAAAAATGCAAAGGTACAAGACAGCTTTTCCTTGCCAATATCTCTCGTTTGCAAAGAGCTGCGCATTGGAAAATTCAGGGCTATATCGTGTAGATGATGGCCTAACAGGAGGCTTTAAAATTTTAATTCTAGTGTCCTTCGTTTGGGAGAAAAATGCAAAGGTACAAGACAGCTTTTCCTTGCCAATATCTCTCTTTTGCAAAGAGCTGCGCATTGGAAAATTCATGGCTATGCCGTGTAGATGATGGTCTAACAGGAGGCTTTAAAATTTTAATTCTAGTGTCCTTCGTTTGGGAGAAAAATGCAATGGTACAAGAAAGCTTTTCCTTGCCAATATCTCTCTTTTGCAAAGAGCTGCGCATTTTAAAATTCAGGGCTATGTCGTGTAGATGATGGCCTAACAGGAGGCTTTAAAATTTTCTTTCTAGTGTCCTTCGTTTGGGAGAAAAATGCAAAGGTACAAGACAGCTTTTCCTTGCCAATATCTCTCTTTTGCAAAGAGCTGCGCATTGGAAAATTCATGGCTATGCCGTGTAGATGATGGTCTAACAGGAGGCTTTAAAATTTTAATTCTAGTGTCCTTCGTTTGGGAGAAAAATGCAATGGTACAAGAAAGCTTCTCCTTGCCAATATCTCTCTTTTGCAAAGAGCTGCGCATTGGAAAATTCAGGGCTATGTCGTGTAGATGATGGCCTAACAGGAGGCTTTAAAATTTTCTTTCTAGTGTCCTTCGTTTGGGAGAAAAATGCAAAGGTACAAGACAGCTTTTCCTTGCCAATATCTCTCTTTTGCAAAGAGCTGCGCATTGGAAAATTCAGGGCTATGTCGTGTAGATGATGGTCTAACAGGAGGCTTTAAAATTTTAATTCTAGTGTCCTTCGTTTGGGAGAAAAATGCAATGGTACAAGAAAGCTTTTCCTTGCCAATATCTCTCTTTTGCAAAGAGCTGCGCATTGGAAAATTCAGGGCTATGTCGTGTAGATGATGGTCTAACAGGAGGCTTTAAAATTTTAATTCTAGTGTCCTTCGTTTGGGAGAAAAATGCAATGGTACAAGAAAGCTTTTCCTTGCCAATATCTCTCTTTTGCAAAGAGCTGCGCATTGGAAAATTCAGGGCTATGTCGTGTAGATGATGGCCTAACAGGAGGCTTTAAAAGTTTCTTTCTAGTGTCCTTCGTTTGGGAGAAAAATGCAAAGGTACAAGACAGCTTTTCCTTGCCAATATCTCTCGTTTGCAAAGAGCTGCGCATTGGAAAATTCAGGGCTATATCGTGTAGATGATGGCCTAACAGGAGGCTTTAAAATTTTAATTCTAGTGTCCTTCGTTTGGGAGAAAAATGCAAAGGTACAAGACAGCTTTTCCTTGCCAATATCTCTCTTTTGCAAAGAGCTGCGCATTGGAAAATTCATGGCTATGCCGTGTAGATGATGGTCTAACAGGAGGCTTTAAAATTTTAATTCTAGTGTCCTTCGTTTGGGAGAAAAATGCAATGGTACAAGAAAGCTTCTCCTTGCCAATATCTCTCTTTTGCAAAGAGCTGCGCATTGGAAAATTCAGGGCTATGTCGTGTAGATGATGGCCTAACAGGAGGCTTTAAAATTTTCTTTCTAGTGTCCTTCGTTTGGGAGAAAAATGCAAAGGTACAAGACAGCTTTTCCTTGCCAATATCTCTCTTTTGCAAAGAGCTGCGCATTGGAAAATTCAGGGCTATATCGTGTAGATGATGGCCTAACAGGAGGCTTTAAAATTTTAATTCTAGTGTCCTTCGTTTGGGAGAAAAATGCAATGGTACAAGAAAGCTTTTCCTTGCCAATATCTCTCTTTTGCAAAGAGCTGCGCATTGGAAAATTCAGGGCTATGTCGTGTAGATGATGGCCTAACAGGAGGCTTTAAAATTTTCTTTCTAGTGTCCTTCGTTTGGGAGAAAAATGCAAAGGTACAAGACAGCTTTTCCTTGCCAATATCTCTCTTTTGCAAAGAGCTACGCATTGGAAAATTCAGGGCTATGTCGTGTAGATGATGGTCTAACAGGAGGCTTTAAAATTTTCTTTCTAGTGTCCTTCGTTTGGGAGAAAAATGCAATGGTACAAGACAGCTTTTCCTTGCCAATATCTCTCTTTTGCAAAGAGCTGCGCATTGGAAAATTCAGGGCTATGTCGTGTAGATGATGGCCTAACAGGAGGCTTTAACATTTTCTTTCTAGTGTCCTTCGTTTGGGAGAAAAATGCAATGGTACAAGACAGCTTTTCCTTGCCAATATCTCTCTTTTGCAAAGAGCTGCGCATTGGAAAATTCAGGGCTATGTCGTGTAGATGATGGTCTAACAGGAGGCTTTAAAATTTTCTTTCTAGTGTCCTTCGTTTGGGAGAAAAATGCAATGGTACAAGACAGCTTTTCCTTGCCAATATCTCTCTTTTGCAAAGAGCTGCGCATTGGAAAATGCAGGGCTATGTCGTGTAGATGATGGACTAACAGGAGGCTTTAAAAGTTTCTTTCTAGTGTCCTTCGTTTGGGAGAAAAATGCAAAGGTACAAGACAGCTTTTCCTTGCCAATATCTCTCGTTTGCAAAGAGCTGCGCATTGGAAAATTCAGGGCTATATCGTGTAGATGATGGCCTAACAGGAGGCTTTAAAATTTTAATTCTAGTGTCCTTCGTTTGGGAGAAAAATGCAAAGGTACAAGACAGCTTTTCCTTGCCAATATCTCTCTTTTGCAAAGAGCTGCGCATTGGAAAATTCATGGCTATGCCGTGTAGATGATGGTCTAACAGGAGGCTTTAAAATTTTAATTCTAGTGTCCTTCGTTTGGGAGAAAAATGCAATGGTACAAGAAAGCTTTTCCTTGCCAATATCTCTCTTTTGCAAAGAGCTGCGCATTTTAAAATTCAGGGCTATGTCGTGTAGATGATGGCCTAACAGGAGGCTTTAAAATTTTCTTTCTAGTGTCCTTCGTTTGGGAGAAAAATGCAAAGGTACAAGACAGCTTTTCCTTGCCAATATCTCTCTTTTGCAAAGAGCTACGCATTGGAAAATTCAGGGCTATGTCGTGTAGATGATGGTCTAACAGGAGGCTTTAAAATTTTCTTTCTAGTGTCCTTCGTTTGGGAGAAAAATGCAATGGTACAAGACAGCTTTTCCTTGCCAATATCTCTCTTTTGCAAAGAGTTGCGCATTGGAAAATTCAGGGCTATGTCGTGTAGATGATGGCCTAACAGGAGGCTTTAAAATTTTCTTTCTAGTGTCCTTCGTTTGGGAGAAAAATGCAAAGGTACAAGACAGCTTTTCCTTGCCAATATCTCTCGTTTGCAAAGAGCTGCGCATTGGAAAATTCAGGGCTATATCGTGTAGATGATGGCCTAACAGGAGGCTTTAAAATTTTAATTCTAGTGTCCTTCGTTTGGGAGAAAAATGCAAAGGTACAAGACAGCTTTTCCTTGCCAATATCTCTCTTTTGCAAAGAGCTGCGCATTGGAAAATTCATGGCTATGCCGTGTAGATGATGGTCTAACAGGAGGCTTTAAAATTTTAATTCTAGTGTCCTTCGTTTGGGAGAAAAATGCAATGGTACAAGAAAGCTTTTCCTTGCCAATATCTCTCTTTTGCAAAGAGCTGCGCATTGGAAAATTCAGGGCTATGTCGTGTAGATGATGGTCTAACAGGAGGCTTTAAAATTTTCTTTCTAGTGTCCTTCGTTTGGGAGAAAAATGCAATGGTACAAGACAGCTTTTCCTTGCCAATATCTCTCTTTTGCAAAGAGCTGCGCATTGGAAAATGCAGGGCTATGTCGTGTAGATGATGGCCTAACAGGAGGCTTTAAAAGTTTCTTTCTAGTGTCCTTCGTTTGGGAGAAAAATGCAAAGGTACAAGACAGCTTTTCCTTGCCAATATCTCTCGTTTGCAAAGAGCTGCGCATTGGAAAATTCAGGGCTATATCGTGTAGATGATGGCCTAACAGGAGGCTTTAAAATTTTAATTCTAGTGTCCTTCGTTTGGGAGAAAAATGCAAAGGTACAAGACAGCTTTTCCTTGCCAATATCTCTCTTTTGCAAAGAGCTGCGCATTGGAAAATTCATGGCTATGCCGTGTAGATGATGGTCTAACAGGAGGCTTTAAAATTTTAATTCTAGTGTCCTTCGTTTGGGAGAAAAATGCAATGGTACAAGAAAGCTTTTCCTTGCCAATATCTCTCTTTTGCAAAGAGCTGCGCATTTTAAAATTCAGGGCTATGTCGTGTAGATGATGGCCTAACAGGAGGCTTTAAAATTTTCTTTCTAGTGTCCTTCGTTTGGGAGAAAAATGCAAAGGTACAAGACAGCTTTTCCTTGCCAATATCTCTCTTTTGCAAAGAGCTACGCATTGGAAAATTCAGGGCTATGTCGTGTAGATGATGGTCTAACAGGAGGCTTTAAAATTTTCTTTCTAGTGTCCTTCGTTTGGGAGAAAAATGCAATGGTACAAGACAGCTTTTCCTTGCCAATATCTCTCTTTTGCAAAGAGTTGCGCATTGGAAAATTCAGGGCTATGTCGTGTAGATGATGGCCTAACAGGAGGCTTTAAAATTTTCTTTCTAGTGTCCTTCGTTTGGGAGAAAAATGCAAAGGTACAAGACAGCTTTTCCTTGCCAATATCTCTCGTTTGCAAAGAGCTGCGCATTGGAAAATTCAGGGCTATATCGTGTAGATGATGGCCTAACAGGAGGCTTTAAAATTTTAATTCTAGTGTCCTTCGTTTGGGAGAAAAATGCAAAGGTACAAGACAGCTTTTCCTTGCCAATATCTCTCTTTTGCAAAGAGCTGAGCATTGGAAAATTCATGGCTATGCCGTGTAGATGATGGTCTAACAGGAGGCTTTAAAATTTTAATTCTAGTGTCCTTCGTTTGGGAGAAAAATGCAATGGTACAAGAAAGCTTTTCCTTGCCAATATCTCTCTTTTGCAAAGAGCTGCGCATTGGAAAATTCAGGGCTATGTCGTGTAGATGATGGTCTAACAGGAGGCTTTAAAATTTTCTTTCTAGTGTCCTTCGTTTGGGAGAAAAATGCAATGGTACAAGACAGCTTTTCCTTGCCAATATCTCTCTTTTGCAAAGAGCTGCGCATTGGAAAATGCAGGGCTATGTCGTGTAGATGATGGCCTAACAGGAGGCTTTAAAAGTTTCTTTCTAGTGTCCTTCGTTTGGGAGAAAAATGCAAAGGTACAAGACAGCTTTTCCTTGCCAATATCTCTCGTTTGCAAAGAGCTGCGCATTGGAAAATTCAGGGCTATATCGTGTAGATGATGGCCTAACAGGAGGCTTTAAAATTTTAATTCTAGTGTCCTTCGTTTGGGAGAAAAATGCAAAGGTACAAGACAGCTTTTCCTTGCCAATATCTCTCTTTTGCAAAGAGCTGCGCATTGGAAAATTCATGGCTATGCCGTGTAGATGATGGTCTAACAGGAGGCTTTAAAATTTTAATTCTAGTGTCCTTCGTTTGGGAGAAAAATGCAATGGTACAAGAAAGCTTTTCCTTGCCAATATCTCTCTTTTGCAAAGAGCTGCGCATTGGAAAATTCAGGGCTATGTCGTGTAGATGATGGCCTAACAGGAGGCTTTAAAATTTTCTTTCTAGTGTCCTTCGTTTGGGAGAAAAATGCAAAGGTACAAGACAGCTTTTCCTTGCCAATATCTCTCTTTTGCAAAGAGCTACGCATTGGAAAATTCAGGGCTATGTCGTGTAGATGATGGTCTAACAGGAGGCTTTAAAATTTTCTTTCTAGTGTCCTTCGTTTGGGAGAAAAATTCAATGGTATAAGACAGCTTTTCCTTGCCAATATCTCTCTTTTGCAAAGAGCTGCGCATTGGAAAATTCAGGGCTATGTCGTGTAGATGATGGCCTAACAGGAGGCTTTAAAATTTTCTTTCTAGTGTCCTTCGTTTGGGAGAAAAATGCAAAGGTACAAGACAGCTTTTCCTTGCCAATATCTCTCTTTTGCAAAGAGCTGCGCATTGGAAAATTCAGGGCTATATCGTGTAGATGATGGCCTAACAGGAGGCTTTAAAATTTTAATTCTAGTGTCCTTCGTTTGGGAGAAAAATGCAATGGTACAAGACAGCTTTTCCTTGCCAATATCTCTCTTTTGCAAAGAGCTGCGCATTGGAAAAATCAGGGCTATGTCGTGTAGATGATGGTCTAACAGGAGGCTTTAAAATTTTCTTTCTAGTGTCCTTCGTTTGGGAGAAAAATGCAATGGTAGAAGACAGCTTTTCCTTGCCAATATCTCTCTTTTGCAAAGAGCTGCGCATTGGAAAATTCAGGGCTATGTCGTGTAGATGATGGCCTAACAGGAGGCTTTAAAATTTTCTTTCTAGTGTCCTTCGTTTGGGAGAAAAATGCAAAGGTACAAGACAGCTTTTCCTTGCCAATATCTCTCGTTTGCAAAGAGCTGCGCATTGGAAAATTCAGGGCTATATCGTGTAGATGATGGCCTAACAGGAGGCTTTAAAATTTTAATTCTAGTGTCCTTCGTTTGGGAGAAAAATGCAATGGTACAAGACAGCTTTTCCTTGCCAATATCTCTCTTTTGCAAAGAGCTGCGCATTGGAAAATTCAGGGCTATGTCGTGTAGATGATGGTCTAACAGGAGGCTTTAAAATTTTATTTCTAGTGTCCTTCGTTTGGGAGAAAAATGCAATGGTACAAGACAGCTTTTCCTTGCCAATATCTCTCTTTTGCAAAGAGCTGCGCATTGGAAAATTCAGGGCTATGTCGTGTAGATGATGGCCTAACAGGAGGCTTTAAAATTTTCTTTCTTGTGTCCTTCGTTTGGGAGAAAAATGCAAAGGTACAAGACAGCTTTTCCTTGCCAATATCTCTCGTTTGCAAAGAGCTGCGCATTGGAAAATTCAGGGCTATATCGTGTAGATGATGGCCTAACAGGAGGCTTTAAAATTTTTATTCTAGTGTCCTTCGTTTGGGAGAAAAATGCAATGGTACAAGACAGCTTTTCCTTGCCAATATCTCTCTTTTGCAAAGAGCTGCGCATTGGAAAATTCAGGGCTATGTCGTGTAGATGATGGTCTAACAGGAGGCTTTAAAATTTTCTTTCTAGTGTCCTTCGTTTGGGAGAAAAATGCAATGGTACAATACAGCTTTTCCTTGCCAATATCTCTCTTTTGCAAAGAGCTGCGCATTGGAAAATTCATGGCTATGCCGTGTAGATGATGGTCTAACAGGAGGCTTTAAAATTTTCTTTCTAGTGTCCTTCGTTTGGGAGAAAAATGCAATGGTACAAGACAGCTTTTCCTTGCCAATATCTCTCTTTTGCAAAGAGCTGCGCATTGGAAAATTCAGGGCTATATCGTGTAGATGATGGCCTAACAGGAGGCTTTAAAATTTTAATTCTAGTGTCCTTCGTTTGGGAGCAAAATGCAAAGGTACAAGAAAGCTTTTCCTTGCCAATATCTCTCTTTTGCAAAGAGCTGCGCATTGGAAAATTCAGGGCTTTGTCGTGTAGATGATGGCCTAACAGGAGGCTTTAAAATTTTCTTTCTAGTGTCCTTCGTTTGGGAGAAAAATGCAAAGGTACAAGACAGCTTTTCCTTGCCAATATCTCTCTTTTGCAAAGAGCTACGCATTGGAAAATTCAGGGCTATGTCGTGTAGATGATGGCCTAACAGGAGGCTTTAAAATTTTCTTTCTAGTGTCCTTCGTTTGGGAGAAAAATGCAAAGGTACAAGACAGCTTTTCCTTGCCAATATCTCTCTTTTGCAAAGAGCTGCGCATTGGAAAATTCAGGGCTATGTCGTGTAGATGATGGCCTAACAGGAGGCTTTAAAATTTTAATTCTAGTGTCCTTCGTTTGGGAGAAAAATGCAAAGGTACAAGACAGCTTTTCCTTGCCAATATCTCTCTTTTGCAAAGAGCTGCGCATTGGAAAATTCAGGGCTATGTCGTGTAGATGATGGCCTAACAGGAGGCTTTAACATTTTCTTTCTAGTGTCCTTCGTTTGGGAGAAAAATGCAATGGTACAAGACAGCTTTTCCTTGCCAATATCTCTCTTTTGCAAAGAGCTGCGCATTGGAAAATTCAGGGCTATGTCGTGTAGATGATGGTCTAACAGGAGGCTTTAAAATTTTCTTTCTAGTGTCCTTCGTTTGGGAGAAAAATGCAATGGTACAAGACAGCTTTTCCTTGCCAATATCTCTCTTTTGCAAAGAGCTGCGCATTGGAAAATTCAGGGCTATGTCGTGTAGATGATGGCCTAACAGGAGGCTTTAAAATTTTCTTTCTAGTGTCCTTCGTTTGGGAGAAAAATGCAAAGGTACAAGACAGCTTTTCCTTGCCAATATCTCTCGTTTGCAAAGAGCTGCGCATTGGAAAATTCAGGGCTATATCGTGTAGATGATGGCCTAACAGGAGACTTTAAAATTTTAATTCTAGTGTCCTTCGTTTGGGAGAAAAATGCAATGGTACAAGACAGCTTTTCCTTGCCAATATCTCTCTTTTGCAAAGAGCTGCGCATTGGAAAATTCAGGGCTATGTCGTGTAGATGATGGTCTAACAGGAGGCTTTAAAATTTTCTTTCTAGTGTCCTTCGTTTGGGAGAAAAATGCAAAGGTACAAGACAGCTTTTCCTTGCCAATATCTCTCTTTTGCAAAGAGCTGCGCATTGGAAAATTCAGGGCTATGTCGTGTAGATGATGGCCTAACAGGAGGCTTTAACATTTTCTTTCTAGTGTCCTTCGTTTGGGAGAAAAATGCAATGGTACAAGACAGCTTTTCCTTGCCAATATCTCTCTTTTGCAAAGAGCTGCGCATTGGAAAATTCAGGGCTATGTCGTGTAGATGATGGTCTAACAGGAGGCTTTAAAATTTTCTTTCTAGTGTCCTTCGTTTGGGAGAAAAATGCAATGGTACAAGACAGCTTTTCCTTGCCAATATCTCTCTTTTGCAAAGAGCTGCGCATTGGAAAATTCAGGGCTATGTCGTGTAGATGATGGCCTAACAGGAGGCTTTAAAATTTTCTTTCTAGTGTCCTTCGTTTGGGAGAAAAATGCAAAGGTACAAGACAGCTTTTCCTTGCCAATATCTCTCGTTTGCAAAGAGCTGCGCATTGGAAAATTCAGGGCTATATCGTGTAGATGATGGCCTAACAGGAGGCTTTAAAATTTTAATTCTAGTGTCCTTCGTTTGGGAGAAAAATGCAATGGTACATGACAGCTTTTCCTTGCCAATATCTCTCTTTTGCAAAGAGCTGCGCATTGGAAAATTCATGGCTATGCCGTGTAGATGATGGTCTAACAGCAGGCTTTAAAATTTTAATTCTAGTGTCCTTCGTTTGGGAGAAAAATGCAATGGTACAAGAATGAAAATTAGACACTAGAATGAAAATTTTAAAGCCTCCTGTTAGTGCTTCATCTACACGGCATAGCCCTGAATTTTCCTATGCGTAGCTCTTTGCAAAAGAGAGATATTGGCAAGGAAAAGCTGTCTTGTACCTTTGCATTTTTCTCCCAAACGAAGGACACTAGAATTAAAATTTTAAAGCCTCCTGTTAGTGCTTCATCTACACGGCATAGCCCTAAATTTTCCAATGCGTAGCTCTTTGCAAAAGAGAGATATTTGCAAGGAAAAGCTGTCTTGTACCTTTGCAGTTTTCTCCCAAACGAAGGACACTAGAATTAAAATTTTAAAGCCTCCTGTTAGGCCATCATCTACACGACATAGCCCTGAATTTTCCAATGCGTAGCTCTTTGCAAAAGAGAGATATTGGCAAGGAAAAGCTGTCTTGTACCTTTGCATTTTTCTCCCAACGAAGGTCACTAGAAAGAAAATTTTAAAGTCTCCTGTTAAGCCATCATCTACACGACATAGCACTGAATTTTCCAATGCGTAGCTCTTTGCAAAAGAGAGATATTGGCAAGGAAAAGCTGTCTTGTACCTTTGCATTTTTCTCCCAAACGAAGGACACTAGAATTAAAATTTTAAAGCCTCCTGTTAGGCCATCATCTACACGACATAGCCCTGAATTTTCCAATGCGCAGCTCTTTGCAAAAGAGAGATATTGGCAAGGAAAAGCTGTCTTGTACCTTTGCATTTTTCTCCCAAACGAAGGTCACTAGAAAGAAAATTTTAAAGCCTCCTGTTAGGCCATCATCTACACGACATAGCCCTGAATTTTCCAATGCGTAGCTCTTTGCAAAAGAGAGATATTGGCAAGGAAAAGCTGTCTTGTACCTTTGCATTTTTCTCCCAAACGAAGGACACTAGAAAGAAAATTTTAAAGCCTCCTGTTAGGCCATCATCTACACGACATAGCCCTGAATTTTCCAATGCGCAGCTCTTTGCAAAAGAGAGATATTGGCAAGGAAAAGCTGTCTTGTACCTTTGCATTTTGCTCCCAAACGAAGGACACTAGAATTAAAATTTTAAAGCCTCCTGTTAGGCCATCATCTACACGATATAGCCCTGAATTTTCCAATGCGCAGCTCTTTGCAAAAGAGAGATATTGGCAAGGAAAAGCTGTCTTGTACCATTGCATTTTTCTCCCAAACGAAGGACACTAGAAAGAAAATTTTAAAGCCTCCTGTTAGACCATCATCTACACGGCATAGCCATGAATTTTCCAATGCGCAGCTCTTTGCAAAAGAGAGATATTGGCAAGGAAAAGCTGTCTTGTACCTTTGCATTTTTCTCCCAAACGAAGGACACTAGAAAGAAAATTTTAAAGCCTCCTGTTAGGCCATCATCTACACGACATAGCCCTGAATTTTCCAATGCGCAGCTCTTTGCAAAAGAGAGATATTGGCAAGGAAAAGCTGTCTTGTACCATTGCATTTTTCTCCGAAACGAAGGACACTAGAATTAAAATTTTAAAGCCTCCTGTTAGGCCATCATCTACACGATATAGCCCTGAATTTTCCAATGCGCAGCTCTTTGCAAACGAGAGATATTGGCAAGGAAAAGCTGTCTCGTACCTTTGCATTTTTCTCCCAAACGAAGGACACAAGAAAGAACATTTTAAAGCCTCCTGTTAGGCCATCATCTACACGACATAGCCCTGAATTTTCCAATGCGCAGCTCTTTGCAAAAGAGAGATATTGGCAAGGAAAAGCTGTCTTGTACCATTGCATTTTTCTCCCAAACGAAGGACACTAGAAATAAAATTTTAAAGCCTCCTGTTAGACCATCATCTACACGACATAGCCCTGAATTTTCCAATGCGCAGCTCTTTGCAAAAGAGAGATATTGGCAAGGAAAAGCTGTCTTGTACCATTGCATTTTTCTCCCAAACGAAGGACACTAGAATTAAAATTTTAAAGCCTCCTGTTAGGCCATCATCTACACGATATAGCCCTGAATTTTCCAATGCGCAGCTCTTTGCAAACGAGAGATATTGGCAAGGAAAAGCTGTCTTGTACCTTTGCATTTTTCTCCCAAACGAAGGACACTAGAAATAAAATTTTAAAGCCTCCTGTTAGACCATCATCTACACGACATAGCCCTGAATTTTCCAATGCGCAGCTCTTTGCAAAAGAGAGATATTGGCAAGGAAAAGCTGTCTTGTACCATTGCATTTTTCTCCCAAACGAAGGACACTAGAATTAAAATTTTAAAGCCTCCTGTTAGGCCATCATCTACACGATATAGCCCTGAATTTTCCAATGCGCAGCTCTTTGCAAACGAGAGATATTGGCAAGGAAAAGCTGTCTTGTACCTTTGCATTTTTCTCCCAAACGAAGGACACTAGAAAGAACATTTTAAAGCCTCCTGTTAGACCATCATCTACACGGCATAGCCATGAATTTTCCAATGCGCAGCTCTTTGCAAAAGAGAGATATTGGCAAGGAAAAGCTGTCTTGTACCATTGCATTTTTCTCCCAAACGAAGGACACTAGAATTAAAATTTTAAAGCCTCCTGTTAGGCCATCATCTACACGATATAGCCCTGAATTTTCCAATGCGCAGCTCTTTGCAAACGAGAGATATTGGCAAGGAAAAGCTGTCTTGTACCTTTGCATTTTTCTCCCAAACGAAGGACACTAGAAAGAAAATTTTAAAGCCTCCTGTTAGGCCATCATCTACACGACATAGCCCTGAATTTTCCAATGCGCAGCTCTTTGCAAAAGAGAGATATTGGCAAGGAAAAGCTGTCTTGTACCTTTGCATTTTTCTCCCAAACGAAGGACACTAGAATTAAAATTTTAAAGCCTCCTGTTAGGCCATCATCTACACGACATAGCCCTGAATTTTCCAATGCGCAGCTCTTTGCAAAAGAGAGATATTGGCAAGGAAAAGCTGTCTTGTACCTTTGCATTTTTCTCCCAAACGAAGGACACTAGAAAGAAAATTTTAAAGCCTCCTGTTAGTGCTTTATCTACACGGCATAGCCCTGAATTTTCCAATGCGTAGCTCTTTGCAAAAGAGAGATATTGGCAAGGAAAAGCTGTCTTGCACCTTTGCATTTTTCTCCCAAACGAAGGACACTAGAATTAAAATTTTAAAGCCTCCTGTTAGGCCATCATCTACACGACATAGCCCTGAATTTTCCAATGCGCAGCTCTATGCAAAAGAGAGATATTGGCAAGGAAAAGCTGTCTTGTACCTTTGCATTTTTCTCCCAAACGAAGGTCACTAGAAAGAAAATTTTAAAGCCTCCTGTTAGGCCATCATCTACACGATATAGCCCTGAATTTTCCAATGCGCAGCTCTTTGCAAAAGAGAGATATTGGCAAGGAAAAGCTGTCTTGTACCTTTGCATTTTTCTCCCAAACGAAGGTCACTAGAAAGAAAATTTTAAAGCCTCCTGTTAGGCCATCATCTACACGATATAGCCCTGAATTTTCCAATGCGCAGCTCTTTGCAAACGAGAGATATTGGCAAGGAAAAGCTGTCTTGTACCATTGCATTTTTCTCCCAAACGAAGGACACAAGAAAGAAAATTTTAAAGCCTCCTGTTAGGCCATCATCTACACGACATAGCCCTGAATTTTCCAATGCGCAGCTCTTTGCAAAAGAGAGATATTGCAAGGAAAAGCTGTCTTGTACCTTTGCATTTTTCTCCCAAACGAAGGACACTAGAATTAAAATTTTAAAGCCTCCTGTTAGGCCATCATCTACACGACATAGCCCTGAATTTTCCAATGCGCAGCTCTTTGCAAAAGAGAGATATTGGCAAGGAAAAGCTGTCTTGTACCATTGCATTTTTCTCCCAAACGAGGGTCACTAGAAAGAAAATTTTAAAGCCTCCTGTTAAGCCATCATCTACACGTCATAGCCCTGAATTTTCCAATGCGTAGCTCTTTGCAAAAGAGAGATATTGGCAAGGAAAAGCTGTCTTGTACCTTTGCATTTTTCTCCCAAACGAAGGACACTAGAAAGAAAATTTTAAAGCCTCCTGTTAGTGCTTTATCTACACGGCATAGCCCTGAATTTTCCAATGCGTAGCTCTTTGCAAAAGAGAGATATTGGCAAGGAAAAGCTGTCTTGCACCTTTGCATTTTTCTCCCAAACGAAGGACACTAGAATTAAAATTTTAAAGCCTCCTGTTAGGCCATCATCTACACGACATAGCCCTAAATTTTCCAATGCGCAGCTCTATGCAAAAGAGAGATATTGGCAAGGAAAAGCTGTCTTGTACCTTTGCATTTTTCTCCCAAACGAAGGTCACTAGAAAGAAAATTTTAAAGCCTCCTGTTAGGCCATCATCTACACGATATAGCCCTGAATTTTCCAATGCGCAGCTCTTTGCAAAAGAGAGATATTGGCAAGGAAAAGCTGTCTTGTACCTTTGCATTTTTCTCCAAAACGAAGGTCACTAGATAGAAAATTTTAAAGCCTCCTGTTAAGCCATCATCTACACGACATAGCCCTGAATTTTCCAATGCGCAGCTCTTTGCAAAAGAGAGATATTGGCAAGGAAAAGCTGTCTTGTACCTTTGCATTTTTCTCCCAAACAAAGGACACTAGAAAGAAAATTTTAAAGCCTCCTGTTAGGCCATCATCTACACGACATAGCCCTGAATTTTCCAATGCGCAGCTCTTTGCAAACGAGAGATATTGGCAAGGAAAAGCTGTCTTGTACCTTTGCATTTTTCTCCCAAACGAAGGACACTAGAAAGAAAATTTTAAAGCCTCCTGTTAGGCCATCATCTACACGACATAGCCCTGATTTTTCCAAAGCGCAGCTCTTTGCAAAAGAGAGATATTGGCAAGGAAAAGCTGTCTTGTACCATTGCATTTTTCTCCCAAACGAAGGACACTAGAAAGAAAATTTTAAAGCCTCCTGTTAGACCATCATCTACACGGCATAGCCATGAATTTTCCAATGCGCAGCTTTTTGCAAAAGAGAGATATTGTCAAGGAAAAGCTATCTTGTACCTTTGCATTTTTCTCCCAAACGAAGGACACTAGAATTAAAATTTTAAAGCCTCTTGTTAGGCCATCATCTACACGACATAGCCCTGAATTTTCCAATGCGCAGCTCTTTGCAAAAGAGAGATATTGGCAAGGAAAAGCTGTCTTGTACCTTTGCATTTTTCTCCCAAACGAAGGACACTAGAAAGAAAATTTTAAAGCCTCCTGTTTAGACCATCATCTAAACGGCATAGCCATGAATTTTCCAATGCGCAGCTCTTTGCAAAAGAGAGATATTGGCAAGGAAAAGCTGTCTTGCACCTTTGCATTTTTCTCCCAAACGAAGGACACTAGAATTAAAATTTTAAAGCCTCCTGTTAGGCCATCATCTACACGACATAGCCCTGAATTTTCCAATGCGCAGCTCTTTGCAAAAGAGAGATATTGGCAAGGAAAAGCTCTCTTGTACCTTTGCATTTTTCTCCCAAACGAAGGTCACTAGAAAGAATATTTTAAAGCCTCCTGTTAGGCCATCATCTACACGACATAGCCCTGAATTTTCCAATGCGTAGCTCTTTGCAAAAGAGAGATATTGGCAAGGAAAAGCTGTCTTGTACCTTTGCATTTTTCTCCCAAACGAAGGACACTAGAAAGAAAATTTTAAAGCCTCCTGTTAGGCCATCATCTACACGACATAGCCCTGAATTTTCCAATGCGCAGCTCTTTGCAAAAGAGAGATATTGGCAAGGAAAAGCTGTCTTGTACCTTTGCATTTTTCTCCCAAACGAAGGTCACCAGAAAGAAAATTTTAAAGCCTCCTGTTAGGCCATCATCTACACGACATAGCCCTGAATTTTCCAATGCGCAGCTCTTTGCAAAAGAGAGATATTGGCAAGGAAAAGCTGTCTTGTACCTTTGCATTTTTCTCCCAAACGAAGGTCACTAGAAAGAAAATTTTAAAGCCTCCTGTTAGGCCATCATCTACACGATATAGCCCTGAATTTTCCAATGCGCAGCTCTTTGCAAACGAGAGATATTGGCAAGGAAAAGCTGTCTTGTACCATTGCATTTTTCTCCCAAACGAAGGACACAAGAAAGAAAATTTTAAAGCCTCCTGTTAGGCCATCATCTACACGACATAGCCCTGAATTTTCCAATGCGCAGCTCTTTGCAAAAGAGAGATATTGCAAGGAAAAGCTGTCTTGTACCTTTGCATTTTTCTCCCAAACGAAGGACACTAGAATTAAAATTTTAAAGCCTCCTGTTAGGCCATCATCTACACGACATAGCCCTGAATTTTCCAATGCGCAGCTCTTTGCAAAAGAGAGATATTGGCAAGGAAAAGCTGTCTTGTACCATTGCATTTTTCTCCCAAACGAGGGTCACTAGAAAGAAAATTTTAAAGCCTCCTGTTAAGCCATCATCTACACGTCATAGCCCTGAATTTTCCAATGCGTAGCTCTTTGCAAAAGAGAGATATTGGCAAGGAAAAGCTGTCTTGTACCTTTGCATTTTTCTCCCAAACGAAGGACACTAGAAAGAAAATTTTAAAGCCTCCTGTTAGTGCTTTATCTACACGGCATAGCCCTGAATTTTCCAATGCGTAGCTCTTTGCAAAAGAGAGATATTGGCAAGGAAAAGCTGTCTTGCACCTTTGCATTTTTCTCCCAAACGAAGGACACTAGAATTAAAATTTTAAAGCCTCCTGTTAGGCCATCATCTACACGACATAGCCCTAAATTTTCCAATGCGCAGCTCTATGCAAAAGAGAGATATTGGCAAGGAAAAGCTGTCTTGTACCTTTGCATTTTTCTCCCAAACGAAGGTCACTAGAAAGAAAATTTTAAAGCCTCCTGTTAGGCCATCATCTACACGATATAGCCCTGAATTTTCCAATGCGCAGCTCTTTGCAAAAGAGAGATATTGGCAAGGAAAAGCTGTCTTGTACCTTTGCATTTTTCTCCCAAACGAAGGTCACTAGATAGAAAATTTTAAAGCCTCCTGTTAAGCCATCATCTACACGACATAGCCCTGAATTTTCCAATGCGCAGCTCTTTGCAAAAGAGAGATATTGGCAAGGAAAAGCTGTCTTGTACCTTTGCATTTTTCTCCCAAACAAAGGACACTAGAAAGAAAATTTTAAAGCCTCCTGTTAGGCCATCATCTACACGACATAGCCCTGAATTTTCCAATGCGCAGCTCTTTGCAAACGAGAGATATTGGCAAGGAAAAGCTGTCTTGTACCTTTGCATTTTTCTCCCAAACGAAGGACACTAGAAAGAAAATTTTAAAGCCTCCTGTTAGGCCATCATCTACACGACATAGCCCTGATTTTTCCAAAGCGCAGCTCTTTGCAAAAGAGAGATATTGGCAAGGAAAAGCTGTCTTGTACCATTGCATTTTTCTCCCAAACGAAGGACACTAGAAAGAAAATTTTAAAGCCTCCTGTTAGACCATCATCTACACGGCATAGCCATGAATTTTCCAATGCGCAGCTTTTTGCAAAAGAGAGATATTGTCAAGGAAAAGCTATCTTGTACCTTTGCATTTTTCTCCCAAACGAAGGACACTAGAATTAAAATGTTAAAGCCTCCTGTTAGGCCATCATCTACACGACATAGCCCTGAATTTTCCAATGCGCAGCTCTTTGCAAAAGAGAGATATTGGCAAGGAAAAGCTGTCTTGTACCTTTGCATTTTTCTCCCAAACGAAGGACACTAGAAAGAAAATTTTAAAGCCTCCTGTTTAGACCATCATCTGCACGGCATAGCCATGAATTTTCCAATGCGCAGCTCTTTGCAAAAGAGAGATATTGGCAAGGAAAAGCTGTCTTGCACCTTTGCATTTTTCTCCCAAACGAAGGACACTAGAATTAAAATTTTAAAGCCTCCTGTTAGGCCATCATCTACACGACATAGCCCTGAATTTTCCAATGCGCAGCTCTTTGCAAAAGAGAGATATTGGCAAGGAAAAGCTCTCTTGTACCTTTGCATTTTTCTCCCAAACGAAGGTCACTAGAAAGAATATTTTAAAGCCTCCTGTTAGGCCATCATCTACACGACATAGCCCTGAATTTTCCAATGCGTAGCTCTTTGCAAAAGAGAGATATTGGCAAGGAAAAGCTGTCTTGTACCTTTGCATTTTTCTCCCAAACGAAGGACACTAGAAAGAAAATTTTAAAGCCTCCTGTTAGGCCATCATCTACACGACATAGCCCTGAATTTTCCAATGCGCAGCTCTTTGCAAAAGAGAGATATTGGCAAGGAAAAGCTGTCTTGTACCTTTGCATTTTTCTCCCAAACGAAGGTCACCAGAAAGAAAATTTTAAAGCCTCCTGTTAGGCCATCATCTACACGACATAGCCCTGAATTTTCCAATGCGCAGCTCTTTGCAAAAGAGAGATATTGGCAAGGAAAAGCTGTCTTGTACCTTTGCATTTTTCTCCCAAACGAAGGACACTAGAAAGAAAATTTTAAAGCCTCCTGTTTAGACCATCATCTGCACGGCATAGCCATGAATTTTCCAATGCGCAGCTCTTTGCAAAAGAGAGATATTGGCAAGGAAAAGCTGTCTTGTACCTTTGCATTTTTCTCCCAAACGAAGGACACTAGAATTAAAATTTTAAAGCCTCCTGTTATGCCATCATCTACACGACATAGCCCTGAATTTTCCAATGCGCAGCTCTTTGCAAAAGAGAGATATTGGCAAGGAAAAGCTGTCTTGTACCTTTGCATTTTTCTCCCAAACGAAGGACACTAGAAAGAAAATTTTAAAGCCTCCTGTTTAGACCATCATCTAAACGGCATAGCCATGAATTTTCCAATGCGCAGCTCTTTGCAAAAGAGAGATATTGGCAAGGAAAAGCTGTCTTGCACCTTTGCATTTTTCTCCCAAGCGAAGGACACTAGAATTAAAATTTTAAAGCCTCCTGTTAGGCCATCATCTACACGACATAGCCCTGAATTTTCCAATGCGCAGCTCTTTGCAAAAGAGAGATATTGGCAAGGAAAAGCTCTCTTGTACCTTTGCATTTTTCTCCCAAACGAAGGTCACTAGAAAGAATATTTTAAAGCCTCCTGTTAGGCCATCATCTACACGACATAGCCCTGAATTTTCCAATGCGTAGCTCTTTGCAAAAGAGAGATATTGGCAAGGAAAAGCTGTCTTGTACCTTTGCATTTTTCTCCCAAACGAAGGACACTAGAAAGAAAATTTTAAAGCCTCCTGTTTAGACCATCATCTAAACGGCATAGCCATGAATTTTCCAATGCGCAGCTCTTTGCAAAAGAGAGATATTGGCAAGGAAAAGCTGTCTTGCACCTTTGCATTTTTCTCCCAAACGAAGGACACTAGAATTAAAATTTTAAAGCCTCCTGTTAGGCCATCATCTACACGACATAGCCCTGAAGTTTCCAATGCGTAGCTCTTTGCAAAAGAGAGATATTGGCAAGGAAAAGCTGTCTTGTACCTTTGCATTTTTCTCCCAAACGAAGGACACTAGAAAGAAAATTTTAAAGCCTCCTGTTAGGCCATCATCTACACGACATAGCCCTGAATTTTCCAATGCGCAGCTCTTTGCAAAAGAGAGATATTGGCAAGGAAAAGCTGTCTTGTACCTTTGCATTTTTCTCCCAAACGAAGGTCACCAGAAAGAAAATTTTAAAGCCTCCTGTTAGGCCATCATCTACACGACATAGCCCTGAATTTTCCAATGCGCAGCTCTTTGCAAAAGAGAGATATTGGCAAGGAAAAGCTGTCTTGTACCTTTGCATTTTTCTCCCAAACGAAGGACACTAGAAAGAAAATTTTAAAGCCTCCTGTTTAGACCATCATCTGCACGGCATAGCCATGAATTTTCCAATGCGCAGCTCTTTGCAAAAGAGAGATATTGGCAAGGAAAAGCTGTCTTGTACCTTTGCATTTTTCTCCCAAACGAAGGACACTAGAATTAAAATTTTAAAGCCTCCTGTTATGCCATCATCTACACGACATAGCCCTGAATTTTCCAATGCGCAGCTCTTTGCAAAAGAGAGATATTGGCAAGGAAAAGCTGTCTTGTACCTTTGCATTTTTCTCCCAAACGAAGGACACTAGAAAGAAAATTTTAAAGCCTCCTGTTTAGACCATCATCTAAACGGCATAGCCATGAATTTTCCAATGCGCAGCTCTTTGCAAAAGAGAGATATTGGCAAGGAAAAGCTGTCTTGCACCTTTGCATTTTTCTCCCAAGCGAAGGACACTAGAATTAAAATTTTAAAGCCTCCTGTTAGGCCATCATCTACACGACATAGCCCTGAATTTTCCAATGCGCAGCTCTTTGCAAAAGAGAGATATTGGCAAGGAAAAGCTCTCTTGTACCTTTGCATTTTTCTCCCAAACGAAGGTCACTAGAAAGAATATTTTAAAGCCTCCTGTTAGGCCATCATCTACACGACATAGCCCTGAATTTTCCAATGCGTAGCTCTTTGCAAAAGAGAGATATTGGCAAGGAAAAGCTGTCTTGTACCTTTGCATTTTTCTCCCAAACGAAGGACACTAGAAAGAAAATTTTAAAGCCTCCTGTTTAGACCATCATCTAAACGGCATAGCCATGAATTTTCCAATGCGCAGCTCTTTGCAAAAGAGAGATATTGGCAAGGAAAAGCTGTCTTGCACCTTTGCATTTTTCTCCCAAACGAAGGACACTAGAATTAAAATTTTAAAGCCTCCTGTTAGGCCATCATCTACACGACATAGCCCTGAATTTTCCAATGCGTAGCTCTTTGCAAAAGAGAGATATTGGCAAGGAAAAGCTGTCTTGTACCTTTGCATTTTTCTCCCAAACGAAGGACACTAGAAAGAAAATTTTAAAGCCTCCTGTTAGGCCATCATCTACACGACATAGCCCTGAATTTTCCAATGCGCAGCTCTTTGCAAAAGAGAGATATTGGCAAGGAAAAGCTGTCTTGTACCTTTGCATTTTTCTCCCAAACGAAGGTCACCAGAAAGAAAATTTTAAAGCCTCCTGTTAGGCCATCATCTACACGACATAGCCCTGAATTTTCCAATGCGCAGCTCTTTGCAAAAGAGAGATATTGGCAAGGAAAAGCTGTCTTGTACCTTTGCATTTTTCTCCCAAACGAAGGACACTAGAATTAAAATTTTAAAGCCTCCTGTTATGCCATCATCTACACGACATAGCCCTGAATTTTCCAATGCGCAGCTCTTTGCAAAAGAGAGATATTGGCAAGGACAAGCTGTCTTGTACCTTTGCATTTTTCTCCCAAACGAAGGTCACTAGAAAGAAAATTTTAAAGCCTCCTGTTAGGCCATCATCTACACGACATAGCCCTGAATTTTCCAATGCGTAGCTCTTTGCAAAAGAGAGATATTGGCAAGGAAAAGCTGTCTTGTACCTTTGCATTTTTCTCCCAAACGAAGGACACTAGAAAGAAAATTTTAAAGCCTCCTGTTAGACCATCATCTACACGGCATAGCCATGAATTTTCCAATGCGCAGCTTTTTGCAAAAGAGAGATATTGTCAAGGAAAAGCTATCTTGTACCTTTGCATTTTTCTCCCAAACGAAGGACACTAGAATTAAAATTTTAAAGCCTCCTGTTAGGCCATCATCTACACGACATAGCCCTGAATTTTCCAATGCGCAGCTCTTTGCAAAAGAGAGATATTGGCAAGGAAAAGCTGTCTTGTACCTTTGCATTTTTCTCCCAAACGAAGGACACTAGAAAGAAAATTTTAAAGCCTCCTGTTTAGACCATCATCTAAACGGCATAGCCATGAATTTTCCAATGCGCAGCTCTTTGCAAAAGAGAGATATTGGCAAGGAAAAGCTGTCTTGCACCTTTGCATTTTTCTCCCAAGTGAAGGACACTAGAATTAAAATTTTAAAGCCTCCTGTTAGGCCATCATCTACACGACATAGCCCTGAATTTTCCAATGCGCAGCTCTTTGCAAAAGAGAGATATTGGCAAGGAAAAGCTCTCTTGTACCTTTGCATTTTTCTCCCAAACGAAGGTCACTAGAAAGAATATTTTAAAGCCTCCTGTTAGGCCATCATCTACACGACATAGCCCTGAATTTTCCAATGCGTAGCTCTTTGCAAAAGAGAGATATTGGCAAGGAAAAGCTGTCTTGTACCTTTGCATTTTTCTCCCAAACGAAGGACACTAGAAAGAAAATTTTAAAGCCTCCTGTTAGGCCATCATCTACACGACATAGCCCTGAATTTTCCAATGGGCAGCTCTTTGCAAAAGAGAGATATTGGCAAGGAAAAGCTGTCTTGTACCTTTGCATTTTTCTCCCAAACGAAGGACACTAGAATGAAAATTTTAAAGCCTCCTGTTAGTGCTTCATCTACACGGCATAGCCCTGAATTTTCCAATGCGTAGCTCTTTGCAAAAGAGAGATATTGGCAAGGAAAAGCTGTCTTGTACCTTTGCATTTTTCTCCCAAACGAAGGACACTAGAATTAAAATTTTAAAGCCTCCTGTTAGGCCATCATCTACACGACATAGCCCTGAATTTTCCAATGCGCAGCTCTTTGCAAAAGAGAGATATTGGCAAGGAAAAGCTGTCTTGTACCATTGCATTTTACTCCCAAACGAAGGACACTAGAAAGAAAATTTTAAAGCCTCCTGTTAGGCCATCATCTTCACGGCATAGCCATGAATTTTCCAATGCGTAGCTCTTTGCAAAAGAGAGATATTGGCAAGGAAAAGCTGTCTTGTACCTTTGCATTTTTCTCCCAAACGAAGGTCACTAGAAAGAAAATTTTAAAGCCTCCTGTTAGGCCATCATCTACACGACATAGCCCTGAATTTTCCAATGCGTAGCTCTTTGCAAAAGAGAGATATTGGCAAGGAAAAGCTGTCTTGTACCTTTGCATTTTTCTCCCAAACGAAGGTCACTAGAAAGAAAATTTTAAAGCCTCCTGTTAGGCCATCATCTACACGACATAGCCCTGAATTTTCCAATGCGCAGCTCTTTGCAAAAGAGAGATATTGGCAAGGAAAATCTGTCTTGTACCTTTGCATTTTTCTCCCAAACGAAGGTCACTAGAAAGAAAATTTTAAAGCCTCCTGTTAGGCCATCATCTACACGACATAGCCCTGAATTTTCCAATGCGCAGCTCTTTGCAAAAGAGAGATATTGGCAAGGAAAAGCTGTCTTGTACCTTTGCATTTTTCTCCCAAACGAAGGACACTAGAATTAAAATTTTAAAGCCCTCCTGTTAGGCCATTTTCCAATGCGCAGCTCTTTGCAAAAGAGAGATATTGGCAAGGAAAAGCTGTCTTGTACCTTTGCATTTTCTCCCAAACGAAGGTCACTAGAAAGAAAATTTTAAAGCCTCCTGTTAGGCCATCATCTACACGACATAGCCCTGAATTTTCCAATGCGCAGCTCTTTGCAAAAGAGAGATATTGGCAAGGAAAAGCTGTCTTGTACCTTTGCATTTTCTCCCAAACGAAGGTCACTAGAAAGAAAATTTTAAAGCCTCCTGTTAGGCCATCATCTACACGACATAGCCCTGAATTTTCCAATGCGCAGCTCTTTGCAAAAGAGAGATATTGGCAAGGAAAAGCTGTCTTGTACCTTTGCATTTTTCTCCCAAACGAAGGACACTAGAAAGAAAATTTTAAAGCCTCCTGTTTAGACCATCATCTACACGGCATAGCCATGAATTTTCCAATGCGCAGCTCTTTGCAAAAGAGAGATATTGGCAAGGAAAAGCTGTCTTGTACCTTTGCATTTTTCTCCCAAACGAAGGACACTAGAATTAAAATTTTAAAGCCTCCTGTTAGGCCATCATCTACACGACATAGCCCTGAATTTTCCAATGCGCAGCTCTTTGCAAAAGAGAGATATTGGCAAGGACAAGCTGTCTTGTACCTTTGCATTTTTCTCCCAAACGAAGGTCACTAGAAAGAAAATTTTAAAGCCTCCTGTTAGGCCATCATCTACACGACATAGCCCTGAATTTTCCAATGCGTAGCTCTTTGAAAAAGAGAGATATTGGCAAGGAAAAGCTGTCTTGCACCTTTGCATTTTTCTCCCAAACGAAGGACACTAGAATTAAAATTTTAAAACCTCCTGTTAGGCCATCATCTACACGACATAGCCCTGAATTTTCCAATGCGTAGCTCTTTGCAAAAGAGAGATATTGGCAAGGAAAAGCTGTCTTGTACCTTTGCATTTTTCTCCCAAACGAAGGACACTAGAAAGAAAATTTTAAAGCCTCCTGTTAGGCCATCATCTACACGACATAGCCCTGAATTTTCCAATGCGCAGCTCTTTGCAAAAGAGAGATATTGGCAAGGAAAAGCTGTCTTGTACCTTTGCATTTTTCTCCCAAACGAAGGACACTAGAATTTAAAATTTTAAAGCCCTCCTGTTAGGCCATTTTCCAATGCGCAGCTCTTTGCAAAAGAGAGATATTGGCAAGGAAAAGCTGTCTTGTACCTTTGCATTTTTCTCCCAAACGAAGGACACTAGAATTAAAATTTTAAAGCCTCCTGTTAGGCCATCATCTACACGACATAGCCCTGAATTTTCCAATGCGCAGCTCTTTGCAAAAGAGAGATATTGGCAAGGACAAGCTGTCTTGTACCTTTGCATTTTTCTCCCAAACGAAGGTCACTAGAAAGAAAATTTTAAAACCTCCTGTTAGGCCATCATCTACACGACATAGCCCTGAATTTTCAAATGCGTAGCTCTTTGCAAAAGAGAGATATTGGCAAGGAAAAGCTGTCTTGCACCTTTGCATTTTTCTCCCAAACGAAGGACACTAGAATTAAAATTTTAAAGCCTCCTGTTAGGCCATCATCTACACGACATAGCCCTGAATTTTCCAATGCGCAGCTCTTTGCAAAAGAGAGATATTGGCAAGGTAAAGCTGTCTTGTACCATTGCATTTTTCTCCCAAACGAAGGACACTAGAAAGAAAATTTTAAAGCCTCCTGTTAGGCCATCATCTACACGACATAGCCCTGAATTTTCCAATGCGCAGCTCTTTGCAAAAGAGAGATATTGGCAAGGAAAAGCTGTCTTGTACCTTTGCATTTTTCTCCCAAACGAAGGACACTAGAATTAAAATTTTAAAGCCTCCTGTTAGGCCATCATCTACACGACATAGCCCTGAATTTTCCAATGCGCAGCTCTTTGCAAAAGAGAGATATTGGCAAGGAAAAGCTGTCTTGTACCTTTGCATTTTTCTCCCAAACGAAGGTCACTAGAAAGAAAATTTTAAAGCCTCCTGTTAGGCCATCATCTACACGACATAGCCCTGAATTTTCCAATGCGTAGCTCTTTGCAAAAGAGAGATATTGGCAAGGAAAAGCTGTCTTGTACCTTTGCATTTTTCTCCCAAACGAAGGACACTAGAAAGAAAATTTTAAAGCCTCCTGTTAGGCCATCATCTACACGACATAGCCCTGAATTTTCCAATGCGCAGCTCTTTGCAAAAGAGAGATATTGGCAAGGAAAATCTGTCTTGTACCTTTGCATTTTTCTCCCAAACGAAGGTCACTAGAAAGAAAATTTTAAAGCCTCCTGTTAGGCCATCATCTACACGACATAGCCCTGAATTTTCCAATGCGCAGCTCATTGCAAAAGAGAGATATTGGCAAGGAAAAGCTGTCTTGTACCTTTGCATTTTTCTCCCAAACGAAGGACACTAGAATTAAAATTTTAAAGCCCTACTGTTAGGCCATTTTCCAATGCGCAGCTCTTTGCAAAAGAGAGATATTGGCAAGGAAAAGCTGTCTTGTACCTTTGCATTTTTCTCCCAAACGAAGGACACTAGAAAGTAAATTCTAAAGCCTCCTGTTAGGCCATCATCTACACGACATAGCCCTGAATTTTCCAATGCGCAGCTCTTTGCAAAAGAGAGATATTGGCAAGGAAAAGCTGTCTTGTACCTTTGCATTTTCTCCCAAACGAAGGTCACTAGAAAGAAAATTTTAAAGCCTCCTGTTAGGCCATCATCTACACGACATAGCCCTGAATTTTCCAATGCGCAGCTCTTTGCAAAAGAGAGATATTGGCAAGGAAAAGCTGTCTTGTACCTTTGCATTTTTCTCCCAAACGAAGGACACTAGAAAGAAAATTTTAAAGCCTCCTGTTTAGACCATCATCTACACGGCATAGCCATGAATTTTCCAATGCGCAGCTCTTTGCAAAAGAGAGATATTGGCAAGGAAAAGCTGTCTTGTACCTTTGCATTTTTCTCCCAAACGAAGGACACTAGAATTAAAATTTTAAAGCCTCCTGTTAGGCCATCATCTACACGACATAGCCCTGAATTTTCCAATGCGCAGCTCTTTGCAAAAGAGAGATATTGGCAAGGACAAGCTGTCTTGTACCTTTGCATTTTTCTCCCAAACGAAGGTCACTAGAAAGAAAATTTTAAAGCCTCCTGTTAGGCCATCATCTACACGACATAGCCCTGAATTTTCCAATGCGTAGCTCTTTGAAAAAGAGAGATATTGGCAAGGAAAAGCTGTCTTGCACCTTTGCATTTTTCTCCCAAACGAAGGACACTAGAATTAAAATTTTAAAACCTCCTGTTAGGCCATCATCTACACGACATAGCCCTGAATTTTCCAATGCGTAGCTCTTTGCAAAAGAGAGATATTGGCAAGGAAAAGCTGTCTTGTACCTTTGCATTTTTCTCCCAAACGAAGGACACTAGAAAGAAAATTTTAAAGCCTCCTGTTAGGCCATCATCTACACGACATAGCCCTGAATTTTCCAATGCGCAGCTCTTTGCAAAAGAGAGATATTGGCAAGGAAAATCTGTCTTGTACCTTTGCATTTTTCTCCCAAACGAAGGTCACTAGAAAGAAAATTTTAAAGCCTCCTGTTAGGCCATCATCTACACGACATAGCCCTGAATTTTCCAATGCGCAGCTCTTTGCAAAAGAGAGATATTGGCAAGGAAAAGCTGTCTTGTACCTTTGCATTTTTCTCCCAAACGAAGGACACTAGAATTTAAAATTTTAAAGCCCTCCTGTTAGGCCATTTTCCAATGCGCAGCTCTTTGCAAAAGAGAGATATTGGCAAGGAAAAGCTGTCTTGTACCTTTGCATTTTTCTCCCAAACGAAGGACACTAGAAAGTAAATTTTAAAGCCTCCTGTTAGGCCATCATCTACACGACATAGCCCTGAATTTATCAATGCGCAGCTCTTTGCAAAAGAGAGATATTGGCAAGGAAAAGCTGTCTTGTACCTTTGCATTTTCTCCCAAACGAAGGTCACTAGAAAGAAAATTTTAAAGCCTCCTGTTAGGCCATCATCTACACGACATAGCCCTGAATTTTCCAATGCGCAGCTCTTTGCAAAAGAGAGATATTGGCAAGGAAAAGCAGTCTTGTACCTTTGCATTTTTCTCCCAAACGAAGGACACTAGAAAGAAAATTTTAAAGCCTCCTGTTTAGACCATCATCTACACGGCATAGCCATGAATTTTCCAATGCGCAGCTCTTTGCAAAAGAGAGATATTGGCAAGGAAAAGCTGTCTTGTACCTTTGCATTTTTCTCCCAAACGAAGGACACTAGAATTAAAATTTTAAAGCCTCCTGTTAGGCCATCATCTACACGACATAGCCCTGAATTTTCCAATGCGCAGCTCTTTGCAAAAGAGAGATATTGGCAAGGACAAGCTGTCTTGTACCTTTGCATTTTTCTCCCAAACGAAGGTCACTAGAAAGAAAATTTTAAAGCCTCCTGTTAGGCCATCATCTACACGACATAGCCCTGAATTTTCCAATGCGTAGCTCTTTGCAAAAGAGAGATATTGGCAAGGAAAAGCTGTCTTGCACCTTTGCATTTTTCTCCCAAACGAAGGACACTAGAATTAAAATTTTAAAGCCTCCTGTTAGGCCATCATCTACACGACATAGCCCTGAATTTTCCAATGCGCAGCTCTTTGCAAAAGAGAGATATTGGCAAGGTAAAGCTGTCTTGTACCATTGCATTTTTCTCCCAAACGAAGGACACTAGAAAGAAAATTTTAAAGCCTCCTGTTAGGCCATCATCTACACGACATAGCCCTGAATTTTCCAATGCGCAGCTCTTTGCAAAAGAGAGATATTGGCAAGGAAAAGCTGTCTTGTACCTTTGCATTTTTCTCCCAAACGAAGGACACTAGAATTAAAATTTTAAAGCCTCCTGTTAGGCCATCATCTACACGACATAGCCCTGAATTTTCCAATGCGCAGCTCTTTGCAAAAGAGAGATATTGGCAAGGAAAAGCTGTCTTGTACCTTTGCATTTTTCTCCCAAACGAAGGTCACTAGAAAGAAAATTTTAAAGCCTCCTGTTAGGCCATCATCTACACGACATAGCCCTGAATTTTCCAATGCGTAGCTCTTTGCAAAAGAGAGATATTGGCAAGGAAAAGCTGTCTTGTACCTTTGCATTTTTCTCCCAAACGAAGGACACTAGAAAGAAAATTTTAAAGCCTCCTGTTAGGCCATCATCTACACGACATAGCCCTGAATTTTCCAATGCGCAGCTCTTTGCAAAAGAGAGATATTGGCAAGGAAAATCTGTCTTGTACCTTTGCATTTTTCTCCCAAACGAAGGTCACTAGAAAGAAAATTTTAAAGCCTCCTGTTAGGCCATCATCTACACGACATAGCCCTGAATTTTCCAATGCGCAGCTCTTTGCAAAAGAGAGATATTGGCAAGGAAAAGCTGTCTTGTACCTTTGCATTTTTCTCCCAAACGAAGGACACTAGAATTAAAATTTTAAAGCCCTCCTGTTAGGCCATTTTCCAATGCGCAGCTCTTTGCAAAAGAGAGATATTGGCAAGGAAAAGCTGTCTTGTACCTTTGCATTTTTCTCCCAAACGAAGGACACTAGAAAGTAAATTTTAAAGCCTCCTGTTAGGCCATCATCTACACGACATAGCCCTGAATTTTCCAATGCGCAGCTCTTTGCAAAAGAGAGATATTGGCAAGGAAAAGCTGTCTTGTACCTTTGCATTTTCTCCCAAACGAAGGTCACTAGAAAGAAAATTTTAAAGCCTCCTGTTAGGCCATCATCTACACGACATAGCCCTGAATTTTCCAATGCGCAGCTCTTTGCAAAAGAGAGATATTGGCAAGGAAAAGCTGTCTTGTACCTTTGCATTTTTCTCCCAAACGAAGGACACTAGAAAGAAAATTTTAAAGCCTCCTGTTTAGACCATCATCTACACGGCATAGCCATGAATTTTCCAATGCGCAGCTCTTTGCAAAAGAGAGATATTGGCAAGGAAAAGCTGTCTTGTACCTTTGCATTTTTCTCCCAAACGAAGGACACTAGAATTAAAATTTTAAAGCCTCCTGTTAGGCCATCATCTACACGACATAGCCCTGAATTTTCCAATGCGCAGCTCTTTGCAAAAGAGAGATATTGGCAAGGACAAGCTGTCTTGTACCTTTGCATTTTTCTCCCAAACGAAGGTCACTAGAAAGAAAATTTTAAAGCCTCCTGTTAGGCCATCATCTACACGACATAGCCCTGAATTTTCCAATGCGTAGCTCTTTGCAAAAGAGAGATATTGGCAAGGAAAAGCTGTCTTGCACCTTTGCATTTTTCTCCCAAACGAAGGACACTAGAATTAAAATTTTAAAGCCTCCTGTTAGGCCATCATCTACACGACATAGCCCTGAATTTTCCAATGCGTAGCTCTTTGCAAAAGAGAGATATTGGCAAGGAAAAGCTGTCTTGTACCTTTGCATTTTTCTCCCAAACGAAGGACACTAGAAAGAAAATTTTAAAGCCTCCTGTTAGGCCATCATCTACACGACATAGCCCTGAATTTTCCAATGCGCAGCTCTTTGCAAAAGAGAGATATTGGCAAGGAAAATCTGTCTTGTACCTTTGCATTTTTCTCCCAAACGAAGGTCACTAGAAAGAAAATTTTAAAGCCTCCTGTTAGGCCATCATCTACACGACATAGCCCTGAATTTTCCAATGCGCAGCTCTTTGCAAAAGAGAGATATTGGCAAGGAAAAGCTGTCTTGTACCTTTGCATTTTTCTCCCAAACGAAGGACACTAGAATTAAAATTTTAAAGCCCTCCTGTTAGGCCATTTTCCAATGCGCAGCTCTTTGCAAAAGAGAGATATTGGCAAGGAAAAGCTGTCTTGTACCTTTGCATTTTTCTCCCAAACGAAGGACACTAGAAAGTAAATTTTAAAGCCTCCTGTTAGGCCATCATCTACACGACATAGCCCTGAATTTTCCAATGCGCAGCTCTTTGCAAAAGAGAGATATTGGCAAGGAAAAGCTGTCTTGTACCTTTGCATTTTCTCCCAAACGAAGGTCACTAGAAAGAAAATTTTAAAGCCTCCTGTTAGGCCATCATCTACACGACATAGCCCTGAATTTTCCAATGCGCAGCTCTTTGCAAAAGAGAGATATTGGCAAGGACAAGCTGTCTTGTACCTTTGCATTTTTCTCCCAAACGAAGGTCACTAGAAAGAAAATTTTAAAGCCTCCTGTTAGGCCATCATCTACACGACATAGCCCTGAATTTTCCAATGCGTAGCTCTTTGCAAAAGAGAGATATTGGCAAGGAAAAGCTGTCTTGCACCTTTGCATTTTTCTCCCAAACGAAGGACACTAGAATTAAAATTTTAAAGCCTCCTGTTAGGCCATCATCTACACGACATAGCCCTGAATTTTCCAATGCGCAGCTCTTTGCAAAAGAGAGATATTGGCAAGGAAAAGCTGTCTTGTACCTTTGCATTTTTCTCCCAAACGAAGGACACTAGAAAGAAAATTTTAAAGCCTCCTGTTTAGACCATCATCTACACGGCATAGCCATGAATTTTCCAATGCGCAGCTCTTTGCAAAAGAGAGATATTGGCAAGGAAAAGCTGTCTTGTACCTTTGCATTTTTCTCCCAAACGAAGGACACTAGAATTAAAATTTTAAAGCCTCCTGTTAGGCCATCATCTACACGACATAGCCCTGAATTTTCCAATGCGCAGCTCTTTGCAAAAGAGAGATATTGGCAAGGACAAGCTGTCTTGTACCTTTGCATTTTTCTCCCAAACGAAGGTCACTAGAAAGAAAATTTTAAAGCCTCCTGTTAGGCCATCATCTACACGACATAGCCCTGAATTTTCCAATGCGTAGCTCTTTGCAAAAGAGAGATATTGGCAAGGAAAAGCTGTCTTGCACCTTTGCATTTTTCTCCCAAACGAAGGACACTAGAATTAAAATTTTAAAGCCTCCTGTTAGGCCATCATCTACACGACATAGCCCTGAATTTTCCAATGCGTAGCTCTTTGCAAAAGAGAGATATTGGCAAGGAAAAGCTGTCTTGTACCTTTGCATTTTTCTCCCAAACGAAGGACACTAGAAAGAAAATTTTAAAGCCTCCTGTTAGGCCATCATCTACACGACATAGCCCTGAATTTTCCAATGCGCAGCTCTTTGCAAAAGAGAGATATTGGCAAGGAAAATCTGTCTTGTACCTTTGCATTTTTCTCCCAAACGAAGGTCACTAGAAAGAAAATTTTAAAGCCTCCTGTTAGGCCATCATCTACACGACATAGCCCTGAATTTTCCAATGCGCAGCTCTTTGCAAAAGAGAGATATTGGCAAGGAAAAGCTGTCTTGTACCTTTGCATTTTTCTCCCAAACGAAGGACACTAGAATTAAAATTTTAAAGCCCTCCTGTTAGGCCATTTTCCAATGCGCAGCTCTTTGCAAAAGAGAGATATTGGCAAGGAAAAGCTGTCTTGTACCTTTGCATTTTTCTCCCAAACGAAGGACACTAGAAAGTAAATTTTAAAGCCTCCTGTTAGGCCATCATCTACACGACATAGCCCTGAATTTTCCAATGCGCAGCTCTTTGCAAAAGAGAGATATTGGCAAGGAAAAGCTGTCTTGTACCTTTGCATTTTCTCCCAAACGAAGGTCACTAGAAAGAAAATTTTAAAGCCTCCTGTTAGGCCATCATCTACACGACATAGCCCTGAATTTTCCAATGCGCAGCTCTTTGCAAAAGAGAGATATTGGCAAGGAAAAGCTGTCTTGTACCTTTGCATTTTTCTCCCAAACGAAGGACACTAGAAAGAAAATTTTAAAGCCTCCTGTTTAGACCATCATCTACACGGCATAGCCATGAATTTTCCAATGCGCAGCTCTTTGCAAAAGAGAGATATTGGCAAGGAAAAGCTGTCTTGTACCTTTGCATTTTTCTCCCAAACGAAGGACACTAGAATTAAAATTTTAAAGCCTCCTGTTAGGCCATCATCTACACGACATAGCCCTGAATTTTCCAATGCGCAGCTCTTTGCAAAAGAGAGATATTGGCAAGGACAAGCTGTCTTGTACCTTTGCATTTTTCTCCCAAACGAAGGTCACTAGAAAGAAAATTTTAAAGCCTCCTGTTAGGCCATCATCTACACGACATAGCCCTGAATTTTCCAATGCGTAGCTCTTTGCAAAAGAGAGATATTGGCAAGGAAAAGCTGTCTTGCACCTTTGCATTTTTCTCCCAAACGAAGGACACTAGAATTAAAATTTTAAAGCCTCCTGTTAGGCCATCATCTACACGACATAGCCCTGAATTTTCCAATGCGCAGCTCTTTGCAAAAGAGAGATATTGGCAAGGACAAGCTGTCTTGTACCTTTGCATTTTTCTCCCAAACGAAGGACACTAGAATTAAAATTTTAAAGCCCTCCTGTTAGGCCATTTTCCAATGCGCAGCTCTTTGCAAAAGAGAGATATTGGCAAGGAAAAGCTGTCTTGTACCTTTGCTTTTTTCTCCCAAACGAAGGACACTAGAAAGTAAATTTTAAAGCCTCCTGTTAGGCCATCATCTACACGACATAGCCCTGAATTTTCCAATGCGCAGCTCTTTGCAAAAGAGAGATATTGGCAAGGACAAGCTGTCTTGTACCTTTGCATTTTTCTCCCAAACGAAGGTCACTAGAAAGAAAATTTTAAAGCCTCCTGTTAGGCCATCATCTACACGACATAGCCCTGAATTTTCCAATGCGTAGCTCTTTGCAAAAGAGAGATATTGGCAAGGAAAAGCTGTCTTGCACCTTTGCATTTTTCTCCCAAACGAAGGACACTAGAATTAAAATTTTAAAGCCTCCTGTTAGGCCATCATCTACACGACATAGCCCTGAATTTTCCAATGCGCAGCTCTTTGCAAAAGAGAGATATTGGCAAGGAAAAGCTCTCTTGTACCTTTGCATTTTTCTCCCAAACGAAGGTCACTAGAAAGAATATTTTAAAGCCTCCTGTTAGGCCATCATCTACACGACATAGCCCTGAATTTTCCAATGCGTAGCTCTTTGCAAAAGAGAGATATTGGCAAGGAAAAGCTGTCTTGTACCTTTGCATTTTTCTCCCAAACGAAGGACACTAGAAAGAAAATTTTAAAGCCTCCTGTTAGGCCATCATCTACACGACATAGCCCTGAATTTTCCAATGGGCAGCTCTTTGCAAAAGAGAGATATTGGCAAGGAAAAGCTGTCTTGTACCTTTGCATTTTTCTCCCAAACGAAGGACACTAGAATGAAAATTTTAAAGCCTCCTGTTAGTGCTTCATCTACACGGCATAGCCCTGAATTTTCCAATGCGTAGCTCTTTGCAAAAGAGAGATATTGGCAAGGAAAAGCTGTCTTGTACCATTGCATTTTTCTCCCAAACGAAGGACACTAGAAAGAAAATTTTAAAGCCTCCTGTTAGACCATCATCTACACGGCATAGCCATGAATTTTCCAATGCGTAGCTCTTTGCAAAAGAGAGATATTGGCAAGGAAAAGCTGTCTTGTACCTTTGCATTTTTCTCCCAAACGAAGGACACTAGAAAGAAAATTTTAAAGCCTCCTGTTAGGCCATCATCTACACGACATAGCCCTGAATTTTCCAATGGGCAGCTCTTTGCAAAAGAGAGATATTGGCAAGGAAAAGCTGTCTTGTACCTTTGCATTTTTCTCCCAAACGAAGGACACTAGAATGAAAATTTTAAAGCCTCCTGTTAGTGCTTCATCTACACGGCATAGCCCTGAATTTTCCAATGCGTAGCTCTTTGCAAAAGAGAAATATTGGCAAGGAAAAGCTGTCTTGTACCTTTGCATTTTTCTCCCAAACGAAGGACACTAGAATTACAATTTTAAAGCCTCCTGTTAGGCCATCATCTACACGACATAGCCCTGAATTTTCCAATGCGCAGCTCTTTGCAAAAGAGAGATATTGGCAAGGAAAAGCTGTCTTGTACCATTGCATTTTTCTCCCAAACGAAGGACACTAGAAAGAAAATTTTAAAGCCTCCTGTTAGACCATCATCTACACGGCATAGACATGAATTTTCCAATGCGTAGCTCTTTGCAAAAGAGAGATATTGGCAAGGAAAAGCTGTCTTGTACCTTTGCATTTTTCTCCCAAACGAAGGTCACTAGAAAGAAAATTTTAAAGCCTCCTGTTAGGCCATCATCTACACGACATAGCCCTGAATTTTCCAATGCGTAGCTCTTTGCAAAAGAGAGATATTGGCAAGGAAAAGCTGTCTTGTACCTTTGCATTTTTCTCCCAAACGAAGGTCACTAGAAAGAAAATGTTAAAGCCTCCTGTTAGGCCATCATCTACACGACATAGCCCTGAATTTTCCAATGCGCAGCTCTTTGCAAAAGAGAGATATTGGCAAGGAAAAGCTGTCTTGTACCTTTGCATTTTTCTCCCAAACGAAGGACACTAGAATGAAAATTTTAAAGCCTCCTGTTAGTGCTTCATCTACACGGCATAGCCCTGAATTTTCCAATGCGTAGCTCTTTGCAAAAGAGAGATATTGGCAAGGAAAAGCTGTCTTGTACCTTTGCATTTTTCTCCCAAACGAAGGACACTAGAATTAAAATTTTAAAGCCTCCTGTTAGGCCATCATCTACACGACATAGCCCTGAATTTTCCAATGCGCAGCTCTTTGCAAAAGAGAGATATTGGCAAGGAAAAGCTGTCTTGTACCTTTGCATTTTTCTCCCAAACGAAGGTCACTAGAAAGAAAATTTTAAAGCCTCCTGTTAGGCCATCATCTACACGACATAGCCCTGAATTTTCCAATGCGTAGCTATTTGCAAAAGAGAGATATTGGCAAGGAAAAGCTGTCTTGTACCTTTGCATTTTTCTCCCAAACGAAGGACACTAAAAAAGAAAATTTTAAAGCCTCCTGTTAGGCCATCATCTACACGACATAGCCCTGAATTTTCCAATGCGCAGCTCTTTGCAAAAGAGAGATATTGGCAAGGAAAATCTGTCTTGTACCTTTGCATTTTTCTCCCAAACGAAGGTCACTAGAAAGAAAATTTTAAAGCCTCCTGTTAGGCCATCATCTACACGACATAGCCCTGAATTTTCCAATGCGCAGCTCTTTGCAAAAGAGAGATATTGGCAAGGAAAAGCTGTCTTGTACCTTTGCATTTTTCTCCCAAACGAAGGACACTAGAATTAAAATTTTAAAGCCTCCTGTTAGGCCATCATCTACACGACATAGCCCTGAATTTTCCAATGCGCAGCTCTTTGCAAAAGAGAGATATTGGCAAGGAAAAGCTGTCTTGTACCTTTGCATTTTTCTCCCAAACGAAGGTCACTAGAAAGAAAATTTTAAAGCCTCCTGTTAGGCCATCATCTACACGACATAGCCCTGAATTTTCCAATGCGTAGCTCTTTGCAAAAGAGAGATATTGGCAAGGAAAAGCTGTCTTGTACCTTTGCATTTTTCTCCCAAACGAAGGACACTAGGAAGAAAATTTTAAAGCCTCCTGTTAGGCCATCATCTACAAGACATAGCCCTGAATTTTCCAATGCGCAGCTCTTTGCAAAAGAGAGATATTGGCAAGGAAAATCTGTCTTGTACCTTTGCATTTTTCTCCCAAACGAAGGTCACTAGAAAGAAAATTTTAAAGCCTCCTGTTAGGCCATCATCTACACGACATAGCCCTGAATTTTCCAATGCGCAGCTCTTTGCAAAAGAGAGATATTGGCAAGGAAAAGCTGTCTTGTACCTTTGCATTTTTCTCCCAAACGAAGGACACTAGAATTAAAATTTTAAAGCCCTCCTGTTAGGCCATTTTCCAATGCGCAGCTCTTTGCAAAAGAGAGATATTGGCAAGGAAAAGCTGTCTTGTACCTTTGCATTTTTCTCCCAAACGAAGGACACTAGAAAGTAAATTTTAAAGCCTCCTGTTAGGCCATCATCTACACGACATAGCCCTGAATTTTCCAATGCGCAGCTCTTTGCAAAAGAGAGATATTGGCAAGGAAAAGCTGTCTTGTACCTTTGCATTTTCTCCCAAACGAAGGTCACTAGAAAGAAAATTTTAAAGCCTCCTGTTAGGCCATCATCTACACGACATAGCCCTGAATTTTCCAATGCGCAGCTCTTTGCAAAAGAGAGATATTGGCAAGGAAAAGCTGTCTTGTACCTTTGCATTTTTCTCCCAAACGAAGGACACTAGAAAGAAAATTTTAAAGCCTCCTGTTTAGACCATCATCTACACGGCATAGCCATGAATTTTCCAATGCGCAGCTCTTTGCAAAAGAGAGATATTGGCAAGGAAAAGCTGTCTTGTACCTTTGCATTTTTCTCCCAAACGAAGGACACTAGAATTAAAATTTTAAAGCCTCCTGTTAGGCCATCATCTACACGACATAGCCCTGAATTTTCCAATGCGCAGCTCTTTGCAAAAGAGAGATATTGGCAAGGACAAGCTGTCTTGTACCTTTGCATTTTTCTCCCAAACGAAGGTCACTAGAAAGAAAATTTTAAAGCCTCCTGTTAGGCCATCATCTACACGACATAGCCCTGAATTTTCCAATGCGTAGCTCTTTGCAAAAGAGAGATATTGGCAAGGAAAAGCTGTCTTGCACCTTTGCATTTTTCTCCCAAACGAAGGACACTAGAATTAAAATTTTAAAGCCTCCTGTTAGGCCATCATCTACACGACATAGCCCTGAATTTTCCAATGCGTAGCTCTTTGCAAAAGAGAGATATTGGCAAGGAAAAGCTGTCTTGTACCTTTGCATTTTTCTCCCAAACGAAGGACACTAGAAAGAAAATTTTAAAGCCTCCTGTTAGGCCATCATCTACACGACATAGCCCTGAATTTTCCAATGCGCAGCTCTTTGCAAAAGAGAGATATTGGCAAGGAAAATCTGTCTTGTACCTTTGCATTTTTCTCCCAAACGAAGGTCACTAGAAAGAAAATTTTAAAGCCTCCTGTTAGGCCATCATCTACACGACATAGCCCTGAATTTTCCAATGCGCAGCTCTTTGCAAAAGAGAGATATTGGCAAGGAAAAGCTGTCTTGTACCTTTGCATTTTTCTCCCAAACGAAGGACACTAGAATTAAAATTTTAAAGCCCTCCTGTTAGGCCATTTTCCAATGCGCAGCTCTTTGCAAAAGAGAGATATTGGCAAGGAAAAGCTGTCTTGTACCTTTGCATTTTTCTCCCAAACGAAGGACACTAGAAAGTAAATTTTAAAGCCTCCTGTTAGGCCATCATCTACACGACATAGCCCTGAATTTTCCAATGCGCAGCTCTTTGCAAAAGAGAGATATTGGCAAGGAAAAGCTGTCTTGTACCTTTGCATTTTCTCCCAAACGAAGGTCACTAGAAAGAAAATTTTAAAGCCTCCTGTTAGGCCATCATCTACACGACATAGCCCTGAATTTTCCAATGCGCAGCTCTTTGCAAAAGAGAGATATTGGCAAGGAAAAGCTGTCTTGTACTTTTGCATTTTTCTCCCAAACGAAGGACACTAGTAAGAAAATTTTAAAGCCTCCTGTTTAGACCATCATTTACACGGCATAGCCATGAATTTTCCAATGCGCAGCTCTTTGCAAAAGAGAGATATTGGCAAGGAAAAGCTGTCTTGTACCTTTGCATTTTTCTCCCAAACGAAGGACACTAGAATTAAAATTTTAAAGCCTCCTGTTAGGCCATCATCTACACGACATAGCCCTGAATTTTCCAATGCGCAGCTCTTTGCAAAAGAGAGATATTGGCAAGGACAAGCTGTCTTGTACCTTTGCATTTTTCTCCCAAACGAAGGTCACTAGAAAGAAAATTTTAAAGCCTCCTGTTAGGCCATCATCTACACGACATAGCCCTGAATTTTCCAATGCGTAGCTCTTTGCAAAAGAGAGATATTGGCAAGGAAAAGCTGTCTTGCACCTTTGCATTTTTCTCCCAAACGAAGGACACTAGAATTAAAATTTTAAAGCCTCCTGTTAGGCCATCATCTACACGACATAGCCCTGAATTTTCCAATGCGCAGCTCTTTGCAAAAGAGAGATATTGGCAAGGTAAAGCTGTCTTGTACCATTGCATTTTTCTCCCAAACGAAGGACACTAGAAAGAAAATTTTAAAGCCTCCTGTTAGGCCATCATCTACACGACATAGCCCTGAATTTTCCAATGCGCAGCTCTTTGCAAAAGAGAGATATTGGCAAGGAAAAGCTGTCTTGTACCTTTGCATTTTTCTCCCAAACGAAGGACACTAGAATTAAAATTTTAAAGCCTCCTGTTAGGCCATCATCTACACGACATAGCCCTGAATTTTCCAATGCGCAGCTCTTTGCAAAAGAGAGATATTGGCAAGGAAAAGCTGTCTTGTACCTTTGCATTTTTCTCCCAAACGAAGGACACTAGAATTAAAATTTTAAAGCCTCCTGTTAGGCCATCATCTACATGACATAGCCCTGAATTTTCCAATGCGTAGCTCTTTGCAAAAGAGAGATATTGGCAAGGACAAGCTGTCTTGTACCTTTGCATTTTTCTCCCAAACGAAGGACACTAGAATTAAAATTTTAAAGCCCTCCTGTTAGGCCATTTTCCAATGCGCAGCTCTTTGCAAAAGAGAGATATTGGCAAGGAAAAGCTGTCTTGTACCTTTGCATTTTTCTCCCAAACGAAGGACACTAGAAAGTAAATTTTAAAGCCTCCTGTTAGGCCATCATCTACACGACATAGCCCTGAATTTTCCAATGCGCAGCTCTTTGCAAAAGAGAGATATTGGCAAGGAAAAGCTGTCTTGTACCTTTGCATTTTCTCCCAAACGAAGGTCACTAGAAAGAAAATTTTAAAGCCTCCTGTTAGGCCATCATCTACACGACATAGCCCTGAATTTTCCAATGCGCAGCTCTTTGCAAAAGAGAGATATTGGCAAGGAAAAGCTGTCTTGTACCTTTGCATTTTTCTCCCAAACGAAGGACACTAGAAAGAAAATTTTAAAGCCTCCTGTTTAGACCATCATCTACACGGCATAGCCATGAATTTTCCAATGCGCAGCTCTTTGCAAAAGAGAGATATTGGCAAGGAAAAGCTGTCTTGTACCTTTGCATTTTTCTCCCAAACGAAGGACACTAGAATTAAAATTTTAAAGCCTCCTGTTAGGCCATCATCTACACGACATAGCCCTGAATTTTCCAATGCGCAGCTCTTTGCAAAAGAGAGATATTGGCAAGGACAAGCTGTCTTGTACCTTTGCATTTTTCTCCCAAACGAAGGTCACTAGAAAGAAAATTTTAAAGCCTCCTGTTAGGCCATCATCTACACGACATAGCCCTGAATTTTCCAATGCGTAGCTCTTTGCAAAAGAGAGATATTGGCAAGGAAAAGCTGTCTTGCACCTTTGCATTTTTCTCCCAAACGAAGGACACTAGAATTAAAATTTTAAAGCCTCCTGTTAGGCCATCATCTACACGACATAGCCCTGAATTTTCCAATGCGTAGCTCTTTGCAAAAGAGAGATATTGGCAAGGAAAAGCTGTCTTGTACCTTTGCATTTTTCTCCCAAACGAAGGACACTAGAAAGAAAATTTTAAAGCCTCCTGTTAGGCCATCATCTACACGACATAGCCCTGAATTTTCCAATGCGCAGCTCTTTGCAAAAGAGAGATATTGGCAAGGAAAAGCTGTCTTGTACCTTTGCATTTTTCTCCCAAACGAAGGACACTAGAATTAAAATTTTAAAGCCTCCTGTTAGGCCATCATCTACACGACATAGCCCTGTATTTTCCAATGCGCAGCTCTTTGCAAAAGAGAGATATTGGCAAGGACAAGCTGTCTTGTACCTTTGCATTTTTCTCCCAAACGAAGGTCACTAGAAAGAAAATTTTAAAGCCTCCTGTTAGGCCATCATCTACACGACATAGCCCTGAATTTTCCAATGCGTAGCTCTTTGCAAAAGAGAGATATTGGCAAGGAAAAGCTGTCTTGCACCTTTGCATTTTTCTCCCAAACGAAGGACACTAGAATTAAAATTTTAAAGCCTCCTGTTAGGCCATCATCTACACGACATAGCCCTGAATTTTCCAATGCGCAGCTCTTTGCAAAAGAGAGATATTGGCAAGGTAAAGCTGTCTTGTACCATTGCATTTTTCTCCCAAACGAAGGACACTAGAAAGAAAATTTTAAAGCCTCCTGTTAGGCCATCATCTACACGACATAGCCCTGAATTTTCCAATGCGCAGCTCTTTGCAAAAGAGAGATATTGGCAAGGAAAAGCTGTCTTGTACCTTTGCATTTTTCTCCCAAACGAAGGACACTAGAATTAAAATTTTAAAGCCTCCTGTTAGGCCATCATCTACACGACATAGCCCTGAATTTTCCAATGCGCAGCTCTTTGCAAAAGAGAGATATTGGCAAGGAAAAGCTGTCTTGTACCTTTGCATTTTTCTCCCAAACGAAGGACACTAGAATTAAAATTTTAAAGCCTCCTGTTAGGCCATCATCTACATGACATAGCCCTGAATTTTCCAATGCGTAGCTCTTTGCAAAAGAGAGATATTGGCAAGGACAAGCTGTCTTGTACCTTTGCATTTTTCTCCCAAACGAAGGACACTAGAAAGAAAATTTTAAAGCCTCCTGTTAGACCATCATCTACACGGCATAGCCATGAATTTTCCAATGCGCAGCTTTTTGCAAAAGAGAGATATTGTCAAGGAAAAGCTATCTTGTACCTTTGCATTTTTCTCCCAAACGAAGGACAATAGAATTAAAATTTTAAAGCCTCCTGTTAGGCCATCATCTACACGACATAGCCCTGAATTTTCCAATGCGCAGCTCTTTGCAAAAGAGAGATATTGGCAAGGAAAAGCTGTCTTGTACCTTTGCATTTTTCTCCCAAACGAAGGACACTAGAAAGAAAATTTTAAAACCTCCTGTTTAGACCATCATCTAAACGGCATAGCCATGAATTTTCCAATGCGCAGCTCTTTGCAAAAGAGAGATATTGGCAAGGAAAAGCTGTCTTGCACCTTTGCATTTTTCTCCCAAGCGAAGGACACTAGAATTAAAATTTTAAAGCCTCCTGTTAGGCCATCATCTACACGACATAGCCCTGAATTTTCCAATGCGCAGCTCTTTGCAAAAGAGAGATATTGGCAAGGAAAAGCTCTCTTGTACCTTTGCATTTTTCTCCCAAACGAAGGTCACTAGAAAGAATATTTTAAAGCCTCCTGTTAGGCCATCATCTACACGACATAGCCCTGAATTTTCCAATGCGTAGCTCTTTGCAAAAGAGAGATATTGGCAAGGAAAAGCTGTCTTGTACCTTTGCATTTTTCTCCCAAACGAAGGACACTAGAAAGAAAATTTTAAAGCCTCCTGTTAGGCCATCATCTACACGACATAGCCCTGAATTTTCCAATGGGCAGCTCTTTGCAAAAGAGAGATATTGGCAAGGAAAAGCTGTCTTGTACCTTTGCATTTTTCTCCCAAACGAAGGACACTAGAATGAAAATTTTAAAGCCTCCTGTTAGTGCTTCATCTACACGGCATAGCCCTGAATTTTCCAATGCGTAGCTCTTTGCAAAAGAGAGATATTGGCAAGGAAAAGCTGTCTTGTACCTTTGCATTTTTCTCCCAAACGAAGGACACTAGAATTAAAATTTTAAAGCCTCCTGTTAGGCCATCATCTACACGACATAGCCCTGAATTTTCCAATGCGCAGCTCTTTGCAAAAGAGAGATATTGGCAAGGAAAAGCTGTCTTGTACCATTGCATTTTTCTCCCAAACGAAGGACACTAGAAAGAAAATTTTAAAGCCTCCTGTTAGACCATCATCTACACGGCATAGCCATGAATTTTCCAATGCGTAGCTCTTTGCAAAAGAGAGATATTGGCAAGGAAAAGCTGTCTTGTACCTTTGCATTTTTCTCCCAAACGAAGGTCACTAGAAAGAAAATTTTAAAGCCTCCTGTTAGGCCATCATCTGCACGACATAGCCCTGAATTTTCCAATGCGTAGCTCTTTGCAAAAGAGAGATATTGGCAAGGAAAAGCTGTCTTGTACCTTTGCATTTTTCTCCCAAACGAAGGTCACTAGAAAGAAAATTTTAAAGCCTCCTGTTAGGCCATCATCTACACGACATAGCCCTGAATTTTCCAATGCGCAGCTCTTTGCAAAAGAGAGATATTGGCAAGGAAAAGCTGTCTTGTACCTTTGCATTTTTCTCCCAAACGAAGGACACTAGAATTAAAATTTTAAAGCCTCCTGTTAGGCCATCATCTACACGACATAGCCCTGAATTTTCCAATGCGCAGCTCTTTGCAAAAGAGAGATATTGGCAAGGAAAAGCTGTCTTGTACCATTGCATTTTTCTCCCAAACGAAGGACACTAGAAAGAAAATTTTAAAGCCTCCTGTTAGACCATCATCTACACGGCATAGCCATGAATTTTCCAATGCGTAGCTCTTTGCAAAAGAGAGATATTGGCAAGGAAAAGCTGTCTTGTACCTTTGCATTTTTCTCCCAAACGAAGGTCACTAGAAAGAAAATTTTAAAGCCTCCTGTTAGGCCATCATCTGCACGACATAGCCCTGAATTTTCCAATGCGTAGCTCTTTGCAAAAGAGAGATATTGGCAAGGAAAAGCTGTCTTGTACCTTTGCATTTTTCTCCCAAACGAAGGTCATTAGAAAGAAAATTTTAAAGCCTCCTGTTAGGCCATCATCTACACGACATAGCCCTGAATTTTCCAATGCGCAGCTCTTTGCAAAAGAGAGATATTGGCAAGGAAAAGCTGTCTTGTACCTTTGCATTTTTCTCCCAAACGAAGGACACTAGAATGAAAATTTTAAAGCCTCCTGTTAGTGCTTCATCTACACGGCATATCCCTGAATTTTCCAATGCGTAGCTCTTTGCAAAAGAGAGATATTGGCAAGGAAAAGCTGTCTTGTACCTTTGCATTTTTCTCCCAAACGAAGGACACTAGAATTAAAATTTTAAAGCCTCCTGTTAGGCCATCATCTACACGACATAGCCCTGAATTTTCCAATGCGCAGCTCTTTGCAAAAGAGAGATATTGGCAAGGAAAAGCTGTCTTGTACCTTTGCATTTTTCTCCCAAACGAAGGTCACTAGAAAGAAAATTTTAAAGCCTCCTGTTAGGCCATCATCTACACGACATAGCCCTGAATTTTCCAATGCGTAGCTCTTTGCAAAAGAGAGATATTGGCAAGGAAAAGCTGTCTTGTACCTTTGCATTTTTCTCCCAAACGAAGGACACTAGAAAGAAAATTTTAAAGCCTCCTGTTAGGCCATCATCTACACGACATAGCCCTGAATTTTCCAATGCGCAGCTCTTTGCAAAAGAGAGATATTGGCAAGGAAAATCTGTCTTGTACCTTTGCATTTTTCTCCCAAACGAAGGTCACTAGAAAGAAAATTTTAAAGCCTCCTGTTAGGCCATCATCTACACGACATAGCCCTGAATTTTCCAATGCGCAGCTCTTTGCAAAAGAGAGATATTGGCAAGGAAAAGCTGTCTTGTACCTTTGCATTTTTCTCCCAAACGAAGGACACTAGAATGAAAATTTTAAAGCCTCCTGTTAGTGCTTCATCTACACGGCATAGCCCTGAATTTTCCAATGCGTAGCTCTTTGCAAAAGAGAGATATTGGCAAGGAAAAGCTGTCTTGTACCTTTGCATTTTTCTCCCAAACGAAGGACACTAGAATTAAAATTTTAAAGCCTCCTGTTAGGCCATCATCTACACGACATAGCCCTGAATTTTCCAATGCGCAGCTCTTTGCAAAAGAGAGATATTGGCAAGGAAAAGCTGTCTTGTACCTTTGCATTTTTCTCCCAAACGAAGGTCACTAGAAAGAAAATTTTAAAGCCTCCTGTTAGGCCATCATCTACACGACATAGCCCTGAATTTTCCAATGCGTAGCTCTTTGCAAAAGAGAGATATTGGCAAGGAAAAGCTGTCTTGTACCTTTGCATTTTTCTCCCAAACGAAGGACACTAGAAAGAAAATTTTAAAGCCTCCTGTTAGGCCATCATCTACACGACATAGCCCTGAATTTTCCAATGCGCAGCTCTTTGCAAAAGAGAGATATTGGCAAGGAAAATCTGTCTTGTACCTTTGCATTTTTCTCCCAAACGAAGGTCACTAGAAAGAAAATTTTAAAGCCTCCTGTTAGGCCATCATCTACACGACATAGCCCTGAATTTTCCAATGCGCAGCTCTTTGCAAAAGAGAGATATTGGCAAGGAAAAGCTGTCTTGTACCTTTGCATTTTTCTCCCAAACGAAGGACACTAGAATTAAAATTTTAAAGCCTCCTGTTAGGCCATCATCTACACGACATAGCCCTGAATTTTCCAATGCGCAGCTCTTTGCAAAAGAGAGATATTGGCAAGGAAAAGCTGTCTTGTACCTTTGCATTTTTCTCCCAAACGAAGGTCACTAGAAAGAAAATTTTAAAGCCTCCTGTTAGGCCATCATCTACACGACATAGCCCTGAATTTTCCAATGCGTAGCTCTTTGCAAAAGAGAGATATTGGCAAGGAAAAGCTGTCTTGTACCTTTGCATTTTTCTCCCAAACGAAGGACACTAGAAAGAAAATTTAAAGCCTCCTGTTAGGCCATCATCTACACGACATAGCCCTGAATTTTCCAATGCGCAGCTCTTTGCAAAAGAGAGATATTGGCAAGGAAAATCTGTCTTGTACCTTTGCATTTTTCTCCCAAACGAAGGTCACTAGAAAGAAAATTTTAAAGCCTCCTGTTAGGCCATCATCTACACGACATAGCCCTGAATTTTCCAATGCGCAGCTCTTTGCAAAAGAGAGATATTGGCAAGGAAAAGCTGTCTTGTACCTTTGCATTTTTCTCCCAAACGAAGGACACTAGAATTAAAATTTTAAAGCCCTCCTGTTAGGCCATTTTCCAATGCGCAGCTCTTTGCAAAAGAGAGATATTGGCAAGGAAAAGCTGTCTTGTACCTTTGCATTTTTCTCCCAAACGAAGGACACTAGAAAGTAAATTTTAAAGCCTCCTGTTAGGCCATCATCTACACGACATAGCCCTGAATTTTCCAATGCGCAGCTCTTTGCAAAAGAGAGATATTGGCAAGGAAAAGCTGTCTTGTACCTTTGCATTTTCTCCCAAACGAAGGTCACTAGAAAGAAAATTTTAAAGCCTCCTGTTAGGCCATCATCTACACGACATAGCCCTGAATTTTCCAATGCGCAGCTCTTTGCAAAAGAGAGATATTGGCAAGGAAAAGCTGTCTTGTACCTTTGCATTTTTCTCCCAAACGAAGGACACTAGAAAGAAAATTTTAAAGCCTCCTGTTTAGACCATCATCTACACGGCATAGCCATGAATTTTCCAATGCGCAGCTCTTTGCAAAAGAGAGATATTGGCAAGGAAAAGCTGTCTTGTACCTTTGCATTTTTCTCCCAAACGAAGGACACTAGAATTAAAATTTTAAAGCCTCCTGTTAGGCCATCATCTACACGACATAGCCCTGAATTTTCCAATGCGCAGCTCTTTGCAAAAGAGAGATATTGGCAAGGACAAGCTGTCTTGTACCTTTGCATTTTTCTCCCAAACGAAGGTCACTAGAAAGAAAATTTTAAAGCCTCCTGTTAGGCCATCATCTACACGACATAGCCCTGAATTTTCCAATGCGTAGCTCTTTGCAAAAGAGAGATATTGGCAAGGAAAAGCTGTCTTGCACCTTTGCATTTTTCTCCCAAACGAAGGACACTAGAATTAAAATTTTAAAGCCTCCTGTTAGGCCATCATCTACACGACATAGCCCTGAATTTTCCAATGCGCAGCTCTTTGCAAAAGAGAGATATTGGCAAGGTAAAGCTGTCTTGTACCATTGCATTTTTCTCCCAAACGAAGGACACTAGAAAGAAAATTTTAAAGCCTCCTGTTAGGCCATCATCTACACGACATAGCCCTGAATTTTCCAATGCGCAGCTCTTTGCAAAAGAGAGATATTGGCAAGGAAAATCTGTCTTGTACCTTTGCATTTTTCTCCCAAACGAAGGTCACTAGAAAGAAAATTTTAAAGCCTCCTGTTAGGCCATCATCTACACGACATAGCCCTGAATTTTCCAATGCGCAGCTCTTTGCAAAAGAGAGATATTGGCAAGGAAAAGCTGTCTTGTACCTTTGCATTTTTCTCCCAAACGAAGGACACTAGAATTAAAATTTTAAAGCCTCCTGTTAGGCCATTTTCCAATGCGCAGCTCTTTGCAAAAGAGAGATATTGGCAAGGAAAAGCTGTCTTGTACCTTTGCATTTTTCTCCCAAACGAAGGACACTAGAAAGAAAATTTTAAAGCCTCCTGTTAGGCCATCATCTACACGACATAGCCCTGAATTTTCCAATGCGCAGCTCTTTGCAAAAGAGAGATATTGGCAAGGAAAAGCTGTCTTGTACCTTTGCATTTTTCTCCCAAACGAAGGACACTAGAATTAAAATTTTAAAGCCTCCTGTTAGGCCATCATCTACATGACATAGCCCTGAATTTTCCAATGCGTAGCTCTTTGCAAAAGAGAGATATTGGCAAGGACAAGCTGTCTTGTACCTTTGCATTTTTCTCCCAAACGAAGGACACTAGAATTAAAATTTTAAAGCCCTCCTGTTAGGCCATTTTCCAATGCGCAGCTCTTTGCAAAAGAGAGATATTGGCAAGGAAAAGCTGTCTTGTACCTTTGCATTTTTCTCCCAAACGAAGGACACTAGAAAGTAAATTTTAAAGCCTCCTGTTAGGCCATCATCTACACGACATAGCCCTGAATTTTCCAATGCGCAGCTCTTTGCAAAAGAGAGATATTGGCAAGGAAAAGCTGTCTTGTACCTTTGCATTTTCTCCCAAACGAAGGTCACTAGAAAGAAAATTTTAAAGCCTCCTGTTAGGCCATCATCTACACGACATAGCCCTGAATTTTCCAATGCGCAGCTCTTTGCAAAAGAGAGATATTGGCAAGGAAAAGCTGTCTTGTACCTTTGCATTTTTCTCCCAAACGAAGGACACTAGAAAGAAAATTTTAAAGCCTCCTGTTTAGACCATCATCTACACGGCATAGCCATGAATTTTCCAATGCGCAGCTCTTTGCAAAAGAGAGATATTGGCAAGGAAAAGCTGTCTTGTACCTTTGCATTTTTCTCCCAAACGAAGGACACTAGAATTAAAATTTTAAAGCCTCCTGTTAGGCCATCATCTACACGACATAGCCCTGAATTTTCCAATGCGCAGCTCTTTGCAAAAGAGAGATATTGGCAAGGACAAGCTGTCTTGTACCTTTGCATTTTTCTCCCAAACGAAGGTCACTAGAAAGAAAATTTTAAAGCCTCCTGTTAGGCCATCATCTACACGACATAGCCCTGAATTTTCCAATGCGTAGCTCTTTGCAAAAGAGAGATATTGGCAAGGAAAAGCTGTCTTGCACCTTTGCATTTTTCTCCCAAACGAAGGACACTAGAATTAAAATTTTAAAGCCTCCTGTTAGGCCATCATCTACACGACATAGCCCTGAATTTTCCAATGCGTAGCTCTTTGCAAAAGAGAGATATTGGCAAGGAAAAGCTGTCTTGTACCTTTGCATTTTTCTCCCAAACGAAGGACACTAGAAAGAAAATTTTAAAGCCTCCTGTTAGGCCATCATCTACACGACATAGCCCTGAATTTTCCAATGCGCAGCTCTTTGCAAAAGAGAGATATTGGCAAGGAAAAGCTGTCTTGTACCTTTGCATTTTTCTCCCAAACGAAGGACACTAGAATTAAAATTTTAAAGCCTCCTGTTAGGCCATCATCTACACGACATAGCCCTGTATTTTCCAATGCGCAGCTCTTTGCAAAAGAGAGATATTGGCAAGGACAAGCTGTCTTGTACCTTTGCATTTTTCTCCCAAACGAAGGTCACTAGAAAGAAAATTTTAAAGCCTCCTGTTAGGCCATCATCTACACGACATAGCCCTGAATTTTCCAATGCGTAGCTCTTTGCAAAAGAGAGATATTGGCAAGGAAAAGCTGTCTTGCACCTTTGCATTTTTCTCCCAAACGAAGGACACTAGAATTAAAATTTTAAAGCCTCCTGTTAGGCCATCATCTACACGACATAGCCCTGAATTTTCCAATGCGCAGCTCTTTGCAAAAGAGAGATATTGGCAAGGTAAAGCTGTCTTGTACCATTGCATTTTTCTCCCAAACGAAGGACACTAGAAAGAAAATTTTAAAGCCTCCTGTTAGGCCATCATCTACACGACATAGCCCTGAATTTTCCAATGCGCAGCTCTTTGCAAAAGAGAGATATTGGCAAGGAAAAGCTGTCTTGTACCTTTGCATTTTTCTCCCAAACGAAGGACACTAGAATTAAAATTTTAAAGCCTCCTGTTAGGCCATCATCTACACGACATAGCCCTGAATTTTCCAATGCGCAGCTCTTTGCAAAAGAGAGATATTGGCAAGGAAAAGCTGTCTTGTACCTTTGCATTTTTCTCCCAAACGAAGGACACTAGAATTAAAATTTTAAAGCCTCCTGTTAGGCCATCATCTACATGACATAGCCCTGAATTTTCCAATGCGTAGCTCTTTGCAAAAGAGAGATATTGGCAAGGACAAGCTGTCTTGTACCTTTGCATTTTTCTCCCAAACGAAGGACACTAGAAAGAAAATTTTAAAGCCTCCTGTTAGACCATCATCTACACGGCATAGCCATGAATTTTCCAATGCGCAGCTTTTTGCAAAAGAGAGATATTGTCAAGGAAAAGCTATCTTGTACCTTTGCATTTTTCTCCCAAACGAAGGACAATAGAATTAAAATTTTAAAGCCTCCTGTTAGGCCATCATCTACACGACATAGCCCTGAATTTTCCAATGCGCAGCTCTTTGCAAAAGAGAGATATTGGCAAGGAAAAGCTGTCTTGTACCTTTGCATTTTTCTCCCAAACGAAGGACACTAGAAAGAAAATTTTAAAACCTCCTGTTTAGACCATCATCTAAACGGCATAGCCATGAATTTTCCAATGCGCAGCTCTTTGCAAAAGAGAGATATTGGCAAGGAAAAGCTGTCTTGCACCTTTGCATTTTTCTCCCAAGCGAAGGACACTAGAATTAAAATTTTAAAGCCTCCTGTTAGGCCATCATCTACACGACATAGCCCTGAATTTTCCAATGCGCAGCTCTTTGCAAAAGAGAGATATTGGCAAGGAAAAGCTCTCTTGTACCTTTGCATTTTTCTCCCAAACGAAGGTCACTAGAAAGAATATTTTAAAGCCTCCTGTTAGGCCATCATCTACACGACATAGCCCTGAATTTTCCAATGCGTAGCTCTTTGCAAAAGAGAGATATTGGCAAGGAAAAGCTGTCTTGTACCTTTGCATTTTTCTCCCAAACGAAGGACACTAGAAAGAAAATTTTAAAGCCTCCTGTTAGGCCATCATCTACACGACATAGCCCTGAATTTTCCAATGGGCAGCTCTTTGCAAAAGAGAGATATTGGCAAGGAAAAGCTGTCTTGTACCTTTGCATTTTTCTCCCAAACGAAGGACACTAGAATGAAAATTTTAAAGCCTCCTGTTAGTGCTTCATCTACACGGCATAGCCCTGAATTTTCCAATGCGTAGCTCTTTGCAAAAGAGAGATATTGGCAAGGAAAAGCTGTCTTGTACCTTTGCATTTTTCTCCCAAACGAAGGACACTAGAATTAAAATTTTAAAGCCTCCTGTTAGGCCATCATCTACACGACATAGCCCTGAATTTTCCAATGCGCAGCTCTTTGCAAAAGAGAGATATTGGCAAGGAAAAGCTGTCTTGTACCATTGCATTTTTCTCCCAAACGAAGGACACTAGAAAGAAAATTTTAAAGCCTCCTGTTAGACCATCATCTACACGGCATAGCCATGAATTTTCCAATGCGTAGCTCTTTGCAAAAGAGAGATATTGGCAAGGAAAAGCTGTCTTGTACCTTTGCATTTTTCTCCCAAACGAAGGTCACTAGAAAGAAAATTTTAAAGCCTCCTGTTAGGCCATCATCTGCACGACATAGCCCTGAATTTTCCAATGCGTAGCTCTTTGCAAAAGAGAGATATTGGCAAGGAAAAGCTGTCTTGTACCTTTGCATTTTTCTCCCAAACGAAGGTCACTAGAAAGAAAATTTTAAAGCCTCCTGTTAGGCCATCATCTACACGACATAGCCCTGAATTTTCCAATGCGCAGCTCTTTGCAAAAGAGAGATATTGGCAAGGAAAAGCTGTCTTGTACCTTAGCATTTTTCTCCCAAACGAAGGACACTAGAATTAAAATTTTAAAGCCTCCTGTTAGGCCATCATCTACACGACATAGCCCTGAATTTTCCAATGCGCAGCTCTTTGCAAAAGAGAGATATTGGCAAGGAAAAGCTGTCTTGTACCATTGCATTTTTCTCCCAAACGAAGGACACTAGAAAGAAAATTTTAAAGCCTCCTGTTAGACCATCATCTACACGGCATAGCCATGAATTTTCCAATGCGTAGCTCTTTGCAAAAGAGAGATATTGGCAAGGAAAAGCTGTCTTGTACCTTTGCATTTTTCTCCCAAACGAAGGTCACTAGAAAGAAAATTTTAAAGCCTCCTGTTAGGCCATCATCTGCACGACATAGCCCTGAATTTTCCAATGCGTAGCTCTTTGCAAAAGAGAGATATTGGCAAGGAAAAGCTGTCTTGTACCTTTGCATTTTTCTCCCAAACGAAGGTCACTAGAAAGAAAATTTTAAAGCCTCCTGTTAGGCCATCATCTACACGACATAGCCCTGAATTTTCCAATGCGCAGCTCTTTGCAAAAGAGAGATATTGGCAAGGAAAAGCTGTCTTGTACCTTTGCATTTTTCTCCCAAACGAAGGACACTAGAATGAAAATTTTAAAGCCTCCTGTTAGTGCTTCATCTACACGGCATAGCCCTGAATTTTCCAATGCGTAGCTCTTTGCAAAAGAGAGATATTGGCAAGGAAAAGCTGTCTTGTACCTTTGCATTTTTCTCCCAAACGAAGGACACTAGAATTAAAATTTTAAAGCCTCCTGTTAGGCCATCATCTACACGACATAGCCCTGAATTTTCCAATGCGCAGCTCTTTGCAAAAGAGAGATATTGGCAAGGAAAAGCTGTCTTGTACCTTTGCATTTTTCTCCCAAACGAAGGTCACTAGAAAGAAAATTTTAAAGCCTCCTGTTAGGCCATCATCTACACGACATAGCCCTGAATTTTCCAATGCGTAGCTCTTTGCAAAAGAGAGATATTGGCAAGGAAAAGCTGTCTTGTACCTTTGCATTTTTCTCCCAAACGAAGGACACTAGAAAGAAAATTTTAAAGCCTCCTGTTAGGCCATCATCTACACGACATAGCCCTGAATTTTCCAATGCGCAGCTCTTTGCAAAAGAGAGATATTGGCAAGGAAAATCTGTCTTGTACCTTTGCATTTTTCTCCCAAACGAAGGTCACTAGAAAGAAAATTTTAAAGCCTCCTGTTAGGCCATCATCTACACGACATAGCCCTGAATTTTCCAATGCGCAGCTCTTTGCAAAAGAGAGATATTGGCAAGGAAAAGCTGTCTTGTACCTTTGCATTTTTCTCCCAAACGAAGGACACTAGAATGAAAATTTTAAAGCCTCCTGTTAGTGCTTCATCTACACGGCATAGCCCTGAATTTTCCAATGCGTAGCTCTTTGCAAAAGAGAGATATTGGCAAGGAAAAGCTGTCTTGTACCTTTGCATTTTTCTCCCAAACGAAGGACACTAGAATTAAAATTTTAAAGCCTCCTGTTAGGCCATCATCTACACGACATAGCCCTGAATTTTCCAATGCGCAGCTCTTTGCAAAAGAGAGATATTGGCAAGGAAAAGCTGTCTTGTACCTTTGCATTTTTCTCCCAAACGAAGGTCACTAGAAAGAAAATTTTAAAGCCTCCTGTTAGGCCATCATCTACACGACATAGCCCTGAATTTTCCAATGCGTAGCTCTTTGCAAAAGAGAGATATTGGCAAGGAAAAGCTGTCTTGTACCTTTGCATTTTTCTCCCAAACGAAGGACACTAGAAAGAAAATTTTAAAGCCTCCTGTTAGGCCATCATCTACACGACATAGCCCTGAATTTTCCAATGCGCAGCTCTTTGCAAAAGAGAGATATTGGCAAGGAAAATCTGTCTTGTACCTTTGCATTTTTCTCCCAAACGAAGGTCACTAGAAAGAAAATTTTAAAGCCTCCTGTTAGGCCATCATCTACACGACATAGCCCTGAATTTTCCAATGCGCAGCTCTTTGCAAAAGAGAGATATTGGCAAGGAAAAGCTGTCTTGTACCTTTGCATTTTTCTCCCAAACGAAGGACACTAGAATTAAAATTTTAAAGCCTCCTGTTAGGCCATCATCTACACGACATAGCCCTGAATTTTCCAATGCGCAGCTCTTTGCAAAAGAGAGATATTGGCAAGGAAAAGCTGTCTTGTACCTTTGCATTTTTCTCCCAAACGAAGGTCACTAGAAAGAAAATTTTAAAGCCTCCTGTTAGGCCATCATCTGCACGACATAGCCCTGAATTTTCCAATGCGTAGCTCTTTGCAAAAGAGAGATATTGGCAAGGAAAAGCTGTCTTGTACCTTTGCATTTTTCTCCCAAACGAAGGTCACTAGAAAGAAAATTTTAAAGCCTCCTGTTAGGCCATCATCTACACGACATAGCCCTGAATTTTCCAATGCGCAGCTCTTTGCAAAAGAGAGATATTGGCAAGGAAAAGCTGTCTTGTACCTTTGCATTTTTCTCCCAAACGAAGGACACTAGAATGAAAATTTTAAAGCCTCCTGTTAGTGCTTCATCTACACGGCATAGCCCTGAATTTTCCAATGCGTAGCTCTTTGCAAAAGAGAGATATTGGCAAGGAAAAGCTGTCTTGTACCTTTGCATTTTTCTCCCAAACGAAGGACACTAGAATTAAAATTTTAAAGCCTCCTGTTAGGCCATCATCTACACGACATAGCCCTGAATTTTCCAATGCGCAGCTCTTTGCAAAAGAGAGATATTGGCAAGGAAAAGCTGTCTTGTACCTTTGCATTTTTCTCCCAAACGAAGGTCACTAGAAAGAAAATTTTAAAGCCTCCTGTTAGGCCATCATCTACACGACATAGCCCTGAATTTTCCAATGCGTAGCTCTTTGCAAAAGAGAGATATTGGCAAGGAAAAGCTGTCTTGTACCTTTGCATTTTTCTCCCAAACGAAGGACACTAGAAAGAAAATTTTAAAGCCTCCTGTTAGGCCATCATCTACACGACATAGCCCTGAATTTTCCAATGCGCAGCTCTTTGCAAAAGAGAGATATTGGCAAGGAAAATCTGTCTTGTACCTTTGCATTTTTCTCCCAAACGAAGGTCACTAGAAAGAAAATTTTAAAGCCTCCTGTTAGGCCATCATCTACACGACATAGCCCTGAATTTTCCAATGCGCAGCTCTTTGCAAAAGAGAGATATTGGCAAGGAAAAGCTGTCTTGTACCTTTGCATTTTTCTCCCAAACGAAGGACACTAGAATGAAAATTTTAAAGCCTCCTGTTAGTGCTTCATCTACACGGCATAGCCCTGAATTTTCCAATGCGTAGCTCTTTGCAAAAGAGAGATATTGGCAAGGAAAAGCTGTCTTGTACCTTTGCATTTTTCTCCCAAACGAAGGACACTAGAATTAAAATTTTAAAGCCTCCTGTTAGGCCATCATCTACACGACATAGCCCTGAATTTTCCAATGCGCAGCTCTTTGCAAAAGAGAGATATTGGCAAGGAAAAGCTGTCTTGTACCTTTGCATTTTTCTCCCAAACGAAGGTCACTAGAAAGAAAATTTTAAAGCCTCCTGTTAGGCCATCATCTACACGACATAGCCCTGAATTTTCCAATGCGTAGCTCTTTGCAAAAGAGAGATATTGGCAAGGAAAAGCTGTCTTGTACCTTTGCATTTTTCTCCCAAACGAAGGACACTAGAAAGAAAATTTTAAAGCCTCCTGTTAGGCCATCATCTACACGACATAGCCCTGAATTTTCCAATGCGCAGCTCTTTGCAAAAGAGAGATATTGGCAAGGAAAATCTGTCTTGTACCTTTGCATTTTTCTCCCAAACGAAGGTCACTAGAAAGAAAATTTTAAAGCCTCCTGTTAGGCCATCATCTACACGACATAGCCCTGAATTTTCCAATGCGCAGCTCTTTGCAAAAGAGAGATATTGGCAAGGAAAAGCTGTCTTGTACCTTTGCATTTTTCTCCCAAACGAAGGACACTAGAATTAAAATTTTAAAGCCTCCTGTTAGGCCATCATCTACACGACATAGCCCTGAATTTTCCAATGCGCAGCTCTTTGCAAAAGAGAGATATTGGCAAGGAAAAGCTGTCTTGTACCTTTGCATTTTTCTCCCAAACGAAGGTCACTAGAAAGAAAATTTTAAAGCCTCCTGTTAGGCCATCATCTACACGACATAGCCCTGAATTTTCCAATGCGTAGCTCTTTGCAAAAGAGAGATATTGGCAAGGAAAAGCTGTCTTGTACCTTTGCATTTTTCTCCCAAACGAAGGACACTAGAAAGAAAATTTAAAGCCTCCTGTTAGGCCATCATCTACACGACATAGCCCTGAATTTTCCAATGCGCAGCTCTTTGCAAAAGAGAGATATTGGCAAGGAAAATCTGTCTTGTACCTTTGCATTTTTCTCCCAAACGAAGGTCACTAGAAAGAAAATTTTAAAGCCTCCTGTTAGGCCATCATCTACACGACATAGCCCTGAATTTTCCAATGCGCAGCTCTTTGCAAAAGAGAGATATTGGCAAGGAAAAGCTGTCTTGTACCTTTGCATTTTTCTCCCAAACGAAGGACACTAGAATTAAAATTTTAAAGCCCTCCTGTTAGGCCATTTTCCAATGCGCAGCTCTTTGCAAAAGAGAGATATTGGCAAGGAAAAGCTGTCTTGTACCTTTGCATTTTTCTCCCAAACGAAGGACACTAGAAAGTAAATTTTAAAGCCTCCTGTTAGGCCATCATCTACACGACATAGCCCTGAATTTTCCAATGCGCAGCTCTTTGCAAAAGAGAGATATTGGCAAGGAAAAGCTGTCTTGTACCTTTGCATTTTCTCCCAAACGAAGGTCACTAGAAAGAAAATTTTAAAGCCTCCTGTTAGGCCATCATCTACACGACATAGCCCTGAATTTTCCAATGCGCAGCTCTTTGCAAAAGAGAGATATTGGCAAGGAAAAGCTGTCTTGTACCTTTGCATTTTTCTCCCAAACGAAGGACACTAGAAAGAAAATTTTAAAGCCTCCTGTTTAGACCATCATCTACACGGCATAGCCATGAATTTTCCAATGCGCAGCTCTTTGCAAAAGAGAGATATTGGCAAGGAAAAGCTGTCTTGTACCTTTGCATTTTTCTCCCAAACGAAGGACACTAGAATTAAAATTTTAAAGCCTCCTGTTAGGCCATCATCTACACGACATAGCCCTGAATTTTCCAATGCGCAGCTCTTTGCAAAAGAGAGATATTGGCAAGGACAAGCTGTCTTGTACCTTTGCATTTTTCTCCCAAACGAAGGTCACTAGAAAGAAAATTTTAAAGCCTCCTGTTAGGCCATCATCTACACGACATAGCCCTGAATTTTCCAATGCGTAGCTCTTTGCAAAAGAGAGATATTGGCAAGGAAAAGCTGTCTTGCACCTTTGCATTTTTCTCCCAAACGAAGGACACTAGAATTAAAATTTTAAAGCCTCCTGTTAGGCCATCATCTACACGACATAGCCCTGAATTTTCCAATGCGCAGCTCTTTGCAAAAGAGAGATATTGGCAAGGTAAAGCTGTCTTGTACCATTGCATTTTTCTCCCAAACGAAGGACACTAGAAAGAAAATTTTAAAGCCTCCTGTTAGGCCATCATCTACACGACATAGCCCTGAATTTTCCAATGCGCAGCTCTTTGCAAAAGAGAGATATTGGCAAGGAAAATCTGTCTTGTACCTTTGCATTTTTCTCCCAAACGAAGGTCACTAGAAAGAAAATTTTAAAGCCTCCTGTTAGGCCATCATCTACACGACATAGCCCTGAATTTTCCAATGCGCAGCTCTTTGCAAAAGAGAGATATTGGCAAGGAAAAGCTGTCTTGTACCTTTGCATTTTTCTCCCAAACGAAGGACACTAGAATTAAAATTTTAAAGCCTCCTGTTAGGCCATTTTCCAATGCGCAGCTCTTTGCAAAAGAGAGATATTGGCAAGGAAAAGCTGTCTTGTACCTTTGCATTTTTCTCCCAAACGAAGGACACTAGAAAGAAAATTTTAAAGCCTCCTGTTAGGCCATCATCTACACGACATAGCCCTGAATTTTCCAATGCGTAGCTCTTTGCAAAAGAGAGATATTGGCAAGGAAAAGCTGTCTTGTACCTTTGCATTTTCTCCCAAACGAAGGTCACTAGAAATAAAATTTTAAAGCCTCCTGTTAGGCCATCATCTACACGACATAGCCCTGAATTTTCCAATGCGCAGCTCTTTGCAAAAGAGAGATATTGGCAAGGAAAAGCTGTCTTGTACCTTTGCATTTTTCTCCCAAACGAAGGACACTAGAATTAAAATTTTAAAGCCTCCTGTTAGGCCATCATCTACACGACATAGCCCTGAATTTTCCAATGCGTAGCTCTTTGCAAAAGAGAGATATTGGCAAGGAAAAGCTGTCTTGCACCTTTGCATTTTTCTCCCAAACGAAGGACACTAGAAAGAAAATTTTAAAGCCTCCTGTTAGGCCATCATCTACACGACATAGCCCTGAATTTTCCAATGCGCAGCTCTTTGCAAAAGAGAGATATTGGCAAGGACAAGCTGTCTTGTACCTTTGCATTTTTCTCCCAAACGAAGGTCACTAGAAAGAAAATTTTAAAGCCTCCTGTTAGGCCATCATCTACACGACATAGCCCTGAATTTTCCAATGCGTAGCTCTTTGCAAAAGAGAGATATTGGCAAGGAAAAGCTGTCTTGCACCTTTGCATTTTTCTCCCAAATGAAGGACACTAGAATTAAAATTTTAAAGCCTCCTGTTAGGCCATCATCTACACGACATAGCCCTGAATTTTCCAATGCGCAGCTCTTTGCAAAAGAGAGATATTGGCAAGGTAAAGCTGTCTTGTACCTTTGCATTTTTCTCCCAAACGAAGGACACTAGAAAGAAAATTTTAAAGCCTCCTGTTAGGCCATCATCTACACGACATAGCCCTGAATTTTCCAATGCGCAGCTCTTTGCAAAAGAGAGATATTGGCAAGGAAAATCTGTCTTGTACCTTTGCATTTTTCTCCCAAACGAAGGTCACTAGAAAGAAAATTTTAAAGCCTCCTGTTAGGCCATCATCTACACGACATAGCCCTGAATTTTCCAATGCGCAGCTCTTTGCAAAAGAGAGATATTGGCAAGGAAAAGCTGTCTTGTACCTTTGCATTTTTCTCCCAAACGAAGGACACTAGAATTAAAATTTTAAAGCCTCCTGTTAGGCCATTTTCCAATGCGCAGCTCTTTGCAAAAGAGAGATATTGGCAAGGAAAAGCTGTCTTGTACCTTTGCATTTTTCTCCCAAACGAAGGACACTAGAAAGAAAATTTTAAAGTCTCCTGTTAGGCCATCATCTAAACGACATAGCCCTGAATTTTCCAATGCGTAGCTCTTTGCAAAAGAGAGATATTGGCAAGGACAAGCTGTCTTGTACCTTTGCATTTTCTCCCAAACGAAGGTCACTAGAAATAAAATTTTAAAGCCTCCTGTTAGGCCATCATCTACACGACATAGCCCTGAATTTTCCAATGCGCAGCTCTTTGCAAAAGAGAGATATTGGCAAGGAAAAGCTGTCTTGTACCTTTGCATTTTTCTCCTAAACGAAGGACACTAGAATTAAAATTTTAAAGCCTCCTGTTAGGCCATCATCTACACGACATAGCCCTGAATTTTCCAATGCGTAGCTCTTTGCAAAAGAGAGATATTGGCAAGGAAAAGCTGTCTTGCACCTTTGCATTTTTCTCCCAAACGAAGGACACTAGAAAGAAAATTTTAAAGCCTCCTGTTAGGCCATCATCTACACGACATAGCCCTGAATTTTCCAATGCGCAGCTCTTTGCAAAAGAGAGATATTGGCAAGGTAAAGCTGTCTTGTACCATTGCATTTTTCTCCCAAACGAAGGACACTAGAAAGAAAATTTTAAAGCCTCCTGTTAGACCATCATCTACACGGCATAGCCATGAATTTTCCAATGCGCAGCTCTTTGCAAAAGAGAGATATTGGCAAGGAAAAGCTGTCTTGTACCTTTGCATTTTTCTCCCAAACGAAGGACACTAGAATTAAAATTTTAAAGCCTCCTGTTAGGCCATCATCTGCACGACATAGCCCTGAATTTTCCAATGCGCAGCTCTTTGCAAAAGAGAGATATTGGCAAGGAAAAGCTGTCTTGTACCTTTGCATTTTTCTCCCAAACGAAGGACACTAGAATGAAAATTTTAAAGCCTCCTGTTAGGCCATCATCTACACGGCATAGCCCTGAATTTTCCAATGCGCAGCTCTTTGCAAAAGAGAGATATTGGCAAGGAAAAGCTGTCTTGTACCTTTGCATTTTTCTCCCAAACGAAGGACACTAGAAAGAAAATTTTAAAGCCTCCTGTTAGGCCATCATCTACACGGCATAGCCCTGAATTTTCCAATGCGTAGCTCTTTGCAAAAGAGAGATATTGGCAAGGAAAGCTGTCTTGTACCTTTGCATTTTTCTCCCAAACGAAGGACACTAGAAAGAAAATTTTAAAGCCTCCTGTTAGGCCATCATCTACACGACATAGCCCTGAATTTTCCAATGCGCAGCTCTTTGCAAAAGAGAGATATTGGCAAGGAAAATCTGTCTTGTACCTTTGCATTTTTCTCCCAAACGAAGGTCACTAGAAAGAAAATTTTAAAGCCTCCTGTTAGGCCATCATCTACACGACATAGCCCTGAATTTTCCAATGCGCAGCTCTTTGCAAAAGAGAGATATTGGCAAGGAAAAGCTGTCTTGTACCTTTGCATTTTTCTCCCAAACGAAGGACACTAGAATTAAAATTTTAAAGCCCTCCTGTTAGGCCATTTTCCAATGCGCAGCTCTTTGCAAAAGAGAGATATTGGCAAGGAAAAGCTGTCTTGTACCTTTGCATTTTTCTCCCAAACGAAGGACACTAGAAAGTAAATTTTAAAGCCTCCTGTTAGGCCATCATCTACACGACATAGCCCTGAATTTTCCAATGCGTAGCTCTTTGCAAAAGAGAGATATTGGCAAGGAAAAGCTGTCTTGCACCTTTGCATTTTTCTCCCAAACGAAGGACACTAGAAAGAAAATTTTAAAGCCTCCTGTTAGGCCATCATCTACACGACATAGCCCTGAATTTTCCAATGCGCAGCTCTTTGCAAAAGAGAGATATTGGCAAGGACAAGCTGTCTTGTACCTTTGCATTTTTCTCCCAAACGAAGGTCACTAGAAAGAAAATTTTAAAGCCTCCTGTTTAGACCATCATCTACACGGCATAGCCATGAATTTTCCAATGCGCAGCTCTTTGCAAAAGAGAGATATTGGCAAGGAAAAGCTGTCTTGTACCTTTGCATTTTTCTCCCAAACGAAGGACACTAGAATTAAAATTTTAAAGCCTCCTGTTAGGCCATCATCTACACGACATAGCCCTGAATTTTCCAATGCGCAGCTCTTTGCAAAAGAGAGATATTGGCAAGGACAAGCTGTCTTGTACCTTTGCATTTTTCTCCCAAACGAAGGTCACTAGAATGAAAATTTTAAAGCCTCCTGTTAGGCCATCATCTACACGACATAGCCCTGAATTTTCCAATGCGTAGCTCTTTGCAAAAGAGAGATATTGGCAAGGAAAAGCTGTCTTGCACCTTTGCATTTTTCTCCCAAACGAAGGACACTAGAATTAAAATTTTAAAGCCTCCTGTTAGGCCATCATCTACACGACATAGCCCTGAATTTTCCAATGCGCAGCTCTTTGCAAAAGAGAGATATTGGCAAGGTAAAGCTGTCTTGTACCATTGCATTTTTCTCCCAAACGAAGGACACTAGAAAGAAAATTTTAAAGCCTCCTGTTAGGCCATCATCTACACGACATAGCCCTGAATTTTCCAATGCGCAGCTCTTTGCAAAAGAGAGATATTGGCAAGGAAAATCTGTCTTGTACCTTTGCATTTTTCTCCCAAACGAAGGTCACTAGAAAGAAAATTTTAAAGCCTCCTGTTAGGCCATCATCTACACGACATAGCCCTGAATTTTCCAATGCGCAGCTCTTTGCAAAAGAGAGATATTGGCAAGGAAAAGCTGTCTTGTACCTTTGCATTTTTCTCCCAAACGAAGGACACTAGAATTAAAATTTTAAAGCCTCCTGTTAGGCCATTTTCCAATGCGCAGCTCTTTGCAAAAGAGAGATATTGGCAAGGAAAAGCTGTCTTGTACCTTTGCATTTTTCTCCCAAACGAAGGACACTAGAAAGAAAATTTTAAAGCCTCCTGTTAGGCCATCATCTAAACGACATAGCCCTGAATTTTCCAATGCGTAGCTCTTTGCAAAAGAGAGATATTGGCAAGGAAAAGCTGTCTTGTACCTTTGCATTTTCTCCCAAACGAAGGTCACTAGAAATAAAATTTTAAAGCCTCCTGTTAGGCCATCATCTACACGACATAGCCCTGAATTTTCCAATGCGCAGCTCTTTGCAAAAGAGAGATATTGGCAAGGAAAAGCTGTCTTGTACCTTTGCATTTTTCTCCCAAACGAAGGACACTAGAATTAAAATTTTAAAGCCTCCTGTTAGGCCATCATCTACACGACATAGCCCTGAATTTTCCAATGCGTAGCTCTTTGCAAAAGAGAGATATTGGCAAGGAAAAGCTGTCTTGCACCTTTGCATTTTTCTCCCAAACGAAGGACACTAGAAAGAAAATTTTAAAGCCTCCTGTTAGGCCATCATCTACACGACATAGCCCTGAATTTTCCAATGCGCAGCTCTTTGCAAAAGAGAGATATTGGCAAGGTAAAGCTGTCTTGTACCATTGCATTTTTCTCCCAAACGAAGGACACTAGAAAGAAAATTTTAAAGCCTCCTGTTAGACCATCATCTACACGGCATAGCCATGAATTTTCCAATGCGCAGCTCTTTGCAAAAGAGAGATATTGGCAAGGAAAAGCTGTCTTGTACCTTTGCATTTTTCTCCCAAACGAAGGACACTAGAATTAAAATTTTAAAGCCTCCTGTTAGGCCATCATCTGCACGACATAGCCCTGAATTTTCCAATGCGCAGCTCTTTGCAAAAGAGAGATATTGGCAAGGAAAAGCTGTCTTGTACCTTTGCATTTTTCTCCCAAACGAAGGACACTAGAATTAAAATTTTAAAGCCTCCTGTTAGGCCATCATCTACACGACATAGCCCTGAATTTTCCAATGCGCAGCTCTTTGCAAAAGAGAGATATTGGCAAGGACAAGCTGTCTTGTACCTTTGCATTTTTCTCCCAAACGAAGGTCACTAGAATGAAAATTTTAAAGCCTCCTGTTAGGCCATCATCTACACGACATAGCCCTGAATTTTCCAATGCGTAGCTCTTTGCAAAAGAGAGATATTGGCAAGGAAAAGCTGTCTTGCACCTTTGCATTTTTCTCCCAAACGAAGGACACTAGAATTAAAATTTTAAAGCCTCCTGTTAGGCCATCATCTACACGACATAGCCCTGAATTTTCCAATGCGCAGCTCTTTGCAAAAGAGAGATATTGGCAAGGTAAAGCTGTCTTGTACCATTGCATTTTTCTCCCAAACGAAGGACACTAGAAAGAAAATTTTAAAGCCTCCTGTTAGGCCATCATCTACACGACATAGCCCTGAATTTTCCAATGCGCAGCTCTTTGCAAAAGAGAGATATTGGCAAGGAAAATCTGTCTTGTACCTTTGCATTTTTCTCCCAAACGAAGGTCACTAGAAAGAAAATTTTAAAGCCTCCTGTTAGGCCATCATCTACACGACATAGCCCTGAATTTTCCAATGCGCAGCTCTTTGCAAAAGAGAGATATTGGCAAGGAAAAGCTGTCTTGTACCTTTGCATTTTTCTCCCAAACGAAGGACACTAGAATTAAAATTTTAAAGCCTCCTGTTAGGCCATTTTCCAATGCGCAGCTCTTTGCAAAAGAGAGATATTGGCAAGGAAAAGCTGTCTTGTACCTTTGCATTTTTCTCCCAAACGAAGGACACTAGAAAGAAAATTTTAAAGCCTCCTGTTAGGCCATCATCTAAACGACATAGCCCTGAATTTTCCAATGCGTAGCTCTTTGCAAAAGAGAGATATTGGCAAGGAAAAGCTGTCTTGTACCTTTGCATTTTCTCCCAAACGAAGGTCACTAGAAATAAAATTTTAAAGCCTCCTGTTAGGCCATCATCTACACGACATAGCCCTGAATTTTCCAATGCGCAGCTCTTTGCAAAAGAGAGATATTGGCAAGGAAAAGCTGTCTTGTACCTTTGCATTTTTCTCCCAAACGAAGGACACTAGAATTAAAATTTTAAAGCCTCCTGTTAGGCCATCATCTACACGACATAGCCCTGAATTTTCCAATGCGTAGCTCTTTGCAAAAGAGAGATATTGGCAAGGAAAAGCTGTCTTGCACCTTTGCATTTTTCTCCCAAACGAAGGACACTAGAAAGAAAATTTTAAAGCCTCCTGTTAGGCCATCATCTACACGACATAGCCCTGAATTTTCCAATGCGCAGCTCTTTGCAAAAGAGAGATATTGGCAAGGTAAAGCTGTCTTGTACCATTGCATTTTTCTCCCAAACGAAGGACACTAGAAAGAAAATTTTAAAGCCTCCTGTTAGACCATCATCTACACGGCATAGCCATGAATTTTCCAATGCGCAGCTCTTTGCAAAAGAGAGATATTGGCAAGGAAAAGCTGTCTTGTACCTTTGCATTTTTCTCCCAAACGAAGGACACTAGAATTAAAATTTTAAAGCCTCCTGTTAGGCCATCATCTGCACGACATAGCCCTGAATTTTCCAATGCGCAGCTCTTTGCAAAAGAGAGATATTGGCAAGGAAAAGCTGTCTTGTACCTTTGCATTTTTCTCCCAAACGAAGGACACTAGAATGAAAATTTTAAAGCCTCCTGTTAGGCCATCATCTACACGGCATAGCCCTGAATTTTCCAATGCGCAGCTCTTTGCAAAAGAGAGATATTGGCAAGGAAAAGCTGTCTTGTACCTTTGCATTTTTCTCCCAAACGAAGGACACTAGAAAGAAAATTTTAAAGCCTTCTGTTAGGCCATCATCTACACGGCATAGCCCTGAATTTTCCAATGCGTAGCTCTTTGCAAAAGAGAGATATTGGCAAGGAAAGCTGTCTTGTACCTTTGCATTTTTCTCCCAAACGAAGGACACTAGAAAGAAAATTTTAAAGCCTCCTGTTAGGCCATCATCTACACGGCATAGCCCTGAATTTTCCAATGCGCAGCTCTTTGCAAAAGAGAGATATTGGCAAGGAAAAGCTGTCTTGTACCTTTGCATTTTTCTCCCAAACGAAGGACACTAGAAAGAAAATTTTAAAGCCTCCTGTTAGGCCATCATCTACACGGCATAGCCCTGAATTTTCCAATGCGCAGCTCTTTGCAAAAGAGAGATATTGGCAAGGAAAAGCTGTCTTGTACCATTGCATTTTTCTCCCAAACGAAGGACACTAGAAAGAAAATTTTAAAGCCTCCTGTTAGGCCATCATCTACACGGCATAGCCCTGAATTTTCCAATGCGCAGCTCTTTGCAAAAGAGAGATATTGGCAAGGAAAAGCTGTCTTGTACCTTTGCATTATTTTACCAAACGAAGGACACTAGAATGAAAATTTTAAAGCCTCCTGTTAGTGCTTCATCTACACGGTATAGCCCTGAATTTTCCAATGCGTAGCTCTTTGCAAAAGAGAGATATTGGCAAGGAAAAGCTGTCTTGTACCTTTGCAATTTTCTCCCAAACGAAGGACACTAGAATGAAAATTTTAAAGCCTCCTGTTAGGCCATCATCTACACGTCATAGCCCTGAATTTTCCAATGCGCAGCTCTTTGCAAAAGAGAGATATTGGCAAGGAAAAGCTGTCTTGTACCTTTGCATTTTTCTCCCAAACGAAGGACACTAGAATGAAAATTTTAAAGCCTCCTGTTAGGCCATCATCTACACGGCATAGCCCTGAATTTTCCAATGCGCAGCTCTTTGCAAAAGAGAGATATTGGCAAGGAAAAGCTGTCTTGTACCTTTGCAATTTTCTCCCAAACGAAGGACACTAGAATGAAAATTTTAAAGCCTCCTGTTAGGCCATCATCTACACGTCATAGCCCTGAATTTTCCAATGCGCAGCTCTTTGCAAAAGAGAGATATTGGCAAGGAAAAGCTGTCTTGTACCTTTGCATTTTTCTCCCAAACGAAGGACACTAGAAAGAAAATTTTAAAGCCCCCTGTTAGGCCATCATCTACACGGCATAGCCCTGAATTTTCCAATGCGTAGCTCTTTGCAAAAGAGAGATATTGGCAAGGAAAAGCTGTCTTGTACCTTTGCATTTTTCTCCCAAACGAAGGACACTAGAATGAAAATTTTAAAGCCTCCTGTTAGGCCATCATCTACACGGCATAGCCCTGAATTTTCCAATGCGCAGCTCTTTGCAAAAGAGAGATATTGGCAAGGAAAAGCTGTCTTGTACCTTTGCATTTTTCTCCCAAACGAAGGACACTAGAAAGAAAATTTTAAAGCCTCCTGTTAGGCCATCATCTACACGGCATAGCCCTGAATTTTCCAATGCGCAGCTCTTTGCAAAAGAGAGATATTGGCAAGGAAAAGCTGTCTTGTACCTTTGCATTTTTCTCCCAAACGAAGGACACTAGAAAGAAAATTTTAAAGCCTCCTGTAAGGCCATCATCTACACGGCATAGTCCTGAATTTTCCAATGCGCAGCTCTTTGCAAAAGAGAGATATTGGCAAGGAAAAGCTGTCTTGTACCTTTGCATTTTTCTCCCAAACGAAGGACACTAGAAAGAAAATTTTAAAGCCTCCTGTTAGGCCATCATCTACACGGCATAGTCCTGAATTTTCCAATGCGCAGCTCTTTGCAAAAGAGAGATATTGGCAAGGAAAAGCTGTCTTGTACCTTTGCATTTTTCTCCCAAACGAAGGAAACTAGAATGAAAATTTTAAAGCCTCCTGTTAGGGCTTCATCTACACGGCATAGCCCTGAATTTTCCAATGCGTAGCTCTTTGCAAAAGAGAGATATTGGCAAGGAAAAGCTGTCTTGTACCTTTGCATTTTTCTCCCAAACGAAGGACACTAGAAAGAAAATTTTAAAGCCTCCTGTTAGGCCATCATCTACACGGCATAGCCCTGAATTTTCCAATGCGCAGCTCTTTGCAAAAGAGAGATATTGGCAAGGAAAAGCTGTCTTGTACCTTTGCATTTTTTTCCCAAACGAAGGACACTAGAATGAAAATTTTAAAGCCTCCTGTTAGTGCTTCATCTACACGGTATAGCCCTGAATTTTCCAATGCGTAGCTCTTTGCAAAAGAGAGATATTGGCAAGGAAAAGCTGTCTTGTACCTTTGCATTTTTCTCCCAAACGAAGGACACTAGAAAGAAAATTTTAAAGCCTCCTGTTAGGCCATCATCTACACGGCATAGCCCTGAATTTTCCAATGCACAGCTCTTTGCAAAAGAGAGATATTGGCAAGGAAAAGCTGTCTTGTACCTTTGCATTTTTCTCCCAATTACCACTTTAATAATAGGGTAAAGAAAATTAAGTGGATTTTTGAAAGAAAACAGTACTGTCAATATACTATTAAAACAAATTAAAATGGTAAAAGTTATTGTACTTTAAGTAAAATTAAAAGAGCTAAAATATCAATCCCAGTTTTGGATTACTTTAATTAAAAAAAATGCATATAGCAAAGGATAGTTTCAATCTGCCTACCTCTGGGTTATGGGCCCAGCATGCTTCCATTGCTGTACTCTGCTGCACATGTAAGTGCAAGAGATCCCGAAGCACTCACTCATCATGGGAAAGTACCAATGTGTTTCTTCGTTGGTTGATTTAAGAAACATCTTACAAAAACTCTCCAGATTATTGACTTTTTAAAGTTTTTCTAATAAACGTTCTAGATGAATGCTTATTAGCCTTTGTCAGTATGCACTTTTGCAAAGTGTCTCTGTGGCGCAATCAGTTAGTGTGTTTGGCTGCTAACCAAAAGGTTGGTGGTTCAATCCCACCCAGGGACGTAATTGACCTTGTGATAAGATTTTGGTGATCTTTAAGTAGTCAAGTCAAAATTTCAAACCCCCTCTTATGGTGTAGGGTACCAGGCCTTCTCTGATGTAATCAGAGTTAGATTTGATTAAGTGATTTTATAAAAAACAGCTGGGAAGCACAATTTAGCAGTGGGTTGCAGAGAAAAAAAAATATGCTTGCAGAAAAATCAAATTGAGTGATTAAACAGCTCTTCATTTTCTGGCTTTATTTTTATGCTAACAAATCTGTTCTCTGAAAAGTGTCCACAAAGCCAAGTCTCTGATTAACACCTTTGTAAGGATGGTTTTTCACCTATTACTAAATTAAACTTGCTTCATTGGAAAGGCAGCAAGATGTATCCTCATTTCAATGTCTACTGAAATAATACGGGTTGACACCAGGAAACATTAACGCCAATGCATCCTTGCTGCTTTCTCATGTGGAAGACTGTTTAATGTGAAAACAAGGTGATATCTAATTAGCACACAGGTAAGGAATTAAGAAAATCTTTATTTAAGGGGGAAGATGTTTCTCACAAAATCGTTGCCCCGATGCATCATTGAAATTCAAGCTGGAAAGATGATTTTAATATATCACTTGTACATTTTGTATTGCTCTTCTGGTGACAATGTAGTTTGTTTTTGTCAATTACCATTTTAATAATAGGGTAAAGAAAATTAAGTGGATTTTTGAAAGAAAACTATACTGTCAATATACTATTAAAACAAATTAAAATGGTAAAAGTTATTGTACTTTAAGTAAAAATAAAAGAGCAAAAATATCAATCCCAGTTTTTATTACTTAAATTAACAAAAAAAACTGCATATAGCAAAGGATAGTTTCAATCTGCCTACCTCTGGGTTATGGCCAGCATGCTTCCATTGCAGTACTCTGCTGCACATGTAAGTGCAAGAGATCCTGAAGCACTCACTCATCATGGGAAAGTACCAATGTGTTTCTTCGTTGGTTTATGGAAGAAACATCTTACAAAAACTCTCCAGATTATTAACTTTTTAAAGTTTTTTTAATAAACGTTCTAGATGAATGCTTATTAGCCTTTGTCAGTATGCACTTTTGCAAAGTGTCTCTGTGGCGCAATCAGTTAGTGTGTTTGGCTGATAACGAAAAGGTTGGTGGTTCAATCCCACCCAGGGACGTAATTGACCTTGTGATAAGATTTTGGTGATCTTTAAGTAGTCAAGTCAAAATTTCAAACCCCCTCTTATGGTGTAGGGTACCTGGCCTTCTCTAATTTAATCAGAGTTAGATTTGATTAAGTGATTTTATAAAAAACAGCTAGGAAGCACAATTTAGCAGTGGGTTGCAGAGAAAAAAAAATATGCTTGCAGAAAAATCAAATTGAGTGATTAAACAGCTCTTCATTTTCTGGCTTTATTTTTATGCTAACAAATCTGTTCTCTGAAAAGTGTCCACAAAGCCAAGTCTCTGATTAACACCTTTGTAAGGATGGTTTTTCACCTATTACTAAATTAAACTTGCTTCATTGGAAAGGCAGCAAGATGTATCCTCATTTCAATGTCTACTGAAATAATACGGGTTGACACCAGGAAACATTAACGCCAATGCATCCTTGCTGCTTTCTCATGTGGAAGTCTGTTTAATGTGAAAACAAGGTGATATCTAATTAGCACACAGGTAAGGAATTAAGAAAATCTTTATTTAAGGGGGAAGATGTTTCTCACAAAATCGTTGCCCCAATGCATCATTGAAATTCAAGCTGGAAAGATGATTTTAATATATCACTTGTACATTTTGTATTGCTCTTCTGGTGACAATGTAGTTTGTTTTTGTCAATTACCATTTTAATAATAGGGTAAAGAAAATTAAGTGGATTTTTGAAAGAAAACTATACTGTCAATATACTATTAAAACAAATTAAAATGGTAAAAGTTATTGTACTTTAAGTAAAAATAAAAGAGCAAAAATATCAATCCCAGTTTTGATTACTTAAATTAACAAAAAAAAAACTGCATATAGCAAAGGATAGTTTCAATCTGCCTACCTCTGGGTTATGGGCCCAGCATGCTTCCATTGCAGTACTCTGCTGCACATGTAAGTGCAAGAGATCCTGAAGCACTCACTCATCATGGGAAAGTACCAATGTGTTTCTTCGTTGGTTGATGGAAGAAACATCTTACAAAAACTCTCCAGATTATTGACTTTTTAAAGTTTTTCTAGGAAACGTTTTAGATGAATGCTTATTAGCCTTTGTCAGTATGGACTTTTGCAAAGAGTCTCTGTGGTGCAATCAGTTAGTGTGTACGGCTATTAACCAAAAGGTTGGTGGTTCAATCCCACCCAGGGACGTAATTGACCTTGTTATCAGATTTTGGTGATCTTTAAGTAGACAAGTCAAAATTTCAAACCCCCTGTTATGGTGTAGGGTACCTGGCCTTTTCTGATGTAATCAGAGTTAGATTTGATTCAGTGATTTTATAAAAACAGCTAGGAAGCACAATTTAGCAGTGGGTTGCAGAGAAAAAGAAATATGCTGGCAAAAAAATCCAATTGAGTGATTAAACAGCTCTTCATTTTCTGGCTTTATTTTAATGCTAACAAATTTGTTCTCTGAAAAGTGTCCACAAAGCCAAGTCTCTGATTAACACCTTTGTAGGGATGGTTTTTCACCTATTACTAAATTAAACTTGCTTCATTGGAAAGGCAGCAAGATGCATCCTCATTTCAATGTCTACTGAAATAATACAGGTTGACACCAGGAAACATTAACGCCAATGCATCCTTGCTGCTTTCTCATGTGGAAGTCTGTTTAATGTGAAAACAAGGTGATATCTAATAAGCACACAGGTAAGGAATTAAGAAAATCTTTATTTAAGGGTGAAGATGTTTCTCACAAAATCGTTGCCCCAATGCATCATTGAAATTCAAGCTGGAAAGATGATTTTAATATATCACTTGTACATTTTGTATTGCTCTTCTGGTGACAATGTAGTTTGTTTTTGTCAATTACCATTTTAATAATAGGGTAAAGAAAATTAAGTGGATTTTTGAAAGAAAACAATACTGTCAATATACTATTAAAACAAATTAAAATGGTAAAAGTTATTGTACTTTAAGTAAAAATAAAAGAGCCAAAATATCAATCCCAGTTTTGGATTACTTTAATTAACAAAAAAAAATGCATATAGCAGAGGATAGTTTCAATCTGCCTACCTCTGGGTTATGGGCCCAGCATGCTTCCATTGCTGTACTCTGCTGCACATGTAAGTGCAAGAGATCCTGAAGCACTCACTCATCATGGGAAAGTACCAATGTGTTTCTTCGTTGGTTGATGGAAGAAACATCTTACAAAAACTCTCCAGATTATTGACTTTTTAAAGTTTTTTTAGGAAACGCTTTAGATGAATGCTTATTAGCCTTTGTCAGTATGGACTAGAGATGAGCGGGTTCGGTTTCTCTGAATCCGAACCCGCCAGAACTTCATGGTTTTTTTCACGGATCCGAGCAGACTCGGATCCTCCCGCCTTGCTCGGTTAACCCGAGCGCGCCCGAACGTCATCATGACGCTGTCGGATTCTCGCGAGACTCGGATTCTATATAAGGAGCCGCGCGTCGCCGCCATTTTCACACGTGCATTGAGATTGATAGGGAGAGGACGTGGCTGGCGTCCTCTCCATTTAGATTAGGGTTGAGAGAGAGAGAGAGAGATTGACCTGAGGCTGTGATACTGTAGAAGAGAGTGCAGAGTTTAGTGACTGACGACCACAGTGACCACCAGACAGTGCAGTTGTTTGTTTTATTTAATATATCCGTTCTCTGCCTGAAAAAAACGATACACACAGTGACTCAGTCACATACCATATCTGTGTGCACTGCTCAGCCCAGTGTGCTGCATCAATGTATATATGTATCTGACTGTGCTCAGCTCACACAGCTTATAATTGTGGGGGAGACTGGGGAGCACTGCAGTGCCAGTTATAGGTTATAGCAGGAGCCAGGAGTACATAATATTATATTAAAATTAAACAGTGCACACTTTTGCTGCAGGAGTGCCACTGCCAGTGTGACTAGTGACCAGTGACCTGACCACTAGTATATATAATATTAGTAGTATACTATCTCTTTATCAACCAGTCTATATTAGCAGCAGACACAGTACAGTGCGGTAGTTCACGGCTGTGGCTACCTCTGTGTCGGCACTCGGCAGCCCGTCCATAATTGTATATACCACCTAACCGTGTTTTTTTTTTCTTTCTTTATAGTCATACTAGTTACGAGTATACTATCTCTTTATCAACCAGTCTATATTAGCAGCAGACACAGTACAGTGCGGTAGTTCACGGCTGTGGCTACCTCTGTGTCGGCACTCGGCAGCCCGTCCATAATTGTATATACCACCTAACCGTGTTTTTTTTTTCTTTCTTTATACATACATACTAGTTACGAGTATACTATCTCTTTATCAACCAGTCTATATTAGCAGCAGACACAGTACAGTGCGGTAGTTCACGGCTGTGGCTACCTCTGTGTCGGCACTCGGCAGCCCGTCCATAATTGTATATACCACCTAACCGTGGTTTTTTTTTCTTTCTTTATACATACATACTAGTTACGAGTATACTATCTCTTTATCAACCAGTCTATATATTAGCAGCAGACACAGTACAGTGCGGTAGTTCACGGCTGTGGCTACCTCTGTGTCGGCACTCGGCAGCCCGTCCATAATTGTATATACCACCTAACCGTGGTTTTTTTTTCTTTCTTTATACATACATACTAGTTACGAGTATACTATCTCTTTATCAACCAGTCTATATATTAGCAGCAGACACAGTACAGTGCGGTAGTTCACGGCTGTGGCTACCTCTGTGTCGGCACTCGGCAGCCCGTCCATAATTGTATATACCACCTAACCGTGGTTTTTTTTTCTTTCTTTATACATACATACTAGTTACGAGTATACTATCTCTTTATCAACCAGTCTATATTAGCAGCAGACACAGTACAGTGCGGTAGTTCACGGCTGTGGCTACCTCTGTGTCGGCACTCGGCAGCCCGTCCATAATTGTATATACCACCTAACCGTGGTTTTTTTTTCTTTCTTTATACATACATACTAGTTACGAGTATACTATCTCTTTATCAACCAGTCTATATATTAGCAGCAGACACAGTACAGTGCGGTAGTTCACGGCTGTGGCTACCTCTGTGTCGGCACTCGGCAGCCCGTCCATAATTGTATACTAGTATCCAATCCATCCATCTCCATTGTTTACCTGAGGTGCCTTTTAGTTGTGCCTATTAAAATATGGAGAACAAAAATGTTGAGGTTCCAAAATTAGGGAAAGATCAAGATCCACTTCCACCTCGTGCTGAAGCTGCTGCCACTAGTCATGGCCGAGACGATGAAATGCCAGCAACGTCGTCTGCCAAGGCCGATGCCCAATGTCATAGTACAGAGCATGTCAAATCCAAAACACCAAATATCAGTAAAAAAAGGACTCCAAAACCTAAAATAAAATTGTCGGAGGAGAAGCGTAAACTTGCCAATATGCCATTTACCACACGGAGTGGCAAGGAACGGCTGAGGCCCTGGCCTATGTTCATGGCTAGTGGTTCAGCTTCACATGAGGATGGAAGCACTCAGCCTCTCGCTAGAAAAATGAAAAGACTAAAGCTGGCAAAAGCAGTAGCACCGCAAAGAACTGTGCGTTCTTCGAAATCCCAAATCCACAAGGAGAGTCCGACTCCAATTGTGTCGGTTGCGATGCCTGACCTTCCCAACACTGGACGTGAAGAGCATGCGCCTTCCACCATTTGCACGCCCCCTGCAAGTGATGGAAGGAGCACCCGCAGTCCAGTTCCTGATAGTCAGATTGAAGATGTCAGTGTTGAAGTACACCAGGATGAGGAGGATATGGGTGTTGCTGGCGCTGGGGAGGAAATTGACCAGGAGGATTCTGATGGTGAGGTGGTTTGTTTAAGTCAGGCACCCGGGGAGACACCTGTTGTCCGTGGTAGGAATATGGCCGTTGACATGCCTGGTGAAAATGCCAAAAAAATCAGCTCTTCGGTGTGGAAGTATTTCACCAGAAATGCGGACAACAGGTGTCAAGCCGTGTGTTCCCTTTGTCAAGCTGTAATAAGTAGGGGTAAGGACGTTAACCACCTCGGAACATCCTCCCTTATACGTCACCTGCAGCGCATTCATAATAAGTCAGTGACAAGTTCAAAAACTTTGGGTGACAGCGGAAGCAGTCCACTGACCAGTAAATCCCTTCCTCTTGTAACCAAGCTCACGCAAACCACCCCACCAACTCCCTCAGTGTCAATTTCCTCCTTCCCCAGGAATGCCAATAGTCCTGCAGGCAATGTCACTGGCAATTCTGACGAGTCCTCTCCTGCCTGGGATTCCTCCGATGCATCCTTGCGTGTAACGCCTACTGCTGCTGGCGCTGCTGTTGTTGCTGCTGGGAGTTGATGGTCATCCCAGAGGGGAAGTCGTAAGCCCACTTGTACTACTTCCAGTAAGCAATTGACTGTTCAACAGTCCTTTGCGAGGAAGATGAAATATCACAGCAGTCATCCTGCTGCAAAGCGGATAACTGAGGCCTTGACAACTATGTTGGTGTTAGACGTGCGTCCGGTATCCGCCGTTAGTTCACAGGGAACTAGACAATTTATTGAGGCAGTGTGCCCCCGTTACCAAATACCATCTAGGTTCCACTTCTCTAGGCAGGCGATACCGAGAATGTACACGGACGTCAGAAAAAGACTCACCAGTGTCCTAAAAAATGCAGTTGTACCCAATGTCCACTTAACCACGGACATGTGGACAAGTGGAGCAGGGCAGGGTCAGGACTATATGACTGTGACAGCCCACTGGGTAGATGTATGGACTCCCGCCGCAAGAACAGCAGCGGCGGCACCAGTAGCAGCATCTCGCAAACGCCAACTCTTTCCTAGGCAGGCTACGCTTTGTATCACCGCTTTCCAGAATACGCACACAGCTGAAAACCTCTTACGGCAACTGAGGAAGATCATCGCGGAATGGCTTACCCCAATTGGACTCTCCTGTGGATTTGTGGCATCGGACAATGCCAGCAATATTGTGTGTGCATTAAATATGGGCAAATTCCAGCACGTCCCATGTTTTGCACATACCTTGAATTTGGTGGTGCAGAATTTTTTAAAAAACGACAGGGGCGTGCAAGAGATGCTGTCGGTGGCCAGAAGAATTGCGGGACACTTTCGGCGTACAGGCACCACGTACAGAAGACTGGAGCACCACCAAAAACTACTGAACCTGCCCTGCCATCATCTGAAGCAAGAAGTGGTAACGAGGTGGAATTCAACCCTCTATATGCTTCAGAGGTTGGAGGAGCAGCAAAAGGCCATTCAAGCCTATACAATTGAGCACGATATAGTAGGTGGAATGCACCTGTCTCAAGCGCAGTGGAGAATGATTTCAACGTTGTGCAAGGTTCTGATGCCCTTTGAACTTGCCACACGTGAAGTCAGTTCAGACACTGCCAGCCTGAGTCAGGTCATTCCCCTCATCAGGCTTTTGCAGAAGAAGCTGGAGACATTGAAGGAGGAGCTAACACGGAGCGATTCCGCTAGGCATGTGGGACTTGTGGATGGAGCCCTTAATTCGCTTAACAAGGATTCACGGGTGGTCAATCTGTTGAAATCAGAGCACTACATTTTGGCCACCGTGCTCGATCCTAGATTTAAAGCCTACCTTGGATCTCTCTTTCCGGCAGACACAAGTCTGCTGGGGTTGAAAGACCTGTTGGTGACAAAATTGTCAAGTCAAGCGGAACGCGACCTGTCAACATCTCCTCCTTCACATTCTCCCGCAACTGGGGGTGCGAGGAAAAGGCTCAGAATTCCGAGCCCACCCGCTGGCGGTGATGCAGGGCAGTCTGGAGCGACTGCTGATGCTGACATCTGGTCCGGACTGAAGGACCTGACAACGATTACGGACATGTCGTCTACTGTCACTGCATATGATTCTCTCAACATTGATAGAATGGTGGAGGATTATATGAGTGACCGCATCCAAGTAGGCACGTCACACAGTCCGTACTTATACTGGCAGGAAAAAGAGGCAATTTGGAGGCCCTTGCACAAACTGGCTTTATTCTACCTAAGTTGCCCTCCCACAAGTGTGTACTCCGAAAGAGTGTTTAGTGCCGCCGCTCACCTTGTCAGCAATCGGCGTACGAGGTTACATCCAGAAAATGTGGAGAAGATGATGTTCATTAAAATGAATTATAATCAATTCCTCTGCGGAGACATTGACCAGCAGCAATTGCCTCCACAAAGTACACAGGGAGCTGAGATGGTGGATTCCAGTGGGGACGAATTGATAATCTGTGAGGAGGGGGATGTACACGGTGATATATCGGAGGGTGATGATGAGGTGGATATCTTGCCTCTGTAGAGCCAGTTTGTGCAAGGAGAGATTCATTGATTCTTTTTTGGGGGGGGTCCAAACCAACCCGTCATATCAGTCACAGTCGTGTGGCAGACCCTGTCACTGAAATGATGGGTTGGTTAAAGTGTGCATGTCCTGTTTTGTTTATACAACATAAGGGTGGGAGGGCCCAAGGACAATTCCATCTTGCACCTCTTTTTTCTTTTTCTTTGCGTCATGTGCTGTTTGGGGAGGGTTTTTTGGAAGGGCCATCCTGCGTGACACTGCAGTGCCACTCCTAGATGGGCCCGGTGTTTGTGTCGGCCACTAGGGTCGCTAGTCTTACTCACACAGTCAGCTACCTCATTGCGCCTCTTTTTTTCTTTGCGTCATGTGCTGTTTGGGGAGGGTTTTTTGGAAGGGACATCCTGCGTGACACTGCAGTGCCACTCCTAGATGGGCCCGGTGTTTGTGTCGGCCACTAGGGTCGCTAGTCTTACTCACACAGTCAGCTACCTCATTGCGCCTCTTTTTTTCTTTGCGTCATGTGCTGTTTGGGGAGTATTTTTTTGAAGGGACATCCTGCGTGACACTGCAGTGCCACTCCTAGATGGGCCAGGTGTTTGTGTCGGCCACTTGGGTCGCTTATCTTAGTCACACAGCGACCTCGGTGCAAATTTTAGGACTAAAAATAATATTGTGAGGTGTGAGGTGTTCAGAATAGACTGAAAATGAGTATAAATTATGGTTATTGAGGTTAATAATACTATGGGATCAAAATGACCGCAAATTCAATGATTTAAGCTGTTTTTTAGTGTTTTTTGAAAAAAACACCCGAATCCAAAACACACCCGAATCCGACAAAAAAAATTCGGTGAGGTTTTGCCAAAACGCGGTCGAACCCAAAACACGGCCGCGGAACCGAACCCAAAACCAAAACACAAAACCCGAAAAATTTCAGGCGCTCATCTCTAGTATGGACTTTTGCAAAGTGTCTCTGTGGCGCAATCAGTTAGTGTGTACGGCTATTAACCAAAAGGTTGGTGGTTCAATCCCACCCAGGGACGTAATTGACCTTGTTATCAGATTTTGGTGATCTTTAAGTAGACAAGTCAAAATTTCAAACCCCCTGTTATGGTGTAGGGTACCTGGCCTTCTCTGATGTAATCAGAGTTAGATTTGATTCAGTGATTTTATAAAAACACCTAGGAAGCACAATTTAGCAATGGGTTGCAGAGAAAAAGAAATATGCTGGCAAAAAAATCCAATTGAGTGATTAAACAGCTCTTCATTTTCTGGCTTTACTTCTATGCTAACAAAGTTGTTCTCTGAAAAGTGTCCACAAAGCCAAGTCTCTGATTAACACCTTTGTAGGGATGGTTTTTCACCTATTACTAAATTAAACTTGCTTCATTGGAAAGGCAGCAAGAAACACTAGACTAATTGGAGGTGCGCCCTAAAGCAAATTACAATGTTAGGATTAGGGGGTTCGGAAAGACCTCTAGTGTATACTGTCACGATCCGGGTATCTGGACGCCATTACTTACCTTTTAGATGCCTCCTAAGGCTTGCTCAGCGCTCCAGGACCGGATCCCATCTGTTATTCAGATGTCCTTATTCCTGCCTCCTCTCCTGTCACTCTGAGACGCTGTCACAGCGGCGCCATGTTACATCTTGAATGGCATCTCCCGCGGCCTCCGCCGCCGTCCCTGAGTTTCTGCATGCAGGATGTCAGAGTGGCGCTTATGTCAGCCGCGGCCTCCGCTGTGGCCCGCGTGGTTCAAATGTGCACTCATCAGTCTGGCGTCTCCTGTTTACTGTGGCCGGCGCCGCCATTGCTGTTAAAGTTCCCACATGGATTATCAAACCAATCTTCCCTCCAAGTGTCTGCATGGGCGCAGCCATGTTGGATTCTGTCACCTGTTTATTTCCACCAATCCGCTGTTTCCATTGTAATCTGCATAATTGCCTAGCCAATCCCTTCCTTGCTGCAGGTATAAGTATTCTGTGCCTGAGCAAGGAAGGCGTCAGTGCTTTGGTTGTCAAACCTAGTTCCAGTTTGTCTCTCTCCCGTGGTTGTTTTCCAGGTTCCAGTTACCATCTCCAAACCTCCACTAAAGAGACCCGCTCTAGTCTACCACCTGTGGTGCAGCCTGACTCTCCAGTCCTCTGGGACTCATCTGTTTCCAGTTACAGATTTACCTGCTTCCAGCCTAGCTTCCAGCAGAGATCAGCTCTTCTTAAAGTGCCGGTATCATTTCCGCAGATTACCACTCACCACCGGTACTATTATTTCACCGCTCTCAAACTCCATATATCAATCATATTTCATAGCTCTCAAGCTTCATTTATTATTTGGCTGGTTCCATCCAGCAATCCACTCCGTGCTTACATCAGTCTGGTTTCAGCCAGTACCCACAGCAGCCATTTTATCCACAGCAGCCCAGCTTTTCCTGGAACACCAGCTAGTACGATCCTGGGCTATCTCCATTGCTACAGTCGGGCCTGTTAAGGACTTTCCAACTAGAAGATAAGAACTGTCTCATACTACCAGAGCCCTGTGGTCCTTGCCCTCCTGTAGTACCCAGGAACTGTATTATTTCTCTGCTGATTTTATGTTTCTCTTTTATTACTGCTGTGATGCATGGAGTTTGTCAAAATAAACATCATTGACTTTTATCCTGGTTGTCGTGGGCACGCCTTCGGGCAATTCTTCTTCATTTAACTTACATGTCCAGGGGTCTGATACAACCTCCCAGGTTCCACTACACCTCAGCCCCTACAACTGAGGCTGCCTCCAGTCAGCTCAGGCCCTCAGTTGTAACATATACACTGTATATACATTTTAAGATAGGAAGGTACAAAAAACATATTCACATTGCATCTATGGGCTGGATTCAAATGTCCCTTTCCTCCCTCAATCGTGCCCGTCAGCAGCTATTCTATTCTATATAAGGAGCCACGCGTCACCGCCATTTTCACTTGTGCATTGGAGATGATAGGGAGAGGACGTGCAGCGTTTTCTCAGTTTCTGTGTTCAGTGTGCTGCAAATATCTGTGCTCAGTGTGCTGAAAATATCTACGTTCTCTGCCTGAAAAATGCTCCATATCTGTGCTGCATTGTAGTATATAGTAGGAGGACAGGGCAGAATTTTGCTGACCACCAGTATATAATATATAGCAGTACGGTACAGTAGGCCACTGCTCTACCTACCTCCGTGTCGTCAAGTATACTATCCATCCATACCTGTGGTGTATTTTAGTAGTTGTGCGCACTATATATAGTAGGAGGACAGTGCAAAATTTTGCTGACCACCAGACTTCTACTTAAGTCCAATGGTGTAGGATGTGCAAAGCCGTTTGGCTGTGCATTTATTGATCTAAGCATGCATTTTTATCAAAGCGTGATAAAATTGACACATAACGCAGCGTTCAATCAGCGTTAATTTATCTTCAGCTGATATCGATTGTGAATTGACGTTTCTTCTCTTCTTGTCACCTACAGGTAATTACAATTGACTACAACCACCAATCTATTCTGCTGCACTATATCTATATATGCAAAGCTAATTCTGCTGGGTAATTACAATTGACTACAACCACCAATCTATTCTGCTGCACTATATCTATACATGCAAAGCTAATTCTTATCTTCAGCTGATATCGATTGTGAATTGACGTTTCTTCTCTTCTTGTCGCCTACAGGTAATTACAATTGACTACAACCACCAATATATTCTGCTGCACTATATCTATATATGCAAAGCTAATTCTGCTGGGTAATGCAAATTGAAACATTATTGCATAGTATGTGATTTTGAAGTACTTTTTTAAAGTTTTGAATGATATAGACCCAGTTTAATCTTTGTGGAATGCCTGGTTGTTGTTTTTAAGGTAATTCATTGCCTGGCATTTGAGGGGGTGGGGTGTGGTTACAGATTTCAATTATTGGTTTCACTTGTAATAGTCTTCTACTTAAGTCCAATGGTGTAGGCTGTGCAAAGCCATTTGGCTGTGCATTTATTGATCTAAGCGTGCATTTTTATAAAAGCGTGATAAAATTGACACATAACAGCAGTGTTCAATTAGCGTTCAATCGAAGTGAAAAAGAAGGAAAACAGAAGCACACCAATCTAACAAAACAAAGAAAACTGAAGAACTAATAACAAATGTGAGTCACTTACTCCTCAGATCACTCACCTCCTGATTGTTGCATCTGATTACATAGCACAGAACTACCTTACTTGGACATTTCATAAACCATCCATTTCACCTACAAATGCCTGTATCTGTATTATTGTAATTTTGTTTTTTAAGCACAGCTGCACCAATGCAATTTTACCTGCAAACACTTAAAACATCTAACATAATTACCATTGCTTCTTAAACCTCTCACAATCCTTTCATTTCTTACACTCCAAATACATTTCTGCACCCACTTTATCTACGCTTTTGACTCATTTCATACTAAATCTACACCCCTTGAGCCTACACTGCTTTTCTCACCTGCATTTCTACAATTCTTCTGCTCGGATTCCCTTACAGTCTCCTCTCCTACTTCCACTTTCCCTCAACCTATTTACCTACTTAACACTATGTCAATGCTTTCTTATACTCCCCACATCACTCAGTGTATACCTAATAATGTATCTTTATCCTTCCCCCCTAGTCTCCTCCACCTCCTCCTCTGTCTCCCCTCCATCCCTCTGTTTCCTTCCCCCACCTTTCCTGTTACCCCACTTTCATTCACCTCTGCCCCATGGTCCTGCTACCCCACAACTCAGCCCTGCTCCCTCTCTCCCTTCCCTGTCACCTCCCCACACCCCCATCCACATCACACTGACCTCCCTCCCTGCCCACCTCCTGCAGTTTCCCCTCCTAGCTCAGGCACCCGTACCATCACTACTCTCTCATCCCTGCCCTCAAAGTTAATCCCACCTCATCGCTACAGCAACCCTGAAAATCTAATTCACATCTCTCCCACAAACTCATACCCCCTATCCTGCGCCCTCTGGAATGCCAGATCCGTTTGTAACAAACTGGTCCCCACTCATGACCTTTTCATTTCCAACTCCCTACACCTACTAGCCATTACTGAAACTTGGATTACGCCCTCTGACACTACTACTGCTGCTGCTTTCTCTGCTGGGGGCCTTACATTCACACACACCCCCCGACCTGGGGGTCGCCATGGGGGTGGTGCTGGGGTCCTTTTACCTTCTAGTTACTCCTACCAACTCATACCACCAGAACCATCCCTTATATTCTCTACATTTGAGGTCCACTCCATATGTCTCTTCCAACCAGTCCATCTTAGAGTAGCTGTCATTTACCGCCCCCCTGGCACTGCTTCCAAATTCATCGACAACTTTGCTTCCTCACTTCCTCTCTTCTGACATTCCCACCATTATCCTAGGCGATTTCAACATCCCTATTGACATCCCCACACAATCCCCTGCCTCTAAACTCCTTAACCTCACCTCTTCACTTGGTCTCTCCCAGTGGACCTCCTCACCCTCCCATGTGAATGGGAGCTCACTGGATCTGGTCTTCACTCACCGCTGTGATATTTCTGATTTTTCCAACTCCCCATTTCCCCTCTCTGACCACCACCTGCTCTCCTTAAACCTATCTCTCTCGACTTCCCCATCTCTACCTCCTAAGGCTACCATCACTAAGCGTAACATTGAAGCTATTGACACCACATTCCTTTCCTCCCTGTTTGACTCACTTCTCTCTCCTATTCTCTCTCTCTCTCATGCCCTGAACAAGCCACTTCCACATACAATGCTTCCCTTACTTCTGCTCTTGACTCTGTTGCTCCACCAACCACTATTCACCCTCGCAAATTAACACCTCAACCCTGGCACACCAAATGCATCAGATATCTGCAAAAATGCTCACGTACTGCTGAGCGACACTGGAGGAAATCACGCTCTAAGGCAGACTTCCTCCATTTCAAACTTATGCTCTCATCCTTCAGTGCTGCCCTTTCTCTTGCTAAACAGTCATACTTCAAGAACCTCATCTCCTCCCAGTCTTCCAACCCCCGGCGCCTCTTTGCCACTCTCAACTCACTCCTCTGCCCACCTCCACCTCGTCTCCCTTCCTCACTCTCTGCTCTTGACTTTGCCACTTACTTCACATCCAAAATTGACTCCATACGTCAGGACATCACATCACACCAGACTATCAGTAACCAGCCTTCTCCCATCCCTTACCAACCCTCCCCATCCCTCGCACCAACTCTGTCATCTTTCTCCCATGCATCTGGAGAGGAAGTCATGGCCCTCATTCGTTCCTGTCCCCTCACCACCTCCCCACTTGACCCTATCCCCTCCCGCCTCCTCTGCCACATCTCTTCTTCTGCTTGTTCCCAACTTTCCCACCTTCTCAATCTCTCCCTCTCATCAGGCACTGTCCCCTCTGCCTTCTAGCGCGCTCTCATCTCTCCTATTCTTAAAAAACCTACCCTTGATCCAAACACTCTCTCCAACTACCGACCCATCTCTCTTCTCCCTTTTGCCTCCAAACTCCTTGAGCGTATTGTCTACAACCGCCTTACTTCCTTTCTTTCCTCACACTCACTGCTTGACCCATTCCAGTCTGGCTTCCGTCCTCTCCACTCCACTGAAACTGCCCTTACAAAAGTATGCAATGACCTCCATGCTGCTAAATCTAAGGGACACTACTCTCTACTTATTCTACTTGATCTCTCTGCTGCTTTTGACACTGTGGACCACCCTCTCCTACTGCAAATCCTTCACTCCATTGGTCTGCGTAACACTGCCCTCTCTTGGTTGTCGTCCTACCTTTCTGACCGTTCATTCTCTGTCTCCTCTCATGACTCCACCTCCCCCTCACTTCCACTAACTGTAGGGGTACCCCAAGGTTCTGTCCTTGGTCCTCTTCTCTCTCTATACGTCCTCACTAGGTAAGCTCATTAGTTCTTTTGGTTTCCAATATCATCTCTATGCTGATGACACTCAAATCTATCTTTCCTCTCCAGACCTCTCCCCTACTCTCCTCACTCGTATCTCCAACTGTCTCTCTGCTATCTCTTGCTGGATGTCCCAGCGCTTTCTTAAACTTAACATGTCTAAGACCGAGCTGATCATCTTCCCTCCCTCCCGCATAACCTCACCTCCTACAATCTCATTATCTATTGATGGCACTACTATCTCCTCTACCCCCCAAATGCGCTGTCTTGGAGTAATCCTTGACTCCTCCCTCTCCTTCAAACCACACATTCAGCACCTCTCACAAACCTGCCGTTTTCATCTAAAAAATATTTCCAGGATCAGACCCTTTCTGACCCAGGATGCTACTAAGACTCTTATCCACTCACTGGTCATCTCCAGACTGGACTACTGTAATCTCCTCCTGACTGGCATTCCTGACAAATACCTCTCTCCACTCCAATCTATCCTCAATGCTGCTGCCCGGCTCATTTTCCTCACCAAATGCACTACGTCCACCTCTCCTCTCTTACTAGTCCTTCACTGGCTCCCCTTCCCTTTCAGAATCCATTTCAAGCTTCTCACACTTGCTTACAAAACCCTCACCTACTCCTCTCCCATCTACATCTCTGATCTTATCTCGCTTTACACTCCCACCCGTCCTCTTCGCTCTGCTAATGCACGCCGACTCTCCTGCCTACGGATTACTTCCTCCCACTCCTACCTCCAAGATTTTTCACGTGCTGCACCACTTCTCTGGAATTCCCTACCTCTCCCCCTCAGACTCTCCACCTCTCTACAAAATTTCAAATGGGCTCTCAAGACCCACTTCTTCACCAAACCCAGCCAAATCTCATCCTAAACCTCTGTTCCACACTCTCTATGTACCCCATCTGTCTCACCCCTGTCTGTCTACCCCTCCCCTTTAGAATGTAAGCTCTCATGAGCAGGGCCCTCTTCCCTCATGTGCTTACTCTTTACTTACTTTAATAATCTTCAGCTGCACCAAATCCAGCAGTCTTCTGCCACCTGATACTTATTCCAGTGTCATCTGCTGATGTAGCTATGTTTATTTACCCTGTACTTGTCCTATATTGTCATCAACTGTAAGTTGCTGTTTTCCTGTTTGATTATTTGTTTATGTACTCTGTAATTGGGTGCTGCGGAACCCTTGTGGCGCCATATAAATAAAGGATAATAATAATAAATAATATAATATATAGCAGTACGGTACAATAGGCCACTGCTCTACCTACCTCTGTGTCGTCAAGTATACTATCCATCCATACCTGTGGATTTTAGAAAAAAAACATATCTCGGCAGAGCAATCTATAAATCCATCATTTTTCAGACAGCAACAGTGGGTATTGTAATAGTCACCCAATCCATCACTTTTATAGGGTTACATGCATCAACATGCTACAGCCTGTCTCAATAATGCTGCATTCAGACTGCAAATGCCGGATCCTACCCGGTAAGACAAACGTGTACTTACCGGGTGGGATCCGGCATTTGCACTCCGCTGCTGGCTTTCCGACCCGGCAATATACCGGGTCGGTTGCCATAACAACGGAGCGCGCAGCAGCAGCAGGGGCGGGGGTGGAGGCAGCGTCGGGAGATGAGCTCATCTCCAGCGCCGCCTCTCCCTATCTTGTGAATGGGAACCGTGTCGCATCGACACGGCTCCCATTCACACCGCACCTGACCCGGTAATCAACCCGGGTAAAACCCTTCTTTTTTACCGGGTTGATTTACCGGGTCAGGCGACCCGCTAAATCGGCCAGTGTGCTTTCACATCGCACACTGACCCGGTTCGACACGGCAATATGCCGTGTCGGTACCGGGTTATTTGTGCGATGTGAAAGGGGTATAATTTTACTGTCACGGTGTGTGTGTTTGTGTTTTTATTTGGGTATTTTTTGTTGTTGTAGAACTACAGGTACCAGCGAGCCCGTTATTTCCCCGCCTGCTGGTACTTGAGGTTCTCAAAGTACCAGCAAGTGGGGGAGGCTTGCTGGGCCTTGTAGTTCCACAACAAAAAAACAATATTCTTTTTTTACACATATGGCTATCAGCCCGGCACCCACCACCCAGGGGCTGCCTCAGGCTTCACCCCTGGCCCTTGGGTGCCTCGAAGGGAGGAACCTCTTGATTTAAGGGGTCCCCACTCCTCCAGGGAACCCCGGCCAGGGATGACTAGTTGGAGGGGAAATGCCAGGGCCGCAGGGACCTACATAAAAGTGTCCCCCGGCTGTGGCATTATCTCTCTGGCTAGTGGAGCCCGGTGCTGGTTTTAAAAATATGGGGGACCCCTACATCTTTTGTCCCAAGTATTTTTGGAACCAAGACCCGTCTAAGAGCCCGGTGCTGGTTGTCTAGATACGGGGAACCTCTGTCCAATTTTTCCTCCAGTATTTAAATAACCAGGACCGGCTCAAAGAGGCTGGTTATACTAAGGAGGGGGGACCTCACACATTTTTTTTAACCCATTCAGACCCTTCTTCTTTAAGTTAATGCAGAGAGAGGTAGATTTTGGGAGAAGGAATGTCCTAGCATAACTGTTAATTGCAGTGTAATACTGTAATTCAACTGTGCAGCATTTGTGGCTAAATGTCAAAGAAGCCAGTATTTACCCTGCATGCAAAACAATAAATGTATTTGCACATACCTCCCAACTAACCCAATTTTTGCAGGACAGTCACTTTTTTTGGGAATGTCCAGCTAACCCAAACACCCCCCCCCCAGTGTCCCATAGTCATGGGGAAGGGGGGGGGGGTGGAAGGCTCCCTGTAGCTTGTTGCTCTGCAAATATGCACATTGTGGGTAATTCAGACCTGATCGCTAGGGTGCGTTTTTGCATCCCTGTGATCAGGTGGTTGCCGCCTACAGCGGAAGGGAAAATTTGCTGTGCAGGTGTGTGATCACATGTGCACAAGAGCTGCACAGCTCAGCACTTACTCAGCCATTGAGGTGACGTCACAAATCCTCCCACAAAACGCCGGGTCCCTCCAGTGTTTTTCCGGACACTCCCTAGAAACATTCAGTTGCCACCCACACAAACACCCTCTTCTTGTCAATCTTCTTGTGATCTCCGGACCGTCGCACCTACGCATTGTGGCGCATACGCATGTGCAGTGCAGACCTGATTGCCCGCTGGGTGAAAATAAATTGAAGCGATCTGGTCTGAATAAGCCCCAATGTCTATTCACGGGAGACAGAGGGGCTGGGGCATGGTCAGCAGCTCACAGAGCACCTATAATGACAAAAATGGGAGACATGGCTCATGATCGCGATATACCTGCGAAGGTACGCCCTCTACTGATTGACAGGCAGAGGCATTCGCATTTTCTGCGGGGCACCCGGAGAAAATGTAGGCACATGCACAGGATGGACCCTGCGTATATGTCCCCATCCTCTTCATAGTTTTTGCGGTTGGAACGAGCAGTGTGAAAACATCAATTGATGGGGGTAATTCCAAGTTGATCGCAGCAGGAATTTTGTTAGCAGTTGGGCAAAACCATGTGCACTGCATTTACGAACAGATGATTTTTTATATAAATTTTAAAATGTTAGTAAATGTGTGTGTTTTTTTCAACCTGGAAGCCCAACATCGATTAAGATCGATCTTAAATAGACCCCTGGGTTTTAAGGATAACCATATTGAGTCCAATGGTTAATTTACATTGACCGAAGTTCTAATTAAGTAGTGATGTGCACCGGAAATTTTTCGGGTTTTGGTTTTGGGTTCGGTTCCGTGGCCGTGTTTTGGGTTTGGACGCGTTTTGGCAAAACCTCACCGAAATTTTTTTGTCGGATTCGGGTGTGTTTTGTATTCGGGTGTTTTTTTCAAAAAACCCTAAAAAACAGCTTAAATCATAGAATTTGGGGGTCATTTTGATCCCATAGTATTATTAACCTCAATAACCATAATTTCCACTCATTTTCAGTCTTTTTTGAACACCTAACACCTCACAATATTATTTTAATTGGTATTTGGTACCGGGGACACAGTACCTCAATCAAGTCTATAGTTGGCTCTGAAATCAGCATTAAACTGGATCCACACTTAGATTATCTGTCCAATTTTTTTTTCTAGTTGAAACAAAATTATGCTAATATGTGGCAGCAAATGACAATTGACCATTTGCTCCCAAACACTGGAAAACATCCAAAAATGGTCATTTAGATAAATTGGTTAAATCCATTTCATTTAGCTAATTTATCCAAACTACCTTTATTGTATCTTTGTGGGTGAATGATGTGTGGGTCAGTGTTGAGGGTGGTGGAGGAGATGGGTAATAGGCACAGCAGGGTGTGGACAGTCAAATAGTGTGCTTAGAGGTGCAGATAAATAGGGATATCTAATAATTCACCCACTATTCTATAGAATTATTAGATATCCCTATTTATCTGCATTACTCACCTAACACTCAGCATTTATCTACATGCTGATGCTATTCATAGCACTTAGCTTGCAAGTATTTTACCCATAAGGAGACACATTAGATGTTCCCTCTCTTTTCATTAAAGACGCCCCCAGCAACCATACTGTACTATACTATAACAGGAATAATTACTGTGGGGGATTATACCATTTGATCTGGAATAAAGGGAAAATATTGTGGAAAGAGTTCTGTAAGTGTATTATATGTAGAACTATTGCCAGGTTCTGACATTTGTCAAGTGAATTACTAATATACATTCAACTAATATTACATAGTGTCCAGTAATTCAGTATCAGACTAATTGATATAGTCAATTTGGATCAATAATAAAGACACAACACAGGTAGCGAACCTTGATATTAATAAATGTATTTCCATTTATTATATATGGTAATTACATTATACAAACTTATTGTACTTTATTTCGTGTTTAGACAATTTTAACGAATTTATTAAAAGTTAATTTTTAAATCATCATTTGTGCGCCAGCAAAAGAGACATTATTTTCTCTTCTCCTTTCCTGCATAACATTACTTGTCTCTGGTAGCACCCCCGAACGTCCTACAATTAATATTTAATATAACTGATGGACATTTATTGGGGCCTCTTCTTACAAATATTTAGAATTTAATAGCTGGTGCAGAACACATCCCCTTCCCCCCATTCCCTGTATATCTGGATTCACCAAGGAAATGCTGATGCTGACTCCAAGAAGAAAGGGAGTCTCTTCCCTATGAAGGTGAAGCCTTGTTTGGCGACGGCCTAGTTAATTTGATCTCGGCAGCTCCCGCAGGTAAGTCAACCTTCTTGCACTATGTTCCCTCTCAACGGATAAAGACGCATCATTATCTGATGCAGTCATTTCGGCCCAATAGATATGCAAGAAGTTAAGATTCCCCTTTCTTTGCAGGTAGAGGAAGGAGAAGAGGGAAGAGGTCTGTAGCCTCTTCAAGATTGCAGGAGCAGAGATTGTCCTCTGCTTCTGCCAAATCCACTGCATGACGCTAGGGCTTTCTTGCAGGAGCCCGCACCAGTGGGGGCACGTCTAAAACTCTTCAGTCAGTTCTGGATTCATTCGGACCTGGACTCGTGGGTTTTATAAATAGTGTCCCAAGGGTACAAACTGGGGTTTCAAGACGTTCCCCCTCACCGATTGTTCAAATCAGCCTTAGTCAGCAGGGAGAAGGTTTTTATTCAAGCCTCTTCGTGGTCCCGAAGCCGGACGGCTCAGTCAGACCAATCTGAAATCTGAAATCCCTCAATTTCTACCTAAAGAAATTCAATTTCAAGATGGAATCTCTCACGGTAGTGATCTCCAGTCCGGAGGAAGGAGATTTCATGGTTTTGGTAAACTTAAAGGATGCCTACTTACATGTTCCCATTTAGCCACTGCATCAAGCTACCTGAGGTTTGCAATTCAGGATTGTCATTACTAATTTCAGATGTTGCCATTTGGTCTGTCCACGGCTCCGAGGATTTTCACCAGGGTGATGGCGGAAATGATGGTTCTCCTTCGCAAGCAAGGAGTCACAATTATCCCGTACTTGGATGATCTCCTGATAAAGGCGAGATCCAGGGACCAGTTGGTGCAAAACATTGCGCTCTCCCTGACAGTTCTTCAACAACATGGTTGGCTCCTAAACTTGCCAAAATCGCAGTTGGTCCCAATGACGCGGTTGTTGTTTTTGGGAGTGATACTGGACACAGAAGAGGTTTTCCTCCAGTGGAAAGGCTATGGAGATCCAGAGTCTGGTCAATCAAATTCTGAAACCAGCAAGAGTGTTAATCCATCAATGCATTCGGTTGCTGGGGAAGATGGTTTTGGCCTACGAGGCCATTCAGTTTGGCAGGTTCCATGCCAGAGTGTTCCAGTGGGACCTGTTGGACAAGTGGTCCGGATCCCACCTACACATGCACCGGAGGATAATCCTGTCTTCCAAGACCAGAATATCACTCCATTGGTGGCTGCACAGTTCTCACCTCCTAGAGGGGCGATGGTTCGGGATCCAGGACTGGATTCTAGGGACCACGGATGCAACCCTTTCGAGGTGGGGAGCAGTCACACAGGGGGAAAACGTCCAAGGAAGATGGTCAAGTCAGGAAAGTTGTCTCCACATAAATGTTCTGGAGTTAAGGGCCATTTAATAACAGCAGACACAGTACACACTGGGACGGGTGCCCAGCATCCTCTACGGACTAAGAGAAAAGGATTTACCGGTAGGTATTAAAATTCTAGTTTCTCTAATGTCCTAGAGTATGCTCGGGACTCCGTAAGGACCATGGGGATAGACGGGCTCCGCAGGAGACATGGGCACTTTAAGAAAGACTTTAGTTCTGGGTGTGCACTGGCTCCTCCCTCTATGCCCCTCCTCCATACCTCAGTTTGATACTGTGCCCAGTTGAGACTGGGTGCTTTTCAGGAGCTCTCCTGAGCTTTCTGACAGAAAGTATTTTGTTAGGTTTTTAATTTTCAGGGAGCACTGCTGGCAACAGACTCCCTCATCGAGGGACTGAGGGGAGAGAAGCAGCCCTACTCTCTGAGTTGCAAGGTCCTGCTTCTTAGGCTACTGGACACCATTAGCTCCAGAGGGATTGGTACGCAGGATCTCACCCTCGCCGTCCGTCCCAGAGCCGCGCCGCCGTCCCCCTCGCAGATTCAGAAGATAGAAGCCGGGTGAGTATGAGAAGAAAAGAAGACTTCAGAGGCGGCAGAAGAGTTCATGATCTTCACTGAGGTAACGCACAGCACTGCAGCAGTGCACCATTGCTCCCATACACCTCACATACTCCGGTCACTGTAAGGGTGCAGGGCGCAGGGGGGGCGTCCTGGGCAGCAATATAAACCTCTTTTTGGCAAAAATATAACATATATACAGCTGGGCACTGTATATGTATGAGCCCCTGCCAATTTTACAGTTTAAGCGGGACAGAAGCCCGCCGCCGAGGGGGCGGGGCTTCTCCCTCAGCACTCACCAGCGCCATTTTTTCTCCACAGCACCGCTGAGAGGAAGCTGCCCGGACTTTCCCCTGCTTATACCACGGTAGACAAGAGGGTTGAAAAGAGAGGGGGGGCACATAATTCGGCGCAAATGACATACAGCAGCGCTACTGGACAAACATTAAGTTACTGTGTTATTCCTGGGTTATATAGCGCTGGGGTGTGTGCTGGCATACTCTCTCTCTCTGTCTCTCCAATGGGCCTTGTGGGGAAACTGTCTTCAGAAAAAGCATTCCCTGTGTGTGTGGTGTGTCGGTACACGTGTGTCGACATGTCTGAGGAAGAAGGCTATATTAGAGAGGAGCGGGAGCAAATGAATGTGGTGTCTCTGCCGACACCTGATTGGATGGATATGTGGAATGTTTTAAATGCTAGTGTAAACTCATTGCACAAAAGATTAGACAAGGCTGAAGCTTTGGGACAGTCAGGGTCTCAACCCATGCCTGATCCTATGTCGCAGGGACTGTCAGGGTCTCATAAGTGCCCACTATCCCAGATTGTTGACACAGATACCGACACGGATTCTGACTCCAGTGTCGATTACGTTGATGCAAAGTTACAGCCAAAATTGGCAAAATCCATTCGATATAGGATTATGGCAATAAAAGATGTTTTGCACATCACAGAGGAACCCCCTGTCCCTGACAAGAGGGTACATATGTACAAGGGAAAGAAGCCTGAGGTAACCTTTCCCCCCTCACACGAGCTGAACGAGTTATGTGAAAAAGCTTGGGAATCTCCAGATAAAAGACTGCAGATTTCCAAAAGGATTCTTATGGCGTATCCTTTCCCATCAACGGATAGGTTACGATGGGAATCCTCCCCTAGGATGGACAAAGCATTAACACGCACAGCTACAGCTGGAAAATCAAATTTTTTACCTTATGTTCCCTCACAGCATAAGAAAGCTCCGCATTATCAAATGCAGTCCTTTCGGTCACAAAGAAACAAGAAAGTGCGAGGTGCGTCCTTTCTTGCCAGAGGTAGGGGCAGAGTAAAAAAGCTGCACAACACAGCTAGCTCCCAGGAACAGAAGTCCTCCCCGGCCTCTACAAAATCTACTGCATGACGCTGGGGCTCCACTGGCGGAGTCCGGCCCATGTGATGTTATGCAGCCGCTCTGACCACGCCTCCTGTTTCTCCGTTGCCGACCCAATATTGAAACCCTGCCCCCGCACCGCTCCATCTCCGACTTGGAAATGGAGTGTTGTTGACCCCCCTCCCCCCCCCTGCACCGATTGACAGGCAGAGGCGATCGCATTATCTGCGGGGTGCCGCAGAAAATGCAGGCGGATGCGTATGCTCTTAGCAATTTTTGCAGTTGGATTGCTTATTGCGATTGCAATCCAACCTGAATCAGGCCCTATTACCTATCACAATGCACTGCGGGTAGTACAAAATGGGGTTAATACTAATACCTAACAAAATACTTTCTGTCAGAAAGCTCAGGAGAGCTCCTGAAAAGCACCCAGTTTCCACTGGGCACAGTATCAAACTGAGGTATGGAGGAGGGGCATAGAGGGAGGAGCCACTGCACACCCAGAACTAAAGTCTTTCTTAAAGTGCCCATGTCTCCTGCGGAGCCCGTCTATCCCCATGGTCCTTACGGAGTCCCCAGCATCCTCTAGGACGTTAGAGAAAATAGGATTTTAATACCTACCGGTAAATCCTTTTCTCTTAGTCCGTAGAGGATGCTGGGCACCCGTCCCAGTGCGTACTGTGTCTGCAGTTATTAAATGGCCCTTAACTCCAGAACATTTATGTGGAGACAACTTTCCCGACTTGACCATCTTCCTTGGATGTTTTCCCCCTGTGTGACTGCTCCCCAGCCTCGGAGGGTTGCATCCGTGGTCCCTAGGATCCAGTCCTGGATCCCGAACCATCGCCCCTCTAGGAGGTGAGAACTGTGCAGCCGCCAATGGAGTGATATTCTGGTCTTGGAAGACAGGATTATCCTCCGGTGCATGTGTAGGTGGGATCCGGACTACTTGACCAACAGGTCCCACTGGAACACTCTAGCATGGAACCTGCCAAACTGAATGGCCTCGTAGGCCGCAACCATCTTCCCCAGCAACCGAATGCATTGATGGATTAACACTCTTGCTGGTTTCAGAATTTGTTTGACCAGACTCTGGATCTCCATAGCATTTCCACTGGAAGAAAACCTCTTCTGTGTCCAGTATCACTCCCAAAAACAACAACCGCGTCATTGGGACCAACTGCGATTTTGGCAAGTTTAGGAGCCAACCATGTTGTTGAAGAACTGTCAGGGAGAGTGCAATGTTTTGCAACAACTGGTCCCTGGATCTCGCCTTTATCAAGATATCATCCAAGTACGGGATAATTGTGACTCCTTGCTTGCGAAGGAGAACCATCATTTCCGCCATCACCCTGGTGAAAATCCTCGGAGCCGTGGACAGACCAAACGGCAACGTCTGAAATTAGTAATGACAATCCTGAATTGCAAACCTCAGGTAGCTTGATGCAGTGGCTAAACGGAACATGTAAGTAGGCATCCTTATGTCTACCAAAACCATGAAATCTCCTTCCTCCGGACTGGAGATCCCTACTCTGAGAGATTCCATCTTGAAATTGAATTTCTTTAGGTAGAAATTGAGGGATTTAAGATTTCAGATTGGTCTGACTGAGCCTTCCGGCTTCGGGACCACGAAGAGGCTTGAATAAAAGCCTTCTCCCTGCTGACTAATGCCGATTTGAACAATCGGTGAGGGGGAACGTCTTGAAACCCCAGTTTGTACCCTTGGGACACTATTTGTAAAACCCACGAGTCCAGGTCCAAATTAATCCAGAACTGACTGAAGTGTTTTAGACGTGCCCCCACTGGTGTGGGCCCCTCCAAGAGAGCCCCAGCGTCATGCAGTGGATTTGGCAGAAGCAGAGGACGATCTCTGCTCCTGCGATCTTGAAGAGGCTACAGACCTCTTCCCTCTTCTCCTTCCTCTACCTGCAAAGAAAGGGGAATCTTAACTTCTTGCATATCTATTGGGCCAAAATGACTGCGTTAGATAATGATGCGTCTTCATCCGTTGAGAGGGAACATAGGGCAAGAAGATTGACTTACCTGCGGGAGCTGCCGAGATCAAATTAACTAGGCCGTCGCCAAACAAGGCTTCACCTTCATAGTGAAGAGACTCCCTTTCTTCTTGGAGTCAGCATCAGCATTCCCTTGGTGAATACACAATGCCCTCCTATCCGAGACTGCCATGAAATTGGCCCGTGAACTCAAGAGTCCTATATCCCTTGCAGTCGTAAGTATGCTGCAGTGTCCTTGATATGATCTAACGTAAGGAGCATCCCATGTCTCCAGGATATCTATATCGGATGACAAGGTATTCGACCAATTCTTGAATACTACTACTCACCCATGCGCATGTAATGGCAGGTCTAAGTAATGTACCCGTGGTAGTTCGCATTGTGCGTTGGAAGGCACAAAGTAAGCAGACAGGAGAAGTCAGGATAGTGCGCAAGGGCATAGAAGGGAGCGGCTCAAGAAAAGAGAAGTGGAAACAGACAGCAAACTAGGCTGGAGAGAGACCTGAGACAAAGAGATCTGAATTATACGAGAGCCGACCAGGGGAAACACAAATTATGCAGTCAAGTTTCCCACATTTGGGGAAATCGCAGGAGCAGCACACCCAGAGTGCAATGGGTGAGCCTTGCCCTGGGAGAAGCACCTTCATGATCATAGTATCTCACCTGGCAGGTAAGTAGGAGTTGGGCTAGAGCTGGGGAGGGTCGCTGCTCAGGCACCCCCCTGTCAAGTGAAGGAGATCCAACTGAGGCAGCACAAGGAAACTCTCGAAAGAAGAACAAGGCTAGAGGAAGATCTGAGACAAATAAATCTGACTTTTACCAGAGCTGACCAGAGGAAAGCACAAACACAGTCCCCCACTACCACAAATAATGCAGTCAAGTTACCCACATTTGGGGAAATCACAGGGGTCAGCATACCCAGAATGCAATGAATGAACCTCACCCTGGGAGAACAATCTTCATGACCATGGTATCTCCTATGCAAAATAAGTATGATTTGGGATAGGGCTGGGGAGGGCCGCTGCTCAGGCACATCTCTGTCAAGTAAAGGAGATTCAACTGAGGCAGCACAAGGGAACTCTCATCTGGGGACAACAACTGCAGGGAGAACACATATTTTCAGATGAACATGGGAGGGCAGAAGGCTGACTAATACTGAAGCACCACCAAACAACAAACCAAATGCAACAACTAGTACAAGCATTCCTGGGGGAAGGTCTGCAGAAGACGGATTTGCATACGGTGATGTCATCCAAGCAGTGGGCCAAAGTTGGCTGGAACCCTCAACTGCATATGAAAAGAGAAAAGGGGTATGCAGGGCATGGCGGCCTTCTGCGGCGCTTGGATGACCCCTAGTTTGCATTAAACACCCCCACCCTCCTTCGGTGTGGGGCTCATGTTGGCCATGCCCCAGCCCCTGAAGCATTCAAGCTGATTTCTTGCAGCAGCTGGGCACTGTAACAGCTCCAGAGCTGCTCTGTAAGGCAAGTAAAAGGGTGTGGGCCCTGCAGCACTACCTGTAGTTTGCATTGTGCATTGTAAGGCACTAAGTAAGCAGATAGGAGGAGAAGTCAGGATAGTGCACAAGGGTATAGAAGGGAGGGGCTAAAGAAAAAAGAAGTGGAAACAGACAGCAAACTAGGCTGGAGAGAGACCTGAGACAAAGAGATCTGAATTATATGAGAGCTGACCAGGGGAAACACAAATTATGCAGTCAAGTTTCCCACATTTGGGGAAATCACAGGGGCAGCACACCCAGAGTGCAATGGGTGATCCTTGCCCTGGGAGAAGCAACTTCATGATCATAGTATCTCACCTGACAGGTAAGTAGGAGTTGAGCTAGAGCTGGGGAGGGTCGCTGCTCGGGCACCCCCCTGTCAAGTGAAGGAGATCCAACTGAGGCAGCACAAGGGAACTCTCGAAAGAAGAACAAGGCTAGAGGAAAATCTGAGACAAAGAAATCTGACTTTTACCAGAGCTGACCAGAGGAAAGCACAAACACAGTCCCCCACTACCACAAATAATGCAGTCGAGTTTGCCACATTTGGGGAAATCACAGGGGTCAGCATACCCAGAATGCAATGAATGAACCTCACCCTGGGAGAACAATCTTCATGACCATGGTATCGGCTATGCAAAATAAGTATGATTTGGGATAGGGCTGGGGAGGGCCGCTGCTCAGGCACATCTCTGTCAAGTAAAGGAGATTCAACTGAGGCAGCACAAGGGAACTCTCATCTGGGGACAACAACTGCAGAGAGAACACATATTTTCAGATGAACATGGGAGGGCAGAAGGCTGCCTAATACTGAAGCACCCCCAAACAACAAACCAAATGCAACAACTAGTGCTAGCATTCCTGGGGGAAGGCTGCAGCAGATGGATTTGCATATGGTGATGTCATCCAAGCAGTGGGTCAAAGTTGGCTTCAACCCTCGTCTGCATATGAAAAGAGAAAAGGGGCGTGCAGGGCATGGCAGCCTTTTGCAGCACTTGGATGACCCCTAGTTCGCATTAAACATCTCCACCCTCCTTCGGTGTGGGTCTCATGTTGGCTATGCACCATCCCCTAAAGTATTCAAGCTGATTTCTTGCAGCAGCTGGGCACTGTAACAGCTCCAGAGCTGCTCTGTAAGGCAAATAAAAGGGTGTGGGACCTGCAGCACTACCTGTAGTTTGCATTGTGCGTTGGAAGGCACAAAGTAAGCTTACGGGAGAAGTCAGGATAGTGCGCAAGGGCATAGAAGGGAGCGGCTCAAGAAAAGAGAAGTGTAAACAGACAGCAAACTAGGCTGGAGAGAGACCTGAGACAAAGAGATCTGAATTATACGAGAGCCGACCAGAGGAAACACAAATTATGCAGTCAAGTGTCCCACATTTGGGGAAATCACAGGAGCAGCACACCCAGAGTGCAATGGGTGAGCCTTGCCCTGGGAGAAGCACCTTCCTGATCATAGTATCTCACCTGGCAGGTAAGTAGGAGTTGGGCTAGAGCTGGGGAGGGTCGCTGCTCGGGCACCCCCATGTCAAGTGAAGGAGATCCAACTGAGGCAGCACAAGGGAACTCTCAAAAGAAGAACAAGGCTAGAGGAAGATCTGAGACAAAGAAATCTGACTTTTACCAGAGCTGACCAGAGGAAAGCACAAACACAGTCCCCCACTACCACAAATAATGCAGTCGAGTTTCCCATATTTGGGGAAATCACAGGGGTCAGCATACCCAGAATGCAATGAATGAACCTCACCCTGGGAGAACAATCTTCATGACCATGGTATCTTCTATGCAAAATAAGTATGATTTGGGATAGGGCTGGGGAGGGCCGCTGCTCAGGCACATCTCTGTCAAGTAAAGGAGATTCAACTGAGGCAGCACAAGTGAACTCTCATCTGGGGACAACAACTGCAGGGAGAACACATATTTTCAGATGAACATGGGAGGGCAGAAGGCTACCTAATACTGAAGCACCCTCAAACAACAAACCAAATGCAACAACTAGTGCAAGCATTCCTGGGGGAAGGCCTGCAGCAGATGGATTTGCATATGGTGATGTCATCCAAGCAGTGGGTCAAAGTTGGCTTCAACCCTCATCTGCATATGAAAAGAGAAAAGGGGCGTGCAGGGCATGGCAGCCTTTTTCGGCGCTTGGATGACCCCTAGTTCGCATTAAACACCTCCACCCTCCTTCGGTGTGGGGCTCATGTTGGCTATGCCCCAGCCCCTGAAGCATTCAAGCTGATTCCTTGCAGCAGCTGGGCACTGTAAAAGCTCCAGAGCTGCTCTGTAAGGCAAATAAAAGGGTGTGGGACCTGCAGCACTACCTGTAGTTCGCATTGTGCGTTGGAAGGCACAAAGTAAGCAGACGGGAGAAGTCAGGATAGTGCGCAAGGGCATAGAAGGGAGCGGCTCAAGAAAAGAGAAGTGGAAACAGACAGCAAACTAGGCTGGAGAGAGACCTGAGACAAAAAGATCTGAATTATACGAGAGCCGACCAGGGGAAACACAAATTATGCAGTCAAGTTTCCCACATTTGGGGAAATCGCAGGAGCAGCACACCCAGAGTGCAATGGGTGAGCCTTGCCCTGGGAGAAGCACCTTCATGATCATAGTATCTCACCTGGCAGGTAAGTAGGAGTTGGGCTAGAGCTGGGGAGGGTCGCTGCTCGGGCACCCCCCTGTCAAGTGAAGGAGATCCAACTGAGGCAGCACAAGAGAACTCTCGAAAGAAGAACAAGGCTAGAGGAAAATCTGAGACAAAGAAATCTGACTTTTACCAGAGCTGACCAGAGGAAAGCACAAACACAGTCCCCCACTACCACAAATAATGCAGTCGAGTTTCCCCACATTTGGGGAAATCTCAGGGGTAAGCATACCCAGAATGCAATGAATGAACCTCACCCTGGGAGAACAATCTTCATGACCATGGTATCTCCTATGCAAAATAAGTATGATTTGGGATAGGGCTGGGGAGGGCCGCTGCTCAGGCACATCTCTGTCAAGTAAAGGAGATTCAACTGAGGCAGCACAAGGGAACTCTCATCTGGGGACAACAACTGCAGGGAGAACACATATTTTCAGATGAACATGGGAGGGTAGAAGGCTGCCTAATACTGAAGCACCCCCAAACAACAAACCAAATGCAACAACTAGTACAAGCATTCCTGGGGGAAGGTCTGCAGAAGACGGATTTGCATACGGTGATGTCATCCAAGCAGTGGGCCAAAGTTGGCTGGAACCCTCATCTGCATATGAAAAGAGAAAAGGAGTATGCAGGACATGGCGGCCTTTTGCGGCGCTTGGATGACCCCTAGTTCGCATTAAACACCCCCACCCTCCTTCGGTGTGGGGCTCATGTTGGCCATGCCCCAGCCCCTGAAGCATTCAAGCTGATTTCTTGCAGCAGCTGGGCACTGTAACAGCTCCAGAGCTGCTCTGTAAGGCAAGTAAAAGGGTGTGGGCCCTGCAGCACTACCTGTAGTTTGCATTGTGAATTGTAAGGCACAAAGTAAGCAGACGGGAGGAGAAGTCAGGATAGTGCACAAGGGTATAGAAGGGAGGGGCTCAAGAAAAAAGAAGTGGAAACAGACAGCAAACTAGGCTGGAGAGAGACCTGAGACAAAGAGATCTGAATTATATGAGAGCCGACCAGGGGAAACACAAATTATGCAGTCAAGTTTCCCACATTTGGGGAAATCACTGGGGTAGTACACCCAGAGTGCAATGGGTGATCCTTGCCCTGGGAGAAGCAACTTCATGATCATAGTATCTCACCTGGCAGGTAAGTAGGAGTTGGGCTACAGCTGGGGAGGGTCGCTGCTCGGGCACCCCCCTGTCAAGTGAAGGAGATCCAACTGAGGCAGCACAAGGAATCTCTCGAAAGAAGAACAAGGCTAGAGGAAGATCTGAGACAAATAAATCTGACTTTTACCAGAGCTGACCAGAGGAAAGAACAAACACAGTCCCCCACTACCACAAATAATGCAGTCGAGTTTCCCACATTTGGGGAAATCATACGGGTCAGCATACCCAGAATGCAATGAATGAACCTCACCCTGGGAGAACAATCTTCATGACCATGGTATCTCCTATGCAAAATAAGTATGATTTGGGATAGGGCTGGGGAGGGCCGCTGCTCAGGCACATCTCTGTCAAGTAAAGGAGATTCAACTGAGGCAGCACAAGGGAACTCTCATCTGGGGACAACAACTGCAGGGAGAACACATATTTTCAGATGAACATGGGAGGGCAGAAGACTACCTAATACTGAAGCACCCCCAAACAACAAACCAAAGGCAACAACTAGTGCAAGCATTCCTGGGGGAAGGCCTGCAGCAGATGGATTTGCATATGGTGATGTCATCCAAGCAGTGGGTCAAAGTTGGCTTCAACCCTCGTCTGCATATGAAAAGAGAAAAGGGGCGTGCAGGGCATGGCAGCCTTTTTCGGCGCTTGTATGACCCCTAGTTCGCATTAAACACCTCCACCCTCCTTCGGTGTGGGGCTCATGTTGGCTATGCCCCAGCCCCGAAGCATTCAAGCTGATTTCTTGCAGCAGTTGGGCACTGTAACAGCTCCAGAGCTGCTCTGTAAGGCAAGTAAAAGGGCGTGGGACCTGCAGCACTACCTGTAGTTCGCATTGTGCGTTGGAAGGCACAAATTAAGCAGACGGGAGAAGTCAGGATAGTGCGCAAGGGCATAGAAGGGAGCGGCTCAAGAAAAGAGAAGTGGAAACAGACAGCAAACTAGGCTGGAGAGAGACCTGAGACAAAGAGATCTGAATTATACGAGAGCCGACCAGGGGAAACACAAATTATGCAGTCAAGTTTCCCACATTTGGAGAAATCACAGGAGCAGCACACCCAGAGTGCAATGGGTGAGCCTTGCCCTGGGAGAAGCACCTTCATGATCATAGTATCTCACCTGGCAGGTAAGTAGGAGTTGGGCTAGAGCTGGGGAGGGTCGCTGCTCGGGCACCCCCCTGTCAAGTGAAGGAGATCCAACTGAGGCAGCACAAGGAATCTCTCGAAAGAAGAACAAGGCTAGAGGAAGATCTGAGACAAATAAATCTGACTTTTACCAGAGCTGACCAGAGGAAAGAACAAACACAGTCCCCCACTACCACAAATAATGCAGTCGAGTTTCCCACATTTGGGGAAATCATACGGGTCAGCATACTCAGAATGCAATGAATGAACCTCACCCTGGGAGAACAATCTTCATGACCATGGTATCTCCTATGCAAAATAAGTATGATTTGGGATAGGGCTTGGGAGGGCCGCTGCTCAGGCACATCTCTGTCAAGTAAAGGAGATTCAACTGAGGCAGCACAAGGGAACTCTCATCTGGGGACAACAACTCCAGGGAGAACACACATTTTCAGATGAACATGGGAGGGCAGAAGGCTGCCTAATACTGAAGCACCCCCAAACAACAAACCAAATGCAACAACTAGTGCAAGCATTCCTGGGGGAAGGCCTGCAGCAGATGGATTTGAATATGGTGATGTCATCCAAGCAGTGAGTCAAAGTTGGCTTCAACCCTCGTCTGCATATGAAAAGAGAAAAGGGGCGTGCAGGGCATGGCGGCCTTTTGCGGCGCTTGGATGACCCCTAGTTCGCATTAAACGCCTCCACCCTCCTTCGGTGTGGGGCTCATGTTGGCTATGCCCCAGCCCCTGAAGCATTCAAGCTGATTTCTTGCAGCAGCTGAGCACTGTAACAGCTCCAGAGCTGCTCTGTAAGGCAAGTAAAAGGGTGTGGGCCCTGCAGCACTACCTGTAGTTCGCATTGTGCGTTGGAAGGCACAAATTAAGCAGACGGGAGAAGTCAGGATAGTGCGCAAGGGCATAGAAGGGAGCGGCTCAAGAAAAGAGAAGTGGAAACAGACAGCAAACTAGGCTGGAGAGAGACCTGAGACAAAAAGATCTGAATTATACGAGAGCCGACCAGGGGAAACACAAATTATGCAGTCAAGTTTCCCACATTTGGGGAAATCACAGGAACAGCACACCCAGAGTGCAATGGGTGAGCCTTGCCCTGGTAGAAGCACCTTCCTGATCATAGTATCTCACCTGGCAGGTAAGTAGGAGTTGGGCTAGAGCTGGGGAGGGTCGCTGCTCGGGCACCCCCCTGTCAAGTGAAGGAGATCCAACTGAGGCAGCACAAGGGAACTCTCGAAAGAAGAACAAGGCTAGAGGAAGGTCTGAGACAAAGAAATCTGACTTTTACCAGAGCTGACCAGAGGAAAGCACAAACACAGTCCCCCACTACCATAAATAATGCAGTCAAGTTTCCCACATTTGGGGAAATCACAGGGGTCAGCATACCCAGAATGCAATGAATGAACCTCACCCTGGGAGAACAATCTTCATGACCATGGTATCTCCTATGCAAAATAAGTATGATTTGGGATAGGGCTGGGGAGGGCCGCTGCTCAGGCACATCTCTGTCAAGTAAAGGAGATTCAACTGAGGCAGCACAAGGGAACTCTCATCTGGGGACAACAACTGCAGAGAGAACACATATTTTCAGATGAACATGGGAGGGCAGAAGGCTGCCTAATACTGAAGCACCCCCAAACAACAAACCAAATGCAACAACTAGTGCTAGCATTCCTGGGGGAAGGCTGCAGCAGATGGATTTGCATATGGTGATGTCATCCAAGCAGTGGGTCAAAGTTGGCTTCAACCCTCGTCTGCATATGAAAAGAGAAAAGGGGCGTGCAGGGCATGGCAGCCTTTTGCAGCACTTGGATGACCCCTAGTTCGCATTAAACATCTCCACCCTCCTTCGGTGTGGGTCTCATGTTGGCTATGCACCATCCCCTAAAGTATTCAAGCTGATTTCTTGCAGCAGCTGGGCACTGTAACAGCTCCAGAGCTGCTCTGTAAGGCAAATAAAAGGGTGTGGGACCTGCAGCACTACCTGTAGTTTGCATTGTGCGTTGGAAGGCACAAAGTAAGCTTACGGGAGAAGTCAGGATAGTGCGCAAGGGCATAGAAGGGAGCGGCTCAAGAAAAGAGAAGTGTAAACAGACAGCAAACTAGGCTGGAGAGAGACCTGAGACAAAGAGATCTGAATTATACGAGAGCCGACCAGAGGAAACACAAATTATGCAGTCAAGTGTCCCACATTTGGGGAAATCACAGGAGCAGCACACCCAGAGTGCAATGGGTGAGCCTTGCCCTGGGAGAAGCACCTTCCTGATCATAGTATCTCACCTGGCAGGTAAGTAGGAGTTGGGCTAGAGCTGGGGAGGGTCGCTGCTCGGGCACCCCCATGTCAAGTGAAGGAGATCCAACTGAGGCAGCACAAGGGAACTCTCAAAAGAAGAACAAGGCTAGAGGAAGATCTGAGACAAAGAAATCTGACTTTTACCAGAGCTGACCAGAGGAAAGCACAAACACAGTCCCCCACTACCACAAATAATGCAGTCGAGTTTCCCACATTTGGGGAAATCACAGGGGTCAGCATACCCAGAATGCAATGAATGAACCTCACCCTGGGAGAACAATCTTCATGACCATGGTATCTTCTATGCAAAATAAGTATGATTTGGGATAGGGCTGGGGAGGGCCGCTGCTCAGGCACATCTCTGTCAAGTAAAGGAGATTCAACTGAGGCAGCACAAGTGAACTCTCATCTGGGGACAACAACTGCAGGGAGAACACATATTTTCAGATGAACATGGGAGGGCAGAAGGCTACCTAATACTGAAGCACCCTCAAACAACAAACCAAATGCAACAACTAGTGCAAGCATTCCTGGGGGAAGGCCTGCAGCAGATGGATTTGCATATGGTGATGTCATCCAAGCAGTGGGTCAAAGTTGGCTTCAACCCTCATCTGCATATGAAAAGAGAAAAGGGGCGTGCAGGGCATGGCAGCCTTTTTCGGCGCTTGGATGACCCCTAGTTCGCATTAAACACCTCCACCCTCCTTCGGTGTGGGGCTCATGTTGGCTATGCCCCAGCCCCTGAAGCATTCAAGCTGATTCCTTGCAGCAGCTGGGCACTGTAAAAGCTCCAGAGCTGCTCTGTAAGGCAAATAAAAGGGTGTGGGACCTGCAGCACTACCTGTAGTTCGCATTGTGCGTTGGAAGGCACAAAGTAAGCAGACGGGAGAAGTCAGGATAGTGCGCAAGGGCATAGAAGGGAGCGGCTCAAGAAAAGAGAAGTGGAAACAGACAGCAAACTAGGCTGGAGAGAGACCTGAGACAAAAAGATCTGAATTATACGAGAGCCGACCAGGGGAAACACAAATTATGCAGTCAAGTTCCCCACATTTGGGGAAATCGCAGGAGCAGCACACCCAGAGTGCAATGGGTGAGCCTTGCCCTGGGAGAAGCACCTTCATGATCATAGTATCTCACCTGGCAGGTAAGTAGGAGTTGGGCTAGAGCTGGGGAGGGTCGCTGCTCGGGCACCCCCCTGTCAAGTGAAGGAGATCCAACTGAGGCAGCACAAGAGAACTCTCGAAAGAAGAACAAGGCTAGAGGAAAATCTGAGACAAAGAAATCTGACTTTTACCAGAGCTGACCAGAGGAAAGCACAAACACAGTCCCCCACTACCACAAATAATGCAGTCGAGTTTCCCCACATTTGGGGAAATCTCAGGGGTAAGCATACCCAGAATGCAATGAATGAACCTCACCCTGGGAGAACAATCTTCATGACCATGGTATCTCCTATGCAAAATAAGTATGATTTTGGATAGGGCTGGGGAGGGCCGCTGCTCAGGCACATCTCTGTCAAGTAAAGGAGATTCAACTGAGGCAGCACAAGGGAACTCTCATCTGGGGACAACAACTGCAGGGAGAACACATATTTTCAGATGAACATGGGAGGGCAGAAGGCTGCCTAATACTGAAGCACCCCCAAACAACAAACCAAATGCAACAACTAGTACAAGCATTCCAGGGGGAAGGTCTGCAGAAGACGGATTTGCATACGGTGATGTCATCCAAGCAGTGGGCCAAAGTTGGCTGGAACCCTCATCTGCATATGAAAAGAGAAAAGGAGTATGCAGGACATGGCGGCCTTTTGCGGCGCTTGGATGACCCCTAGTTCGCATTAAACACCCCCACCCTCCTTCGGTGTGGGGCTCATGTTGGCCATGCCCCAGCCCCTGAAGCATTCAAGCTGATTTCTTGCAGCAGCTGGGCACTGTAACAGCTCCAGAGCTGCTCTGTAAGGCAAGTAAAAGGGTGTGGGCCCTGCAGCACTACCTGTAGTTTGCATTGTGAATTGTAAGGCACAAAGTAAGCAGACGGGAGGAGAAGTCAGGATAGTGCACAAGGGTATAGAAGGGAGGGGCTCAAGAAAAAAGAAGTGGAAACAGACAGCAAACTAGGCTGGAGAGAGACCTGAGACAAAGAGATCTGAATTATATGAGAGCCGACCAGGGGAAACACAAATTATGCAGTCAAGTTTCCCACATTTGGGGAAATCACTGGGGTAGTACACCCAGAGTGCAATGGGTGATCCTTGCCCTGGGAGAAGCAACTTCATGATCATAGTATCTCACCTGGCAGGTAAGTAGGAGTTGGGCTACAGCTGGGGAGGGTCGCTGCTCGGGCACCCCCCTGTCAAGTGAAGGAGATCCAACTGAGGCAGCACAAGGAATCTCTCGAAAGAAGAACAAGGCTAGAGGAAGATCTGAGACAAATAAATCTGACTTTTACCAGAGCTGACCAGAGGAAAAAACAAACACAGTCCCCCACTACCACAAATAATGCAGTCGAGTTTCCCACATTTGGGGAAATCATACGGGTCAGCATACCCAGAATGCAATGAATGAACCTCACCCTGGGAGAACAATCTTCATGACCATGGTATCTCCTATGCAAAATAAGTATGATTTGGGATAGGGCTGGGGAGGGCCGCTGCTCAGGCACATCTCTGTCAAGTAAAGGAGATTCAACTGAGGCAGCACAAGGGAACTCTCATCTGGGGACAACAACTGCAGGGAGAACACATATTTTCAGATGAACATGGGAGGGCAGAAGACTACCTAATACTGAAGCACCCCCAAACAACAAACCAAAGGCAACAACTAGTGCAAGCATTCCTGGGGGAAGGCCTGCAGCAGATGGATTTGCATATGGTGATGTCATCCAAGCAGTGGGTCAAAGTTGGCTTCAACCCTCGTCTGCATATGAAAAGAGAAAAGGGGCGTGCAGGGCATGGCAGCCTTTTTCGGCGCTTGTATGACCCCTAGTTCGCATTAAACACCTCCACCCTCCTTCGGTGTGGGGCTCATGTTGGCTATGCCCCAGCCCCGAAGCATTCAAGCTGATTTCTTGCAGCAGTTGGGCACTGTAACAGCTCCAGAGCTGCTCTGTAAGGCAAGTAAAAGGGCGTGGGACCTGCAGCACTACCTGTAGTTCGCATTGTGCGTTGGAAGGCACAAATTAAGCAGACGGGAGAAGTCAGGATAGTGCGCAAGGGCATAGAAGGGAGCGGCTCAAGAAAAGAGAAGTGGAAACAGACAGCAAACTAGGCTGGAGAGAGACCTGAGACAAAGAGATCTGAATTATACGAGAGCCGACCAGGAGAAACACAAATTATGCAGTCAAGTTTCCCACATTTGGAGAAATCACAGGAGCAGCACACCCAGAGTGCAATGGGTGAGCCTTGCCCTGGGAGAAGCACCTTCATGATCATAGTATCTCACCTGGCAGGTAAGTAGGAGTTGGGCTAGAGCTGGGGAGGGTCGCTGCTCGGGCACCCCCCTGTCAAGTGAAGGAGATCCAACTGAGGCAGCACAAGGAATCTCTCGAAAGAAGAACAAGGCTAGAGGAAGATCTGAGACAAATAAATCTGACTTTTACCAGAGCTGACCAGAGGAAAGAACAAACACAGTCCCCCACTACCACAAATAATGCAGTCGAGTTTCCCACATTTGGGGAAATCATACGGGTCAGCATACTCAGAATGCAATGAATGAACCTCACCCTGGGAGAACAATCTTCATGACCATGGTATCTCCTATGCAAAATAAGTATGATTTGGGATAGGGCTTGGGAGGGCCGCTGCTCAGGCACATCTCTGTCAAGTAAAGGAGATTCAACTGAGGCAGCACAAGGGAACTCTCATCTGGGGACAACAACTCCAGGGAGAACACACATTTTCAGATGAACATGGGAGGGCAGAAGGCTGCCTAATACTGAAGCACCCCCAAACAACAAACCAAATGCAACAACTAGTGCAAGCATTCCTGGGGGAAGGCCTGCAGCAGATGGATTTGAATATGGTGATGTCATCCAAGCAGTGAGTCAAAGTTGGCTTCAACCCTCGTCTGCATATGAAAAGAGAAAAGGGGCGTGCAGGGCATGGCGGCCTTTTGCGGCGCTTGGATGACCCCTAGTTCGCATTAAACGCCTCCACCCTCCTTCGGTGTGGGGCTCATGTTGGCTATGCCCCAGCCCCTGAAGCATTCAAGCTGATTTCTTGCAGCAGCTGAGCACTGTAACAGCTCCAGAGCTGCTCTGTAAGGCAAGTAAAAGGGTGTGGGCCCTGCAGCACTACCTGTAGTTCGCATTGTGCGTTGGAAGGCACAAATTAAGCAGACGGGAGAAGTCAGGATAGTGCGCAAGGGCATAGAAGGGAGCGGCTCAAGAAAAGAGAAGTGGAAACAGACAGCAAACTAGGCTGGAGAGAGACCTGAGACAAAAAGATCTGAATTATACGAGAGCCGACCAGGGGAAACACAAATTATGCAGTCAAGTTTCCCACATTTGGGGAAATCACAGGAACAGCACACCCAGAGTGCAATGGGTGAGCCTTGCCCTGGTAGAAGCACCTTCCTGATCATAGTATCTCACCTGGCAGGTAAGTAGGAGTTGGGCTAGAGCTGGGGAGGGTCGCTGCTCGGGCACCCCCCTGTCAAGTGAAGGAGATCCAACTGAGGCAGCACAAGGGAACTCTCGAAAGAAGAACAAGGCTAGAGGAAGGTCTGAGACAAAGAAATCTGACTTTTACCAGAGCTGACCAGAGGAAAGCACAAACACAGTCCCCCACTACCATAAATAATGCAGTCAAGTTTCCCACATTTGGGGAAATCACAGGGGTCAGCATACCCAGAATGCAATGAATGAACCTCACCCTGGGAGAACAATCTTCATGACCATGGTATCTCCTATGCAAAATAAGTATGATTTGGGATAGGGCTGGGGAGGGCCGCTGCTCAGGCACATCTCTGTCAAGTAAAGGAGATCAACTGAGGCAGCACAAAGGAACTCTCATCTGGGGACAACAACTGCAGGGAGAACACATATTTTCAGATGAACATGGGAGGGCAGAAGGCTACCTAATACTGAAGCACCCCCAAACAACAAACCAAATGCAACAACTAGTGCAAGCATTCCTGGGGGAAGGTCTGCAGAAGACGGATTTGCATACGGTGATGTCATCCAAGCAGTGGGCCAAAGTTGGCTGGAACCCTCATCTGCATATGAAAAGAGAAAAGGAGTATGCAGGGCATGGCGGCCTTTTGCGGCGCTTGGATGACCCCTAGTTCGCATTAAACACCCCCACCCTCCTTCGGTGTGGGGCTCATGCTGGCCATGCCCCAGCCCCTGAAGCATTCAAGCTGATTTCTTGCAGCAGCTGGGCACTGTAACAGCTCCAGAGCTGCTCTGTAAGGCAAGTAAAAGGGTGTGGGCCCTGCAGCACTACCTGTAGTTCGCATTGTGAATTGTAAGGCACAAAGTAAGCAGACGGGAGGAGAAGTCAGGATAGTGCACAAGGGTATAGAAGGGAGGGGCTCAAGAAAAAAGAAGTGGAAACAGACAGCAAACTAGGCTGGAGAGAGACCTGAGACAAAGAGATCTGAATTATATGAGAGCCGACCAGGGGAAATACAAATTATGCAGTCAAGTTTCCCACATTTGGGGAAATCACTGGGGCAGCACACCCAGAGTGCAATGGGTGATCCTTGCCATGGGAGAAGCAACTTCATGATCATAGTATCTCACCTGGCAGGTAAGTAGGAGTTGGGCTACAGCTGGGGAGGGTCGCTGCTCGGGCACCCCCCTGTCAAGTGAAGGAGATCCAACTGAGGCAGCACAAGGAATCTCTCGAAAGAAGAGCAAGGCTAGAGGAAGATCTGAGACAAATAAATCTGACTTTTACCAGAGCTGACCAGAGGAAAGAACAAACACAGTCCCCCACTACCACAAATAATGCAGTCGAGTTTCCCACATTTGGGGAAATCATACGGGTCAGCATACCCAGAATGCAATGAATGAACCTCACCCTGGGAGAACAATCTTCATGACCATGGTATCTTCTATGCAAAATAGTATGATTTGGGATAGGGCTGGGGAGGGCCGCTGCTCAGGCACATCTCTGTCAAGTAAAGGAGATTCAACTGAGGCAGCAGAAGGGAACTCTCATCTGGGGACAACAACTGCAGGGAGAACACATATTTTCAGATGAACATGGGAGGGCAGAAGGCTACCTAATACTGAAGCACCCCCAAACAACAAACCAAATGCAACAACTAGTGCAAGCATTCCTGGGGGAAGGCCTGCAGCAGATGGATTTGCATATGGTGATGTCATCCAAGCAGTGGGTCAAAGTTGGCTTCAACCCTCATCTGCATATGAAAAGAGAAAAGGGGCGTGCAGGGCATGGCAGCCTTTTTCGGCGCTTGGATGACCCCTAGTTCGCATTAAACACCTCCACCCTCCTTTGGTGTGGCGCTCATGTTGGCTATGCCCCAGCCCCGAAGCATTCAAGCTGAGTTCTTGCAGCAGCTGGGCACTGTAACAGCTCCAGAGCTGCTCTGTAAGGCAAATAAAAGGGTGTGGGACCTGCAGCACTACCTGTAGTTCGAATGGTGCATTGGAAGGCACAAAGTAAGCAGACGGGAGAAGTCAGGATAGTGCGCAAGGGCATAGAAGGGAGCGGCTCAAGAAAAGAGAAGTGGAAACAGACAGCAAAGTAGGCTGGAGAGAGACCTGAGACAAAGAGATCTGAATTATACGAGAGCCGACCAGGGAAAACACAAATTATGCAGTCAAGTTTCCCACATTTGGGGAAATCACAGGAGCAGCACACCCAGAGTGCAATGGGTGAGCCTTGCCCTGGGAGAAGCACCTTCCTGATCATAGTATCTCACCTGGCAGGTAAGTAGGAGTTGGGCTAGAGCTGGGGAGGGTCGCTGCTCGGGCACCCCCCTGTCAAGTGAAGGAGATCCAACTGAGGCAGCACAAGGGAACTCTCGAAAGAAGAACAAGGCTAGAGGAAGATCTGAGACAAAAAAATCTGACTTTTACCAGAGCTGACCAGAGGAAAGAACAAACACAGTCCCCCACTACCACAAATAATGCAGTCAAGTTTCCCACATTTGGGGAAATCACAGGGGTCAGCATACCCAGAATGCAATGAATGAACCTCACCCGGGGAGAACAATTTTCATGACCATGGTATCTCCTATGCAAAATAAGTATGATTTGGGATAGGGCTGTGGAGTGCCGCTGCTCAGGCACATCTCTGTCAAGTAAAGGAGATTCAACTGAGGCAGCACAAGGGAACTCTCATCTGGGGACAACAACTGCAGGGAGAACACATATTTTCAGATGAACATGGGAGGGCAGAAGGCTACCTAATACTGAAGCACCCCCAAACAACAAACCAAATGCAACAACTATTGCAAGCATTCCTGGGGGAAGGCCTGCAGCAGATGGATTTGCATATGGTGATGTCATCCAAGCAGTGGGTCAAAGTTGGCTTCAACCCTCGTCTGCATATGAAAAGAGAAAAGGGGCGTGCAGGGCATGGCAGCCTTTTTCGGCGCTTGGATGACCCCTAGTTCGCATTAAACACCTCCACCCTCCTTCGGTGTGGGGCTCATGTTGGCTATGCCCCTGCCCCTGAAGCATTCAAGCTGATTTCTTGCAGCAGCTGGGCACTGTAACAGCTCCAGAGCTGCTCTGTAAGGCAAGTAAAAGGGCGTGGGCCCTGCAACACTACCTGTAGTTCGCATTGTGCGTTGGAAGGCACAAATTAAGCAGACGGGAGAAGTCAGGATAGTGCGCAAGGGCATAGAAGGGAGCGGCTCAAGAAAAGAGAAGTGGAAACAGACAGCAAACTAGGCTGGAGAGAGACCTGAGACAAAGAGATCTGAATTATACGAGAGCCGACCAGGGGAAACACAAATTTTGCAGTCAAGTTTCCCACATTTGGAGAAATCACAGGAGCAGCACACCCAGAGTGCAATGGGTGAGCCTTGCCCTGGGAGAAGCACCTTCATGATAATAGTATATCACCTGGCAGGTAAGTAGGAGTTGGGCTAGAGCTGGGGAGGGTCGCTGCTCGGGCACCCCCCAGTCAAGTGAAGGAGATCCAACTGAGGCAGCACAAGGGAACTCTCGAAAGAAGAACAAGGCTAGAGGAAAATCTGAGACAAAGAAATCTGACTTTTACCAGAGCTGACCAGAGGAAAGAACAAACACAGTCCCCCACTACCACAAATAATGCAGTCGAGTTTCCCACATTTGGGGAAATCATACGGGTCAGCATACTCAGAATGCAATGAATGAACCTCACCCTGGGAGAACAATCTTCATGACCATGGTATCTCCTATGCAAAATAAGTATGATTTGGGATAGGGCTGGGGAGAGTCGCTGCTCGGGCACTCCCCTGTCAAGTGAAGGAGATCCAACTGAGGCAACACAAGGAATCTCTCAAAAGAAGAACAAGGCTAGAGGAAGATCTGAGACAAATAAATCTGACTTTTACCAGAGCTGACCAGAGGAAAGAACAAACACAGTCCCCCACTACCACAAATAATGCAGTCGAGTTTCCCACATTTGAGGAAATCATACGGGTCAGCATACCCAGAATGCAATGAATGAACCTCACCCTGGGAGAACAATCTTCATGACCATGGTATCTCCTATGCAAAATAAGTATGATTTGGGATAGGGCTGGGGAGGGCCGCTGCTCAGGCACATCTCTGTCAAGTAAAGGAGATTCAACTGAGGCAGCACAAGGGAACTCTCATCTGGGGACAACAACTGCAGGGAGAACACATATTTTCAGATGAACATGGGAGGGCAGAAGGCTACCTAATACTGAAGCACCCCCAAACAACAAACCAAATGCAACAACTAGTGCAAGCATTCCTGGGGGAAGGCCTGCAGCAGATGGATTTGCATATGGTGATGTCATCCAAGCAGTGGGTCAAAGTTGGCTTCAACCCTCGTCTGCATATGAAAAGAGAAAAGGGGCGTGCAGGGCATGGCAGCCTTTTTCGGCGCTTGGATGACCCCTAGTTCGCATTAAACACCTCCACCCTCCTTCGGTGTGGGGCTCATGTTGGCTATGCCCCAGCCCCGAAGCATTCAAGCTGAGTTCTTGCAGCAGCTGGGCACTGTAACAGCTCCAGAGCTGCTCTGTAAGGCAAATAAAAGGGTGTGGGACCTGCAGCACTACCTGTAGTTCGCATTGTGCATTGGAAGGCACAAAGTAAGCAGACGGGAGAAGTCAGGATAGTGCGCAAGGGCATAGAAGGGAGCGGCTCAAGAAAAGAGAAGTGGAAACAGACAGCAAAGTAGGCTGGAGAGAGACCTGAGACAAAGAGATCTGAATTATACGAGAGCCGACCAGGGAAAACACAAATTATGCAGTCAAGTTTCCCACATTTGGGGAAATCGCAGGAGCAGCACACCCAGAGTGCAATGGGTGAGCCTTGCCCTGGGAGAAGCACCTTCCTGATCATAGTATCTCACCTGGCAGGTAAGTAGGAGTTGGGCTAGAGCTGGGGAGGGTCGCTGCTCGGGCACCCCCCTGTCAAGTGAAGGAGATCCAACTGAGGCAGCACAAGGGAACTCTCGAAAGAAGAACAAGGCTAGAGGAAGATCTGAGACAAAAAAATCTGACTTTTACCAGAGCTGACCAGAGGAAAGAACAAACACAGTCCCCCACTACCACAAATAATGCAGTCGAGTTTCCCACATTTGGGGAAATCACAGGGGTCAGCATACCCAGAATGCAATGAATGAACCTCAACCTGGGAGAACAATTTTCATGACCATGGTATCTCCTATGCAAAATAAGTATGATTTGGGATAGGGCTGGGGAGGGCCGCTGCTCAGGCACATCTCTGTCAAGTAAAGGAGATTCAACTGAGGCAGCACAAGGGAACTCTCATCTGGGGACAACAACTGCAGGGAGAACACATGTTTTCAGATGAACATGGGAGGGCAGAAGGCTACCTAACACTGAAGCACCCCCAAACAACAAACCAAATGCAACAACTAGTGCAAGCATTCCTGGGGGAAGGCCTGCAGCAGATGGATTTGCATATGGTGATGTCATCCAAGCAGTGGGTCAAAGTTGGCTTCAACCCTCGTCTGCATATGAAAAGAGAAAAGGGGCGTGCAGGGCATGGCAGCCTTTTTCGGCGCTTGGATGACCCCTAGTTCGCATTAAACACCTCCACCCTCCTTCGGTGTGGGGCTCATGTTGGCTATGCCCCAGCCCCGAAGCATTCAAGCTGATTTCTTGCAGCAGCTGGGCACTGTAACAGCTCCAGAGCTGCTCTGTAAGGCAAGTAAAAGGGCGTGGGCCCTGCAGCACTACCTGTAGTTCGCATTGTGCATTGGAAGGCACAAATTAAGCAGACGGGAGAAGTCAGGATAGTGCGCAAGGGCATAGAAGGGAGCGGCTCAAGAAAAGAGAAGTGGAAACAGACAGCAAACTAGGCTGGAGAGAGACCTGAGACAAAGAGATCTGAATTATACGAGAGCCGACCAGGGGAAACACAAATTATGCAGTCAAGTTTCCCACATTTGGAGAAATCACAGGAGCAGCACACCCAGAGTGCAATGGGTGAGCCTTGCCCTGGGAGAAGCACCTTCATGATCATAGTATATCACCTGGCAGGTAAGTAGGAGTTGGGCTAGAGCTGGGGAGGGTCGCTGCTCGGGCACCCCCCTGTCAAGTGAAGGAGATCCAACTGAGGCAGCACAAGGGAACTCTCGAAAGAAGAACAAGGCTAGAGGAAGATCTGAGACAAAAAAATCTGACATTTACCAGAGCTGACCAGAGGAAAGAACAAACACAGTCCCCCACTACCACAAATAATGCAGTCGAGTTTCCCACATTTGGGGAAATCACAGGGGTCAGCATACCCAGAATGCAATGAATGAACCTCACCCTGGGAGAACAATCTTCATGACCATGGTATCTCCTATGCAAAATAAGTATGATTTGGGATAGGGCTGGGGAGGGCCGCTGCTCAGGCACATCTCTGTCAAGTAAAGGAGATTCAACTGAGGCAGCACAAGGGAACTCTCATCTGGGGACAACAACTGCAGGGAGAACACATATTTTCAGATGAACATGGGAGGGCAGAAGGCTACCTAATACTGAAGCACCCCCAAACAACAAACCAAATGCAACAACTAGTGCAAGCATTCCTGGGGGAAGGCCTGCAGCAGATGGATTTGCATATGGTGATGTCATCCAAGCAGTGGGTCAAAGTTGGCTTCAACCCTCGTCTGCATATGAAAAGAGAAAAGGGGCGTGCAGGGCATGGCAGCCTTTTTCGGCGCTTGTATGACCCCTAGTTCGCATTAAACACCTCCACCCTCCTTCGGTGTGGGGCTCATGTTGGCTATGCCCCAGCCCCGAAGCATTAAAGCTGATTTCTTGCAGCAGCTGGGTACTGTAACAGCTCCAGAGCTGCTCTGTAAGGCAAGTAAAAGGGCGTGGGCCCTGCAGCACTACCTGTAGTTTGCATTGTGCGTTGGAAGGCACAAATTAAGCAGACGGGAGAAGTCAGGATAGTGCGCAAGGGCATAGAAGGGAGCGGCTCAAGAAAAGAGAAGTGGAAACAGACAGCAAACTAGGCTGGAGAGAGACCTGAGACAAAGAGATCTGAATTATACGAGAGCCGACCAGGGGAAACACAAATTATGCAGTCAAGTTTCCCACATTTGGAGAAATCACAGGAGCAGCACACCCAGAGTGCAATGGGTGAGCCTTGCCCTGGGAGAAGCACCTTCATGATCATAGTATATCACCTGGCAGGTAAGTAGGAGATGGGCTAGAGCTGGGGAGGGTCGCTGCTCGGGCACCCCCCTGTCAAGTGAAGGAGATCCAACTGAGGCAGCACAAGGAATCTCTCGAAAGAAGAACAAGGCTAGAGGAAGATCTGAGACAAATAAATCTGACTTTTACCAGAGCTGACCAGAGGAAAGAACAAACACAGTCCCCCACTACCACAAATAATGCAGTCGAGTTTCCCACATTTGGGGAAATCATACGGGTCAGCATACCAAGAATGCAATGAATGAACCTCACCCTGGGAGAACAATCTTCATGACCATGGTATCTCCTATGCAAAATAAGTATGATTTGGGATAGGGCTGGGGAGGGCCGCTGCTCAGGCACATCTCTATCAAGTAAAGGAGATTCAACTGAGGCAGCACAAGGGAACTCTCATCTGGGGACAACAACTGCAGGGAGAACACATATTTTCAGATGAACATGGGAGGGCAGAAGGCTACCTAATACTGAAGCACCCCCAAACAACAAACCAAATGCAACAACTAGTGCAAGCATTCCTGGGGGAAGGCCTGCAGCAGATGGATTTGCATATGGTGATGTCATCCAAGCAGTGGGTCAAAGTTGGCTTCAACCCTCGTCTGCATATGAAAAGAGAAAAGGGGCGTGCAGGGCATGGCAGCCTTTTTCGGCGCTTGGATGACCCCTAGTTCGCATTAAACACCTCCACCCTCCTTCGGTGTGGGGCTCATGTTGGCTATGACCCAGCCCCGAAGCATTCAAGCTGATTTCTTGCAGCAGCTGGGCACTGTAACAGCTCCAGAGCTGCTCTGTAAGGCAAATAAAAGGGTGTGGGACCTGCAGCACTACCTGTAGTTCGCATTGTGCGTTGGAAGGCACAAAGTAAGCAGACGGGAGGAGAAGTCAGGATAGTGCACAAGGGTATAGAAGGGAGGGGCTCAAGAAAAAAGAAGTGGAAACAGACAGCAAACTAGGCTGGAGAGAGACCTGAGACAAAGAGATCTGAATTATACGAGAGCCGACCAGGGGAAACACAAATTATGCAGTCAAGTTTCCCACATTTGGGGAAATCACAGGAGCAGCACACCCAGAGTGCAATGGGTGAGCCTTGCCCTGGGAGAAGCACCTTCCTGATCATAGTATCTCACCTGGCAGGTAAGTAGGAGTTGGGCTAGAGCTGGGGAGGGTCGCTGCTCGGGCACATCCCTATCAAGTGAAGGAGATCCAACTGAGGCAGCACAAGTGAACTCTCGAAAGAAGAACAAGGCTAGAGGAAGATCTGAGACAAAGAAATCTGACTTTTACCAGAGCTGACCAGAGGAAAGCAAAAACACAGTCCCCGACTACCACAAATAATGCAGTCGAGTTTCCCACATTTGGGGAAATCACAGGGGTCAGCATACCCAGAATGCAATGAATGAACCTCACCCTGGGAGAACAGTCTTCATGACCATGGTATCTCCTATGCAAAATAAGTATGATTTGGGATAGGGCTGGGGAGGGCCGCTGCTTAGGCACATCTCTGTCAAGTAAAGGAGATTCAACTGAGGCAGCACAAGGGAACTCATCTGGGGACAACAACTGCAGGGAGAACACATATTTTCAGATGAACATGGGAGGGCAGAAGGCTACCCAGGGCCGGCGCTACCACTAGGCAGCTTTAGGCAGCTGCCTATGGGCGGCGACCACTGGAGGGCGGCACAACACACTGAAGAAATTACCAGCCGGCAGCTCCACTCGCGATTGGCTCCCACGTCATGTTGGCTACTTCCCCCGTCCCTGCGATTGGGCTCCCCCAAATGTTATCCACGTCCCCCCCCCCGTCCCCCCCGTGATTGTATAGCCGAATGTTACCCGCCCCCGCCTTCACGCAATCCCGCGATTGGCTCTTGCCCTACTGCATGTTGTCACCAGCTCCCCCCCTTCCCCCCGCAATTGGACTCCCGCTCACGATTGGTACCCGCTGCCTCCCGCTCAACTCCTGCATCGTGTTACCGGCTCCTTCCTGTCCCCGCTCTGCTGCGATATACGTCAGTGTCGGAGTGTCCCAGAGAACCTGGCCCCCGCCTGCCAGAAGGACCAACACCTGGGCATGGAGGAGGAGGCTGCACTGAGAAGATGACAGCCGGGTCCGTGGATGGCAGAGCGGGCGGACATTTGCGAGAAGCAGCGCACACCCGGGGGTTACCCTCTCACCTTGTGTCAGTAAGTGGTGTCTGTTTAGTGAGTTTGTGTCAGTAAGTGGTGTCTGTTTGTGTCAGTAAGTGGTGTCTGTGTGCATTTGTGTCAGTAAGTGGTGTCTGTGTGCATTTGTGTCAGTAAGTGGTGTTTGTTTGTGCAAGTAAGTGGTGTATGTGTGTCAGTAAGTGGTGTCCGTATTCTTGTCAGTAAGTGGTGTCTATGTAGGGTGTGTGTGTCAGTAAGTGATGTCTATGTAGGTGTGTGTGTGTGTGTGTGTGTGTGTGTGTGTGTCAGTAAGTGGTGTCTATGTAGGGTGTGTGTGTGTGTGTGTGTGTGTGTGTGTGTGTGTCAGTAAGTGGTGTCTATGTAGGGTGTGTGTGTGTGTGTGTGTGTGTGTGTGTGTCAGTAAGTGGTGTCTATGTAGGGTGTGTGTGTCAGTAAGTGGGGTCTATGTAGGGTGTGTGTGTGTGTGTGTGTGTGTGTGTGTGTGTGTGTAAGTGGTGTCTGTGGTAAATGTTTGGGGTAAATTATTATAGTTTGCTGTGCTTGATGTGAGCTGCTCAATTTATAGATCAGGGAATCCATTTTTGGAGGCGAGATTAAGCGCTGTGTTAGTGTATGTCTGGCACAGTGATGAATAAATGAAAAAATGATGATATAATATAAATGAAAAGAAAGAACAAAATAGAAAAAATATGGTGGTAAATAATAATGATAAAAAATTATAATAATAATAATAATAATAATAAAAACTAATAATAATAAAAAAATTATGAAAAAAAATTGTGGCTTGCGGCAATGAATAGGAAAAAAGGGCTTACATTTTGTCAGGTCCCGCTCGAAATGCATTGGATATAGCATGGGAGCAGACACAAGAGAAGGAGAAAGCACCGCCGCCAGCGTCTGCCATCACCGGAAGCCGAGACCCGAACTTCAGGTCAAAGCGCATAGCGCACAGAGCGGGACCTGACTTATGGTAAGCCAGGGACAGTGTCCACCAAGCGTTCAAAGCGGGACTATAATTTTCTCTAACCAGCTCCACACCAAATCAAATCACGTAGAAGGGCCTGTAAACATCGGGCCACTAGACCATTGTTTTTATATTTTATTATTTATTTATTTTTTATTTTTTTAAATTATTCCTAGTGTCCTCTTTCCAATCTTTCTCCTTTCTTCACCTGCTGCACCCACTGCACTCTCCTCTTTTTTCCTATTCATTGCCGCAAGCCACAATTTTTTTTCATAATTTTTTTATTATTATTATTTTTTATCATTATTATTTACCACCATATTTTTTTCTATTTTGTTCATTCTTTTCATTTATATTATATCATAATTTTTTCATTTATTTATTCATCACTACACTAACACAGCGCTTAGTCTCACCTATGTGGTAAATGTGTCAGTAAGTGGTGTGTGTGTGTGTGTGTCAGTAAGTGGTGTCTTGTGACATTTATGTCAGTAAGTGGTGTTTGTGTGTGTGTCAGTAAGTGGTTTCTGTGTAGTATGTGCATTTGTGTCAGTAAGTGCTGTGTGTGTCAGTAAGGTGTGTGTGTGTGTGTGTGTGTGTCAGTAAGCGTTTGTGTCGGTAAGTTGTGTCTGTGTATTGTGTGTCAGTAAGTTGTATCTTTGTCAGCAAGGGGTGTCTATGTACATGCCAGTAAGTGGCGTCAGTAAGGGGTGTACTGTATATCTGTAAGTAGTGTGTGTGTTAGTAAAGGGTATATGTCAGTAAGTATCTGTGTCAGTAAATTTGTGTCAGTAAGGTATGTATGTGCCAATAACTGGTGTCTATGTCAGGGGTATTTGTCACAGGGCCGGTTCAAGCCCGCTCGGCGCCCCGGGCAGGAAACGGGGTGTGGCCTAATACAGGGGGCGTGGTCAGTTACGCCCCCTGTACATTACTAGCGCCGCTTGACTGCTGAGCGGTGCGCGATGACGTCATTGCGCACCGCTCAGCAAAGGTACACTCCACGAAGGGAAACTAGACGCTACGCGTCTAGTTCCCTTCACAGGAGGCGGGGACACAGCGGGCAGCGGGCAGCGGAGGCGGACGGGGGACACAGCGGGCAGCAGTGGCGGATCTTGCCACGGTGCGGCGCCCTCCGGAAGGCGGCGCCCCGGGCAAAAGTCCTGCTTGCCCGTGGCAAGATCCGCTACTGATTTGTCAGTAAGGGGCATCTGTGTCAGTAAGAGGTATCTGCCAGTAACTAGTGTCTATGTCATTTAGGGGGTGTCTGTCAGTAAGTATGTATGTGCCAACAAGTGATGTCTGTGTCAGTAAGTAGTGGTAGTCTATCTGTGTCAGTGTGTTTGTGTCAGCGGAATCTGTGTCAGTAAACTTTTTTTTTACATAGTTTTTTTTTTAGGGGACGGTCTCTTTTTGACAGCTGTGGAACTTCTAAGAAGCCACTGCCACACATTTACCTGCGGGGCGGGTGGGTCTGGGTAGTGTGAGGGGGGGGGGGAGGGGGCGGCAGTAGGCAGAAGTTTTGCCTAGGGTGCCGAGAAGCCTTGCACCGGCCCTGAGGCTACCTAATACTGAAGCACCCCCAAACAACAAACCAAATGCAACAACTAGTGCAAGCATTCCTGGGGGAAGGCCTGCAGCAGATGGATTTGCATATGGTGATGTCATCCAAGCAGTGGGTCAAAGTTGGCTTCAACGCTCGTCTGCATATGAAAAGAGAAAAGGGGCGTGCAGGGCATGGCAGCCTTTTTCGGCGCTTGAATGACCCCTAGTTCGCATTAAACACCCCCACCCTCCTTCGGTGTGGGGCTCATGTTGGCTATGCCCCAGCCCCTGAAGCATTCAAGCTGATTTCTTGCAGCAGCTGGGCACTGTAACAGCTCCAGAGCTGCTCTGTAAGGCAAGTAAAAGGGTGTGGGCCCTGCAGCACTACCTGTAGTTTGCATTGTGCATTGTAAGGCACTAAGTAAGCAGACGGGAGGAGAAGTCAGGATAGTGCACAAGGGTCTAGAAGGGAGGGGCTCAAGAAAAAAGAAGTGGAAACAGACAGCAAACTAGGCTGGAGAGAGACCTGAGACAAAGAGATCTGAATTATATGAGAGCTGACCAGGGGAAACACAAATTATGCAGTCAAGTTCCCCACATTTGGGGAAATCGCAGGAGCAGCACACCCAGAGTGCAATGGGTGATCCTTGCCCTGGGAGAAGCAACTTCATAATCATAGTATCTCACCTAGCAGGTAAATAGGAGTTGGGCTAGAGCTGGGGAGGGTCGCTGCTCGGGCACCCCCCTGTCAAGTGAAGGAGATCCAACTGAGGCAGCACAAGGGAACTCTCGAAAGAAGAACAAGGCTAGAGGAAAATCTGAGACAAATAAATCTGACTTTTACCAGAGCTGACCAGAGGAAAGCACAAACACAGTCCCCCCCTACCACAAATAATGCAGTCGAGTTTCCCACATTTGGGGAAATCACAGGGGTCAGCATACCCAGAATGCAATGAATGAACCTAACCCTGGGAGAACAATCTTCATGACCATGGTATCTCCTATGCAAAATAAGTATGATTTGGGATAGGGCTGGGGAGGGCCGCTGCTCAGAAACATCTCTGTCAAGTAAAGGAGATTCAACTGAGGCAGCACAAGGGAACTCTCATCTGGGGACAACAACTGCAGGGAGAACACATATTTTCAGATGAACATGGGAGGGCAGAAGGCTACCTAATACTGAAGCACCCCCAAACAACAAACCAAATGCAACAACTAGTGCAAGCATTCCTGGGGGAAGGCTTGCAGCAGATGGATTTGCATATGGTGATGTCATCCAAGCAGTGGGTCAAAGTTGGCTTCAACCCTCGTCTGCATATGAAAAGAGAAAAGGGGCGTGCAGGGCATGGCGGCCTTTTGCGGCGCTTGGATGACCCCTAGTTTGCATTAAACACCTCCACCCTCCTTCGGTGTGGGGCTCATGTTGGCTATGCCTCAGCCCCTGAAGCATTCAAGCTGATTTCTTGCAGCAGCTGGGCACTGTAACAGCTCCAGAGCTGCTCTGTAAGGCAAGTAAAAGGGTGTGGGCCCTGCAGCACTACCTGTAGTTCGCATTGTGCGTTGCAAGGCACAAAGTAAGCAGATGGGAGAAGTCAGGATAGTGCGCAAGGGCATAGAAGGGATGCGGCTCAAGAAAAGAGAAGTGGAAATAGACAGCAAACTAGGCTGGAAAGAGACCTGAGACGAAGAGATCTGAATTATACGAGAGCCGACCAAGGGAAACACAAATTATGCAGTCAAGTGTCCCACATTTGGGGAAATCGCAGGAGCAGCACACCCAGAGTGCAATGGGTGAGCCTTGCCCTGGGAGAAGCACCTTCATGATCATAGTATCTCGCCTGGCAGGTAAGTAGGAGTTGGGCTAGAGCTGGGGAGGATCGCTGCTCAAGCACCCCCCTGTCAAGTGAAGGAGATCCAACTGAGGCAGCACAAGGGAACTCTCAAAAGAAGAATAAGACTAGAGGAAGAAATGAGACAAAGAAATCTGACTTTTACCAGACTTGACCACAGGAAAGCACAAACACAGTCCCCCACTACTACAAATCATGCAGTCAAGTTTCCCACATTTGGGGAAATCACAGGGGTCAGCATACCCAGAATGCAATGAATGAACCTCACCCTGGGAGAACAATCTTAATGACCATGGAATCTCCTATGCAAGATAAGTATGATTTGGGATAGGGCTGGAGAGGGCCGCTGCTCAGGCACATCTCTGTCAAGTAAAGGAGATTCAACTGAGGCAGCACAAGGGAACTCTCATCTGGGGACAACAACTGCAGGGAGAACACATATTTTCAGATGAACATGGGAGGGCAGAAGGCTGCCTAATACTGAAGCACCCCCAAACAACAAACCAAATGCAACAACTAGTGCAAGCATTCCTGGGGGAAGGCCTGCAGCAGATTGATTTGCATATGGTAATGCCATCCAAGCAGTGGGTCAAAGTTGGCTTTAACCCTCGTCTGCATATGAAAAGAGAAAAGGGGCGTGCAGGGCATGGCGGCCTTTTGCGGCGCTTGGATGACCCCTAGTTCGCATTAAACACCTCCACCCTCCTTCGGTGTGGGGCTCATGTTGGCTATGCCCCAGCCCCTGAAGCATTCAAGCTGATTTCTTGCAGCAGCTGGGCACTGTAACAGCTCCAGAGCTGCTCTGTAAGGCAAGAAAAAGGGTGTGGGCCCTGCAGCACTACCTGCAGTTTGCATTGTGCATTGGAAGGCACAAAGTAAGCAGACGGGAGAAGTCAGGATAGTGCGCAAGGGCATAGAAGGGAGCGGCTCAAGAAAAGAGAAGTGGAAACAGACAGCAAACTAGGCTGGAGAGCTCTTCTGTCTATATTTTGCAAACCTGCTCTTGTCCTCTCCAGCTGCTCCATGTAGATTTGACGTCTGGAAAGGTGCATAACCCACTGACAAGCAAACACACTCCTGCATGAGTTTTCTCTCTCACTAGCTGGATGATACACAATCATTTGCATGTGCTCCACCTCCGACACACCACCCACCCAACCACCCAGTGACCAGAGCCACCCACAAGCCAACTGGCTACGTTATTTAATTTGCACAGTGTAGTCATCCAGGCAGCATGTCCTTCTCAATGGAAGGATCTCTGGTTCCATGGAATCTTCCGCATTGGAATGCTGCGGAACAAAAAGGATTTAAATATTCAGCTTGCTAGCATTCAATGTACCTGCGGCTTGGCTCTAGCACATGGGTCTTCATCCTGTGGCCCTCCAGCTGCTGTGAAACTACACATCCCAGCATGCCCTGCCACAATTTTGCTATTAAGGTATGCTAAAACTGAGGCAGGGCATGCTGGCATGTGTAGTTCCACAGCAGCTGGAGGGTCGCAGGTTGAAGACCCATGTTCTAGCATGCCTGTTCTATGATGCATGTACCGTGATGTCACAATCAGCTTGGAATGGGGTGTCTAGCAGGCATTTGCTGACAGCCACTTGAGGGAGACACACATCAGGAGATGCAGCATATCGGAGGTCTTCGATGCCTTTCCAGCAAATGCACACCACCTGCTGCTGGTCTGGACACAAAACAATACCCACAATCGAAGTCCCAAAATGCCCAACTACTGGATTCATGTAAGTAGTGAATTTAGGAATGAATTTAGAAGTAGGAAATTAAGTTAGTTCACAAGTACATTCAAATTCAGATCTAAAGTCTAGGTAGGCCTCACGTCCTGGCAGCCCCCAGCACTTAAAAATGCCTTGATTAGAGGTAGAGAATTAAATGTAGATAAAAAGTAGACACAAAATAAGACTCCACAGAGCAGTTATCAGGTGTCTTTATCAATTGTTGCATTTAAAAAATCAAGCAATTAGGGAACACAATGTTGCAACAATGTAACCCTATTTGCAAAATAGTACTAAATAAGTTTGTCGATGTAAGACATTTGCAAAGGCGCATCCAAAACACGCTGGAAAATGCAACTGAATCTGTTTTTGGAGGCTAGAATAGGAAATGTGCATCGGTCCTACAAGTACTGAAAGCTCTTCTACCATCTCCCTTTTCTGAAAAGCCATTTAATATATGGTTCCCAGATAGGGGACATATCAGATATTGCCTTTCAAAAGCAGCAAATATCATACCACTTCTATTGCCATCAAAGATAAAAATTGATTGTTTTCAGATATTGGATTGAAAAAGCAGTCTTTATTGACATAAAGAAGCAAAAAAACATACATAAACATTACACACATAAGTACTGTGTTGCAGCACAGATAAAACACAATACAAATGCTGTCGGTATAGTACAGTTCAAGAACTACAGCACAGGCCAGCCTACACTATAAATCATGAACTGCACTATACATTTAAACAATACAATAATACAACAGTTAATAAGGCTATGGGTGTGGAATGTAAGAGGGTGAGGGAATCACAAGCCCGAAGCTTTATTGAAAGACAGACACATATAAAGGGAGGATTAATAAATACAAAGATATCCTTTACTATAGAATGTAGTCCAATCCGGTCTTTCAACTCTTCCACAACTTAAAAACGGATAGTGTTCCCAAGCCTTGTATCCTGGAATATCTTCAGTCTCTCGCCAATGAAGAAAACAATCCCTCCAGCAGACTCTTCAACCACGATACAAGATCGCAGCCAAAAGGGCGAGAAGCAACTACACTTGCGTTTAACCAAAATAGCTAAAACTTAGTGGAGGAAAGTGCAGTGCACCAAAACATAAGCTGACACAATCATGGAGAATGCGCCAGCATATATGCTCTTCTATCTATATTTTGCAAACCTGCTCTTGTCCCCTCCAGCTGCACCATGTAGATTTGACGTCTGGCAAGGTGCATAACCCACTGTCAAGCAGGCACACTCCTGCATGAGTTTTCACTCTCACTAGCTGGATGATACACATTCATTTGCATGTGCTCCACCTCCGACACACCGCCCACCCAACCACCCAGTCACCAGAGCCACCCACAAGCCAACTGGCTCCGTGATTTTATTTGCACAGTGCAGTCATCCAGGCAGCATGTCCTTCTCAATGGAATAATCTCTGGTTCCATGGAATCTTCCGCATTGGAATGCTGCGGAACAAAAAGGATTTAAACATTCAGCTTGCTAGCATTCAATGTACCTGCGGCTTGGCTCTAGCACATGGGTCTTCATCCTGTGGCCCTCCAGCTGCTGTGAAACTACACATCCCAGCATGCCCTGCCACAGTTTTGCTATTAAGGTATGCTAAAACTGAGGCAGGGCATGCTGGGATGTGTAGTTCCACAGTAGCTGGAGGGTCGCAGGTTGAAGACCCATGTTCTAGCATGCCTGTTCTATGATGTATGTTCCGTGATGTCACAATCAGCTTGGAATGGGGTATCTAGCAGGCATTTGCTGACAGCCACTTGAGGGAGACACACATCAGGAGATGCAGCATATCGGAGGTCTTCGATGCCTTTCCAGCAAATGCACACCACCTGCTGCTGGTCTGGACACAAAACAATGCCCACAATCGAAGTCCCAAAATGCCCAACTACAGGATTCATGTAAGTAGTGAATTTAGGAATGAATTTAGAAGTAGGAAATTCAGTTAGTTCACAAGTACATTCAAATTCAGATCTAAAGTCTAGGTAGGCCTCACGTCCTGGCAGCCCCCAGCATTTAAAAATGCCTTGATTAGAGGTAGGGAATTAAATGTAGATAAGAAGTAGACGCAAAATAAGACTCCACAGAGCAGTTATCAGGTGTCTTTATCAATTGTTGCATTTAAAAAATCAAGCAATTAGGGAACACAATGTTGCAACAATGTAACCCTATTTGCAAAATAGTACTAAATAAGTTTGTCGATGTAAGACATTTGCAAAGGCGCATTTAAAACACGCTGGAAAATGCAACTGAATCTGTTTTTGGAGGCTAGAATAGGAAATGTGCATCGGTCCTACAAGTACTGAAAGCTCTTCTACCATCTTCCTTTTCTGAAAAGCTATTTAATATATGGTTCCCAGATAGGGGACATATCAGATATTGCCTTTCAAAAGCAGCAAATATCATACCACTTCTATTGCCATCAAAGATAAACATTGATTGTTTTCAGATATTGGATTGAAAAAGCAGTCTTTATTGACATAAAGAAGCAAAAAAACATACATAAACATTACACACATAAGTACTGTGTTGCAGCACAGCCAAAACACAATACAAATGCTGTCGGTATAGTACAGTTCAAGAACTACAGCACAGGCCAGCCTACACTATAAATCATGAACTGCACTATACATTTAAACTATACAATAATACAACAGTTAATAAGGCTATGTGTGTGGAGTGTAAGAGTGTGAGGGAATCACAAGACCGAAGCTTTATTGTAACACAGACACATATAAGGGGAGGGGCAATAAATAGAAAGGTATCCTTTACTATAGAATGTAGTCCAATCCGACCTCTGTGCTCTTGCACAACTGAAAAACGGATAGTGTTCCCAAGCCTTCCATCCTGGAATATCTTTGGTCTTTCGCCAATGAAGAAAACAATCCCTCCCTCCAGCAGACCCTTCAACCACGATACAAGATCACAGCCAAAAGGCTGAGAAGCAACTACACTTGAGCTTAACAAAAATGGCTAAAACTTAGTGGAGGAAAGTGCAGTGCACCAAAACATAAGCTGACACAATCATGGAGAATGTGCCAGCATATATGCTCTTCTATCTGTATTTTGCAAACCTGCTCTTTTCCCCTCCAGCTGCTCTATGTAGATTTTACGTCTGGCAAGGTGCATAACCCACTGACAAGCAGGCACACTCCTGCATGAGTTTTCTCTCTCACTAGCTGGATGATACACAATCATTTGCATGTGCTTCACCTCCGACACACCACCCACCCAACCACCCAGTCACCAGAGCCACCCACAAACCAACTGGCTCCGTGATTTAATTTGCACAGTGTAGTCATCCAGGCAGCATGTCCTTCTCAATGGAAGGATCTCTGGTTCCATGGAATCTTCCACATTGGAATGCTGCGGAACAAAAAGGATTTAAATATTCAGCTTGCTAGCATTCAATGTACCTGCGGCTTGGCTCTAGCACATGGGTCTTCATCCTGTGGCCCTCCAGCTGCTGTGAAACTACACATCCCAGCATGCCCTGCCACAGTTTTGCTATTAAGGTATGCTAAAACTGAGGAAGGGCATGCTGGGATGTGTAGTTCCACAGCAGCTGGAGGGTCGCAGGTTGAAGACCCATGTTCTAGCATGCCTGTTCTATGATGCATGTACCGTAATGTCACAATCAGCTTGGAATGGGGTGTCTAGCAGGCATTTGCTGACAGACACTTGAGGGAGACACACATCAGGAGATGCAGCATATCGGAGGTCTTCGATGCCTTTCCAGCAAATGCACACCACCTGCTGCTGGTCTGGACACAAAACAATGCCCACAATCGAAGTCCCAAAATGCCCAACTACAGGATTCATGTAAGTAGTGAATTTAGGAATGAATTTAGAAGTAGGAAATTAAGTTAGTTCACAAGTACATTCAAATTCAGATCTAAAGTCTAGGTAGGCCTCACGTCCTGGCAGCCCCCAGCATTTAAAAATGCATTGATTAGAGGTAGAGAATTAAATGTAGATAAGAAGTAGACACAAAATAAGACTCCACAGAGCAGTTATCAGGTGTCTTTATCAATTGTTGCATTTAAAAAATCAAGCAATTAGGGAACACAATGTTGCAACAATGTAACCCTATTTGCAAAATAGTACTAAATAAGTTTGTCGGTGTAAGACATTTGCAAAGGCGCATCCAAAACACGCTGGAAAATGCAACTGAATCTGTTTTTGGAGGCTAGAATAGGAAATGTGCATCGGTCCTACAAGTACTGAAAGCTCTTCTCCCATCTCCCTTTTCTGAAAAGCCATTTAATATATGGTTCCCAGATAGGGGACATATCAGATATTGCCTTTCAAAAGCAGCAAATATCATACCACTTCTATTGCCATCAAAGATAAACATTGATTGTTTTCAGATATTGGATTGAAAAAGCAGTCTTTATTGACATAAAGAAGCAAAAAAACATACATAAACATTACACACATAAGTACCGTGTTGCAGCACAGCCAAAACACAATACAAATGCTGTCGGTATAGTACAGTTCAAGAACTACAGCACAGGCCAGCCTACACTATAAATCATGAACTGCACTATACATTTAAACAATACAATAATACAACAGTTAATAAGGCTATGGGTGTGGAGTGTAAGAGGGTGAGGGAATCACAAGCCCGAAGCTTTATTGAAAGACAGACACATATAAAGGGAGGATTAATAAATACAAAGACTTTACTATAGAATGTAGTCCAATCCGGTCTTTCAACTCTTCCACAACTGAAAAACGGACAGTGTTCCCAAGCCTTCCATCCTGGAATATCTTCAGTCTCTCGCCAATGAAGAAAACAATCCCTCCAGCAGACTCTTCAACCACGATACAAGATCACAGCCAAAAGGGCGAGAAGCAACTACACTTGCGTTTAACCAAAATTGCTAAAACTTAGTGAAGGAAAGTGCAGTGCACCAAAACATAAGCTGACACAATCATGGAGAATGCGCCAGCATATATGCTCTTCTATCTATATTTTGCAAACCTGCTCTTGACCCCTCCAGCTGCTCCATGTAGATTTGACGCCTTGCAAGGTGCATAACCCACTGACAAGCAGGCACACTCCTGCATGAGTTTTCACTCTCACTAGCTGGATGATACACATTCATTTGCATGTGCTCCACCTCCGACACACCGCCCACCCAACCACCCAGTCACCAGAGCCACCCACAAGCCAACTGGCTCCGTGATTTAATTTGCACAGTGCAGTCATCCAGGCAGCATGTCCTTCTCAATGGAATAATCTCTGGTTCCATGGAATCTTCCGCATTGGAATGCTGCGGAACACAAAGGATTTAAACATTCAGCTTGTCAATGTACCTGCGGCTTGGCTCTAGCACATGGGTCTTCATCCTGTGGCCCTCCAGCTGCTGTGAAACTACACATCCCAGCATGCCCTGCCACAGTTTTGCTATTAAGGTATGCTAAAACTGAGGCAGGGCATGCTGGGATGTGTAGTTCCACAGCAGCTGGAGGGTCGCAGGTTGAAGACCCATGTTCTAGCATGCCTGTTCTATGATGCATGTACCGTGATGTCACAATCAGCTTGGAATGGGGTATCTAGCAGGCATTTGCTGACAGCCACTTGAGGGAGACACACATCAGGAGATGCAGCATATCGGAGGTCTTCGATGCCTTTCCAGCAAATGCACACCACCTGCTGCTGGTCTGGACACAAAACAATGCCCACAATCGAAGTCCCAAAATGCCCAACTACAGGATTCATGTAAGTAGTGAATTTAGGAATGAATTTAGAAGTAGGAAATTAAGTTAGTTCACAAGTACATTCAAATTCAGATCTAAAGTCTAGGTAGGCCTCACGTCCTGGCAGCCCCCAGCATTTAAAAATGCCTTGATTAGAGGTAGAGAATTAAATGTAGATAAGAAGTAGACACAAAATAAGACTCCACAGAGCAGTTATCAGGTGTCTTTATCAATTGTTGCATTTAAAAAATCAAGCAATTAGGGAACACAATGTTGCAACAATGTAACCCTATTTGCAAAATAGTACTAAATAAGTTTGTCGATGTAAGACATTTGCAAAGGCGCATCCAAAACACGCTGGAAAATGCAACTGAATCTGTTTTTGGAGGCTAGAATAGGAAATGTGCATCGGTCCTACAAGTACTGAAAGCTCTTCTCCCATCTCCCTTTTCTGAAAAGCCATTTAATATATGGTTTCCAGATAGGGGACATATCAGATATTGCCTTTCAAAAGCAGCAAATATCATACCACTTCTATTGCCATCAAAGATAAACATTGATTGTTTTCAGATATTGGATTGAAAAAGCAGTCTTTATTGACATAAAGAAGCAAAAAAACATACATAAACATTACACACATAAGTACCGTGTTGCAGCACAGCCAAAACACAATACAAATGCTGTCGGTATAGTACAGTTCAAGAACTACAGCACAGGCCAGCCTACACTATAAATCATGAACTGCACTATACATTTAAACAATACAATAATACAACAGTTAATAAGGCTATGGGTGTGGAGTGTAAGAGGGTGAGGGAATCACAAGCCCGAAGCTTTATTGAAAGACAGACACATATAAAGGGAGGATTAATAAATACAAAGACTTTACTATAGAATGTAGTCCAATCCGGTCTTTCAACTCTTCCACAACTGAAAAACGGATAGTGTTCCCAAGCCTTCCATCCTGGAATATCTTCAGTCTCTCGCCAATGAAGAAAACAATCCCTCCAGCAGACTCTTCAACCACGATACAAGATCACAGCCAAAAGGGCGAGAAGCAACTACACTTGCGTTTAACCAAAATGGCTAAAACTTAGTGAAGGAAAGTGCAGTGCACCAAAACATAAGCTGACACAATCATGAAGAATGCGCCAGCATATATGCTCTTCTATCTATATTTTGCAAACCTGCTCTTGTCCCCTCCAGCTGCTCCATGTAGATTTGACGCCTGGCAAGGTGCATAACCCACTGACAAGCAGGCACACTCCTGCATGAGTTTTCACTCTCACTAGCTGGATGATACACATTCATTTGCATGTGCTCCACCTCCGACACACCGCCCACCCAACCACCCAGTCACCAGAGCCACCCACAAGCCAACTGGCTCCGTGATTTAATTTGCACAGTGCAGTCATCCAGGCAGCATGTCCTTCTCAATTGAATAATCTCTGGTTCCATGGAATCTTCCGCATTGGAATGCTGCGGAACAAAAAGGATTTAAACATTCAGCTTGCTAGCATTCAATGTACCTGCGGCTTGGCTCTAGCACATGGGTCTTCATCCTGTGGCCCTCCAGCTGCTGTGAAACTACACATCCCAGCATGCCCTGCCACAGTTTTGCTATTAAGGTATGCTAAAACTGAGGCAGGGCATGCTGGGATGTGTAGTTCCACAGCAGCTGGAGGGTCGCAGGTTGAAGACCCATGTTCTAGCATGCCTGTTCTATGATGTATGTTCCGTGATTTCACAATCAGCTTGGAATGGGGTATCTAGCAGGCATTTGCTGACAGCCACTTGAGGGAGACACACATCAGGAGATGCAGCATATCGGAGGTCTTCGATGCCTTTCCAGCAAATGCACACCACCTACTGCTGGTCTGGACACAAAACAATGCCCACAATCGAAGTCCCAAAATGCCCAACTACTGGATTCATGTAAGTAGTGAATTTAGGAATGAATTTAGAAGTAGGAAATTAAGTTAGTTCACAAGTACATTCAAATTCAGATCTAAAGTCTAGGTAGGCCTCACGTCCTGGCAGCCCCCAGCATTTAAAAATGCCTTGATTAGAGGTAGGGAATTAAATGTAGATAAGAAGTAGACGCAAAATAAGACTCCACAGAGCAGTTATCAGGTGTCTTTATCAATTGTTGCATTTAAAAAATCAAGCAATTAGGGAACACAATGTTGCAACAATGTAACCCTATTTGCAAAATAGTACTAAATAAGTTTGTCGATGTAAGACATTTGCAAAGGCGCATTTAAAACACGCTGGAAAATGCAACTGAATCTGTTTTTGGAGGCTAGAATAGGAAATGTGCATCGGTCCTACAAGTACTGAAAGCTCTTCTACCATCTTCCTTTTCTGAAAAGCCATTTAATATATGGTTCCCAGATAGGGGACATATCAGATATTGCCTTTCAAAAGCAGCAAATATCATACCACTTCTATTGCCATCAAAGATAAACATTGATTGTTTTCAGATATTGGATTGAAAAAGCAGTCTTTATTGACATAAAGAAGCAAAAAAACATACATAAACATTACACACATAAGTACTGTGTTGCAGCACAGCCAAAACACAATACAAATGCTGTCGGTATAGTACAGTTCAAGAACTACAGCACAGGCCAGCCTACACTATAAATCATGAACTGCACTATACATTTAAACTATACAATAATACAACAGTTAATAAGGCTATGTGTGTGGAGTGTAAGAGTGTGAGGGAATCACAAGACCGAAGCTTTATTGTAACACAGACACATATAAGGGGAGGGGCAATAAATAGAAAGGTATCCTTTACTATAGAATGTAGTCCAATCCGACCTCTGTGCTCTTGCACAACTGAAAAACGGATAGTGTTCCCAAGCCTTCCATCCTGGAATATCTTTGGTCTTTCGCCAATGAAGAAAACAATCCCTCCCTCCAGCAGACCCTTCAACCACGATACAAGATCACAGCCAAAAGGCTGAGAAGCAACTACACTTGAGCTTAACAAAAATGGCTAAAACTTAGTGGAGGAAAGTGCAGTGCACCAAAACATAAGCTGACACAATCATGGAGAATGTGCCAGCATATATGCTCTTCTATCTGTATTTTGCAAACCTGCTCTTTTCCCCTCCAGCTGCTCTATGTAGATTTTACGTCTGGCAAGGTGCATAACCCACTGACAAGCAGGCACACTCCTGCATGAGTTTTCTCTCTCACTAGCTGGATGATACACAATCATTTGCATGTGCTTCACCTCCGACACACCACCCACCCAACCACCCAGTCACCAGAGCCACCCACAAACCAACTGGCTCCGTGATTTAATTTGCACAGTGTAGTCATCCAGGCAGCATGTCCTTCTCAATGGAAGGATCTCTGGTTCCATGGAATCTTCCACATTGGAATGCTGCGGAACAAAAAGGATTTAAATATTCAGCTTGCTAGCATTCAATGTACCTGCGGCTTGGCTCTAGCACATGGGTCTTCATCCTGTGGCCCTCCAGCTGCTGTGAAACTACACATCCCAGCATGCCCTGCCACAGTTTTGCTATTAAGGTATGCTAAAACTGAGGAAGGGCATGCTGGGATGTGTAGTTCCACAGCAGCTGGAGGGTCGCAGGTTGAAGACCCATGTTCTAGCATGCCTGTTCTATGATGCATGTTCCGTGATGTCACAATCAGCTTGGAATGGGGTGTCTAGCATGCATTTGCTGACAGCCACTTGAGGGAGACACACATCAGGAGATGCAGCATATCGGAGGTCTTCGATGCCTTTCCAGCAAATGCACACCACCAGCTGCTGGTCTGGACACAAAACAATGCCCACAATTGAAGGCTCAAAATGCCCAACTACAGGATTAATGTAAGTAGTGAATTTAGGAATGAATTTAGAAGTAGGAAATTAAGTTAGTTCACAAGTACATTCAAATTCAGATCTAAAGTCTAGGTAGGCCTCACGTCCTGGCAGCCCCCAGCATTTAAAAATGCCTTGATTAGAGGTAGGGAATTAAATGTAGATAAGAAGTAGACGCAAAATAAGACTCCACAGAGCAGTTATCAGGTGTCTTTATCAATTGTTGCATTTAAAAAATCAAGCAATTAGGGAACACAATGTTGCAACAATGTAACCCTATTTGCAAAATAGTACTAAATAAGTTTGTCGATGTAAGACATTTGCAAAGGCGCATTTAAAACACGCTGGAAAATGCAACTGAATCTGTTTTTGGAGGCTAGAATAGGAAATGTGCATCGGTCCTACAAGTACTGAAAGCTCTTCTACCATCTTCCTTTTCTGAAAAGCCATTTAATATATGGTTCCCAGATAGGGGACATATCAGATATTGCCTTTCAAAAGCAGCAAATATCATACCACTTCTATTGCCATCAAAGATAAACATTGATTGTTTTCAGATATTGGATTGAAAAAGCAGTCTTTATTGACATAAAGAAGCAAAAAAACATACATAAACATTACACACATAAGTACTGTGTTGCAGCACAGCCAAAACACAATACAAATGCTGTCGGTATAGTACAGTTCAAGAACTACAGCACAGGCCAGCCTACACTATAAATCATGAACTGCACTATACATTTAAACTATACAATAATACAACAGTTAATAAGGCTATGTGTGTGGAGTGTAAGAGTGTGAGGGAATCACAAGACCGAAGCTTTATTGTAACACAGACACATATAAGGGGAGGGGCAATAAATAGAAAGGTATCCTTTACTATAGAATGTAGTCCAATCCGACCTCTGTGCTCTTGCACAACTGAAAAACGGATAGTGTTCCCAAGCCTTCCATCCTGGAATATCTTTGGTCTTTCGCCAATGAAGAAAACAATCCCTCCCTCCAGCAGACCCTTCAACCACGATACAAGATCACAGCCAAAAGGCTGAGAAGCAACTACACTTGAGCTTAACAAAAATGGCTAAAACTTAGTGGAGGAAAGTGCAGTGCACCAAAACATAAGCTGACACAATCATGGAGAATGTGCCAGCATATATGCTCTTCTATCTGTATTTTGCAAACCTGCTCTTTTCCCCTCCAGCTGCTCTATGTAGATTTTACGTCTGGCAAGGTGCATAACCCACTGACAAGCAGGCACACTCCTGCATGAGTTTTCTCTCTCACTAGCTGGATGATACACAATCATTTGCATGTGCTTCACCTCCGACACACCACCCACCCAACCACCCAGTCACCAGAGCCACCCACAAACCAACTGGCTCCGTGATTTAATTTGCACAGTGTAGTCATCCAGGCAGCATGTCCTTCTCAATGGAAGGATCTCTGGTTCCATGGAATCTTCCACATTGGAATGCTGCGGAACAAAAAGGATTTAAATATTCAGCTTGCTAGCATTCAATGTACCTGCGGCTTGGCTCTAGCACATGGGTCTTCATCCTGTGGCCCTCCAGCTGCTGTGAAACTACACATCCCAGCATGCCCTGCCACAGTTTTGCTATTAAGGTATGCTAAAACTGAGGAAGGGCATGCTGGGATGTGTAGTTCCACAGCAGCTGGAGGGTCGCAGGTTGAAGACCCATGTTCTAGCATGCCTGTTCTATGATGCATGTTCCGTGATGTCACAATCAGCTTGGAATGGGGTGTCTAGCATGCATTTGCTGACAGCCACTTGAGGGAGACACACATCAGGAGATGCAGCATATCGGAGGTCTTCGATGCCTTTCCAGCAAATGCACACCACCAGCTGCTGGTCTGGACACAAAACAATGCCCACAATTGAAGGCTCAAAATGCCCAACTACAGGATTAATGTAAGTAGTGAATTTAGGAATGAATTTAGAAGTAGGAAATTAAGTTAGTTCACAAGTACATTCAAATTCAGATCTAAAGTCTAGGTAGGCCTCACGTCCTGGCAGCCCCCAGCATTTAAAAATGCCTTGATTAGAGGTAGGGAATTAAATGTAGATAAGAAGTAGACGCAAAATAAGACTCCACAGAGCAGTTATCAGGTGTCTTTATCAATTGTTGCATTTAAAAAATCAAGCAATTAGGGAACACAATGTTGCAACAATGTAACCCTATTTGCAAAATAGTACTAAATAAGTTTGTCGATGTAAGACATTTGCAAAGGCGCATTTAAAACACGCTGGAAAATGCAACTGAATCTGTTTTTGGAGGCTAGAATAGGAAATGTGCATCGGTCCTACAAGTACTGAAAGCTCTTCTACCATCTTCCTTTTCTGAAAAGCCATTTAATATATGGTTCCCAGATAGGGGACATATCAGATATTGCCTTTCAAAAGCAGCAAATATCATACCACTTCTATTGCCATCAAAGATAAACATTGATTGTTTTCAGATATTGGATTGAAAAAGCAGTCTTTATTGACATAAAGAAGCAAAAAAACATACATAAACATTACACACATAAGTACTGTGTTGCAGCACAGCCAAAACACAATACAAATGCTGTCGGTATAGTACAGTTCAAGAACTACAGCACAGGCCAGCCTACACTATAAATCATGAACTGCACTATACATTTAAACTATACAATAATACAACAGTTAATAAGGCTATGTGTGTGGAGTGTAAGAGTGTGAGGGAATCACAAGACCGAAGCTTTATTGTAACACAGACACATATAAGGGGAGGGGCAATAAATAGAAAGGTATCCTTTACTATAGAATGTAGTCCAATCCGACCTCTGTGCTCTTGCACAACTGAAAAACGGATAGTGTTCCCAAGCCTTCCATCCTGGAATATCTTTGGTCTTTCGCCAATGAAGAAAACAATCCCTCCCTCCAGCAGACCCTTCAACCACGATACAAGATCACAGCCAAAAGGCTGAGAAGCAACTACACTTGAGCTTAACAAAAATGGCTAAAACTTAGTGGAGGAAAGTGCAGTGCACCAAAACATAAGCTGACACAATCATGGAGAATGTGCCAGCATATATGCTCTTCTATCTGTATTTTGCAAACCTGCTCTTTTCCCCTCCAGCTGCTCTATGTAGATTTTACGTCTGGCAAGGTGCATAACCCACTGACAAGCAGGCACACTCCTGCATGAGTTTTCTCTCTCACTAGCTGGATGATACACAATCATTTGCATGTGCTTCACCTCCGACACACCACCCACCCAACCACCCAGTCACCAGAGCCACCCACAAACCAACTGGCTCCGTGATTTAATTTGCACAGTGTAGTCATCCAGGCAGCATGTCCTTCTCAATGGAAGGATCTCTGGTTCCATGGAATCTTCCACATTGGAATGCTGCGGAACAAAAAGGATTTAAATATTCAGCTTGCTAGCATTCAATGTACCTGCGGCTTGGCTCTAGCACATGGGTCTTCATCCTGTGGCCCTCCAGCTGCTGTGAAACTACACATCCCAGCATGCCCTGCCACAGTTTTGCTATTAAGGTATGCTAAAACTGAGGAAGGGCATGCTGGGATGTGTAGTTCCACAGCAGCTGGAGGGTCGCAGGTTGAAGACCCATGTTCTAGCATGCCTGTTCTATGATGCATGTTCCGTGATGTCACAATCAGCTTGGAATGGGGTGTCTAGCATGCATTTGCTGACAGCCACTTGAGGGAGACACACATCAGGAGATGCAGCATATCGGAGGTCTTCGATGCCTTTCCAGCAAATGCACACCACCAGCTGCTGGTCTGGACACAAAACAATGCCCACAATTGAAGGCTCAAAATGCCCAACTACAGGATTAATGTAAGTAGTGAATTTAGGAATGAATTTAGAAGTAGGAAATTAAGTTAGTTCACAAGTACATTCAAATTCAGATCTAAAGTCTAGGTAGGCCTCACGTCCTGGCAGCCCCCAGCATTTAAAAATGCCTTGATTAGAGGTAGGGAATTAAATGTAGATAAGAAGTAGACACAAAATAAGACTCCACAGAGCAATTATCAGGTGTCTTTATCAATTGTTGCATTTAAAAAATCAAGCAATTAGGGAACACAATGTTGCGACAATGTAACCCTATTTGCAAAATAGTACTAAATAAGTTTGTCGATGTAAGACATTTGCAAAGGCGCAAACAAAACACGCTGGAAAATGCAACTGAATCTGTTTTTGGAGGTTAGAATAGATGCAGGATCAAGTAGCTCAATGGGTAGGGTGTTTGATTAGAATTCAACAGGTTATAGGTTTGAATCCTGGGTATGATAGTTTGAGGTGTTATTTAATAAAGTATGGCCCTCATTCCGAGTTGTTCGCTCGCAAGGCGAATGTAGCAGAGTTACACACGCTAAGCCGCCGCCTACTGGGAGTGAATCTTAGCTTCTTAAAATTGCGACCGACGTACGCGCAATATTGCGATTACAAACGAGTTAGCAGTTTCAGAGTAGCTCCAGACTTACTCTGCCTGTGCGATCATTTCAGTGCTTGTCGTTCCTGGTTGACGTCACAAACACACCCAGCGTTCGCCCAGGCACTCCCACCGTTTCCCCGGCCACTCCTGCGTTTTTTCCGGAAACGGTAGCGTTTTCAGCCACACGCCCCTGAAACGCCGTGTATCCGCCCAGTAACACCCATTTCCTGTCAATCACATTACGATCGCCGGAGCGAAGAAAAAGCCGTGAGTAAAAATACTTTCTTCATAGTAAAGTTACTTGGCGCAGTCGCAGTGCGAACATTGCGCATGCGTACTAAGCGGATTTTCACTGCGATGCGATGAAAAATACCGAGCGAACAACTCGGAATGAGGGCCTATGTTTATACAGGTTGAGTATCCCATATCCAAATATTCCGAAATACGGAATATTCCGAAATACGGACTTTTTTGAGTGAGAGTGAGATAGTGAAACCTTTGTTTTTTGATGGCTCAATGTACACAAACTTTGTTTAATACACAAAGTTATTAATAATATTGTATTAAATGACCTTCAGGCTGTGTATATAAGGTGTATATGAAACATAAATGAATTGTGTGAATGTAGACACACTTTGTTTAATGCACAAAGTTATAAAAAATATTGGCTAAAATTACCTTCATGCTGTGTGTATGAGGTGTATATGTAACATAAATGCATTCTGTGCTTAGATTTAGGTCCCATCACCATGATATCTCATTATGGTATGCAATTATTCCAAAATACGGAAAAATCCCATATCCAAAATACCTCTGGTCCCAAGCATTTTGGATAAGGGATACTCAACCTGTATATTAGTCACACATGGCTTACTTGTACAAATGGCATGTCACCAGTTAGTGCTGACTGCTGATATGCCATTTGCACAAACACGCCATGTGTGACTGTATATGCATTTAAGGAGGGCACCCCGGCAATACCACAAACCATTGAGTGTCAAGTATACTAGATATATCTTCATATCTCATGTGCTTTCTCTGAGACCAATCTTGTTATGCCCCTTCCCCACAAGGCATGCGCCTTTTGTCCATATTGCACAAATGGGGTGGGTGGGGGCATATAATTCTCTGTCACAGGGCACCAAAAAGTCTAGTTATGGCTCTGGTATGCATTATGTAATCTGGCAGACCATATCTCCAACACTGGCTGGTTGGAATAGAAATCCGGTTATCTATGTGAGCAAATGACCATCAACGATTTACTCTCAAACACTAGAAAATGGACAAAAATGGTCCCCTAAACAAATTGGTTAAATTTTGGGTTTAACCAATTTGTGTAATGACCATTTTTGACCACTTTTCTAGTGTTTGGGAGCAAATGGTTAATTGAGATTTGCTCCTATACATTACCAGATTTTCATTCCATCCATCCAGACTGGATGGATAGCCTGACAGATAATTGTGTAGTGTACGCCCAGGATAACTGTCAGTTGTGCTTTCTTTTATGACGGCACATAAATGGGTGGGCAGATCCAGAGCAAGCACTGCCCACTCATGCATAGTTGTCAACTGATGTGAAGTTCCAGGGGGCAATCTCAGTTATAAAGAAAAGTATCTGGAAATTGTCCCTAGTTTAAAAAATAAAAAAAAATTGATCAACTCCATTTATTTAGTATGATATCCCAGGTGATAGGATGCCGGCAGTCAGAACAACATACTTTATTAAATAACACATCTCAAACTACCATACCCAGGATTCAAACCTATAACCTGTTGAATTCTAATCAAACACCCTACCAATTGAACTATTTGATCCTGCATAAAAATTGTGAACATTATATGAAGCTATTGGTACTTTGAAAAAAAAAAGTATCAGCATTACAACGCAGCAGATCCATGCAGTTTGCAGCCACACACTACATGTATCTGCTCAGCCACAATGCTGACTATTTCTTCACAAAGTACAAGGTGAGCTCCAAACAGAATTCTCTAGCTTAGAATTATGCCAAACCTAGAAGTCGGGCCCCCCACCCTGGGATCCCCCAGAGGGTGGCCTGCACCGTCATGCGGCAGGCTTGTCCGTTTTGGAAGCAGGCTGATGGGCAGCCCAGGCTTGCTTCAGTCTGGGCTTGGCAGGTCTGGAAGCATGAGCTTGCTTTGGGTATGCCTGACCTTGGGTACGCTTTACCTTGAGGATGAAAGGGCCAAGGGAAAGTACTTTTAGCCTTCTGCGTGGTAGGAGTCATACTAGGTAGGCAAGCTGTTTTAGCAGTAGCCAGATCAGCTACAATCTTATTGAGGTCTTCTCCAAAGAGAGTGTCTCCCTTGAAAGGAAGCACCTCCAGGGTTTTCTTGGAATCCATATCCACCGACCAGGATCTCAACCAGCTGTATAAAGTATTACCTTGGAACTGGCTCTCCACTCCCCATTATCTGGTTATCATGGCTTCCTCCGCCAGTGTCCAGACTCGCTTGCTGAAGCTCGGCCACTTCTTCCTAGCAGCAGGCTCCTGGATCACTGGGCAGCAGAGGTGCTTGGGAGCCGGAAGGGGGTGGAGCAATCAGGCAGGCAGTTGCAGTGCTGCCCAGCTATCTGTGGTGTGAGAAGAAGCAGGGGCACCCCACCGCTGGCAGTGCTGCAGCTAGTGGTGGTGGCAGCGGCGAGGCTGCTGGGCTGGGTCTTGAAAAAGGTGGAAAGAAGGGTGTTACGGCATGGAATGTACAAACTGCGAGACCCTGCTGGTAGCGCCTTTGTCTATTTAGTAGGAAGGGCACGTAACAGCCGGAGGGCAATGGAGGAAGCCCCTTTAGGGCTGGAGCCCGGCGGCAACTGACTCCGTTGTCTCTGGCAGTTCCGCCCCTGGACTAGAGGAAAGGTCAAGAACATGGCAACATTTAATGCCAAAAAATGCAAAATCATACACGTCTCAAAAATACAAAGGCTAACTATAATATTAAGGGCATTATAATGGCAAGAGGAAAGCTATCTAAGTATTACTATTTCAGGTGAGCAATGTAACAAAGCAATAGGAAAGGCAAGTCAGATGCTTGTTTGCATAGGTTAAAGAACCAGTAGCAGAAAAAAGTAATACAGGTTGAGTATCCCATATCCAAATATTCCGAAATACGGAATATTCCGAAATACGGACTTTTTTGAGTGAGACTGAGATAGTGAAACCTTATTGTATTAAATGAACTTCAGACTGTGTGTATAAGGTGTATATGACACATAAATGAATTCTGTGAATGTACACACACTTTGTTTAATGCACAAAGTTATAAAAAATATTGGCTAAAATGACCTTCAGGCTGTGTGTATATGGTATATATGAAACATAAATGCATTCTGTGCTTAGATTTAGGTCCCATCACCATAATATCTCGTTATGGTATGCAATTATTTCAAAATACAGAAAAATCCGATATCCAAAATTCCTCTGGTCCCAAGCATTTTGGATAAGGGATACTCAACCTGTAATGCCACTGTATAGGTCCTTGGTACAGCCACATTTAGAATCCTGTGTTCAGTTCCAGAAGCCATATCTCAAGCGCCTTGAGTCCTGTTGGAGAAAGAGCACTATATAAATAAATAGTATCAAAATTTGTTTCACGGCACCCCTAGGCCAAAGTTTTTTTTATTGAGAAATTCAGAAAAAAATATAAAATTAAGTAAATTGTGTTTATAGCATGTCATCCTCAGGTTCAGTTATGTTGTGAGGGAATGGTTTTGCCAATTTAATAAAGTATAAATAATTTTAATTGGTCCTGGACCACCAAACTATGCTACCAGTGCAAGAACCCCAGTTTGGAAACTACTGCCATAAAATAAACCTTTTTTGTTTTTTTTTAAACTACATGTAATACACCTTAGATCTCAGTTCCTAAAAGGTTTTAAACCCTTGCATACAGTAAACTACACATATTTAAAAATCCTACACCGGGCACAAGTGCTCACGGGCCAATTTCATGGCAGTCTCGGATAGGAGGGCATTGTGGATTCACCAAGGGAATGCTGATGCTGACTCCAAGAAGAAAGGGAGTCTCTTCCCTATGAAGGTAAAGCCTTGTTTGGCGATGGCCTAGTTAATTTGATCTCGGCAGCTCCCGCAGGTAAGTCAGCCTTCTTGCCCTATGTTCCCTCTCAACGGATGAAGACGCATCATTATCTGACGCAGTCATTTCGGCCCAATAGATATACAAGAAGTTAAGATTCCCCTTTCTTTGCAGGTAGAGGAAGGAAAAGAGGGAAGAGGTCTGTAGCCTCTTCAAGATCGCAGGAGCAGAGATCGTCCTCTGCTTCTGCCAAATCCACTGCATGACGCTGGGGCTCTCTTGCAGGAGCCCACACCAGTGGGGGGCACCAGGGGCGGAACTACTGGCAGGGCAGGCAGTGCATTGCACTGGGGCCCCGCCGCACTCAAGGGCCCACAGCCGCCGGCATTACAATGAGTCACAATGACTCATTGTATCATGCCGCAGCCGCACACCAGCGCTCCCGTCGGGTCTGCATCCTGCGACTCCCGCCGCCCGCCCGTCGTAACGAACAGATCAGGCCAGGGCACTACGGGCAGCAGCCGCAGCACCAGACACGCTGCCGCCTCTGTAACACACGAAGAGGGAGGAGGGTCGCTTGGAGATGAGAGGAGCAGCGGCACGGGGGGGGAGGAGGAGGAGGAGGGAGGTGAAGGAAGGAGCCGCAGCAGCGCTTTGTTACTGGTGGAGGCGCTGCTGTTGCTGCCCCTCTGCTTCACTATAGGCTGTCTTCCGAGAACAGCCTATAGTGAAGCAGAGGGGCAGCAGCAGCAGCGCCTCCACCAATAACACAGCGCTGCTGCGGCTCCCTCCTCCACCTCCCTCCTCCTCCTTCTCTACTGCCCGGGAATCGTCAAGCTGCACGAGGAGCCTGAGCCAGCGGAGAGGGTAAGTATAATTCTTCTTTCTTTCTTTCTTTCGTTCTTTCTTTCTTTCATCTCTTTCTTTCTTTGTTGGGACTGCCTGCCGCTATGTGTAAAAAGGGGGAATCTGCCTGCCGCTATGTGTAAAAAGGGGGAATCTGCCTGCCGCTATGTGTAAAAAGGGGGAATCTGCCTGCCGCTATGTGTAAAAAGGGGGAATCTGCCTGCAGCTATGTGTAAAAGGGGGGAATCTGCCTGCAGCTATGTGTTAAAAGGGGGACTGCCTGCCGCAATGTGTAAAAAGGGGGAATCTGCCTGCCGCTATGTGTAAAAAGGGGGAATCTGCCTGCAGCTATGTGTAAAAAGGGGGACTGCCTGCCGCAATGTGTAAAAAGGGGAAATCTGCCTGCCGCAATGTGTAAAAAGGGGGAAGCTGCTTGCCGCAATGTGTAAAAAGGGGGAATCTGCCTGCCGTAATGTGTAACAAGGGGGATGCTGTCTGCCGTAATGTGTAACAAGGGCACGCTGTCTGCCATAATGTGTAACAAGGGCAAGCTGTCTGCTGTAATGTGTAACAAGGGCAAGCTGTCTGCTGTAATGTGTAAAAAGTGTACGATGTCTGCCATTATGTGTAACAAGGGCAGGCTGACTGCTGTTATGTGAAAAAAGTGTACGCTGTCTGCCGCTATGTTTAACAAGGGTAGGCTGTCTGCCGTTATGTGTAAAAAGTGTACGCTGTCTGCCGCTATGTTTAACAAGGGCAGGCTGTCTGCCGTTATGTGAAAAAAATGTACGCTGTCTGCCGCTATGTGTAACAAGGGCACGCTGTCTGCCGTTGTGTAAAAAAGGGGGATGCTGTCTGCCGTAATGTGTAAAAAGGGGACGTTGTCTGCTGTAATGTGTAAAAAGAGGACGCTGTCTGCTGTAATGTGTAAAAAGAGGAATCTGTCCGCCGTAAGGTGTAAAAGGGTCTCTACCTGGTGTAGTGGTGCTACTGTGCGGCGTAATTTGAATAATGGAGACTACTGTGCACCGTTTATGAATTGGTATTATTTTGTGGCCACACCCCTTAACCACGAAGCCACGCCACTATGTATTTTTGCGCGCGCCTACGGCGCGCACTGCCCCTGTTTTGCATGCAGGGGTGGAGCTCCAATGCCGTTTCTTGCACACACTGCTAAAATGTCTAGTTACGGCACTGTTGCTAGGTATCCACTTCCCTGAGCAGGCGCCCCTCACCAGATCCTCTCCAGGGGTGAGGGGGTGGACTTGGATGGGATGGGATGGGGGGGGGCCCAAGCCATTTTGTCGCACATGGGCCCACTGCTCGCTAGTTCCGCCACTGGGGGGCACGTCTAAAACTCTTCAGTCAGTTCTGGATTAATTCGGACCTGGACTCGTGGGTTTTACAAATAGTGTCCCAAGGGTACAAGCTGGGGTTTCAAGAAGTTCCCCCTCACCGATTGTTCAAATCCGCCTTAGTCAGCAGGGAGAAGGTTTTTATTCAAGCCTCTTCGTGGTCCCGAAGCCGGACGGCTCAGTCAGACCAATCTGAAATCTGAAATCCCTTAATTTCTACCTAGAGAAATTCAATTTCAAGATGGAATCTCTCAGGGTAGTGATCTCCAGTCCGGGGGATAAAGGAGATTTCATGGTTTTGGTAGACATAAAGGATGCCTACTTACATGGTCCCATTTAGCCACTGCATCAAGCTACCTGAGGTTTGCAATTCAGGATTGTCATTACCAATTTCAGACGTTGCCGTTTGGTCTGTCCACGGCTCCGAGGATTTTCACCAGGGTGATGGCGGAAATGATGGTTCTCCTTCGCAAGCAAGGAGTCACAATTATCCCGTACTTCGATGATCTCCTGATAAAGGCGAGATCCAGGTACCAGTTGGTGCAAAACATCTACTCTCCCTGACAGTTCTTTAACAACATGGTTGGCTCCTAAACTTGCCAAAATCGCAGTTGGTCCTAATGACGCGGTTGTTGTTTTTGGGAGTGATACTGGACACAGAAGAGGTTTTCTTCTAGTCGAATGGCTCTGGAGATCCAGAGTCTGGTCAAACAAATTCTGAAACCAGCAAGAGTGTTAATCCATCAATGCATTCGGTTGCTGGGGAAGATGGTTGCGGCCTACGAGGCCATTCAGTTTGGCAGGCTCCATGCCAGAGTGTTCCAGTGGGACCTGTTGGACAAGTGGTCCGGATCCCACCTACACATGCACCGGAGGATAATCCTGTCTTCCAAGACCAGAATCTCACTCCATTGGTGGCTGCACAGTTCTCACCACCTAGAGGGGCGATGGTTTGGGATCCAGGACGGGATCCTAGGGACCATGGATGCAACCCTCCGAGGCTGGGGAGCAGTCACACAGGGGGAAAACATCCAAGGAAGATGGTCAAGTCAGGAAAGTTGTCTCCACATAAATGTTCTGGAGTTAAGGGCCATTTAATAACTGCAGACACAGTACGCACTGGGACGGGTGCCCAGCATCCTCTACGGACTAAGAGAAAAGGATTTACCAGTAGGTATTAAAATCCTATTTTCTCTAACGTCCTAGAGGATGCTGGGGACTCCGTAAGGACCATGGGGATAGACGGGCTCCGCAGGAGACATGGGCACTTTAAGAAAGACTTTAGTTCTGGGTGTGCACTGGCTCCTCCCTCTATGCCCCTCCTACAGACCTCAGTTTGATACTGTGCCCAGTGGAGACTGGGTGCTTTTCAGGAGCTCTCCTGAGCTTTCTGACAGAAAGTATTTTGTTAGGTTTTTCATTTTCAGGGAGCACTGCTGGCAACAGACTCCCTCATCGAGGGACTGAGGGGAGAGAAGCAGCCCTACTCTCTGAGTTGCAAGGTCCTGCTTCTTAGGCTACTGGACACCATTAGCTCCAGAGGGATTGGTACGCAGGATCTCACCCTCGCCGTCCGTCCCAGAGCCGCGCCGCCGTCCCCCTCGCAGAGCCGGAAGATAGAAGCCGGGTGAGTATGAGAAGAAAAGAAGACTTCAGAGGCGGCAGAAGACTTCATGATCTTCACTGAGGTAACGCACAGCACTGCAGCTGTGCGCCTTTGCTCCCATACACCTCACATACTCCGGTCACTGTAAGGGTGCAGGGCGCAGGGGGGGCGCCCTGGGCAGCAATATAAACCTCTTTCGCAAAAATATAACATATATACAGCTGGGCACTGTATATATGTATGAGCCCCCACCAATTTTACAGTTTAAGCGGGACAGAAGCCCGCCTCCGAGGGGGCGGGGCTTCTCCCTCAGCACTCACCAGCGCCATTTTTTCTCCACAGCACCGCTGAGAGGAAGCTCCCCGGACTCTACCCTGCTTATACCACGTCAGACAAGAGGGTTGAAAAGAGGGGGGCACATAATTCGCAAATTACATACAGCAGCACTACTGGGCAAACATTAAGTTACTGTTTTATTCCTGGGTTATATAGCGCTGGGGTGTGTGCTGGCATACTCTCTCTCTCTGTCTCTTCAAAGGGCCTTGTGGGGAAACTGTCTTCAGAAACAGCATTCCCTGTGTGTGTGGTGTGTCGGTACACGTGTGTCGACATGTCTGAGGTAGAGATGAGCGGGTTCGGTTTCTCTGAATCCGAACCCGCACGAACTTCATGTTTTTTTCACGGGTCCGAGCAGACTCGGATCCTCCCGCCTTGCTCGGTTAACCCGAGCGCGCCCGAACGTCATCATGACGCTGTCGGATTCTCGCGAGACTCGGATTCTATATAAGGAGCCGCGCGTCGCCGCCATTTTCACACGTGCATTGAGATTGATAGGGAGAGGACGTGGCTGGCGTCCTCTCCATTTAGATTAGGGTTGAGAGAGAGAGAGAGAGATTGACCTGAGGCTGTGATACTGTAGAAGAGAGTGCAGAGTTTAGTGACTGACGACCACAGTGACCACCAGACAGTGCAGTTGTTTGTTTTATTTAATATATCCGTTCTCTGCCTGAAAAAAAACGATACACACAGTGACTCAGTCACATACCATATCTGTGTGCACTGCTCAGCCCAGTGTGCTGCATCAATGTATATATATATATCTGACTGTGCTCAGCTCACACAGCTTATAATTGTGGGGGAGACTGGGGAGCACTGCAGTGCCAGTTATAGGTTATAGCAGGAGCCAGGAGTACATAATATTATATTAAAATTAAACAGTGCACACTTTTGCTGCAGGAGTGCCACTGCCAGTGTGACTAGTGACCAGTGACCTGACCACCAGTATATATAATATTAGTAGTATACTATCTCTTTATCAACCAGTCTATATTAGCAGCAGACACAGTACAGTGCGGTAGTTCACGGCTGTGGCTACCTCTGTGTCGGCACTCGGCAGCCCGTCCATAATTGTATATACCACCTAACCGTGGTTTTTTTTTCTTTCTTTATAGTCATACTAGTTACGAGTATACTATCTCTTTATCAACCAGTCTATATTAGCAGCAGACACAGTACAGTGCGGTAGTTCACGGCTGTGGCTACCTCTGTGTCGGCACTCGGCAGCCCGTCCATAATTGTATATACCACCTAACCGTGGTTTTTTTTTCTTTCTTTATACATACATACTAGTTACGAGTATACTATCTCTTTATCAACCAGTCTATATTAGCAGCAGACACAGTACAGTGCGGTAGTTCACGGCTGTGGCTACCTCTGTGTCGGCACTCGGCAGCCCGTCCATAATTGTATATACCACCTAACCGTGGTTTTTTTTTCTTTCTTTATACATACATACTAGTTACGAGTATACTATCTCTTTATCAACCAGTCTATATATTAGCAGCAGACACAGTACAGTGCGGTAGTTCACGGCTGTGGCTACCTCTGTGTCGGCACTCGGCAGCCCGTCCATAATTGTATATACCACCTAACCGTGTTTTTTTTTTCTTTCTTTATACATACATACTAGTTACGAGTATACTATCTCTTTATCAACCAGTCTATATATTAGCAGCAGACACAGTACAGTGCGGTAGTTCACGGCTGTGGCTACCTCTGTGTCGGCACTCGGCAGCCCATCCATAATTGTATATACCACCTAACCGTGTTTTTTTTTTTCTTTCTTTATACATACATACTAGTTAGGAGTATACTATCTCTTTATCAACCAGTCTATATTAGCAGCAGACACAGTACAGTGCGGTAGTTCACGGCTATGGCTACCTCTGTGTCGGCACTCGGCAGCCCGTCCATAATTGTATATACCACCTAACCGTGGTTTTTTTTTCTTTCTTTATACATACATACTAGTTACGAGTATACTATCTCTTTATCAACCAGTCTATATATTAGCAGCAGACACAGTACAGTGCGGTAGTTCACGGCTGTGGCTACCTCTGTGTCGGCACTCGGCAGCCCGTCCATAATTGTATATACCACCTAACCGTGGTTTTTTTTTCTTTCTTTATACATACATACTAGTTACGAGTATACTATCTCTTTATCAACCAGTCTATATATTAGCAGCAGACACAGTACAGTGCGGTAGTTCACGGCTGTGGCTACCTCTGTGTCGGCACTCGGCAGCCCGTCCATAATTGTATACTAGTATCCAATCCATCCATCTCCATTGTTTACCTGAGGTGCCTTTTAGTTGTGCCTATTAAAATATGGAGAACAAAAATGTTGAGGTTCCAAAATTAGGGAAAGATCAAGATCCACTTCCACCTCGTGCTGAAGCTGCTGCCACTAGTCATGGCCGAGACGATGAAATGCCAGCAACGTCGTCTGCCAAGGCCGATGCCCAATGTCATAGTACAGAGCATGTCAAATCCAAAACACCAAATATCAGTAAAAAAAGGACTCCAAAACCTAAAATAAAATTGTCGGAGGAGAAGCGTAAACTTGCCAATATGCCATTTACCACACGAAGTGGCAAGGAACGGCTGAGGCCCTGGCCTATGTTCATGGCTAGTGGTTCAGCTTCACATGAGGATGGAAGCACTCAGCCTCTCGCTAGAAAAATGAAAAGACTAAAGCTGGCAAAAGCAGTAGCACCGCAAAGAACTGTGCGTTCTTCGAAATCCCAAATCCACAAGGAGAGTCCGACTCCAATTGTGTCGGTTGCGATGCCTGACCTTCCCAACACTGGACGTGAAGAGCATGCGCCTTCCACCATTTGCACCATTTGCAGGGGGCAAGTGATGGAAGGAGCACCCGCAGTCCAGTTCCTGATTGTCAGATTGAAGATGTCAGTGTTGAAGTACACCAGGATGAGGAGGATATGGGTGTTGCTGGCGCTGGGGAGGAAATTGACCAGGAGGATTCTGATGGTGAGGTGGTTTGTTTAAGTCAGGCACCCGGGGAGACACCTGTTGTCCGTGGTAGGAATATGGCCGTTGACATGCCTGGTGAAAATACCAAAAAAATCAGCTCTTCGGTGTGGAAGTATTTCACCAGAAATGCGGACAACAGGTGTCAAGCCGTGTGTTCCCTTTGTCAAGCTGTAATAAGTAGGGGTAAGGACGTTAACCACCTCGGAACATCCTCCCTTATACGTCACCTGCAGCGCATTCATAATAAGTCAGTGACAAGTTCAAAAACTTTGGGTGACAGCGGAAGCAGTCCACTGACCAGTAAATCCCTTCCTCTTGTAACCAAGCTCACGCAAACCACCCCACCAACTCCCTCAGTGTCAATTTCCTCCTTCCCCAGGAATGCCAATAGTCCTAGATGGGCCCGGTGTTTGTGTCGGCCACTAGGGTCGCTTATCTTACTCACACAGCTACCTCATTGCGCCTCTTTTTTTCTTTGCGTCATGTGCTGTTTGGGGAGGGTTTTTTGGAAGGGACATCCTGCGTGACACTGCAGTGACACTCCTAGATGGGCCCGGTGTTTGTGTCGGCCACTAGGGTCGCTAATCTTACTCACACAGCTACCTCATTGCGCCTCTTTTTTTCTTTGCGTCATGTGCTGTTTGGGGAGGGTTTTTTGGAAGGGACATCCTGCGTGACACTGCAGTGCCACTCCTAGATGGGCCCGGTGTTTGTGTCGGCCACTAGGGTCGCTTATCTTACTCACACAGCGACCTCGGTGCAAATTTTAGGACTAAAAATAATATTGTGAGGTGTGAGGTATTCAGAATAGACTGAAAATGAGTGGAAATTATGGTTTTTGAGGTTAATAATACTTTGGGATCAAAATGACCGCCAAATTCTATGATTTAAGCTGTTTTTTAGGTTTTTTGGAAAAAAACACCCGAATCCAAAACACACCCGAATCCGACAAAAACAATTCGGTGAGGTTTTGCCAAAACGCGGTCGAACCCAAAACACGGCCGCGGAACCGAACCCAAAACCAAAACACAAAACCCGAAAAATTTCCGGCGCTCATCTCTAGTCTGAGGAAGAAGGCTATATTAGAGAGGAGCGGGAGCAAATGAATGTGGTGTCTCCACCGACAGCTGATTGGATGGATATGTGGAATGTTTTAAATGCTAGTGTAAACTCATTGCACAAAAGATTAGACAAGGCAGAAGCTTTGGGACAGTCAGGGTCTCAACCCATGCCTGATCCTATGTTGCAGGGACTGTCAGGGTCTCATAAGCGCCCACTATCCCAGTTTGTTGACACAGATACCGACACGGATTCTGACTCCAGTGTCGATTACGATGATGCAAAGTTACAGCCAAAATTGGCAAAATCCATTAGATTTATGATTATGGCAATAAAAGATGTTTTGCACATCACAGAGTAACCCCCTGTCGCTGACAAGAGGGTACATATGTACAAGGGAAAGAAGCCTGAGGTAACCTTTCCCCCCTCACACGAGCTGAACGAGTTATGTGAAAAAGCTTGGAAATCTCCAGATAAAAGACTGCAGATTTCCAAAAGGATTCTTATGGCGTATCCTTTCCCATCAATGGATAGGTTACGATGGGAATCCTCCCCTAGGGTGGACAAAGCATTAACACGCTTATCCAAGAAGGTAGCCCTCCCGTCCCAGGATACGGCTACCCTCAAAGAGTGTGCTGACCGCAAACAGGAGATTACCCTGAAGTCCATTTATACACATTCAGGTACCTTACTCAGACCGGCAATTGCGTCGACCTGGGTGTGTAGTGCTGTAGCGGCATGGATAAATGCCTTATTTGAAGGGATGGATAGCCTAGACAAGGATACTATTTTATTGACCCTGGGGCATATAAGAGATGCTGTCCTATATATGTGTGTATGCAAACTACCGGTGGTGCTGCAGGGCCCACACCCTTTTACTTGTCTTGTAGAGCAGCTCTGAAGCTGTTACAGTGCCCAGCTGCTGCAAGAAATCAGCTTGAATGCTTCAGGGGCTTGGGCATGGCCAACATGAGCCCCACACCGAAGGAGGGTGGGGGTGTTTAATGCAAACTTGGGGTTATCCAAGCGCCGCAAAAGACCGCCATGCCCCGCATGCCCCTTTTCTCTTTTCATATACAGATGAGGGTTCCAGCCAACTTTGGCCCACTGCTTGGATGACATCACCGTATGCAAATCCGTCTGCTGCAGACCTTCCCCCAGGAATGCTTGCAATAGTTGTTGCATATGGTTTAATGTCTGAGGGTGCTTCAGTATTAGGCAGCCTTCCGCCCTCCCATGTTCATCTGAAAAGATGTGGTCTCCCTGCAGTTGTTGTCCCCAGACGAGAGTTCCCTTGTGCTTCCTCAGTTAAATCTCCTTAACTTGACGAGGGTGTGCCCGAGCAGCCGCCCTCCCCAGCCCTTTCCCAACACATACTTATCTTGCATATGAGATCTCTTGATCATGAAGATAGTTCTCACAGGTTGAGATTCATCCTGGCTCCGCTCCCCGCTGGAGAGCGCTGATGGGGACAGCAGTGGGGCTTCAGCAGCAGGGTGAGTATGTGTGGCCAGAGACCTCCCTTCCCATGTGCAGGCCTGCAGAGTGTGCCGCGCAGGATGGGGCATGTGACACTCTCCCTCCCTGGGGCTCTTCCAGATGTAGCTCCTCAGCAGTATTTTTCCCGGGCTGCGCGGCGCTCTCCCTGACTGGCATCCGCCCTGGAACACTGCCTTCCTCAACGCAACATCAGCAGGGGGCCCGGGCCTCATCACCATCCCAGGTCTTTCTCATGTATGTATCATGTATGTGTGTGTGATATATGTATGAATCATATATGTTTGTGATCTATCTATCTATCTATCTATCTATCTATCTATCTATCTATCTATCTATCTATCTATCTATCTATCTATCGTATGTGTGTATATATGTATCTATCATGTATGTATGTATGTATGTATCTATCTTGTATGTATGTGTTCTATCTATCTATCTATCTATCTATCTATCTATCTATCTATCTATCGTGTGTGTGATATATGTATGTATCTATCATGTATGTGTTATATGTATGTAATACACCTTCCTCTATACATATACATACATACATACATACATACATACACACACCTATATCTGTACGTACACTGACATACACACACCAACATCTATACATAAACACGCTGACCCCTAAACGTACACCAACGTACCCACATGTGAATCTATACATACATGTGCTGACACCTGGACATACACTGATGTACCCACACCTAACATCTATACATACACATGCTAACACCTGGACGTATACAGACGTACCCACATTTGCATCCATGCATATATAGATGTAGGTGTGTGTACGTCAGTGTACGTCCAGGTGTCAACGCGTGTATGTATAGATGCAGGTGTGGGTACGTCTGTGTATGTCCAGGTGTCAGAATGTGTATGTATAGATACAGGTGTGGGAACGTCAGTGTAGGTTCAGGTGTCAGCGCGTGTATGTATAGATGCAGGTGCTTGTATGTCCAGATGTCAGTGCATGTATGTATAGATGCAAGTGTGGGTACGTCGGTGTATGTCCATTTGTCAGCGCGTGTATATATAGATGCAGGTGCTTGTATGTTGGTGTATGTCCAGGTGTCAGCATGTGTATGTATAGATGCAGGTGTGGGAATGTTGGTGTATGTCCAGGTGTCAGGGCGTGTATGTATGGATATTAGGTGTGGGTACATCAGTGTATGTCCAGGTGTTAGCGCATGTATGTATAGATGCAGGATAATAATCGCACAGCGTGCCCCCCACCAACCACAAACCTCCCCCACCCCCCTGTATGACATAAACACCGCTAATTCCACTTACACACAACAATTTCAGTTTGCGACCAGGAGCCGGCAATGTATGTGCACCCAAATGAAGCCACTGTACATGCCCTGCAGGCTGCTATGTACTGCACAGGTGCAACAAATTTAAATGCCCTATCTTTAAAATGGGGCATATTTTACTAAATTAAAAAAACCTGTAACTTTCTGTAAAACCTTAACCCCAAAAGGCACTACACTAACATCGGGGTGTAGAGTTGGATGTTGATCCAAGGCACCAACAGGCTAAAGCTTTGACTGTTCCCAGGATGCCTTGCACCGCCTCCTCTATAACCCTGCCCAGTGGCGTAACTAGACCTTTGTGGACCCCATAGCAAAATTCTGAATGGGCCCACCAGCACTCAACAAGAATGAGTGGCGTTTGGGGTCAGAAAAGTAGAGGGGAAGGGGTCTGACAGAGTAGGGGGCAGGACATGAATGAATAGAAACTGAGGTGTCCATTATATAAAGAAATACAGTATGTGTGTCTGTGTGTATATCACACACACACATATAAGGGAAATTCAAATGCCCTCAATTATTGCGCCCATTACACTCTGGTTTAGGTGCACAAAGCACCTAAACCTGAATAAAGTAATGGGCGCGATCGTGAAAAGACACCGTTTGGTTGCCCAAATGGGTCTCTTTGCACACATTTCAGCTTGTTTCCCCTGGGGGTAGCGAGCTGAAATAAACATGTCGCACCCGTTGGCAGCAACATTAGAATAGCTGCTGACGGGCACGATTGAGGGAGGAAAGGGACATTTGAATCCAGCCCATAGATGCAATGTGAATATGTAATTTGTACCTTCCTATCTTAAAATGTATATAGTAGTGTATACACTAAAGGTCTTTCCGAACCCCCTAATCCTAACATTGTAATTTGCTTTAGGGCGCACCTCCAATTAGTCTAGTGTTTCGTATTTTCACATTAAATACTTTCTTGCATTGGTTGGTTAAAGATTAGATCGTATATTTTTCTAGATATAGCTGTGCATAGTCTACAAGGCTACATGCTTCTCCCCTAACTAGAGATGTGCAGCGGGCATTTTTCGTGTTTCATGTTTTGGTTTTGGTTTCGGATCCGCAGTTGTGTTTTGTATATGGACGCGTTTTGGCAAAACCACCCTTTCGGGTTTTGGATTCGGGTGATTTTTTTTTAAAACCTCAAACAGCTAAAATCATAGAATTTGGGGGTAATTTTGATCCTATAGTATTAAGCTCAATAACCATAATTTCTACTCCTTTGTTTCCAGTCTATTCTGAACACCTCACACCTCCCAATATTATTTTTAGTCCTAAAATTTGCACCAAGGTCCCTGGATGACTAAGCTAAGCGACCCAAGTGGGCAGCACAAACACCTGGCCCATCTAGGAGTGGCACTGCAGTGTCAGACAGGATGGCACTTAAAAAAATAGCCCCAAACAGCACATGATGCAAAGATAAATAAAAAAAGAGGCGCAAGATGAAATTGTAGTGTGTCTCTCCTGCTCAGTGTCAGTTCTCAGTAGTACTATCCTCATCAGTGCTCAGTATCACTGCTCATTGTCTTGTGCTGCATTGTGGTGCTCAGTATACTAGAGTACATTACTAACAGTCCAGTGCTGCATCTTGCTGCTCAGTGTCAGTTCTAGTATCCTCATCAGTGCTCAGTATCACTGCTCATTGTTTTGTGCTGCATTGTGGTGCTCAGTATACTACAGAACATTACTAACAGTCCAGTGCTGCATCTGGCTGCTCAGTGTCAGTTCTAGTAATCTCATCAGTGCTCCGTATCACTGCTCATTGTCTTGTGGTGCTCAGTATACTACAGTACATTACTAATACTCCAGTGTCTTGTGCCGCATATGGCTGCTGTAGGGTGCTGTGGTAGTGTCCTGTCACTGTGCATATGTCATCATTCCAGTCACAGTGATATCTGGTATCTATCTAGTGGTATCTAATTCCAGACATTACCACCGTCTAATTCCAGATATATTACTGGCATATAATTCCACACATTAAAATATGGAGAACAAAAAGGTGGAGGGTAAAATAGGGAAAGATCAAGATCCACTTCCACCTAGTGCTGAAGCTGCTGCCACTAGTCAAGGCAGAGACAATTCAATGCCATCAACATTATGTAATGATTATACGATACATTATATATCATATCATTGTATGGTTGTAAAATACAACTTAAAAACTTTAATGAATAAATACATAAAGTAGCTTTTATGTAACCTTTTTAAACCTATTAGCATAGACCGAATCTCATCGTGTGTATAGGCCTTTAGTTCAACAACAGCATGGGACCAGTTAGTGTGTTTTGACCACTGCACAGCACCTGGTGTTATATAGTAAGCACCACTATGGCATAGTATACAGCATTATGGGCCTGATATGAGTGTGACCAGCGGTGATGTGGAATGCAGTAGGAGGTGCTGTTTAGTAAGCACCACTTCTATATTCACCATGCAGTATATTGTGTGAATATAGAAGTGTTGGCTGTGTTATGTATTAGAGTAATTATTGCAGCTCCCAGCTAAAATTGCAACAATGTAATTTAGTGACAAACTGCAGAGATTAACCCTTTCTGTGGCTGCTGCACAACCTCTATTCATATCGCTGAATTCAATTAGGGAGATGTTCTCACCCCGCGAGCAAGCGCAGGTATATGCCACACTTATGGTAACATTGGATTTGCAGATATTTTCTTGCAGGGGTGTTTCTAAACAATTTGGCTTCAAATGCGTGCCCCCCGCCACCATTGGCATTAAAAATTGTGCCCCTCCCCCATATATATATATATAAAAAAAACTATACTTGCGTGAGCGCTCCGGACGGGATGGGGGGGCGTGACCTCGCAAAAATGGGTATGGTCTCCATAAAATGGGCGTAGCCTTGCAGGCAAAGCTTACCTTACACCCCAGTTCTTGACCCTGCACCAACAGACCTCAGCCACCACAGGGAAAAAAGTACAGTAATTTCCACCATGTTAAGCCCCACACATTAATGCCCTTTGGAACATATTATGTCACTGACCACAATATCTGTGATACACTATGCCCTACAGTAAAGCTTCTAATTACTTTTACAAAAACTGCTCAATGCCAAGAGTTTCACGTGCTGGGTGTTATGCTCATTGCCAGGGGTTTCACTCTCTGGGTGTCATGCTCATTGCCAGGGGGAACGCAGTAGGAGGTGTTATATAGTAAGCACCACTATGGCATAGTATATAGCATTATATATATTGTGAGCACTGGTGATGTTGAGTGCAGTAGAGCTGCTGCTGGGTAATTACAATTGACTACAACCACCAATATATTCTGCTGCACCATATATATGCAAAGCTAATTCTGCTGGGTAATTACAACTGACTACAACCACCAATATATTCTGCTGCACTATATCTATATTTGCAAAGCTAATTCTGCTGGGTAATTACAATTGACTACAACCACCAATATATTATGCTGCACTAATTCTATATATGCAAAGCTAATTCTGCTGAGTAATTACAATTGACTACAACCACCAATATATTCTGCTGCACTATATTTATATATGCAAAGCTAATTCTGCTGGGTAATGCAAATTGAAACATTATTGCATAGTATGTAATTTTGAAGTACTTTTTTAAAGTTTTAAATGATATAGACCCAGTTTAATCTTTGTGGAATGCCTGGTTGTTGTTTTTAAGGTAATTTATTGCCTGGCATTTGAGGGGGTGGGGTGTGGTTACAGATTTCAATTATTGGTTTCACTTGTAATAGTCTTCTACTTAAGTCCAATGGTGTAGGCTGTGCAAAGCCGTTTGGCTGTGCATTTATTGATCTAAGCGTGCATTTTTATCAAAGCGTGATAAAATTGACACATAACAGCAGCGTTCAATCAGCGTTAATTTATCTTCAGCTGATATTGATTGTGAATTGACGTTTCTTCTCTTCTTGTCACCTACAGGTAATTACAATTGACTACAACCACCAATATATTCTGCTGCACTATATCTATATATGCAAAGCTAATTCTGCTGGGTTATGCAAATTGAAACATTATTGCATAGTATGTGATTTTGAAGTACTTTTTTAAAGTTTTGAATGATATAGACCCAGTTTAATCTTTGTGGAATGCCTGGTTGTTGTTTTTAAGGTAATTTATTGCCTGGCATTTGAGGGGGTGGGGTGTGGTTACAGATTTCAATTATTGGTTTCACTTGTAATAGTCTTCTACTTAAGTCCAATGGTGTAGGCTGTGCAAAGCCGTTTGGCTGTGCATTTATTGATCTAAGCGTGCATTTTTATCAAAGCGTGATAAAATTGACACATAACAGCAGTGTTCAATCAGCATTAATTTATCTTCAGCTGATATCGATTGTGAATTGACGTTTCTTCTCTTCTTGTCACCTACAGGTAATTACAATTGACTACAACCACCAATATATTCTGCTGCACTATATCTATATATGCAAAGCTAATTCTGCTGGGTAATGCAAATTGAAACATTATTGCATAGTATGTGATTTTGAAGTACTTTTTTAAAGTTTTGAATGATATAGACCCAGTTTAATCTTTGTGGAATGCCTGGTTGTTGTTTTTAAGGTAATTTATTGCCTGGCATTTGAGGGGGTGGGGTGTGGTTACAGATTTCAATTATTGGTTTCACTTGTAATAGTCTTCTACTTAAGTCCAATGGTGTAGGCTGTGCAAAGCCGTTTGGCTGTGCATTTATTGATCTAAGCATGCATTTTTATCAAAGCGTGATAAAATTGACACATAACAGCAGTGTTCAATCAGCATTAATTTATCTTCAGCTGATATCGATTGTGAATTGACGTTTCTTCTCTTCTTGTCACCTACAGGTAATTACAATTGACTACAACCACCAATATATTCTGCTGCACTATATCTATATATGCAAAGCTAATTCTGCTGGGTAATGCAAATTGAAACATTATTGCATAGTATGTGATTTTGAAGTACTTTTTTGAAGTTTTGAATGATATAGACCCAGTTTAATCTTTGTGGAATGCCTGGTTGTTGTTTTTAAGGTAATTTATTGCCTGGCATTTGAGGGGGTGGGTGTGGTTACAGATTTCAATTATTGGTTTCACTTGTAATAGTCTTCTACTTAAGTCCAATGGTGTAGGCTGTGCAAAGCCATTTGGCTGTGCATTTATTGATCTAAGCGTGCATTTTTATCAAAGCGTGATAAAATTGACACATAACAGCAGTGTTCAATCAGCGTTCAATCGAAGTGAAAAAGAAGGAAAACAGAAGCACACCAATCTAACAAAACAAAGAAAACTGAAGAACTAATAACAAATGTGAGTCACTTACTCCTCAGATCACTCACCTCCTGATTGTTGCATCTGATTACATAGCACAGAACTACCTTACTTGGACATTTCATAAACCATCCATTTCACCTACAAATGCCTGTATCTGTATTATTGTAATTTTGTTTTTTAAGCACAGCTGCACCAATGCAATTTTACCTGCAAACACTTAAAACATCTAACATAATTACCATTGCTTCTTAAACCTCTCACAATCCTTTCATTTCTTACACTCCAAATACTTTTCTGCACCCACTTTATCTACGCTTTTGACTCATTTCATACTAAATCTACACCCCTTGAGCCTACACTGCTTTTCTCACCTGCATTTCTGCAATTCTTCTGCTCGGATTGCCTAACAGTCTCCTCTCCTACTTCCACTTTCCCTCAACCTATTTACCTACTTAACACTATGTCAAGGTTTTCTTATACTCCCCACATCACTCAGTGTCTACCTAATAATGTATCTTTAGCCTTCCCCCCTAGTCTCCTCCACCTCCTCCTCTCTCCCCTCCTCTGTCTCCCCTCCATCCCTCTGTTTCCTTCCCCCACCTTTCCTGTTACCCCACTTTCATTCACCTCTGCCCCATGGTCCTGCTACCCCACAACTCAGCCCTGCTCCCTCTCTCCCTTCCCTGTCACCTCCCCACACCCCCATCCACATCATACTGACCTCCCTCCCTGCCCACCTCCTGCAGTTTCCCCTCCTAGCTCAGGCACCCGTACCATCACTACTCTCTCATCATCCCTGCCCTCAAAGTTAATCCCACCTCATCGCTACAGCAACCCTGAAAATCTAATTCACATCTCTCCCACAAACTCATACCCCCTATCCTGTGCCCTCTGGAATGCCAGATCTGTTTATAACAAACTGGTCCCCACTCATGACCTTTTCATTTCCAACTCCCTACACCTACTAGCCATTACTGAAACTTGGATTACGCCCTCTGACACTACTTCTGCTGCTGCTCTCTCTGCTGGGGGCCTTACATTCCCACACACACCCCGACCTGGGGGTCGCCATGGGGGTGGTGTTGGGGTCCTTTTACCTTCTAGTTACTCCTACCAACTCATACCACCAGAACCATCCCTTATATTCTCTACATTTGAGGTCCACGCCATATGCCTCTTCCAACCAGTAGCTGTCATTTACCGCCCCCCTGGCACTGCTTCCAAATTAATCGACAACTTTGCTTCCTGGCTTCCTCACTTCCTCTCTTCTGACATTCCCACCATTATCCTAGGCGATTTCAACATCCCTATTGACATCCCCACACAATCCCCTGCCTCTAAACTCCTTAACCTCACCTCTTCACTTGGTCTCTCCCAGTGGACCTCCTCACCCTCCCATGTGAATGGGAGCTCACTGGATCTGGTCTTCACTCACCGCTGTGATATTTCTGATTTTTCCAACTCCCCATTTCCCCTCTCTGACCACCACCTGCTCTGCTTCAACCTATCTCTCTCGACTTCCCCATCTCTACCTCCTAAGGCTACCATCACTAAGCGTAACATTGAAGCTATTGACACCACATTCCTTTCCTCCCTGTTTGACTCACTTCTCTCTCCTATTCTCTCTCTCTCATGCCCTGAACAAGCCACTTCCACATACAATGCTTCCCTTACTTCTGCTCTTGACTCTGTTGCTCCACCAACCACTATTCACCCTCGCAAATTAACACCTCAACCCTGGCACACCAAATGCATCAGATATCTGCAAAAATGCTCACGTACTGCTGAGCGACACTGGAGGAAATCACGCTCTAAGGCAGACTTCCTCCATTTCAAACTTATGTTCTCATCCTTCAGTGCTGCCCTTTCTCTTGCTAAACAGTCATACTTCAAGAACCTCATCTCCTCCCAGTCTTCCAACCCCCGGCGCCTCTTTGCCACTCTCAACTCACTCCTCTGCCCACCTCCACCTCGTCTCCCTTCCTCACTCTCTGCTCTTGACTTTGCCACTTACTTCACATCCAAAATTGACTCCATACGTCAGGACATCACATCACACCAGACTATCAGTAACCAGCCTTCTCCCACCCCTTACCAACCCTCCCCATCCCTCGCACCAACTCTGTCATCTTTCTCCCATGCATCTGGAGAGGAAGTCATGGCCCTCATTCGTTCCTGTCCCCTCACCACCTCCCCACTTGACCCAATCCCCTCCCGCCTCCTTTGCCACCTCTCTTCTTCTGCTTTTTCCCATCTTTCCCACCTTCTCAATCTCTCCCTCTCATCAGGCACTGTCCCCTCTGCCTTCAAGCACGCTCTCATCTCTCCTATTCTTAAAAAACCTACCCTTGATCCAAACATTCTCTCCAACTACCGACCCATCTCTCTCCTCCCTTTTGCCTCCAAACTCCTTGAGCGTATTGTCTACAACCACCTTACTTCCTTTCTTTCCTCACACTCACTGCTTGACCCATTCCAGTCTGGCTTCCGTCCTCTCCACTCCACTGAAGCTGCCCTTACAAAAGTATGCAATGACCTCCATGCTGCTAAATCTAAGGGACACTACTCTCTACTTATTCTACTTGATCTCTCTGCTGCTTTTGACACTGTGGACCATCCTCTCCTACTGCAAATCCTTCACTCCATTGGTCTGCGTAACACAGCCCTCTCTTGGTTGTCGTCCTACCTTTCTGACCGTTCATTCTCTGTCTCCTCTCATGACTCTACCTCCCCCTCACTTCCACTAACTGTAGGGGTACCCCAAGGTTCTGTCCTTGGTCCTCTTCTCTTCTCTCTCTATACGTCCTCACTAGGTAAGCTCATTAGTTCTTTTGGTTTCCAATATCAACTCTATGCTGATGACACTCAAATCTATCTTTCCTCTCCAGACCTCTCCCCTACTCTCCTCTTTGTCTCAGATCTTCCTCTAGCCTTGTTCTTCTTTCGAGAGTTTCCTTGTGCTGCCTCAGTTGGATCTCCTTCACTTGACAGGGGGGTGCCCGAGCAGCGACCCTCCCCAGCTCTAGCCCAACTCCTACTTACCTGCCAGGTGAGATACTATGATCATGAAGGTGCTTCTCCCTGGGCAAGGCTCACCCATTGCACTCTGGGTGTGCTGCTCCTGCGATTTCCCCAAATGTGGGAAACTTGACTGCATAATTTGTGTTTCCCCTGGTCGGCTCTCGTATAATTCAGATCTCTTTGTCTCAGGTCTCTTTCCAGCCTAGTTTGCTGTGTGTTTCCACTTCTCTTTTCTTGAGCCGCTCCCTTCTATGCCCTTGCGCACTATCCTGACTTCTCCCGTATGCTTAATTTGTGCCTTCCAACGCACAATGCGAACTACAGGTAGTGCTGCAGGGCCCACACCCTTTTACTTCCCTTACAGAGCAGCTCTGGAGCTGTTACAGTGCCCAGCTGCTGCAAGAAATCAGCTTGAATGCTTCAGGGGCTGGGGCATAGCCAACATGAGCCCCACACCGAAGGAGGGTGGAGGTGTTTAATGCGAACTAGGGGTCATCCAAGCGCCGCAAAAGGCCGCCATGACCTGCATACCCCTTTTCTCTTTTCATATGCAGACGAGGGTTGAAGCCAACTTTGACCCACTGCTTGGATGACATCACCATATGCAAATCCATCTGCTGCAGGCCTTCCCCCAGGAATGCTTGCACTAGTTGTTGCATTTGGTTTGTTGTTTGGGGGTGCTTCTGTATTAGGCAGCCTTCTGCCCTCCCATGTTCATCTGAAAATGTGTTCTCCCTGCAGTTGTTGTCCCCAGATGAGAGTTCCCTTGTGCTGCCTCAGTTGAATCTCCTTTACTTGACAGAGATGTGCCTGAGCAGCGGCCCTCCCCAGCCCTATCCCAAATCATACTTATTTTGCATAGGAGATACCATGGTCATGAAGATTGTTCTCCCAGGGTGAGGTTCATTCATTGCATTCTGGGTATGCTGACCCCTATGATTTCCCCAAATGTGGGAAACTCGACTGCATTATTTGTGGTAGTGGGGGACTGTGTTTGTTCTTTCCTCTGGTCAGCTCTGGTAAAAGTCAGATTTATTTGTCTCAGATCTTCCTCTAGCCTTGTTCTTCTTTCGAGAGTTTCCTTGTGCTGCCTCAGTTGGATCTCCTTCATTTGACAGGGGGGTGCCCGAGCAGCGACCCTCCCCAGCTCTAGCCCAACTCCTACTTACCTGCCAGGTGAGATACTATGATCATGAAGGTGCTTCTCCCAGGGCAAGGCTCACCCATTGCACTCTGGGTGTGCTGCTCCTGCGATTTCCCCAAATGTGGGAAACTTGACTGCATAATTTGTGTTTCCCTGGTCGGCTCTCGTATAATTCAGATCTCTTTGTCTCAGGTCTCTCTCCAGCTTAGTTTGCTGTCTGTTTCCACTTCTCTTTTCTTGAGCCGCTCCCTTCTATGCCCTTGCGCACTATCCTGACTTCTCCCGTATGCTTAATTTGTGCCTTCCAACGCACAATGCGAACTACAGGTAGTGCTGCAGGGCCCACACCCTTTTACTTGCCTTACAGAGCAGCTCTGGAGCTGTTACAGTGCCCAGCTGCTGCAAGAAATCAGCTTTAATGCTTCAGGGGCTGGGGCATAGCCAACATGAGCCCCACACCGAAGGAGGGTGGAGGTGTTTAATGCGAACTAGGGGTCATCCAAGCGCCGCAAAAAGCCGCCATGCCCTGCATACCTCTTTTCTCTTTTCATATGCAGACGAGGGTTGAAGCCAACTTTGACCCACTGCTTGGATGACATCACCATATGCAAATCCATCTGCTGCAGGCCTTCCCCCAGGAATGCTTGCACTAGTTGTTGCATTTGGTTTGTTGTTTGGGGGTGCTTCAGTATTAGGCAGCCTTCTGCCCTCCCATGTTCATCTGAAAATATGTGTTCTCCCTGCAGTTGTTGTCCCCAGATGAGAGTTCCCTTGTGCTGCCTCAGTTGAATCTCCTTTACTTGACAGAGTTGTGCCTGAGCAGCGGCACTCCCCAGCCCTATCCCAAATCATACTTATTTTGCATAGGAGATACCATGGTCATGAAGATTGTTCTCCCAGGGTGAGGTTCATTCATTGCATTCTGGGTATGCTGACCCCTATGATTTCCCCAAATGTGGGAAACTCGACTGCATTATTTGTGGTAGTGGGGGACTGTGTTTGTTCTTTCCTCTGGTCAGCTCTGGTAAAAGTCAGATTTATTTGTCTCAGATCTTCCTCTAGCCTTGTTCTTCTTTCGAGAGTTTCCTTGTGCTGCCTCAGTTGGATCTCCTTCATTTGACAGGGGGGTGCCCGAGCAGTGACCCTCCCCAGCTCTAGCCCAACTCCTACTTACCTGCCAGGTGAGATACTATGATCATGAAGGTGCTTCTCCCAGGGCAAGGCTCACCCATTGCACTCTGGGTGTGCTGCTCCTGCGATTTCCCCAAATGTGGGAAACTTGACTGCATAATTTGTGTTTCCCTGGTCGGCTCTCGTATAATTCAGATCTCTTTGTCTCAGGTCTCTCTCCAGCTTAGTTTGCTGTCTGTTTCCACTTCTCTTTTCTTGAGCCGCTCCCTTCTATGCCCTTGCGCACTATCCTGACTTCTCCCGTATGCTTAATTTGTGCCTTCCAACGCACAATGCGAACTACAGGTAGTGCTGCAGGGCCCACACCCTTTTACTTGCCTTACAGAGCAGCTCTGGAGCTGTTACAGTGCCCAGCTGCTGCAAGAAATCAGCTTTAATGCTTCAGGGGCTGGGGCATAGCCAACATGAGCCCCACACCGAAGGAGGGTGGAGGTGTTTAATGTGAACTAGGGGTCATCCAAGCGCCGCAAAAGGCCGCCATGCCCTGCATACCCCTTTTCTCTTTTCATATGCAGATGAGGGTTCCAGCCAACTTTGACCCACTGCTTGGATGACTTCACCGTATGCAAATCCGTCTTCTGCAGACCTTCCCCCAGGAATGCTTGTACTAGTTGTTGCATTTGGTTTGTTGCTTGGGGGTGCTTCAGTATTAGGCAGCCTTCTGCCCTCCCATGTTCATCTGAAAATATGTGTCCTCCGTGCAGTTGTTGTCCCCAGATGAGAGTTCCCTTGTGCTGCCTCAGTTGAATCTCCTTTACTTGACAGAGTTGTGCCTGAGCAGCGGCACTCCCCAGCCCTATCCCAAATCATACTTATTTTGCATAGGAGATACCATGGTCATGAAGATTATTCTCCCAGGGTGAGGTTCATTCATTGCATTCTGGGTATGCTGACCCCTATGATTTCCCCAAATGTGGGAAACTCGACTGCATTATTTGTGGTAGTGGGGGACTGTGTTTGTTCTTTCCTCTGGTCAGCTCTGGTAAAAGTCAGATTTATTTGTCTCAGATCTTCCTCTAGCCTTGTTCTTCTTTCGAGAGTTTCCTTGTGCTGCCTCAGTTGGATCTCCTTCATTTGACAGGGGGGTGCCCGAGCAGCGACCCTCCCCAGCTCTAGCCCAACTCCTACTTACCTGCCAGGTGAGATACTATGATCATGAAGGTGCTTCTCCCAGGGCAAGGCTCACCCATTGCACTCTGGGTGTGCTGCTCCTGCGATTTCCCCAAATGTGGGAAACTTGACTGCATAATTTGTGTTTCCCTGGTCGGCTCTCGTATAATTCAGATCTCTTTGTCTCAGGTCTCTCTCCAGCTTAGTTTGCTGTCTGTTTCCACTTCTCTTTTCTTGAGCCACTCCCTTCTATGCCCTTGCGCACTATCCTGACTTCTCCCGTATGCTTAATTTGTGCCTTCCAACGCACAATGCGAACTACAGGTAGTGCTGCAGGGCCCACACCCTTTTACTTGCCTTACAGAGCAGCTCTGGAGCTGTTACAGTGCCCAGCTGCTGCAAGAAATCAGCTTGAATGCTTCAGGGGCTGGGGCATAGCCAATATGAGCCCCACACCGAAGGAGGGTGGAGGTGTTTAATGCGAACTAGGGGTCATCCAAGCGCCGCAAAAGGCCGCCATGCCCTGCATACCCCTTTTCTCTTTTCATATGCAGATGAGGGTTCCAGCCAACTTTGACCCACTGCTTGGATGACTTCACCGTATGCAAATCCGTCTTCTGCAGACCTTCCCCCAGGAATGCTTGTACTAGTTGTTGCATTTGGTTTGTTGTTTGGGGGTGCTTCAGTATTAGGCAGCCTTCTGCCCTCCCATGTTCATCTGAAAATATGTGTTCTCCCTGCAGTTGTTGTCCCCAGATGAGAGTTCCCTTGTGCTGCCTCAGTTGAATCTCCTTTACTTGACAGAGTTGTGCCTGAGCAGCGGCACTCCCCAGCCCTATCCCAAATCATACTTATTTTGCATAGGAGATACCATGGTCATGAAGATTGTTCTCCCAGGGTGAGGTTCATTCATTGCATTCTGGGTATGCTGACCCCTATGATTTCCCCAAATGTGGGAAACTCGACTGCATTATTTGTGGTAGTGGGGGACTGTGTTTGTTCTTTCCTCTGGTCAGCTCTGGTAAAAGTCAGATTTATTTGTCTCAGATCTTCCTCTAGCCTTGTTCTTCTTTCGAGAGTTTCCTTGTGCTGCCTCAGTTGGATCTCCTTCATTTGATAGGGGGGTGCCCGAGCAGCGACCCTCCCCAGCTCTAGCCCAACTCCTACTTACCTGCCAGGTGAGATACTATGATCATGAAGGTGCTTCTCCCAGGGCAAGGCTCACCCATTGCACTCTGGGTGTGCTGCTCCTGCGATTTCCCCAAATGTGGGAAACTTGACTGCATAATTTGTGTTTCCCTGGTCGGCTCTCGTATAATTCAGATCTCTTTGTCTCAGGTCTCTCTCCAGCTTAGTTTGCTGTCTGTTTCCACTTCTCTTTTCTTGAGCCGCTCCCTTCTATGCCCTTGCGTACTATCCTGACTTCTCCCGTATGCTTAATTTGTGCCTTCCAACGCACAATGCGAACTACAGGTAGTGCTGCAGGGCCCACACCCTTTTACTTGCCTTACAGAGCAGCTCTGGAGCTGTTACAGTGCCCAGCTGCTGCAAGAAATCAGCTTTAATGCTTCAGTGGCTGGGGCATAGCCAACATGAGCCCCACACCGAAGGAGGGTGGAGGTGTTTAATGCGAACTAGGGGTCATCCAAGCGCCGCAAAAGGCCGCCATGCCCTGCATACCCCTTTTCTCTTTTCATATGCAGATGAGGGTTCCAGACAACTTTGACCCACTGCTTGGATGACTTCACCGTATGCAAATCCGTCTTCTGCAGACCTTCCCCCAGGAATGCTTGTACTAGTTGTTGCATTTGGTTTGTTGTTTGGGGGTGCTTCAGTATTAGGCAGCCTTCTGCCCTCCCATGTTCATCTGAAAATATGTGTTCTCCCTGCAGTTGTTGTCCCCAGATGAGAGTTCCCTTGTGCTGCCTCAGTTGAATCTCCTTTACTTGACAGAGTTGTGCCTGAGCAGCGGCACTCCCCAGCCCTATCCCAAATCATACTTATTTTGCATAGGAGATACCATGGTCATGAAGTTTGTTCTCCCAGGGTGAGGTTCATTCATTGCATTCTGGGTATGCTGGCACCTGTGATTTCCCCAAATGTGGGAAACTCGACTGCATTATTTGTGGTAGTGGGGGACTGTGTTTGTGCTTTCCTCTGGTCAACTCTGGTAAAAGTCCGATTTCTTTGTCTCAGATCTTCCTCTAGCCTTGTTCTTCTTTCGAGAGTTCCCTTGTGCTGACTCAGTTGGGTCACCTTCACTTGACAGGGGGGTGCCCGAGCAGCGACCCTCCCCAGCTCTAGCCCAACTCCTACTAACCTGCAAGGTGATATACTATGATCAGGAAGGTGCTTCTCCCAGGGCAAGGCTCACCCATTGCACTCTGGGTGTGCTGATCCTGCGATTTCCCCAAATTTGGGAAACTTGACTGCATAATTTGTGTTTCCCCTGGTCAGCTCTCGTATAATTCAGATCTCTTTGTCTCAGGTCTCTCTCCAGCCTAGTTTGCTGTCTGTTTCCACTTCTCTTTTCTTGAGCCGCTCCCTTCTATGCCCTTGCGCACTATCCTGACTTCTCCCGTAAGCTTAATTTGTGCCTTCCAACGCACAATGCGAACTACAGGTAGTGCTGCAGGGCCCACACCCTTTTTCTTGCCTTACAGAGCAGCTCTGGAGCTGTTACAGTGCCCAGCTGCTGCAAGAAATCAGCTTGAATGCTTCAGGGGCTGGGGCATAGCCAACATGAGCCCCACACCGAAGGAGGGTGGAGGTGTTTAATGCGAACTAGGGGTCATCCAAGCGCCGCAAAAGGATGCCATGCCCTGCATACCCCTTTTCTCTTTTCATATGCAGACGAGGGTTGAAGCCAACTTTGACCCACTGCTTGGATTACATCACCATATGCAAATCCGTCTTCTGCAGACCTTCCCCCAGGAATGCTTGTACTAGTTGTTGCATTTGGTTTGTTGTTTGGGGGTGCTTCAGTATTAGGCAGCCTTCTGCCCTCCCATGTTCATCTGAAAATATGTGTTCTCCCTGCAGTTGTGTCCCCAGATGAGAGTTCCCTTGTGCTGCCTCAGTTGAATCTCCTATACTTGACAGAGTTATGCCTGAGCAGCGGCACTCCCCAGCCCTATCCCAAATCCTACTTATTTTGCATAGGAGATACCATGGTCATGAAGATTGTTCTCCCAGGGTGAGGTTCATTCATTGCATTCTGGGTATGCTGACCCCTATGATTTCCCCAAATGTGGGAAACTCGACTGCATTATTTGTGGTAGTGGGGGACTGTGTTTGTTCTTTCCTCTGGTCAGCTCTGGTAAAAGTCAGATTTATTTGTCTCAGATCTTCCTCTAGCCTTGTTCTTCTTTCGAGAGTTTCCTTGTGCTGCCTCAGTTGGATCTCCTTCATTTGACAGGGGGGTGCCCGAGCAGCGACCCTCCCCAGCTCTAGCCCAACTCCTACTTACCTGCCAGGTGAGATACTATGATCATGAAGGTGCTTCTCCCAGGGCAAGGCTCACCCATTGCACTCTGGGTGTGCTGCTCCTGCGATTTCCCCAAATATGGGAAACTTGACTGCATAATTTGTGTTTCCCTGGTCGGCTCTCGTATAATTCAGATCTCTTTGTCTCAGGTCTCTCTCCAGCTTAGTTTGCTGTCTGTTTCCACTTCTCTTTTCTTGAGCCGCTCCCTTCTATGCCCTTGTGCACTATCCTGACTTCTCCCGTATGCTTAATTTGTGCCTTCCAACGCACAATGTGAACTACAGGTAGTGCTGCAGGGCCCACACCCTTTTACTTGCCTTACAGAGCAGCTCTGGAGCTGTTACAGTGCCCAGCTGCTGCAAGAAATCAGCTTTAATGCTTCAGGGGCTGGGGCATAGCCAACATGAGCCCCACACCGAAGGAGGGTGGAGGTGTTTAATGCGAACTAGGGGTCATCCAAGCGCCGCAAAAGGCCGCCATGCCCTGCATACCCCTTTTCTCTTTTCATATGCAGATGAGGGTTCCAGCCAACTTTGACCCACTGCTTGGATGACTTCACCGTATGCAAATCCGTCTTCTGCAGACCTTCCCCCAGGAATGCTTGTACTAGTTGTTGCATTTGGTTTGTTGTTTGGGGGTGCTTCAGTATTAGGCAGCCTTCTGCCCTCCCATGTTCATCTGAAAATATGTGTTCTCCCTGCAGTTGTTGTCCCCAGATGAGAGTTCCCTTGTGCTGCCTCAGTTGAATCTCCTTTACTTGACAGAGTTGTGCCTGAGCAGCGGCACTCCCCAGCCCTATCCCAAATCATACTTATTTTGCATAGGAGATACCATGGTCATGAAGTTTGTTCTCCCAGGGTGAGGTTCATTCATTGCATTCTGGGTATGCTGGCACCTGTGATTTCCCCAAATGTGGGAAACTCGACTGCATTATTTGTGGTAGTGGGGGACTGTGTTTGTGCTTTCCTCTGGTCAGCTCTGGTAAAAGTCCGATTTCTTTGTCTCAGATCTTCCTCTAGCCTTGTTCTTCTTTCGAGAGTTCCCTTGTGCTGCCTCAGTTGGGTCACCTTCACTTGACAGGGGGGTGCCCGAGCAGCGACCCTCCCCAGCTCTAGCCCAACTCCTACTAACCTGCAAGGTGATATACTATGATCAGGAAGGTGCTTCTCCCAGGGCAAGGCTCACCCATTGCACTCTGGGTGTGCTGATCCTGCGATTTCCCCAAATTTGGGAAACTTGACTGCATAATTTGTGTTTCCCCTTGTCAGCTCTCGTATAATTCAGATCTCTTTGTCTCAGGTCTCTCTCCAGCCTAGTTTGCTGTCTGTTTCCACTTCTCTTTTCTTGAGCCGCTCCCTTCTATGCCCTTGCGCACTATCCTGACTTCTCCCGTAAGCTTAATTTGTGCCTTCCAACGCACAATGCGAACTACAGGTAGTGCTGCAGGGCCCACACCCTTTTACTTGCCTTACAGAGCAGCTCTGGAGCTGTTACAGTGCCCAGCTGCTGCAAGAAATCAGCTTGAATGCTTCAGGGGCTGGGGCATAGCCAACATGAGCCCCACACCGAAGGAGGGTGGAGGTGTTTAATGCGAACTAGGGGTCATCCAAGCGCCGCAAAAGGATGCCATGCCCTGCATACCCCTTTTCTCTTTTCATATGCAGACGAGGGTTGAAGCCAACTTTGACCCACTGCTTGGATTACATCACCATATGCAAATCCGTCTTCTGCAGACCTTCCCCCAGGAATGCTTGTACTAGTTGTTGCATTTGGTTTGTTGTTTGGGGGTGCTTCAGTATTAGGCAGCCTTCTGCCCTCCCATGTTCATCTGAAAATATGTGTTCTCCCTGCAGTTGTTGTCCCCAGATGAGAGTTCCCTTGTGCTGCCTCAGTTGAATCTCCTATACTTGACAGAGTTATGCCTGAGCAGCGGCACTCCCCAGCCCTATCCCAAATCATACTTATTTTGCATAGGAGATACCATGGTCATGAAGATTGTTCTCCCAGGGTGAGGTTCATTCATTGCATTCTGGGTATGCTGACCCCTATGATTTCCCCAAATGTGGGAAACTCGACTGCATTATTTGTGGTAGTGGGGGACTGTGTTTGTTCTTTCCTCTGGTCAGCTCTGGTAAAAGTCAGATTTATTTGTCTCAGATCTTCCTCTAGCCTTGTTCTTCTTTCGAGAGTTTCCTTGTGCTGCCTCAGTTGGATCTCCTTCATTTGACAGGGGGGTGCCCGAGCAGCGACCCTCCCCAGCTCTAGCCCAACTCCTACTTACCTGCCAGGTGAGATACTATGATCATGAAGGTGCTTCTCCCAGGGCAAGGCTCACCCATTGCACTCTGGGTGTGCTGCTCCTGCGATTTCCCCAAATGTGGGAAACTTGACTGCATAATTTGTGTTTCCCTGGTCGGCTCTCGTATAATTCAGATCTCTTTGTCTCAGGTCTCTCTCCAGCTTAGTTTGCTGTCTGTTTCCACTTCTCTTTTCTTGAGCCGCTCCCTTCTATGCCCTTGTGCACTATCCTGACTTCTCCCGTATGCTTAATTTGTGCCTTCCAACGCACAATGCGAACTACAGGTAGTGCTGCAGGGCCCACACCCTTTTACTTGCCTTACAGAGCAGCTCTGGAGCTGTTACAGTGCCCAGCTGCTGCAAGAAATCAGCTTTAATGCTTCAGGGGCTGGGGCATAGCCAACATGAGCCCCACACCGAAGGAGGGTGGAGGTGTTTAATGCGAACTAGGGGTCATCCAAGCGCCGCAAAAAGCCGCCATGCCCTGCATACCTCTTTTCTCTTTTCATATGCAGACGAGGGTTGAAGCCAACTTTGACCCACTGCTTGGATGACATCACCATATGCAAATCCATCTGCTGCAGGCCTTCCCCCAGGAATGCTTGCACTAGTTGTTGCATTTGGTTTGTTGTTTGGGGGTGCTTCAGTATTAGGCAGCCTTCTGCCCTCCCATGTTCATCTGAAAATATGTGTTCTCCCTGCAGTTGTTGTCCCCAGATGAGAGTTCCCTTGTGCTGCCTCAGTTGAATCTCCTTTACTTGACAGAGTTGTGCCTGAGCAGCGGCACTCCCCAGCCCTATCCCAAATCATACTTATTTTGCATAGGAGATACCATGGTCATGAAGATTGTTCTCCCAGGGTGAGGTTCATTCATTGCATTCTGGGTATGCTGACCCCTATGATTTCCCCAAATGTGGGAAACTCGACTGCATTATTTGTGGTAGTGGGGGACTGTGTTTGTTCTTTCCTCTGGTCAGCTCTGGTAAAAGTCAGATTTATTTGTCTCAGATCTTCCTCTAGCCTTGTTCTTCTTTCGAGAGTTTCCTTGTGCTGCCTCAGTTGGATCTCCTTCATTTGACAGGGGGGTGCCCGAGCAGTGACCCTCCCCAGCTCTAGCCCAACTCCTACTTACCTGCCAGGTGAGATACTATGATCATGAAGGTGCTTCTCCCAGGGCAAGGCTCACCCATTGCACTCTGGGTGTGCTGCTCCTGCGATTTCCCCAAATGTGGGAAACTTGACTGCATAATTTGTGTTTCCCTGGTCGGCTCTCGTATAATTCAGATCTCTTTGTCTCAGGTCTCTCTCCAGCTTAGTTTGCTGTCTGTTTCCACTTCTCTTTTCTTGAGCCGCTCCCTTCTATGCCCTTGCGCACTATCCTGACTTCTCCCGTATGCTTAATTTGTGCCTTCCAACGCACAATGCGAACTACAGGTAGTGCTGCAGGGCCCACACCCTTTTACTTGCCTTACAGAGCAGCTCTGGAGCTGTTACAGTGCCCAGCTGCTGCAAGAAATCAGCTTTAATGCTTCAGGGGCTGGGGCATAGCCAACATGAGCCCCACACCGAAGGAGGGTGGAGGTGTTTAATGTGAACTAGGGGTCATCCAAGCGCCGCAAAAGGCCGCCATGCCCTGCATACCCCTTTTCTCTTTTCATATGCAGATGAGGGTTCCAGCCAACTTTGACCCACTGCTTGGATGACTTCACCGTATGCAAATCCGTCTTCTGCAGACCTTCCCCCAGGAATGCTTGTACTAGTTGTTGCATTTGGTTTGTTGCTTGGGGGTGCTTCAGTATTAGGCAGCCTTCTGCCCTCCCATGTTCATCTGAAAATATGTGTCCTCCGTGCAGTTGTTGTCCCCAGATGAGAGTTCCCTTGTGCTGCCTCAGTTGAATCTCCTTTACTTGACAGAGTTGTGCCTGAGCAGCGGCACTCCCCAGCCCTATCCCAAATCATACTTATTTTGCATAGGAGATACCATGGTCATGAAGATTATTCTCCCAGGGTGAGGTTCATTCATTGCATTCTGGGTATGCTGACCCCTATGATTTCCCCAAATGTGGGAAACTCGACTGCATTATTTGTGGTAGTGGGGGACTGTGTTTGTTCTTTCCTCTGGTCAGCTCTGGTAAAAGTCAGATTTATTTGTCTCAGATCTTCCTCTAGCCTTGTTCTTCTTTCGAGAGTTTCCTTGTGCTGCCTCAGTTGGATCTCCTTCATTTGACAGGGGGGTGCCCGAGCAGCGACCCTCCCCAGCTCTAGCCCAACTCCTACTTACCTGCCAGGTGAGATACTATGATCATGAAGGTGCTTCTCCCAGGGCAAGGCTCACCCATTGCACTCTGGGTGTGCTGCTCCTGCGATTTCCCCAAATGTGGGAAACTTGACTGCATAATTTGTGTTTCCCTGGTCGGCTCTCGTATAATTCAGATCTCTTTGTCTCAGGTCTCTCTCCAGCTTAGTTTGCTGTCTGTTTCCACTTCTCTTTTCTTGAGCCACTCCCTTCTATGCCCTTGCGCACTATCCTGACTTCTCCCGTATGCTTAATTTGTGCCTTCCAACGCACAATGCGAACTACAGGTAGTGCTGCAGGGCCCACACCCTTTTACTTGCCTTACAGAGCAGCTCTGGAGCTGTTACAGTGCCCAGCTGCTGCAAGAAATCAGCTTGAATGCTTCAGGGGCTGGGGCATAGCCAACATGAGCCCCACACCGAAGGAGGGTGGAGGTGTTTAATGCGAACTAGGGGTTATCCAAGCGCCGCAAAAGGCCGCCATGCCCTGCATACCCCTTTTCTCTTTTCATATGCAGATGAGGGTTCCAGCCAACTTTGACCCACTGCTTGGATGACTTCACCGTATGCAAATCCGTCTTCTGCAGACCTTCCCCCAGGAATGCTTGTACTAGTTGTTGCATTTGGTTTGTTGTTTGGGGGTGCTTCAGTATTAGGCAGCCTTCTGCCCTCCCATGTTCATCTGAAAATATGTGTTCTCCCTGCAGTTGTTGTCCCCAGATGAGAGTTCCCTTGTGCTGCCTCAGTTGAATCTCCTTTACTTGACAGAGTTGTGCCTGAGCAGCGGCACTCCCCAGCCCTATCCCAAATCATACTTATTTTGCATAGGAGATACCATGGTCATGAAGATTGTTCTCCCAGGGTGAGGTTCATTCATTGCATTCTGGGTATGCTGACCCCTATGATTTCCCCAAATGTGGGAAACTCGACTGCATTATTTGTGGTAGTGGGGGACTGTGTTTGTTCTTTCCTCTGGTCAGCTCTGGTAAAAGTCAGATTTATTTGTCTCAGATCTTCCTCTAGCCTTGTTCTTCTTTCGAGAGTTTCCTTGTGCTGCCTCAGTTGGATCTCCTTCATTTGATAGGGGGGTGCCCGAGCAGCGACCATCCCCAGCTCTAGCCCAACTCCTACTTACCTGCCAGGTGAGATACTATGATCATGAAGGTGCTTCTCCCAGGGCAAGGCTCACCCATTGCACTCTGGGTGTGCTGCTCCTGCGATTTCCCCAAATGTGGGAAACTTGACTGCATAATTTGTGTTTCCCTGGTCGGCTCTCGTATAATTCAGATCTCTTTGTCTCAGGTCTCTCTCCAGCTTAGTTTGCTGTCTGTTTCCACTTCTCTTTTCTTGAGCCGCTCCCTTCTATGCCCTTGCGCACTATCCTGACTTCTCCCGTATGCTTAATTTGTGCCTTCCAACGCACAATGCGAACTACAGGTAGTGCTGCAGGGCCCACACCCTTTTACTTGCCTTACAGAGCAGCTCTGGAGCTGTTACAGTGCCCAGCTGCTGCAAGAAATCAGCTTGAATGCTTCAGGGGCTGGGGCATAGCCAACATGAGCCCCACACCGAAGGAGGGTGGAGGTGTTTAATGCGAACTAGGGGTCATCCAAGCGCCGCAAAAGGCCGCCATGCCCTGCATACCCCTTTTCTCTTTTCATATGCAGATGAGGGTTACAGCCAACTTTGACCCACTGCTTGGATGACTTCACCGTATGCAAATCCGTCTTCTGCAGACCTTCCCCCAGGAATGCTTGTACTAGTTGTTGCATTTGGTTTGTTGTTTGGGGGTGCTTCAGTATTAGGCAGCCTTCTGCCCTCCCATGTTCATCTGAAAATATGTGTTCTCCCTGCAGTTGTTGTCCCCAGATGAGAGTTCCATTGTGCTGCCTCAGTTGAATCTCCTTTACTTGACAGAGATGTGCCTGAGCAGCGGCCCTCCCCAGCCCTATCCCAAATCATACTTATTTTGCATAGGAGATACCATGGTCATGAAGATTGTTCTCCCAGGGTGAGGTTCATTCATTGCATTCTGGGTATGCTGACCCCTATGATTTCCCCAAATGTGGGAATCTCAACTGCATTATTTGTGGTAGTGGGGGACTGTGTTTGTTCTTTCCTCTGGTCAGCTCTGGTAAAAGTCAGATTTATTTGTCTCAGATCTTCCTCTAGTCTTGTTCTTCTTTTGAGAGTTTCCTTGTGCTGCCTCAGTTGGATCTCCTTCACTTGACAGGGGGGTGCCCGAGCAGCGACCCTCCCCAGCTCTACCCCAACTCCTACTTACCTGCCAGGTGAGATACTATGATCATGAAGGTGCTTCTCCCAGGGCAAGGCTCACCCATTGCACTCTGGGTGTGCTGCTCCTGCGATTTCCCCAAATGTGGGAAACTTGACTGCATAATTTGTGTTTCCCCTGGTCGGCTCTCGTATAATTCAGATCTCTTTGTCTCAGGTCTCTCTCCAGCTTAGTTTGCTGTCTGTTTCCACTTCTCTTTTCTTGAGCCGCTCCCTTCTATGCCCTTGCGCACTATCCTGACTTCTCCCGTATGCTTAATTTGTGCCTTCCAACGCACAATGCGAACTACAGGTAGTGCTGCAGGGCCCACACCCTTTTACTTGCCTTACAGAGCAGCTCTGGAGCTGTTACAGTGCCCAGCTGCTGCAAGAAATCAGCTTTAATGCTTCAGGGGCTGGGGCATAGCCAACATGAGCCCCACACCGAAGGAGGGTGGAGGTGTTTAATGCGAACTAGGGGTCATCCAAGCGCCGCAAAAGGCCGCCATGCCCTGCATACCCCTTTTCTCTTTTCATATGCAGATGAGGGTTCCAGCCAACTTTGACCCACTGCTTGGATGACTTCACCGTATGCAAATCCGTCTTCTGCAGACCTTCCCCCAGGAATGCTTGTACTAGTTGTTGCATTTGGTTTGTTGTTTGGGGGTGCTTCAGTATTAGGCAGCCTTCTGCCCTCCCATGTTCATCTGAAAATATGTGTTCTCCCTGCAGTTGTTGTCCCCAGATGAGAGTTCCCTTGTGCTGCCTCAGTTGAATCTCCTATACTTGACAGAGTTATGCCTGAGCAGCGGCACTCCCCAGCCCTATCCCAAATCATACTTATTTTGCATAGGAGATACCATGGTCATGAAGATTGTTCTCCCAGGGTGAGGTTCATTCATTGCATTCTGGGTATGCTGACCCCTATGATTTCCCCAAATGTGGGAAACTCGACTGCATTATTTGTGGTAGTGGGGGACTGTGTTTGTTCTTTCCTCTGGTCAGCTCTGGTAAAAGTCAGATTTATTTGTCTCAGATCTTCCTCTAGCCTTGTTCTTCTTTCGAGAGTTTCCTTGTGCTGCCTCAGTTGGATCTCCTTCATTTGACAGGGGGGTGCCCGAGCAGCGACCCTCCCCAGCTCTAGCCCAACTCCTACTTACCTGCCAGGTGAGATACTATGATCATGAAGGTGCTTCTCCCAGGGCAAGGCTCACCCATTGCACTCTGGGTGTGCTGCTCCTGCGATTTCCCCAAATGTGGGAAACTTGACTGCATAATTTGTGTTTCCCTGGTCTGCTCTCGTATAATTCAGATCTCTTTGTCTCAGGTCTCTCTCCAGCTTAGTTTGCTGTCTGTTTCCACTTCTCTTTTCTTGAGCCGCTCCCTTCTATGCCCTTGCGCACTATCCTGACTTCTCCCGTATGCTTAATTTGTGCCTTCCAACGCACAATGCGAACTACAGGTAGTGCTGCAGGGCCCACACCCTTTAACTTGCCTTACAGAGCAGCTCTGGAGCTGTTACAGTGCCCAGCTGCTGCAAGAAATCAGCTTTAATGCTTCAGTGGCTGGGGCATAGCCAACATGAGCCCCACACCGAAGGAGGGTGGAGGTGTTTTTATGCGAACTAGGGGTCATCCAAGCGCCGCAAAAGGCCGCCATGCCCTGCATACCCCTTTTCTCTTTTCATATGCAGATGAGGGTTCCAGCCAACTTTGACCCACTGCTTGGATGACTTCACCGTATGCAAATCCGTCTTCTGCAGACCTTCCCCCAGGAATGCTTGTACTAGTTGTTGCATTTGGTTTGTTGTTTGGGGGTGCTTCAGTATTAGGCAGCCTTCTGCCCTCCCATGTTCATCTGAAAATATGTGTTCTCCCTGCAGTTGTTGTCCCCAGATGAGAGTTCCCTTGTGCTGCCTCAGTTGAATCTCCTTTACTTGACAGAGTTGTGCCTGAGCAGCGGCACTCCCCAGCCCTATCCCAAATCATACTTATTTTGCATAGGAGATACCATGGTCATGAAGTTTGTTCTCCCAGGGTGAGGTTCATTCATTGCATTCTGGGTATGCTGGCACCTGTGATTTCCCCAAATGTGGGAAACTCGACTGCATTATTTGTGGTAGTGGGGGACTGTGTTTGTGCTTTCCTCTGGTCAGCTCTGGTAAAAGTCCGATTTCTTTGTCTCAGATCTTCCTCTAGCCTTGTTCTTCTTTCGAGAGTTCCCTTGTGCTGCCTCAGTTGGGTCACCTTCACTTGACAGGGGGGTGCCCGAGCAGCGACCCTCCCCAGCTCTAGCCCAACTCCTACTAACCTGCAAGGTGATATACTATGATCAGGAAGGTGCTTCTCCCAGGGCAAGGCTCACCCATTGCACTCTGGGTGTGCTGATCCTGCGATTTCCCCAAATTTGGGAAACTTGACTGCATAATTTGTGTTTCCCCTGGTCAGCTCTCGTATAATTCAGATCTCTTTGTCTCAGGTCTCTCTCCAGCCTAGTTTGCTGTCTGTTTCCACTTCTCTTTTCTTGAGCCGCTCCCTTCTATGCCCTTGCGCACTATCCTGACTTCTCCCGTAAGCTTAATTTGTGCCTTCCAACGCACAATGCGAACTACAGGTAGTGCTGCAGGGCCCACACCCTTTTACTTGCCTTACAGAGCAGCTCTGGAGCTGTTACAGTGCCCAGCTGCTGCAAGAAATCAGCTTGAATGCTTCAGGGGCTGGGGCATAGCCAACATGAGCCCCACACCGAAGGAGGGTGGAGGTGTTTAATGCGAACTAGGGGTCATCCAAGCGCCGCAAAAGGATGCCATGCCCTGCATACCCCTTTTCTCTTTTCATATGCAGACGAGGGTTGAAGCCAACTTTGACCCACTGCTTGGATTACATCACCATATGCAAATCCGTCTTCTGCAGACCTTCCCCCAGGAATGCATGTACTAGTTGTTGCATTTGGTTTGTTGTTTGGGGGTGCTTCAGTATTAGGCAGCCTTCTGCCCTCCCATGTTCATCTAAAAATATGTGTTCTCCCTGCAGTTGTTGTCCCCAGATGAGAGTTCCCTTGTGCTGCCTCAGTTGAATCTCCTATACTTGACAGAGTTATGCCTGAGCAGCGGCACTCCCCAGCCCTATCCCAAATCATACTTATTTTGCATAGGAGATACCATGGTCATGAAGATTGTTCTCCCAGGGTGAGGTTCATTCATTGCATTCTGGGTATGCTGACCCCTATGATTTCCCCAAATGTGGGAAACTCGACTGCATTATTTGTGGTAGTGGGGGACTGTGTTTGTTCTTTCCTCTGGACAGCTCTGGTAAAAGTCAGATTTATTTGTCTCAGATCTTCCTCTAGCCTTGTTCTTCTTTCGAGAGTTTCCTTGTGCTGCCTCAGTTGGATCTCCTTCATTTGACAGGGGGGTGCCCGAGCAGCGACCCTCCCCAGCCCTAGCCCAACTCCTACTTACCTGCCAGGTGAGATACTATGATCATGAAGGTGCTTCTCCCAGGGCAAGGCTCACCCATTGCACTCTGGGTGTGCTGCTCCTGCGATTTCCCCAAATGTGGGAAACTTGACTGCATAATTTGTGTTTCCCTGGTCGGCTCTCGTATAATTCAGATCTCTTTGTCTCAGGTCTCTCTCCAGCTTAGTTTGCTGTCTGTTTCCACTTCTCTTTTCTTGAGCCGCTCCCTTCTATGCCCTTGTGCACTATCCTGACTTCTCCCGTATGCTTAATTTGTGCCTTCCAACGCACAATGCGAACTACAGGTAGTGCTGCAGGGCCCACACCCTTTTACTTGCCTTACAGAGCAGCTCTGGAGCTGTTACAGTGCCCAGCTGCTGCAAGAAATCAGCTTTAATGCTTCAGGGGCTGGGGCATAGCCAACATGAGCCCCACACCGAAGGAGGGTGGAGGTGTTTAATGCGAACTAGGGGTCATCCAAGCGCCGCAAAAGGCCGCCATGCCCTGCATACCCCTTTTCTCTTTTCATATGCAGATGAGGGTTCCAGCCAACTTTGACCCACTGCTTGGATGACTTCACCGTATGCAAATCCGTCTTCTGCAGACCTTCCCCCAGGAATGCTTGTACTAGTTGTTGCATTTGGTTTGTTGTTTGGGGCTGCTTCAGTATTAGGCAGCCTTCTGCCCTCCCGTGTTCATCTGAAAATATGTGTTCTCCCTGCAGTTGTTGTCCCCAGATGAGAGTTACCTTGTGCTGCCTCAGTTGAATCTCCTATACTTGACAGAGTTATGCCTGAGCAGCGGCACTCCCCAGCCCTATCCCAAATCATACTTATTTTGCATAGGAGATACCATGGTCATGAAGATTGTTCTCCCAGGGTGAGGTTCATTCATTGCATTCTGGGTATGCTGACCCCTATGATTTCCCCAAATGTAGGAAACTCGACTGCATTATTTGTGGTAGTGGGGGACTGTGTTTGTTCTTTCCTCTGGTCAGCTATGGTAAAAGTCAGATTTATTTGTCTCAGATCTTCCTCTAGCCTTGTTCTTCTTTCGAGAGTTTCCTTGTGCTGCCTCAGTTGGATCTCCTTCATTTGACAGGGGGGTGCCCGAGCAGCGACCCTCCCCAGCTCTAGCCCAACTCCTACTTACCTGCCAGGTGAGATACTATGATCATGAAGGTGCTTCTCCCAGGGCAAGGCTCACCCATTGCACTCTGGGTGTGCTGCTCCTGCGATTTCCCCAAATGTGGGAAACTTGACTGCATAATTTGTGTTTCCCTGGTCGGCTCTCGTATAATTCAGATCTCTTTGTCTCAGGTCTCTCTCCAGCCTAGTTTGCTGTCTGTTTACACTTCTCTTTTCTTGAGCCGCTCCCTTCTATGCCCTTGCGCACTATCCTGACTTCTCCCGTATGCTTAATTTGTGCCTTCCAACGCACAATGCGAACTACAGGTAGTGCTGCAGGGCCCACACCCTTTTACTTGCCTTACAGAGCAGCTCTGGAGCTGTTACAGTGCCCAACTGCTGCAAGAAATCAGCTTGAATGCTTCAGGGGCTGGGGCATAGCCAACATGAGCCCCACACCGAAGGAGGGTGGAGGTGTTTAATGCGAACTAGGGGTCATCCAAGCGCCGCAAAATGCCGCCATGCCCTGCATACCCCTTTTCTCTTTTCATATGCAGACGAGGGTTGAAGCCAACTTTGACCCACTGCTTGGATGACATCACCATATGCAAATCCATCTGCTGCAGGCCTTCCCCCAGGAATGCTTGCACTAGTTGTTGCATTTGGTTTGTTGTTTGGGGGTGCTTCAGTATTAGGCAGCCTTCTGCCCTCCCATGTTCATCTGAAAATATGTGTTCTCCCTGCAGTTGTTGTCCACAGATGAGAGTTCCCTTGTGCTGCCTCAGTTGAATCTCCTATACTTGACAGAGTTATGCCTGAGCAGCGGCACTCCCCAGCCCTATCCCAAATCATACTTATTTTGCATAGGAGATACCATGGTCATGAAGATTGTTCTCCCAGGGTGAGGTTCATTCATTGCATTCTGGGTATGCTGACCCCTATGATTTCCCCAAATGTGGGAAACTCGACTGCATTATTTGTGGTAGTGGGGGACTGTGTTTGTTCTTTCCTCTGGACAGCTCTGGTAAAAGTCAGATTTATTTGTCTCAGATCTTTCTCTAGCCTTGTTCTTCTTTCGAGAGTTTCCTTGTGCTGCCTCAGTTGGATCTCCTTCATTTGACAGGGGGGTGCCCGAGCAGCGACCCTCCCCAGCCCTAGCCCAACTCCTACTTACCTGCCAGGTGAGATACTATGATCATGAAGGTGCTTCTCCCAGGGCAAGGCTCACCCATTGCACTCTGGGTGTGCTGCTCCTGCGATTTCCCCAAATGTGGGAAACTTGACTGCATAATTTGTGTTTCCCTGGTCGGCTCTCGTATAATTCAGATCTCTTTGTCTCAGGTCTCTCTCCAGCTTAGTTTGCTGTCTGTTTCCACTTCTCTTTTCTTGAGCCGCTCCCTTCTATGCCCTTGTGCACTATCCTGACTTCTCCCGTATGCTTAATTTGTGCCTTCCAACGCACAATGCGAACTACAGGTAGTGCTGCAGGGCCCACACCCTTTTACTTGCCTTACAGAGCAGCTCTGGAGCTGTTACAGTGCCCAGCTGCTGCAAGAAATCAGCTTTAATGCTTCAGGGGCTGGGGCATAGCCAACATGAGCCCCACACCGAAGGAGGGTGGAGGTGTTTAATGCGAACTAGGGGTCATCCAAGCGCCGCAAAAGGCCGCCATGCCCTGCATACCCCTTTTCTCTTTTCATATGCAGATGAGGGTTCCAGCCAACTTTGACCCACTGCTTGGATGACTTCACCGTATGCAAATCCGTCTTCTGCAGACCTTCCCCCAGGAATGCTTGTACTAGTTGTTGCATTTGGTTTGTTGTTTGGGGCTGCTTCAGTATTAGGCAGCCTTCTGCCCTCCCGTGTTCATCTGAAAATATGTGTTCTCCCTGCAGTTGTTGTCCCCAGATGAGAGTTACCTTGTGCTGCCTCAGTTGAATCTCCTATACTTGACAGAGTTATGCCTGAGCAGCGGCACTCCCCAGCCCTATCCCAAATCATACTTATTTTGCATAGGAGATACCATGGTCATGAAGATTGTTCTCCCAGGGTGAGGTTCATTCATTGCATTCTGGGTATGCTTGCACCTGTGATTTCCCCAAATGTGGGAAACTCGACTGCATTATTTGTGGTAGTGGGGGACTGTGTTTGTGCTTTCCTCTGGTCAGCTCTGGTAAAAGTCCGATTTCTTTGTCTCTGATCTTCCTCTAGCCTTGTTCTTCTTTCGAGAGTTCCCTTGTGCTGCCTCAGTTGGGTCACCTTCACTTGACAGGGGGGTGCCCGAGCAGCGACCCTCCCCAGCTCTAGCCCAACTCCTACTAACCTGCCAGGTGATATACTATGATCAGGAAGGTGCTTCTCCCAGAGCAAGGCTCACCCATTGCACTCTGGGTGTGCTGATCCTGCGATTTCCCCAAATTTGGGAAACTTGACTGCATAATTTGTGTTTCCCCTGGTCGGCTCTCGTATAATTCAGATCTCTTTGTCTCAGGTCTCTCTCCAGCCTAGTTTGCTGTCTGTTTCCACTTCTCTTTTCTTGAGCCGCTCCCTTCTATGCCCTTGCGCACTATCCTGACTTCTCCCGTATGCTTAATTTGTGCCTTCCAACGCACAATGCGAACTACAGGTAGTGCTGCAGGGCCCACACCCTTTTACTTGCCTTACAGAGCAGCTCTGGAGCTGTTACAGTGCCCAGCTGCTGCAAGAAATCAGCTTGAATGCTTCAGGGGCTGGGGCATAGCCAACATGAGCCCCACACCGAAGGAGGGTGGAGGTGTTTAATGCGAACTAGGGGTCATCCAAGCGCCGCAAAAGGCCGCCATGCCCTGCACGCCCCTTTTCTCTTTTCATATGCAGATGAGGGTCCCAGCCAACTTTGACCCACTGCTTGGATGACTTCACCGTATGCAAATCCGTCTTCTGCAGACCTTCCCCCAGGAATGCTTGTACTAGTTGTTGCATTTGGTTTGTTGTTTGGGGGTGCTTCAGTATTAGGCAGCCTTCTGCCCTCCCATGTTCATCTGAAAATATGTGTTCTCCCTGCAGTTGTTGTCCCCAGATGAGAGTTCCCTTGTGCTGCCTCAGTTGAATCTCCTATACTTGACAGAGTTATGCCTGAGCAGCGGCACTCCCCAGCCCTATCCCAAATCATACTTATTTTGCATAGGAGATACCATGGTCATGAAGTTTGTTCTCCCAGGGTGAGGTTCATTCATTGCATTCTGGGTATGCTGACACCTGTGATTTCCCCAAATGTGGGAAACTCGACTGCATTATTTGTGGTAGTGGGGGACTGTGTTTGTTCTTTCCTCTGGTCAGCTCTGGTAAAAGTCAGATTCATTTGTCTCATATCTTCCTCTAGCCTTGCTCTTCTTTCGAGAGTTTCCTTGTGCTGCCTCAGTTGGATCTCCTTCATTTGACAGGGGGGTGCCCGAGCAGCGACCCTCCCCAGCTCTAGCCCAACTCCTACTTACCTACCAGGTGAGATACTATGATCATGAAGGTGCTTCTCCCAGGGCAAGGCTCACCCATTGCACTCTGGGTGTGCTGCTCCTGCGATTTCCCCAAATGTGGGAAACTTGACTGCATAATTTGTGTTTCCCTGGTCGGCTCTCGTATAATTCAGATCTCTTTGTCTCAGGTCTCTCTCCAGCTTAGTTTGCTGTCTGTTTCCACTTCTCTTTTCTTGACCCGCTCCCTTCTATGCCCTTGTGCACTATCCTGACTTCTCCCGTATGCTTAATTTGTGCCTTCCAACGCTCAATGCGAACTACAGGTAGTGTTGCAGGGCCCACACCCTTTTACTTGCCTTACAGAGCAGCTCTGGAGCTGTTACAGTGCCCAGCTGCTGCAAGAAATCAGCTTTAATGCTTCAGGGACTGGGGCATAGCCAACATGAGCCCCACACCGAAGGAGGGTGGAGGTGTTTAATGCGAACTAGGGGTCATCCAAGCGCCGCAAAAGGCCGCCATGCCCTGCATACCCCTTTTCTCTTTTCATATGCAGATGAGGGTTCCAGCCAACTTTGACCCACTGCTTGGATGACTTCACCGTATGCAAATCCGTCTTCTGCAGACCTTCCCCCAGGAATGCTTGTACTAGTTGTTGCATTTGGTTTGTTGTTTGGGGGTGCTTCAGTATTAGGCAGCCTTCTGCCCTCCCATGTTCATCTGAAAATATGTGTTCTCCCTGCAGTTGTTGTCCCCAGATGAGAGTTCCCTTGTGCTGCCTCAGTTGAATCTCCTTTACTTGACAGAGTTGTGCCTGAGCAGCGGCACTCCCCAGCCCTATCCCAAATCATACTTATTTTGCATAGGAGATACCATGGTCATGAAGTTTGTTCTCCCAGGGTGAGGTTCATTCATTGCATTCTGGGTATGCTGGCACCTGTGATTTCCCCAAATGTGGGAAACTCGACTGCATTATTTGTGGTAGTGGGGGACTGTGTTTGTGCTTTCCTCTGGTCAGCTCTGGTAAAAGTCCGATTTCTTTGTCTCAGATCTTCCTCTAGCCTTGTTCTTCTTTCGAGAGTTCCCCTGTGCTGCCTCAGTTGGGTCACCTTCACTTGACAGGGGGGTGCCCGAGCAGCGACCCTCCCCAGCTCTAGCCCAACTCCTACTAACCTGCCAGGTGATATACTATGATCAGGAAGGTGCTTCTCCCAGGGCAAGGCTCACCCATTGCACTCTGGGTGTGCTGATCCTGCGATTTCCCCAAATTTGGGAAACTTGACTGCATAATTTGTGTTTCCCCTGGTCGGCTCTCGTATAATTCAGATCTCTTTGTCTCAGGTCTCTCTCCAGCCTAGTTTGCTGTCTGTTTCCACTTCTCTTTTCTTGAGCCGCTCCCTTCTATGCCCTTGCGCACTATCCTGACTTCTCCCGTATGCTTAATTTGTGCCTTCCAACGCACAATGCGAACTACAGGTAGTGCTGCAGGGCCCACACCCTTTTACTTGCCTTACAGAGCAGCTCTGGAGCTGTTACAGTGCCCAGCTGCTGCAAGAAATCAGCTTGAATGCTTCAGGGGCTGGGGCATAGCCAACATGAGCCCCACACCGAAGGAGGGTGGAGGTGTTTAATGCGAACTAGGAGTCATCCAAGCGCCGCAAAAGGACGCCATGCCCTACATACCCCTTTTCTCTTTTCATATGCAGACGAGGGTTGAAGCCAACTTTGACCAACTGCTTGGATTACATCACCATATGCAAATCCATCTGCTGCAGGCCTTCCCCCAGGAATGCTTGCACTAGTTGTTGCATTTGGTTTGTTGTTTGGGGGTGCTTCAGTATTAGGCAGCCTTCTGCCCTCCCATGTTCATCTGAAAATATGTGTTCTCCCTGCAGTTGTTGTCCCCAGATGAGAGTTCCCTTGTGCTGCCTCAGTTGAATCTCCTATACTTGACAGAGATGTGCCTGAGCAGCGGCCCTCCCCAGCCCTATCCCAAATCATACTTATTTTGCATAGGAGATACCATGGTCATGAAGATTGTTCTCCCAGGGTGAGGTTCATTCATTGCATTCTGGGTATGCTGACCCCTATGATTTCCCCAAATGTGGGAATCTCAACTGCATTATTTGTGGTAGTGGGGGACTGTGTTTGTTCTTTCCTCTGGTCAGCTCTGGTAAAATTCAGATTTATTTGTCTCAGATCTACCTCTAGCCTTGTTCTTCTTTTGAGAGTTTCCTTGTGCTGCCTCAGTTGGATCTCCTTCACTTGACAGGGGGGTGCCCGAGCAGCGACCCTCCCCAGCTCTAGCCCAACTCCTACTTACCTGCCAGGTGAGATACTATGATCATGAAGGTGCTTCTCCCAGGGCAAGGCTCACCCATTGCACTCTGGGTGTGCTGCTCCTGCGATTTCCCCAAATGTGGGAAACTTGACTGCATAATTTGTGTTTCCCCTGGTCGGCTCTCGTATAATTCAGATCTCTTTGTCTCAGGTCTCTCTCCAGCTTAGTTTGCTGTCTGTTTCCACTTCTCTTTTCTTGAGCCGCTCCCTTCTATGCCCTTGCGCACTATCCTGACTTCTACCGTATGCTTAATTTGTGCCTTCCAACGCACAATGCGAACTACAGGTAGTGCTGCAGGGCCCACACCCTTTTACTTGCCTTACAGAGCAGCTCTGGAGCTGTTACAGTGCCCAGCTGCTGCAAGAAATCAGCTTTAATGCTTCAGGGGCTGGGGCATAGCCAACATGAGCCCCACACCGAAGGAGGGTGGAGGTGTTTAATGCGAACTAGGGGTCATCCAAGCGCCGCAAAAGGCCACCATGCCCTGCATACCCCTTTTCTCTTTTCATATGCAGATGAGGGTTCCAGCCAACTTTGACCCACTGCTTGGATGACTTCACCGTATGCAAATCCGTCTTCTGCAGACCTTCCCCCAGGAATGCTTGTACTAGTTGTTGCATTTGGTTTGTTGTTTGGGGGTGCTTCAGTATTAGGCAGCCTTCTGCCCTCCCATGTTCATCTGAAAATATGTGTTCTCCCTGCAGTTGTTGTCCCCAGATGAGAGTTCCCTTGTGCTGCCTCAGTTGAATCTCCTATACTTGACAGAGTTATGCCTGAGCAGCGGCACTCCCCAGCCCTATCCCAAATCATACTTATTTTGCATAGGAGATACCATGGTCATGAAGATTGTTCTCCCAGGGTGAGGTTCATTCATTGCATTCTGGGTATGCTGACCCCTATGATTTCCCCACATGTGGGAAACTCGACTGCATTATTTGTGGTAGTGGGGGACTGTGTTTGTTCTTTCCTCTGGTCAGCTCTGGTAAAAGTCAGATTTATTTGTCTCAGATCTTCCTCTAGCCTTGTTCTTCTTTCGAGAGTTTCCTTGTGCTGCCTCAGTTGGATCTCCTTCATTTGACAGGGGGGTGCCCGAGCAGCGACCCTCCCCAGCTCTAGCCCAACTCCTACTTACCTGCCAGGTGAGATACTATGATCATGAAGGTGCTTCTCCCAGGGCAAGGCTCACCCATTGCACTCTGGGTGTGCTGATCCTGCGATTTCCCCAAATTTGGGAAACTTGACTGCATAATTTGTGTTTCCCCTGGTCGGCTCTCGTATAATTCAGATCTCTTTGTCTCAGGTCTCTCTCCAGCCTAGTTTGCTGTCTGTTTCCACTTCTCTTTTCTTGAGCCGCTCCCTTCTATGCCCTTGCGCACTATCCTGACTTCTCCCGTAAGCTTAATTTGTGCCTTCCAACGCACAATGCGAACTACAGGTAGTGCTGCAGGGCCCACACCCTTTTACTTGCCTTACAGAGCAGCTCTGGAGCTGTTACAGTGCCCAGCTGCTGCAAGAAATCAGCTTGAATGCTTCAGGGGCTGGGGCATAGCCAACATGAGCCCCACACCGAAGGAGGGTGGAGGTGTTTAATGCGAACTAGGGGTCATCCAAGCGCCGCAAAAGGACGCCATGCCCTGCATACCCCTTTTCTCTTTTCATATGCAGACGAGGGTTGAAGCCAACTTTGACCCACTGCTTGGATTACATCACCATATGCAAATCCATCTGCTGCAGGCCTTCCCCCAGGAATGCTTGCACTAGTTGTTGCATTTGGTTTGTTGTTTGGGGGTGCTTCAGTATTAGGCAGCCTTCTGCCCTCCCATGTTCATCTGAAAATATGTGTTCTCCCTGCAGTTGTTGTCCCCAGATGAGAGTTCCCTTGTGCTGCCTCAGTTGAATCTCCTTTACTTGACAGTGATGTGCCTGAGCAGCGGCCCTCCCCAGCCCTATCCCAAATCATACTTATTTTGCATAGGAGATACCATGGTCATGAAGATTGTTCTCCCAGGGTGAGGTTCATTCATTGCATTCTGGGTATGCTGACCCCTATGATTTCCCCAAATGTGGGAATCTCAACTGCATTATTTGTGGTAGTGGGGGACTGTGTTTGTTCTTTCCTCTGGTCAGCTCTGGTAAAAGTCAGATTTATTTGTCTCAGATCTTCCTCTAGCCTTGTTCTTCTTTTGAGAGTTTCCTTGTGCTGCCTCAGTTGGATCTCCTTCACTTGACAGGGGGGTGCCCGAGCAGCGACCCTCCCCAGCTCTAGCCCAACTCCTACTTACCTGCCAGGTGAGATACTATGATCATGAAGGTGCTTCTCCCAGGGCAAGGCTCACCCATTGCACTCTGGGTGTGCTGCTCCTGCGATTTCCCCAAATGTGGGAAACTTGACTGCATAATTTGTGTTTCCCCTGGTCGGCTCTCGTATAATTCAGATCTCTTTGTCTCAGGTCTCTCTCCAGCTTAGTTTGCTGTCTGTTTCCACTTCTCTTTTCTTGAGCCGCTCCCTTCTATGCCCTTGCGCACTATCCTGACTTCTCCCGTATGCTTAATTTGTGCCTTCCAACGCACAATGCGAACTACAGGTAGTGCTGCAGGGCCGACACCCTTTTACTTGCCTTACAGAGCAGCTCTGGAGCTGTTACAGTGCCCAGCTGCTGCAAGAAATCAGCTTTAATGCTTCAGGGGCTGGGGCATAGCCAACATGAGCCCCACACCGAAGGAGGGTGGAGGTGTTTAATGCGAACTAGGGGTCATCCAAGCGCCGCAAAAGGCCGCCATGCCCTGCATGCCCCTTTTCTCTTTTCATATGCAGATGAGGGTCCCAGCCAACTTTGACCCACTGCTTGGATGACTTCACCGTATGCAAATCCGTCTTCTGCAGACCTTCCCCCAGGAATGCTTGTACTAGTTGTTGCATTTGGTTTGTTGTTTGGGGGTGCTTCAGTATTAGGCAGCCTTCTGCCCTCCCATGTTCATCTGAAAATATGTGTTCTCCCTGCAGTTGTTGTCCCCAGATGAGAGTTCCCTTGTGCTGCCTCAGTTGAATCTCCTTTACTTGACAGAGATGTGCCTGAGCAGCGGCCCTCCCCAGCCCTATCCCAAATCATACTTATTTTGCATAGGAGATACCATGGTCATGAAGATTGTTCTCCCAGGGTGAGGTTCATTCATTGCATTCTGGGTATGCTGACCCCTATGATTTCCCCAAATGTGGGAAACTCGACTGCATTATTTGTGGTAGTGGGGAACTGTGTTTGTTCTTTCCTCTGGTCAGCTCTGGTAAAAGTCTGATTTCTTTGTCTCAGATCTTCCTCTAGCCTTGTTCTTCTTTCGAGAGTTTCCTTGTGCTGCCTCAGTTGGATCTCCTTCATTTGACAGGGGGGTGCCCGGGCAGCGACCCTCCCCAGCTCTAGCCCAGCTCCTACTTACCTGCCAAGTGAGATACTATGATCATGAAGGTGCTTCTCCCAGGGCAAGGCTCACCCATTGCACTCTGGGTGTGCTGCTCCTGCGATTTCCCCAAATGTGGGAAACTTGACTGCATAATTTGTGTTTCCCTGGTCGGCTCTCGTATAATTCAGATCTCTTTGTCTCAGGTCTCTCTCCAGCTTAGTTTGCTGTCTGTTTCCACTTCTCTTTTCTTGAGCCGCTCCCTTCTATGCCCTTGCGCACTATCCTGACTTCTCCCGTCTGCTTAATTTGTGCCTTCCAACGCACAATGCGAACTACAGGTAGTGCTGCAGGGCCCACACCCTTTTACTTGCCTTACAGAGCAGCTCTGGAGCTGTTACAGTGCCCAGCTGCTGCAAGAAATCAGTTTGAATGCTTCAGGGGCTGGGGCATAGCCAACATGAGCCCCACACCGAAGGAGGGTGGAGGTGTTTAATGCGAACTAGGGGTCATCCAAGCGCCGCAAAAGGCCGCCATGCCCTGCATACCCCTTTTCTCTTTTCATATGCAGATGAGGGTTCCAGCCAACTTTGACCCACTGCTTGGATGACATCACCGTATGCAAATCCGTCTTCTGCAGACCTTCCCCCAGGAATGCTTGTACTAGTTGTTGCATTTGGTCTGTTGTTTGGGGGTGCTTCAGTATTAGGCAGCCTTCTGCCCTCCCATGTTCATCTGAAAATATGTGTTCTCCCTGCAGTTGTTGTCCCTAGATGAGAGTTCCCTTGTGCTGCCTCAGTTGAATCTCCTTTACTTGACAGAGTTGTGCCTGAGCAGAGGCACTCCCCAGCCCTATCCCAAATCATACTTATTTTGCATAGGAGATACCATGGTCATGAAGTTTGTTCTCCCAGGGTGAGGTTCATTCATTGCATTCTGGGTATGCTGACACCTGTGATTTCCCCAAATGTGGGAAACTCGACTGCATTATTTGTGGTAGTGGGGGACTGTGTTTGTGCTTTCCTCTGGTCAGCTCTGGTAAAAGTCCGATTTCTTTGTCTCAGATCTGCCTCTAGCCTTGTTCTTCTTTCGAGAGTTCCCTTGTGCTGCCTCAGTTGGATCTCCTTCACTTGACAGGGGGGTGCCCGAGCAGCGACCCTCCCCAGCTCTAGCCCAACTCCTACTAACCTGCCAGGTGATATACTATGATCAGGAAGGTGCTTCTCCCAGGGCAAGGCTCACCCATTGCACTCTGGGTGTGCTGATCCTGCGATTTCCCCAAATTTGGGAAACTTGATTGCATAATTTGTGTTTCCCCTGGTCGGCTCTCGTATAATTCAGATCTCTTTGTCTCAGGTCTCTCTCCAGCCTAGTTTGCTGTCTGTTTCCACTTCTCTTTTCTTGAGCCGCTCCCTTCTATGCCCTTGCGCACTATCCTGACTTCTTCCGTCTGCTTACTTTGTGCCTTCCAACGCACAATGCGAACTACAGGTAGTGCTGCAGGGCCCACACCCTTTTACTTGCCTTAAAGAGCAGCTCTGGAGCTGTTACAGTGCCCAACTGCTGCAAGAAATCAGCTTGAATGCTTCAAGGGCTGGGGCATAGCCAACATGAGCCCCACACCGAAGGAGGGTGGAGGTGTTTAATGCGAACTAGGGGTCATCCAAGCGCCGCAAAAGGCCGCCATGCCCTGCACGCCCCTTTTCTCTTTTCATATGCACATGAGGGTTGAAGCCAACTTTGACCCACTGCTTGAATGACATCACCATATGCAAATCCATCTGCTGCAGGCCTTCCCCCAGGAATGCTTGCACTAGTTGTTGCATTTGGTTTGTTGTTTGGGGGTGCTTCAGTATTAGGCAGCCTTCTGCCCTCCCATGTTCATCTGAAAATATGTGTTCTCCCTGCAGTTGTTGTCCCCAGATGAGAGTTCCCTTGTGCTGCCTCAGTTGAATCTCCTTTACTTGACAGAGATGTGCCTGAGCAGCGGCCCTCCCCAGCCCTATCCCAAATCATACTTATTTTGCATAGGAGATACCATGGTCATGAAGATTGTTCTCCCAGGGTGAGGTTCATTCATTGCATTCTGGGTATGCTGACCCCTATGATTTCCCCAAATGTGGGAAACTCGACTGCATTATTTGTGGTAGTGGGGAACTGTGTTTGTTCTTTCCTCTGGTCAGCTCTGGTAAAAGTCCGATTTCTTTGTCTCAGATCTTCCTCTAGCCTTGTTCTTCTTTCGAGAGTTTCCTTGTGCTGCCTCAGTTGGATCTCCTTCATTTGACAGGGGGGTGCCCGGGCAGCGACCCTCCCCAGCTCTAGCCCAGCTCCTACTTACCTGCCAGGTGAGATACTATGATCATAAAGGTGCTTCTCCCAGGGCAAGGCTCACCCATTGCACTCTGGGTGTGCTGCTCCTGCGATTTCCCCAAATGTGGGAAACTTGACTGCATAATTTGTGTTTCCCTGGTCGGCTCTCGTATAATTCAGATCTCTTTGTCTCAGGTCTCTCTCCAGCTTAGTTTGCTGTCTGTTTCCACTTCTCTTTTCTTGAGCCGCTCCCTTCTATGCCCTTGCGCACTATCCTGACTTCTCCCGTCTGCTTAATTTGTGCCTTCCAACGCACAATGCGAACTACAGGTAGTGCTGCAGGGCCCACACCCTTTTACTTGCCTTACAGAGCAGCTCTGGAGCTGTTACAGTGCCCAGCTGCTGCAAGAAATCAGTTTGAATGCTTCAGGGGCTGGGGCATAGCCAACATGAGCCCCACACCGAAGGAGGGTGGAGGTGTTTAATGCGAACTAGGGGTCATCCAAGCGCCGCAAAAGGCCGCCATGCCCTGCATACCCCTTTTCTCTTTTCATATGCAGATGAGGGTTCCAGCCAACTTTGACCCACTGCTTGGATGACATCACCGTATGCAAATCCGTCTTCTGCAGACCTTCCCCCAGGAATGCTTGTACTAGTTGTTGCATTTGGTCTGTTGTTTGGGGGTGCTTCAGTATTAGGCAGCCTTCTGCCCTCCCATGTTCATCTGAAAATATGTGTTCTCCCTGCAGTTGTTGTCCCTAGATGAGAGTTCCCTTGTGCTGCCTCAGTTGAATCTCCTTTACTTGACAGAGTTGTGCCTGAGCAGAGGCACTCCCCAGCCCTATCCCAAATCATACTTATTTTGCATAGGAGATACCATGGTCATGAAGATTGTTCTCCCAGGGTGAGGTTCATTCATTGCATTCTGGGTATGCTGACCCCTGTGATTTCCCGAGATGTGGGTAACTCGACTGCATTATTTGTGGTAGTGGGGGACTGTGTTTGTGCTTTCTTCTGGTCAGCTCTGGTAAAAGTCTGATTTCTTTGTCTCAGATCTTCCTCTAGCCTTGTTCCTCTTTCGAGAGTTTCCTTGTGCTGCCTCAGTTGGATCTCCTTCACTTGACAGGGGGGTGCCCGAGCAGCGACCCTCCCCAGCTCTAGCCCAACTCCTACTTACCTGCCAGGTGAGATACTATGATCATGAAGGTGCTTCTCCCAGGGCAAGGCTCACCCATTGCACTCTGGGTGTGCTGCTCCTGCGATTTCCTCAAATGTGGGAAACTTGACTACATAATTTGTGTTTCCCCTGGTTGGCTCTCGTATAATTCAGATCTCTTTCTCTCAGGTCTCTCTCCAGCCTAGTTTGCTGTCTGTTTCCACTTCTCTTTTCTTGAGCCGCTCCCTTCTATGCCCTTGCGCACTATCCTGACTTCTCCCGTCTGCTTAATTTGTGCCTTCCAACGCACAATGCGAACTACAGGTAGTGCTGCAGGGCCCACACCCTTTTACTTGCCTTACAGAGCAGCTCTGGAGCTGTTACAGTGCCCAGCTGCTGCAAGAAATCAGTTTGAATGCTTCAGGGGCTGGGGCATAGCCAACATGAGCCCCACACTGAAGGAGGGTGGAGGTGTTTAATGCGAACTAGGGGTCATCAAAGCGCCGCAAAAGGCCGCCATGCCCTGCATGCCCCTTTTCTCTTTTCATATGCAGACGAGGGTTGAAGCCAACTTTGACCCACTGCTTGGATGACATCACCATATGCAAATCCATCTGCTGCAGGCCTTCCCCCAGGAATGCTTGCACTAGTTGTTGCATTTGGTTTGTTGTTTGGGGGTGCTTCAGTATTAGGCAGCCTTCTGCCCTCCCATGTTCATCTGAAAATATGTGTTCTCCCTGCAGTTGTTGTCCCCAGATGAGAGTTCCCTTGTGCTGCCTCAGTTGAATCTCCTTTACTTGACAGAGATGTGCCTGAGCAGCGGCCCTCCCCAGCCCTATCCCAAAACATACTTATTTTGCATAGGAGATACCATGGTCATGAAGATTGTTCTCCTAGGGTGAGGTTCATTCATTGCATTCTGGGAATGCTGACCTCTGTGATTTCCCCAAATGTGGGAAACTCGACTGCATTATTTGTGGTAGTGGGGGACTGTGTTTGTGCTTTCCTCTGGTCAGCTCTGGTAAAAGTTAGATTTCTTTGTCTCAGATCTTCCTCTAGCCTTGTTCTTCTTTCGAGAGTTCCCTTGTGCTGCCTCAGTTGGATCTCCTTCACTTGACAGGGGGGTGCCCGAGCAGCGACCCTCCCCAGCTCTAACCCAACTCCTACTTACCTGCCAGGTGAGATACTATGATCATGAAGGTGCTTCTCCCAGGGCAAGGCTCACCCATTGCACTCTAAGTGTGCTGCCCCTGCGATTTCTCCAAATGTGGGAAACTTGACTGCATAATTTATGTTTCCCCTGGTCGGCTCTCGTATAATTCAGATCTCTTTGTCTCAGTTCTCTCTCCAGCCTTGTTTGCTGTCTGTTTCCACTTCTTTTTTCTTGAGCCCCTCCCTTCTATACCCTTGTGCACTATCCTGACTTCTCCTCCCGTCTGCTTACTTTGTGCCTTCTAATGCACAATGCAAACTACAGGTAGTGCTGCAGGGCCCACACCCTTTTACTTGCCTTACAGAGCAGCTCTGGAGCTGTTACAGTGCCCAGCTGCTGCAAGAAATAAGTTTGAATGCTTCAGGGGCTGGGTCATGGCCAACATGAGCCCCACACCGAAGGAGGGTGGGGGTGTTTAATGCGAACTATGGGTCATCCAAGCGCCGCAAAAGGCCGCCATGCCCTGCATACCCCTTTTCTCTTTTCATATGCAGATGAGGGTTCCAGCCAACTTTGGCCCACTGCTTGGATGACATCACCGTATGCAAATCCGTCTTCTACAGACCTTCCCCCAGGAATGCTTTTATTAGTTGTTGCATTTGGTTTGTTGTTTGGGGGTGCTTCAGTATTAGGCAGCCTTCTGCCCTCCCATGTTCATCTGAAAATATGTGTTCTCCCTTCAGTTGTTGTCACCAGATGAGAGTTCCCTTGTGCTGCCTCAGTTGAATCTCCTTTACTTGACAGAGATGTGCCTGAGCAGCGGCCCTCCCCAGCCCTATCCCAAATCATACTTATTTTGCATAGGAGATACCATGGTCATGAAGATTGTTCTTCCAGGGTGAGGTTCATTCATTGCATTCTGGGTATGCTGACCCCTGTGATTTCCCCAAATGTGGGAAACTCGACTGCATTATTTGTGGTAGTGGGGGACTGTGTTTGTGCTTTCTTCTGGTCAGCTCTGGTAAAAGTCAGATTTATTTGTCTCAGATCTTCCTCTAGCCTTGTTCTTCTTTCGACATTTCCCTTGTGCTACCTCAGTTGGATCTCCTTCACTTGACAGGGGGGTGCCCGAGCAGCGACCCTCCCCAGCTCTAGCCCAACTCCTACTTACCTGCCAGGTGATATACTATGATCAGGAAGGTGCTTCTCCCAGGGCAAGGCTCACCAATTGCACTCTGGGTGTGCTGATCCTGCGATTTCCCCAAATGTGGGAAACTTGACTGCATAATTTGTGTTTCCCCTGGTCGGCTCTCGTATAATTCAGATCTCTTTGTCTCAGGTCTCTCTCCAGCCTAGTTTGCTGTCTGTTTCCACTTCTCTTTTCTTGAGCCGCTCCCTTCTATGCCCTTGCGCACTATCCTGACTTCTCCCGTCTGCTTAATTTGTGCCTTCCAACGCACAATGCGAACTACAGGTAGTGCTGCAGGGCCCACACCCTTTTACTTGCCTTACAGAGCAGCTCTGGAGCTGTTACAGTGCCCAGCTGCTGCAAGAAATCAGTTTGAATGCTTCAGGGGCTGGGGCATAGCCAACATGAGCCCCACACCGAAGGAGGGTGGAGGTGTTTAATGCGAACTAGGGGTCATCAAAGCGCCGCAAAAGGCCGCCATGCCCTGCACGCCCCTTTTCTCTTTTCATATGCAGACGAGGGTTGAAGCCAACTTTGACCCACTGCTTGGATGACATCACCATATGCAAATCCATCTGCTGCAGGCCTTCCCCCAGGAATGCTTACACTAGTTGTTGCATTTGGTTTGTTGTTTGGGGGTGCTTCAGTATTAGGCAGCCTTCTGACCTCCCATGTTCATCTGAAAATATGTGTTCTCCCTGGAGTTGTTGTCCCCAGATGAGAGTTCCCTTGTGCTGCCTCAGTTGAATCTCCTTTACTTGACAGAGATGTGCCTGAGCAGCGGCCCTCCCCAGCCCTATCCCAAATCATACTTATTTTGCATAGGAGATACCATGGTCATGAAGATTGTTCTCCCAGGGTGAGGTTCATTCATTGCATTCTGGGTATGCTGACTCCTGTGATTTCCCCAAATGTGGGAAACTCGACTGCATTATTTGTGGTAGTGGGGGACTGTGTTTGTGCTTTCCTCTGATCAGCACTGGTAAAAGTCAGATTTCTTTGTCTCAGATCTTCCTCTAGCCTTGTTCTTCTTTCGAGAGTTCCCTTGTGCTGCCTCAGTTGGATCTCCTTAACTTGACAGGGGGGTGCCCGAGCAACGACCCTCCCCAGCTCTAGCCCAACTCCTACTATACTATGATCAGGAAGGTGCTTCTCCCAGGGCAAGGCTCACCCATTGCACTCTGGGTGTGCTGATCCTGCAATTTCCACAAATGTGGGAAACTTGACTGCATAATTTGTGTTTCCCCTGGTCGGCTCTCGTATAATTCAGATCTCTTTGTCTCAGGTCTCTCTCCAGCCTAGTTTGCTGTCTGTTTCCACTTCTCTTTTCTTTAGCCGCTCCCTTCTATGCCCTTGCGCACTATCCTGACTTCTCCCGTCTGCTTACTTTGTGCCTTCCAACGCACAATGCGAACTACAGGTAGTGCTGCAGGGCCCACACCCTTTTACTTGCCTTACAGAGCAGCTCTGGAGCTGTTACAGTGCCCAACTGCTGCAAGAAATCAGCTTGAATGCTTCAGGGGCTGGGGCATAGCCAACATGAGCCCGACACCGAAGGAGGGTGGGGGTGTTTAATGCGAACTAGGGGTCATCCAAGCGCTGCAAAAGGCCGCCATGCCCTGCATACCGCTTTTCTCTTTTCATATGCAAATGAGGGTTCCAGCCAACTTTAGCCCACTGCTTGGATGACATCACCGTATGCAAATCCGTCTTCTGAAGACCTTCCCCCAGGAATGCTTGTACTAGTTGTTGCATTTGGTTTGTTGTTTGGGGGTGCTTCAGTATTAGGCAGCCTTCTTCCCTCCCATGTTCATCTGAAAATATGTGTTCTCCCTGCAGTTGTTGTCCCCAGATGAGAGTTCCCTTGTGCTGCCTCAGTTGAATCTCCTTTACTTGACAGAGATGTGCCTGAGCAGCGGCCCTCCCCAGCCCTATCCCAAATCATACTTATTTTGCATAGGAGATACCATGGTCATGAAGATTGTTCTCCCAGGGTGAGGTTCATTCATTGCATTCTGGGTATGCTGACCCCTGTGATTTCCCCAAATGTGGGAAACTCTACTGCATTATTTGTGGTAGTGGGGGACTGTGTTTGTGCTTTCCTCTGGTCAGCTCTGGTAAAAGTCAGATTTATTTGTCTCAGATCTTCCTCTAGCCTTGTTCTTCTTTCGAGAGTTCCCTTGTGCTTCCTCAGTTGGATCTCTTTCACTTGACAGGGGGGTGCCCGAGCAGCGACCCTCCCCAGCTCTAACCCAACTCCTACTTACCTGCCAGGTGAGATACTATGATCATGAAGGTGCTTCTCCCAGGGCAAGGCTCACCCATTGCACTCTAAGTGTGCTGCCCCTGCGATTTCTCCAAATGTGGGAAACTTGACTGCATAATTTATGTTTCCCCTGGTCGGCTCATGTATAATTCAGATCTCTTTGTCTCAGTTCTCTCTCCAGCCTTGTTTGCTGTCTGTTTCCACTTCTTTTTTCTTGAGCCCCTCCCTTCTATACCCTTGTGCACTATCCTGACTTCTCCTCCCGTCTGCTTACTTTGTGCCTTCTAATGCACAATGCAAACTACAGGTAGTGCTGCAGGGCCCACACCCTTTTACTTGCCTTACAGAGCAGCTCTGGAGCTGTTACAGTGCCCAGCTGCTGCAAGAAATAAGTTTGAATGCTTCAGGGGCTGGGTCATGGCTAACATGAGCCCCACACCGAAGGAGGGTGGGGGTGTTTAATGCGAACTATGGGTCATCCAAGCGCCGCAAAAGGCCGCCATGCCCTGCATACCCCTTTTCTCTTTTCAAATGCAGATGAGGGTTCCAGCCAACTTTGGCCCACTGCTTGGATGACATCACCGTATGCAAATCCGTCTTCTACAGACCTTCCCCCAGGAATGCTTGTATTAGTTGTTGCATTTGGTTTGTTGTTTGGGGGTGCTTCAGTATTAGGCAGCCTTCTGCCCTCCCATGTTCATCTGAAAATATGTGTTCTCCCTTCAGTTGTTGTCCCCAGATGAGAGTTCCCTTGTGCTGCCTCAGTTGAATCTCCTTTACTTGACAGAGATGTGCCTGAGCAGTGGCCCTCCCCAGCCCTATCCCAAATCATACTTATTTTGCATAGGAGATACCATGGTCATGAAGATTGTTCTTCCAGGGTGAGGTTCATTCATTGCATTCTGGGTATGCTGACCCCTGTGATTTCCCCAAATGTGGGAAACTCGACTGCATTATTTGTGGTAGTGGGGGACTGTGTTTGTGCTTTCTTCTGGTCAGCTCTGGTAAAAGTCAGATTTCTTTGTCTCAGATCTTCCTCTAGCCTTGTTATTCTTTCGACATTTCCCTTGTGCTACCTCAGTTGGATCTCCTTCACTTGACAGGGGGGTGCCCGAGCAGCGACCCTCCCCAGCTCTAGCCCAACTCCTACTTACCTGCCAGGTGATATACTATGATCAGGAAGGTGCTTCTCCCAGGGCAAGGCTCACCCATTGCACTCTGGGTGTGCTGATCCTGCGATTTCCCCAAATGTGGGAAACTTGACTGCATAATTTGTGTTTCCCCTGGTCGGCTCTCGTATAATTCAGATCTCTTTATCTCAGGTCTCTCTCCAGCCTAGTTTGCTGTCTGTTTCCACTTCTCTTTTCTTGAGCCGCTCCCTTCTATGCCCTTGCGCACTATCCTGACTTCTCCCGTCTGCTTACTTTGTGCCTTCCAACGCACAATGCGAACTACAGGTAGTGCTGCAGGGCCCACACCCTTTTACTTGCCTTACAGAGCAGCTCTGGAGCTGTTACAGTGCCCAACTGCTGCAAGAAATCAGCTTGAATGCTTCAGGGGCTGGGGCATAGCCAACATGAGCCCCACACCGAAGGAGGGTGGGGGTGTTTAATGCGAACTAGGGGTCATCCAAGCCGCAAAAGGCCGCCATGCCCTGCATACCCCTTTTCTCTTTTCAGATGCAGATGAGGGTTCCAGCCAATTTTGGCCCACTGCTTGGATGACATCACCGTATGCAAATCCGTCTTCTGCAGACCTTCCCCCAGGAATGCTTGTACTAGTTGTTGCATTTGGTTTGTTGTTTGGGGGTGCTTCAGTATTAGGCAGCCTTCTGCCCTCCCATGTTCATCTGAAAATATGTGTTCTCCCTGCAGTTGTTGTCCCCAGATGAGAGTTCCCTTGTGCTGCCTCAGTTGAATCTCCTTTACTTGACAGAGATGTGCCTGAGCAGCGGCCCTCCCCAGCCCTATCCCAAAACATACTTATTTTGCATAGGAGATACCATGGTCATGAAGATTGTTCTACTAGGGTGAGGTTCATTCATTGCATTCTGGGAATGCTGACCTCTGTGATTTCCCCAAATGTGGGAAACTCGACTGCATTATTTGTGGTAGTGGGGGACTGTGTTTGTGCTTTCCTCTGGTCAGCTCTGGTAAAAGTCAGATTTCTTTGTCTCAGATCTTCCTCTAGCATTGTTCTTCTTTCGAGAGTTCCCTTGTGCTGCCTCAGTTGGATCTCCTTCACTTGACAGGGGGGTGCCCGAGCAGCGACCCTCCCCAGCTGTAGCCCATCTCCTACTTACCTGCCAGGTGAGATACTATGATCAGGAAGGTGCTTCTCCCAGGGCAAGGCTCACCCATTGCACTCTGGGTGTGCTGCTCCTGTGATTTCCCCAAATGTGGGACACTTGACTGCATAATTTGTGTTTCCTCTGGTCTGCTCTCGTATAATTCAGATCTCTTTGTCTCAGGTCTCTCTCCAGCCTAGTTTGCTGTCTGTTTCCACTTCTCTTTTCTTGAGCCGCTCCCTTCTATGCCCTTGCGCACTATCCTGACTTCTCCCGTCTGCTTACTTTGTGCCTTCCAACGCACAATGCGAACTACAGGTAGTGCTGCAGGTCCCACACCCTTTTATTTGCCTTACAGAGCAGCTCTGAAGCTGTTACAGTGCCCAACTGCTGCAAGAAATCAGCTTGAATGCTTCAGGGGCTGGGGCATAGCCAACATGAGCCCCACACCGAAGGAGGGTGGGGGTGTTTAATGCGAACTAGGGGTCATCCAAGCGCCGCAAAAGGCCACCATGCCCTGCATACCACTTTTCTCTTTTCATATGCAGATGAGGGTTCCAGCCAATTTTGGCCCACTGCTTGGATGACATCACCGTATGCAAATCCGTCTTCTGCAGACCTTCCCCAAGGAATGCTTGTACTAGTTGTTGCATTTGGTTTGTTGTTTGTGGGTGCTTCAGTATTAGGCAGCCTTCTGCCCTCCCATGTTCATCTGAAAATATGTGTTCTCCCTGCAGTTGTTGTACCCAGATGAGAGTTCCCTTGTGCTGCCTCAGTTGAATCTCCTTTACTTGACAGAGATGTGCCTGAGCAGCGGCCCTCCCCAGCCCTATCCCAAAACATACTTATTTTGCATAGGAGATACCATGGTCATGAAGATTGTTCTCCCAGGTTGAGGTTCATTTATTGCATTCTGGGTATGCTGACCCCTATGATTTCCCCAAATGTGGGAAACTCGACTGCATTATTTGTGGTAGTGGGGGACTGTGTTTGTTCTTTCCTCTGGTCTGCTCTCGTATAATTCAGATCTCTTTGTCTCAGGTCTCTCTCCAGCCTAGTTTGCTGTCTGTTTCCACTTCTCTTTTCTTGAGCCGCTCCCTTCTATGCCCTTGCGCACTATCCTGACTTCTCCCGTCTGCTTAATTTGTGCCTTCCAACGCACAATGCGAACTACAGGTAGTGCTGCAGGGCCCACACCCTTTTACTTGCCTTACAGAGCAGCTCTGGAGCTGTTACAGTGCCCAGCTGCTGCAAGAAATCAGTTTGAATGCTTCAGGGGCTGGGGCATAGCCAACATGAGCCCCACACCGAAGGAGGGTGGAGGTGTTTAATGCGAACTAGGGGTCATCAAAGCGCCGCAAAAGGCCGCCATGCCCTGCACGCCCCTTTTCTCTTTTCATATGCAGACGAGGGTTGAAGCCAACTTTGACCCACTGCTTGGATGACATCACCATATGCAAATCCATCTGCTGCAGGCCTTCCCCCAGGAATGCTTGCACTAGTTGTTGCATTTGGTTTGTTGTTTGGGGGTGCTTCAGTATTAGGCAGCCTTCTGCCCTACCATGTTCATCTGAAAATATGTGTTCTCCCTGGAGTTGTTGTCCCCAGATGAGAGTTCCCTTGTGCTGCCTCAGTTGAATCTCCTTTACTTGACAGAGATGTGCCTGAGCAGCGGCCCTCCCCAGCCCTATCCCAAAACATACTTATTTTGCATAGGAGATACCATGGTCATGAAGATTGTTCTACTAGGGTGAGGTTCATTCATTGCATTCTGGGAATGCTGACCTCTGTGATTTCCCCAAATGTGGGAAACTCGACTGCATTATTTGTGGTAGTGGGTGACTGTGTTTGTGCTTTCCTCTGGTCAGCTCTGGTAAAAGTCAGATTTCTTTGTCTCAGATCTTCCTCTAGCATTGTTCTTCTTTCGAGAGTTCCCTTGTGCTGCCTCAGTTGGATCTCCTTCACTTGACAGGGGGGTGCCCGAGCAGCGACCCTCCCCAGCTGTAGCCCATCTCCTACTTACCTGCCAGGTGAGATACTATGATCAGGAAGGTGCTTCTCCCAGGGCAAGGCTCACCCATTGCACTCTGGGTGTGCTGCTCCTGTGATTTCCCCAAATGTGGGACACTTGACTGCATAATTTGTGTTTCCTCTGGTCTGCTCTCGTATAATTCAGATCTCTTTGTCTCAGGTCTCTCTCCAGCCTAGTTTGCTGTCTGTTTCCACTTCTCTTTTCTTGAGCCGCTCCCTTCTATGCCCTTGCGCACTATCCTGACTTCTCCCGTCTGCTTACTTTGTGCCTTCCAACGCACAATGCGAACTACAGGTAGTGCTGCAGGTCCCACACCCTTTTATTTGCCTTTCAGAGCAGCTCTGAAGCTGTTACAGTGCCCAACTGCTGCAAGAAATCAGCTTGAATGCTTCAGGGGCTGGGGCATAGCCAACATGAGCCCCACACCGAAGGAGGGTGGGGGTGTTTAATGCGAACTAGGGGTCATCCAAGCGCCGCAAAAGTCCACCATGCCCTGCATACCACTTTTCTCTTTTCATATGCAGATGAGGGTTCCAGCCAATTTTGGCCCACTGCTTGGATGACATCACCGTATGCAAATCCGTCTTCTGCAGACCTTCCCCAAGGAATGCTTGTACTAGTTGTTGCATTTGGTTTGTTGTTTGGGGGTGCTTCAGTATTAGGCAGCCTTCTGGCCTCCCATGTTCATCTGAAAATATGTGTTCTCCCTGCAGTTGTTGTACCCAGATGAGAGTTCCCTTGTGCTGCCTCAGTTGAATCTCCTTTACTTGACAGAGATGTGCCTGAGCAGCGGCCCTCCCCAGCCCTATCCCAAAACATACTTATTTTGCATAGGAGATACCATGGTCATGAAGATTGTTCTCCCAGGTTGAGGCTCATTTATTGCATTCTGGGTATGCTGACCCCTATGATTTCCCCAAATGTGGGAAACTCGACTGCATTATTTGTGGTAGTGGGGGACTGTGTTTGTTCTTTCCTCTGGTCTGCTCTCGTATAATTCAGATCTCTTTGTCTCAGGTCTCTCTCCAGCCTAGTTTGCTGTCTGTTTCCACTTCTCTTTTCTTGAGCCGCTCCCTTCTATGCCCTTGCGCACTATCCTGACTTCTCCCGTCTGCTTACTTTGTGCCTTCCAACGCACAATGCGAACTACAGGTAGTGCTGCAGGTCCCACACCCTTTTATTTGCCTTACAGAGCAGCTCTGAAGCTGTTACAGTGCCCAACTGCTGCAAGAAATCAGCTTGAATGCTTCAGGGGCTGGGGCATAGCCAACATGAGCCCCACACCGAAGGAGGGTGGGGGTGTTTAATGCGAACTAGGGGTCATCCAAGCGCCGCAAAAGGCCACCATGCCCTGCATACCCCTTTTCTCTTTTCATATGCAGATGAGGGTTCCAGCCAATTTTGGCCCACTGCTTGGATGACATCACCGTATGCAAATCCGTCTTCTGCAGACGTTCCCCAAGGAATGCTTGTACTAGTTGTTGCATTTGGTTTGTTGTTTGGGGGTGCTTCAGTATTAGGCAGCCTTCTGCCCTCCCATGTTCATCTGAAAATATGTGTTCCCCTGCAGTTGTTGTCCCCAGATGAGAGTTCCCTTGTGCTGCCTCAGTTGAATCTCCTTTACTTGACAGAGATGTGCCTGAGCAGCGGCCCTCCCCAGCCCTATCCCAAAACATACTTATTTTGCATAGGAGATACCATGGTCATGAAGATTGTTCTCCCAGGGTGAGGTTCATTTATTGCATTCTGGGTATGCTGACCCCTATGATTTCCCCAAATGTGGGAAACTCGACTGCATTATTTGTGGTAGTGGGGGACTGTGTTTGTTCTTTCCTCTGGTCAGCTCTGGTAAAAGTCAGATTTATTTGTCTCAGATCTTCCTCTAGCCTTGTTCTTCTTTCGAGAGTTTCCTTGTGCTGCCTCAGTTGGATCTCCTTCACTTGACAGGGGGGTGCCCGAGCAGCGACCCTCCCCAGCTCTAGCCCAACTCCTACTTACCTGCCAGGTGAGATACTATGATCATGAAGGTGCTTCTCCCAGGGCAAGGCTCACCCATTGCACTCTGGGTGTGCTGCTCCTGTGATTTCCCCAAATGTGGGACACTTGACTGCATAATTTGTGTTTCCCCTGGTCGGCTCTCGTATAATTCAGATCTCTTTGTCTCAGGTCTCTCTCCAGCCTAGTTTGCTGTCTGTTTCCACTTCTCTTTTCTTGAGCCGCTCCCTTCTATGCCCTTGCGCACTATCCTGACTTCTCCCGTATGCTTAATTTGTGCCTTCCAACGCACAATGCGAACTACAGGTAGTGCTGCAGGGCCCACACCCTTTTACTTGCCTTACAGAGCAGCTCTGGAGCTGTTACAGTGCCCAGCTGCTGCAAGAAATCAGCTTGAATGCTTCAGGGGCTGGGGCATAGCCAACATGAGCCCCACACCGAAGGAGGGTGGAGGTGTTTAATGCGATAATCCTGTCTTCCAAGACCAGAATCTCACTCCATTGGTGGCTGCACAGTTCTCACCTCCTAGAGGGGCGATGGTTCGGGATCCAGGACTGGATCCTAGGGACCAAGGATGCAACCCTCCGAGGCTGGGAAGCAGTCACACAGGGGGAAAACATCCAAGGAAGATGGTCAAGTCAGGAAAGTTGTCTCCACATAAATGTTCTGGAGTTAAGGGCCATTTAATAACTGCAGACACAGTACGCACTGGGACGGGTGCCCAGCATCCTCTACGGAGTAAGAGAAAAGGATTTACCGGTAGGTATTAAAATCCTATTTTCTCTAACGTCCTAGAGGATGCTGGGGACTCCGTAAGGACCATGTGGATAGACAGGCTCCGCAGGAGACATGGGTACTTTAAGAAAGACTTTAGTTCTGGGTGTACACTGGCTCCTCCCTCTATGCCCCTCCTCCAGACCTCAGTTTGATACTGTGCCCAGTGGAGACTGAGTGCTTTTCAGGAGCTCTCCTGAGCTTTCTGACAGAAAGTATTTTGTTAGGTTTTTAATTTTCAGGGAGCACTGCTGGCAACAGACTCCCTGCATCGAGGGACTGAGGGGAGAGAAGCAGCCCTACTCTCTGAGTTGCAAGGTCCTGCTTCTTAGGCTACTGGACACCATTTGCTCCAGAGGGATTGGTACACAGGATCTCACCCTCGCCGTCCGTCCCAGAGCCGCGCCTCCGTCCCCCTCGCAGAGCCGGAAGATAGAAGCCGGGTGAGTATGAGAAGAAAAGAGGACTTCAGAGGCGGCAGAAGATTTCATGATCTTCACTGAAGTAACGCACAGCACTGCAGCTGTGCGCCATTGCTCCCATACACCTCACATACTCCGGTCACTGTAAGGGTGCAGTGCGCAGGGGGGTGGGGGGTGGGCGCCCTGGGCAGCAATATAAACCTCTTTTTGGCATAAATATAACACATATACAGCTGGGCACTGTATATATGTATGAGCCCCCGCCAATTTTACAGTTTAAGCGGGACAGAAGCCCGCCGCCGAGGGTGCGGGGCTTCTCCCTCAGCACTCACCAGCGCCATTTTTTCTTCACAGCACCGCTGAGAGGAAGCTCCCCGGACTCTCCCCTGCTTATACCATGGTAGACAAGAGAGTTGAAAAGAGGGGGGGGGGGCACATAATTCGGCGCAAATTACATACAGCAGTACTACTGGGCAAACATTAAGTTACTGTGTTATTCCTGGGTTATATACCACTGGGGTGTGTGCTGGCATACTCTCTCTCTGTCTGTCTCTCCAAAGGGCGTTGTGGGGAAACTGTCTTCAGAAAAAGCATTCCCTGTGTGTGTGGTGTGTCGGTACACGTGTGTCGACATGTCTGAGGAAGAAGGCTATATTAGAGAGGAGCAGGAGCAAATGAATGTGGTGTCTCCGCCGACAGCTGATTGGATGGATATGTGGAATGTTTTAAATGCTAGTGTAAACTCATTGCACAAAAGATTAGACAAGGCTGAAGCTTTGGGACAGTCAGGGTCTCAACCCATGCCTGATCCTATGTTGCAGGGACTGTCAGGGTCTCATAAGCGCCCACTATCCCAGATTGTTGGCACAGATACCGACACGGATTCTGACTCCAGTGTCGATTACGATGATGCAAAGTTACAGCCAAAATTGGCAAAATCCATTCGATATATGATTATGGCAATAAAAGATGTTTTGCACATCACAGAGGAACCCCCTGTCCCTGACAAGAGGGTACATATGTACAAGGGAAAGAAGCCTGAGGTAACCTTTGAGGAGGTCACACGAGCTGAACGAGTTATGTGAAAAAGCTTGGGAATCTCCAGATAAAAGACTGCAGATTTCCAAAAGGATTCTTATGGCGTATCCTTTCCCATCAATGGATAGGTTACGATGGGAATCCTCCCCTAGGGTGGACAAAGCATTAACACGCTTATCCAAGAAGGTAGCCCTCCCGTCCCAGTATATGGCTACCCTCAAAGAGTCTGCTGACCGCAAACAGGAGATAACCCTGAAGTCCATTTATACACATTCAGGTACCTTACTCTGACCGGCAATTGCGTCGGCCTGGGTGTGTAGTGCTGTAGCGGCATGGACGGATACCTTATCTGAGGGGATGGATACCCTAGATAAGGATACTATTTTATTGACCCTGGGGCATATAAGAGATGCTGTCCTATATATGTGTGTGTATGCAAACTACAGGTGGTGCTGCAGGGCTCACACCCTTTTACTTGTCTTGTAGAGCAACTCTGGAGCTGTTACTGGGTCCAGCTGCTGCAAGAAATCAGCTTAAATGCTTCAGGGGCTGGGGCATGGCCAATATGAGCCCCACACTGATGGGGGATGGGGGTGTATAAAGCGATTTAGGGGTCATCCAAGCGCAACCCCACAAAGGCCGCCATGCCCTGCGTGACCCTTTTCTCTTTTCATATGCAGACGAGGGTTGCAGCCAACTATGCCCACTGCTTGGATGACATCACCATATGCAAATCCATCTGCTGCAGGCCTTCCCCCAGGAATGCTTGCACTAGTTGTTGCATTTGGTTTGTTGTTTGGGGGTGCTTCAGTATTAGGCAGCCTTCTGCCCTCCCACATTCGTCTGAAATTGTGTTCTCCCTGCAGTTGTTGTCCCCAGATGAGAGTTCCCTTGTGCTTCCTCTGTTGAATCTCCTTAACTTGACAGGGGTGTGCCAGAGCAGCCGCCCTCCACAGCCCTATCCCAACACATACTTATCTTGCATATGAGATCTCTTGATCATGAAGATAGTTCTCACAGGGTGAGGTTCATCCATTACATTTTAAAGTAGGAAGGTACAAATTATATATTCAAATTACATATATGTGCTGGATTCAAATGTTTCCCCCCCTTCCTTTCTCAATTGTGCCCATCAGCAGCTATTCTTATGTTGCTGCCAATGGGTGTGACACATTCATTTCTTCTGTGGGGTACACTGGACTCCACAAGGATTCACATTGGGGTGTAGAGTAGGATCTTGATCTGAGGCACCAACAGGCTCAAAGCTTTTGACTGTTCCCAAGATGTTTAGTGCCCCCTACTCTATAACCTCACTTCCATGAACAGGGAGCTCAGTTTGTAGTTGGTGCCTTCAGTAGCAGGCCACTTAACATGGGGCTGCCTCAGGCAGCCTATTCTTAGCTATTAATTTTGGCAAGAAAAGAAGAACTTTTTTTATAAGAATCTACAAGGGCTGCAGCAGGCTAGGTCTAATAGACCTCTTTACTGCAGCTCCATCACTCCCAGTGGCGCAGTATACTCCCGTGCCCCGGTTGCTGGGTCACTTGCAGCAGAGGCTCCGGTTTCTTCCTAAGGTCAGTCACACACACACCGCCCTCCGGGATCACGAGGCCGCTGATGGGGGCGGGCCGTGTGCGCACTGGCGTGGACACTGATTACTGGGCAGCCGCTCCACTAGCCACCAGGGACAGTTAAGGAGCACAGCTCTGGGGTTTTTTCTCCTATATTAACCCCATTTTGTACTACCCGCAGTGCATTGTGATAGATAATGGGGCCTGATTCAGGTTGGATTGCAATCCAACTGCAAAAACTGCTAAGAGCATACGCATCCGCCTGCATTTTCTGCGGCACCCCGCAGATAATGCGATCGCCTCTGCCTGTCAATCGGTGCAGGGGGGGGGGAGGGGGGTCAACAACACTTCATTTCCAAGTCGGAGATGGAGCGGTGTGGGGGCACGGTTTCAAAATGGGGTCGGCAACGGAGAAACAGGAGGCGTGGTCAGAGCAGCTGCATGACATCACATGGGCCAGACTCTGCCAGTGGAGCCCCAGCGTCATGCGGTAGATTTTGTAGAGGCCGGGAGGACTTCTGTTCCTGGGAACTAGCTGTGTTGTGCAGCTTTATTCCTCTGCACCTACCTCTGGCAAGAAAGGACGCACCTCGCACTTTCTTGTTTCTTTGTGACCGAAAGGACTGCATTTGATAATGCGGAGCTTTCTTATGCTGTGAGGGAACATAAGGTAAAAAATTTGATTTTCCAGCTGTAGCTGTGCGTGTTAATGCTTTGTCCATCCTAGGGGAGGATTCCCATCGTAACCTGTCCGTTGATGGGAAAGGATACGCCATAAGAATCCTTTTGGAAATCTGCAGTCTTTTATCTGGAGATTCTCAAGCTTTTTCACATAACTCGTTCAGCTCGTGTGACCCCCTCAAAGGTTACCTCAGGCTTCTTTCCCTTGTACATATGTACACTCTTGTCAGGGACAGGGGGTTCCTCTGTGATGTGCAAAACATCTTTTATTGCCATAATCATATATCGAATGGATTTTGCCAATTTTGGCTGTAACTTTGCATCATCGTAATCGACACTGGAGTCAGAATCCGTGTCGGTATCTGTGTCAACAATCTGGGATAGTGGGCGCTTATGAGACCCTGACAGTCCCTGCAACATAGGATCAGGCATGGGTTGAGACCCTGACTGTCCCAAAGCTTCAGCCTTGTCTAATCTTTTGTGCAATGAGTTTACACTAGCATTTAAAACATTCCACATATCCATCCAATCAGGTGTCAGCGGAGACACCACATTCATTTGCTCCTGCTCCTCTCTATTATAGCCTTCTTCCTCAGACATGTCGACACACGTGTACCGACACACCACACACACAGGGAATGCTTTTTCTGAAGACAGTTTCCCCACAAGGCCCTTTGGAGAGACAGAGAGAGAGTATGCCAGCACACACCCCAGCGCTATATAACCCAGGAATAGCACCGTAACTTAATGTTTGTCCAGTAGCGCTGCTGTATGTAATTTGCGCCGAATTATGTCCCCCCCCTCTCTTTTCAACCGTCTTCTCTACCGTGGTATAAGCAGGGGAGAGTCCGGGGAGCTTCCTCTCAGCGGTGCTGTGGAGAAAAAATGGCGCTGGTGTGTGCTGAGGGAGAAGCCCCGCCCCCTCGGCGGCGGGCTTCTGTCCCGCTTAAACTGTAAAATTGGCGGGGGCTCATACATATATACAGTGCCCAGCTGTATATATGTTATATTTTTGCCAAAAAGAGGTTTATATTGCTGCCCAGGGCGCCCCCCCTGCGCCCTGCACCATTACAGTGGCCGGATTATGTGAGGTGTATGGGAGCAATGGCGCACAGCTGCAGTGCTGTGCGTTTCCTCAGTGAAGATCATGAACTCTGTGGAGCCCGTGTATCCCCATGGTCCTTACAGAGTCCCCAGCTTCCTCTAGGACGGTAAATCCTTTTCTCTTAGTCTGAAGAGGATGCTGGGCACCCGTCCCAGTGTGTACTGTGTCTGCAGTTATTAAATGGCCCTTAACTCCAGAACATTTATGTGGAGACAACTTTCCTGACTTGACCATCTTCCTTGGACGTTTTCCCCCTGTGTGACTGCTCCCCAGCCTCGGAGGGTTGCATCCGTGGTCCCTAGGATCCAGTCCTGGATCCCGAACCATCGCCCCTCTAGGAGGTGAGAACTGTGCAGCCACCAATGGAGTGAGATTCTGGTCTTGGAAGACAGGATTATCCTCCGATGCATGTGTAGGTGGGATCCGGACCACTTGTCCAACAGGTCCCACTGGAACACTCTGGCATGGAACCTGCCAAACTGAATGGCCTCGTAGGCCACAACCATCTTCCCCAGCAACCGAATGCATTGATGGATTAACACTCTTGCTGGTTTCAGAATGTGTTTGACCAGACTCTGGATCTCCATAGCTTTTCCACTGGAAGAAAACCTCTTCTGTGTCCAGTATGACTCCCAAAAACAACAACCGCGTCACTGGGACCAACTGCGGTTTTGGCAAGTTTAGGAGCCAACCATGTTGTTGAAGAACTGTCAGGGAGAGTGCAATGTTTTGCACCAACTGGTCCCTGGATCTCGCCTTTATCAGGAGATCATCCAAGTATGGGATAATTGTGACTCCTTGCTTGCGAAGGAGAACCATCACTTCCGCCATCATCCTGGTGAAAATCCTCGGAGCTGTGGACAGACCAAACGGCAACGTCTGAAATTGGTAATGACAATCCTGAATTGCAAACCTTAGGTAGCTTGATGCAGTGGCTAAATGGGAACATGTAAGTAGGCATCCTTTATGTCTACCAAAACCATGAAATCTCCTTCCTCCGGACTGGAGATCACTACCCTGAGAGATTCCATCTTGAAATTGAATTTCTTTAGGAAGAAATTGAGGGATTTCAGATTTAAGATTGGTCTGACTGAGCCGTCCGGCTTCGGGACCACGAAGAGGCTTGAATAAAAACCTTCTCCCTGCTGACTAAGGCCAATTTGAACAATCAGTGAGGGGGAACGTCTTGAAACCCCAGTTTGTACCCTTGGGACACTATTTGTAAAACCCACGAGTCCAGGTCCGAATGAATCCAGAACTGACTGAAGAGTTTTAGACGTGCCCCCACTGGTGTGGGCTCCTGCAAGAAAGCCCCAGCGTCATGCAGTGGATTTGTCAGAAGCAGAGGACAATCTCTGCTCCTGCGATCTTGAAGAGGCTATAGACCTCTTCTTTCTCCTTCCTCTACCTGCAAAGAAAAGGGAATCTTAACTTCTTGCATATCTATTGGGCCAAAATGACTGCGTTAGATAATGATGCGTCTTCATCCGTTGAGAGGGAACATAGGACAAGAAGGTTGACTTACCTGCGGGAGCTGCCGAGATCAAATTAACTAGGCCGTCGCCAAACAAGGCTTCACCTTCATAGGGAAGAGACTCCCTTTCTTCTTGGAGTCAGCATCAGCATTCCCTTGGTGAATCCACAATGCCCTCCTATCCGAGACTGCCATGAAATTGGCCCGTGAACTCAATGTTTTTTTCCTGGGTCATATAGTGCTGGGGTGTGTGCTGGCATACTCTCTCTCTCTGTCTCTCCAAAGGGCCTTGTTGGGGAACTGTCCTCAGATAAGAGGATTCCCTGAGTGTATGGTGTGTCGGTACACGTGTGTCGACATGTCTGAGGTAGAAGGCTCTCCTAGAGAGGAGCAGGAGCAAATTAATGTGGTGTCTCCGTCGACAACGCCGACACCTGTCTGGATGGATATGTGGAATGTTTTAAGTGCTAATGTAAACTTATTGCACAAGAGATTAGACAAAGCTGAAGCTAGGGAACAGTCAGGGAGTCAACCCATGCCTGTCCCTATGTCGCAGGGACCTTCGGGGTCTCAAAAGCGCCCACTATCCCAAATAGTTGACACAGATACCGACACGGATTCTGACTCCAGTGTCGACTACGATGATGCAAAGTTACAGCCAAAATTGGCTAAATGTATTCGATATATGATTATTGCAATAAAATATGTTTTGCACATCACAGAGGAACCCCCTGTCCCTGACACGAGGGTACACATGTATAAGGGAAAGAAACCTGAGATAACCTTTCCCCCCTCACATGAGTTGAACGAATTATGTGAAAAAGCTTGGGAATCTCCAGACAAAAAGCTGCAGATTCCCAAAAGGATTCTTATGGCGTATCCTTTCCTGCCAATGGACAGGATACGGTGGGAATCCTCCCCTAGGGTGGATAAATCATTGACACACTTATCCAAAAAGGTAGCGCTGCCATCCCAGGATACGGCTACCCTCAGGGACCCTGCTGACCGCAAGCAGGAGGTTACCCTAAAGTCCATTTACACACATTCTGGTACCTTACTCAGACCAGCAATTGCGTCGGCCGGGGTTGTAGCGCGGTAGCAGCATGAACAGATCCCTTATTAGCAGAGATTGAGACCCTAGATAAGGATGCTATGTTATTGACCATAGGGCATATAAAAGATGCTGTCCTATATATGAGAGATGCTCAAAGAGACATTAGTCTACTGGGTTCTAGAATAAACGCTATGTCGATTTCTGCTAGACGAGTCCTATGGACCCGGCAATGGACAGGTGATGCCGACTCAAAAAGGCATATGGAGGTTTTACCTTACAGGGGTGAGGAATTGTTTGGGGAAGGTCTCTCGGACCTAGTCTCCACAGCTACAGCTGGTAAATCAAATTTTTTGCCTTATATTCCCTCACAGCCTAAGACAGCACCACATTATCAAATGCAGTCCTTTCGATCACAGAGAAACAAGAAAGTACGAGGTGCGTCCTTTCTTGCCAGAGGTAAGGGCAGAGGGAAAAAGCTGCACAACACAGCTAGTTCCCAGGAACAGAAGTCCTCCCCGGCCTCTACAAAATCCACTGCATGACGCTGGTGCTCCGCTAAAGGAGTACGCCCCAGTGGGGGCACGTCTTCGAGTTTTCAGCCACATCTGGGTTCATTCGCAGGTGAATCCCTAGGCAATAGAAATTGTTTCTCAGGGTTACAAGCTGGAATTCGAAGAGGTGCCTCCTCGCCGGTTTTTCAAATCGGCCCTACCATCTTTTCCCCTGGAAAGGGAGATAGTGTTAAATGCAATTCACAAATTGTATCTTCAACAGGTGGCGGTCAAGGTTCCCCTGCTTCAACAAGGAAGGGGAAATTATTCGACCCTGTTTGTAGTCCCGAAACCGGACGGTTTGGTCAGACCCATATTAAATTTAAAATCCCTGAACATATACTTGAAAAGGTTCAAGTTCAAGATGGAATCGCTAAGAGCGGTCATCGCCAGCCTAGAGGGGGGGGGGATTTTATGGTATCTCTGGACATAAAGGAGGCATACCTTCATGTACCCATTATCCACCTCATCAGGCGTACCTAAGATTTGTGGTACAGTATTGTCATTACCAATTTCAGACGTTGCCGTTTGGTCTCTCCAGAATTTTCCCCGAGAATTTTCACCAAGGTAATGGCGGAAATTATGGTGCTCCTGCAAAAGCAAGGTGTCACAATTATCCCGTACTTGAACGATCTCCTCATAAAAGCGAGATCAAGAGAGCAGTTGCTGAACAGCGTATAACTTTCACTGAAGGTGTTACAGCAACACAGCTGGATTCTCAATATCCCGAAGTCGCAGTTGGTTCCTACGACTCGTCTGACTTTGCTTGGGCATGATTCTGGATACGGACCAGAAAAAGGTTTATCTTCCGATAGAAAAGGCCCAGGAACTCATGACTCTGGTCAGGAACCTATTGAAACCAAAGGGTGTGGAGTGTAAGAGGGTGAGGGACTCACAAGCCCGAAGCTTTATTGAAAGACAGACACATATAAAGGGAGGATTAATAAATACAAAGATATCCTTTACTATAGAATGTAGTCCAATCCGGTCTTTCAACTTTTCCACAACTGAAAAACGGATAGTGTTCCCAAGCCTTCCATCCTGGAATATCTTCAGTCTCTCGCCAAAGAAGAAAACAATCCCTCCAGCAGACTCTTCAACCACGATACAAGATCACAGCCAAAAGGGCGAGAAGCAACTACACTTGCGTTTAACCAAAATGGCTAAAACTTAGTGGAGGAAAGTGCAGTGCACCAAAACATAAGCTGACACAATCATGGAGAATGCGCCAGCATATATGCTCTTCTAACAAGGGCCCTCATTCCGAGTTGTTCGCTCGGTAAAAATCTTCGCATCGCAGCGATTTTAAGCTTAATCCGCATGCGCAATGTCTGCACTGCGACTGCGCCAAGTAAATTTGCTATGCAGTTAGGAATTTTACTCACGGCATTTTCATCGTTCTGGCGATCGTAATGTGATTGACAGGAAATGGGTGTTACTGGGCGGAAACAGGCCGTTTTATGGGCGTGTGGGAAAAAACGCTACCGTTTCCGGAAAAACGCAGGAGTGGCCGGAGAAACGGAGGAGTGTCTGGGCGAACGCTGGGTGTGTTTGTGACGTCAAACCAGGAACGACAAGCACTGAACTGATCGCAGATGCCGAGTAAGTCTGAAGCTACTCAGAAACTGCTACGAGGTGTGTAATCGCAATATTGCGAATACATCGTTCGCAATTTTAAGATGCTAAGATTCACTCCCAGTAGGCGGCGGCTTAGCATGAGCAAATCTGCTAAAATCCGCTTGCGAGCGAACAACTCGGAATGAGGGCCTATATTTTGCAAACCTGCTCTTGTTCCCTCCAGCTGCTCCATGTAGATTTGACGTCTGGCAAGGTGCATAACCCACTGACAAGCAGGCACACTCCTGCATGAGTTTTCACTCTCACTAGCTGGATGATACACATTCATTTGCATGTGCTCCACCTCCGACACACCGCCCACCCAACCACCCAGTCACCAGAGCCACCCACAAGCCAACTGGCTCCGTGATTTAATTTGCACAGTGCAGTCATCCAGGCAGCATGTCCTTCTCAATGGAATAATCTCTGGTTCCATGGAATCTTCCGCATTGGAATGCTGCGGAACACAAAGGATTTAAACATTCAGCTTGCTAGCATTCAATGTACCTGCGGCTTGGCTCTAGCACATGGGTCTTCATCCTGTGGCCCTCCAGCTGCTGTGAAACTACACATCCCAGCATGCCCTGCCATAGTTTTGCTATTAAGGTATGCTAAAACTGAGGCAGGGCATGCTGGGATATGTAGTTCCACAGCAGCTGGAGGGTCGCAGGTTGAAGACCCATGTTCTAGCATGCCTGTTCTATGATGCATGTTCCGTGATGTCACAATCAGCTTGGAATGGGGTGTCTAGCATGCATTTACTGACAGCCACTTGAGGGAGACACACATCAGGAGATGCAGCATATCGGAGGTCTTCGATGCCTTTCCAGCAAATGCACACCACCAGCTGCTGGTCTGGACACAAAGCAATGCCCACAATTGAAGGCTCAAAATGCCCAACTACAGGATTAATGTAAGTAGTGAATTTAGGAATGAATTTAGAAGTAGGAAATTAAGTTAGTTCACAAGTACATTCAAATTCAGATCTAAAGTCTAGGTAGGCCTCACGTCCTGGCAGCCCCCAGCATTTAAAAATGCCTTGATTAGAGTTAGGGAATTAAATGTAGATAAGAAGTAGACACAAAATAAGACTCCACAGAGCAATTATCAGGTGTCTTTATCAATTGTTGCATTTAAAAAATCAAGCAATTAGGGAACACAATGTTGTGACAATGTAACCCTATTTGCAAAATAGTACTAAATAAGTTTGTCGATGTAAGACATTTGCAAAGGCGCAAACAAAACACGCTGGAAAATGCAACTGAATCTGTTTTTGGAGGTTAGAATAGATGCAGGATCAAGTAGCTCAATGGGTAGGGTGTTTGATTAGAATTCAACAGGTTATAGGTTTGAATCCTGGGTATGGTAGTTTGAGATGTGTTATTTAATAAAGTATGTTTATATATTAGTCACACATGGCTTACTTGTATAAATGGCATGTCACCAGTTAGTGCTGACTGCTGATATGCCATTTGCACAAACACGCCATGTGTGACTGTATATGCATTTAAGGAGGGCAATACCACAAACCATTGAGTGTCAAGTATACTAGATATATCTTCATATCTCATGTGCTTTCTCTGAGACCAATCTTGTTATGCCCCTTCCCCACAAGGCATGCGCCTTTTGTCCATATTGCAAAAATGGGGAGGGAGGGGGGGGGCATATAATTCTCTGTCACAGGGCACCAAAAAGTCTAGTTATGGCTCTGGTATGCATTATGTAATCTGGCAGACCATCTCTCCAACACTGTCTGGTTGGAATAGAAATCCGGTTATCTATGTGAGCAAATGACCATCAACGATTTACTCTCAAACACTTGAAAATGGACAAAAATGGTCCCCTAAACAAATTGGTTAAATTTTGGGATTAACCAATTTGTGTAATGACCATTTTTGACCACTTTTCTAGTGTTTGGGAGCAAATGGTTAATTGACATTTGCTCCTATACATTACCAGATTTTCATGCCATCCATCCAGACTGGATAGATAGCCTGACAGATAATTGTGTAGTGTACGCCCAGGATAACTGTCAGTTGTGCTTTCTTTTATGACGGCACATAAATGGGTGGGCAGATCCAGGGCAAGCACTGCCCACTCATGCATAGTTGTCAACTGATGTGAAGTTCCAGGGGGCAATCTCAGTTATAAAGAAAAGTATCTGGAAATTGTCCCTAGTTTAAAAAAAAAAAAAAAAAGAAATTGATCAACTCCATTTATTTAGTATGCTATCCCAGGTGATAGGATGCCGGCAGTCAGAACAACATACTTTATTAAATAACACATCTCAAACTACCATACCCAGGATTCAAACCTATAACCTGTTGAATTCTTATCAAACACCCTACCCATTGAGCTATTTGATCCTGCATAAAAATTGTGAACATTATATGAAGCTATTGGTACTTTGAAAAAAAAAAGTATCAGCATTACAATGCAGCAGATCCATGCAGTTTGCAGCCACACACTACATGTACCTGCTCAGCCACAATGCTGATTATTTCTTCACAAAGTACAAGGTGAGCTCCAAACAAAATTCTTTAGCTTAGAATTATACCTTTCTATGCCAAACCTAGAAGTCCCCCAGAGGGAGGCCTGCACCGTCATGCGGCAGGCTTGTCCGTTTTGGAAGCAGGCTGATGGGCAGCCCAGGCTTGCTTCAGTCTGGGCTTGGCAGGTCTGGAAGCATGAGCTTGCATTGGGTATGCCTGACCTTGGGTACGCTTTACCTGGAGGATGAAAGGGCCAAGGGAAAGTACTTTTAGCCTTCTGCGTGGTAGGAGTCATACTAGGTAGGCAAGCTGTTTTAGCAGTAGCCAGATCAGCTACAATCTTATTGAGGTCTTCTCCAAAGAGAGTGTCTCCCTTGAAAGGAAGCACCTCCAGGGTTTTCTTGGAATCCATATCCACCGACCAGGATCTCAACCAGCTGTATAAAGTATTACCTTGGAACTGGCTCTCCACTCCCCATTATCTGGTTATCATGGCTTCCTCCGCCAGTGTCCAGACTCGCTTTCTGAAGCTCGGCCACTTCTTCCTAGCAGCAGGCTCCTGGATCACTGGGCAGCAGAGGTGCTTGGGAGCCGGAAGGGGGCGGAGCAATCAGGCAGGCAGTTGCAGTGCTGCCCAGCTATCTGTGGTGTGAGAAGAAGCAGGGGCACCCCACCGCTGGCAGTGCTGCAGCTAGAGGCTGCTGGGCTGGGTCTTGAAAAAGGTGGAAAGAAGGGTGTTACGGCATGGAATGTACAAACTGCGAGACCCTGCTGGTAGCGCCTTTGTCTATTTAGTAGGAAGGGCACGTAACAGCCGGGGGGCAATGGGGGAAGCCCCTTTAGGGCTGGAGCCCGGCGGCAACTGACTCCGTTGTCTCTGGCAGTTCCACCCCTGCACTAGAGGAATGGTCAAGAACATGGCAACATTTAATGCCAAAAAATGCAAAATCATACACGTCTCAAAAATGCAAAGGCTAACTATAAGATTAAGGGCATTATAATGGCAAGAGGAAAGCTATCTAAGTATTACTATTTCAGGTGAGCAATGTATCAAAGCAATAGGAAAGGCAAGTCAGATGCTTGTTTGCATAGGTTAAAGAACCAGTAGCAGAAAAAAGTAATACAGGTTGAGTATCCCATATCCAAATATTCCGAAATACGGAATATTCCGAAATACGGACTTTTTTGAGTGAGACTTTGTTTTTTGATGGCTCAGTGTACACAAACTTTGTTTAATACTCAGTTATTAAAAATATTGTATTGAATGAACTTCAGACTGTGTGTATAAGGTGTATATGAAACATAAATGAATTCTGTGAATGTACACACACTTTGTTTAATGCACAAAGTTATAAAAAATATTGGCTAAAATGACCTTCAGGCTGTGTGTATAAGGTGTATATGAAACATAAATGCATTCTGTGCTTAGATTTAGGTCCCATCACCATAATATCTCGTTATGGTATGCAATTATTCCAAAATACAGAAAAATCCGATATCCAAAATTCCTCTGGTCCCAAGCATTTTGGATAAGGGATACTCAACCTGTAATGCCACTGTATAGGTCCTTGGTACAGCCACATTTAGAATCCTGTGTTCAGTTCCAGAAGCCATATCTCCAGAAGGCTGTAATTACATTAGGGCAACTAAAATGGTGCATGGCCTACATCACAAAACTTACCTGGAAATACTAAAAGATATTGATGTGTATAGTTTGGAGAAGGGAAGAGGGAACATACAGTAATAGAAACATTTAAATATATAGGGAGGAATGTAATAGGGTGTGAGAATCAGAAAGTGAGAGATTTTGTGTTTTTTTCCTGTTGTTTTTTTGTTTTTGTTTGATTGTTTGTTTTTTAAAGTGGCAATCCTTTACATGGCAAAACCAGGTTGATTTTTGCCATGTAAAGGATTGCCACCATGGGCATGTGTAGAAGGGGCACTGCTACTGTTGGCATTATGTGTGTAAGCTGCACTGATATGGAGGTTATGTGTATAAAGGGCACTGCGACTGTGGGTATTATTATTATTATTATTATTATTACATGCGGTGTAATGACAATAAGATAGTGCTACTGTGTGGCGTATATTTATTTGGGGTGCTATTGTGTGGCCATGCCCCTTCCTTGTGATACCACACCTTCTTTTTTTAAGGCGCCTTTATTAAGTATTGGAGAGAGGGCTTAAATTAATAGTTTGCAGGGAGGCGCCAAACACCCTAGCACCGGCCCTTTGGTAGGGGACAGGATTTGCTTCTGCTTGTGCACATATGTTATGATTGCCAGCCAACAGCACTGGTTTTGCCTATAACACTAACTATAAATATTTTGAATTGGTCCTGGACCACCAATCCAAGGCACCCCTGCAAGTGTCCTGAGGCACCCCAGGGTGCAGTTTGAGAACAACTGGTCTAGTGAGTACCCAGGATAATTATTGTAGCTGGTCTGCGGGTAACAGCTCTCAGATCCACTTCTAGAAAAAATGCAACAATGTAATTTGAGTGACAAACTGCAGAGATGAACCCTTTCTGTGACTGCTGCACAGGGATCACACAAACTCTATTCATAGGGCTGACTTCACTTAGGGGAGATGTTCTCGCCCGTATATACCGCACTTACGGTACCATTGGATTTACAGATATTTTCTTGCAATACACTATGGGGGTCATTCTGAGTTGATTGTTTGCTAGCAGTTTTTAGCAGCCTTAAAACGGTGGAGTTAACATATCTCACGTGGAAGGTGGTCATGTTATTAGCCTTGGCTTCGGCTAGGCGAGTGTCGGAATTAGCGGCTTTGTCACATAAAAGCCCATATTTGGTGTTCCATGTGGATAGAGCGGAATTGCGGACCCGTCCTCAATTCCTACCAAAAGTGGTCTCATCTTTTCATATGAACCAACCTATTGTGGTGCCTTTGGCTATGTGTGACTTGGAGGATTCCGAGTTACTTGATGTGGTCAGGGCTTTGAAAATTTACGTGGCCAGGACGGCTAGAGTCAGGAAAACTGAAGCGCTGTTTGTCCTGTATGCAACCAACAAGATTGGTGCCCCTGCTTCAAAGCAGGCTATTGCTCGCTGGATTTGTAACACGATTCAGCAAGCGCATTCTATGGCTGGATTGCAGTTACAGAAATCGGTCTAGGCCCATTCCACGAGGAAAGTGGGCTCTTCTTGGGCGGCTGCCCGAGGGGTCTCGGCACTACAGCTGTGTCGAGCTGCTACTTGGCCAGGTTCAAACACCTTTTCAAAATACTATAAGTTTGATACCCTGGCTGAGGAGGAACTCATGTTTGCTCAATCGGTGCTGCAGAGTCATCCGCACTCTCCCGCCCGTTTTGGAGCTTTGGTATAATCCCCATGGTCCTTACGGAGTCCCCAGCATCCTCTAGGACGTTAGAGAAAATAAGATTTTAAACCTACCGGTAAATCTTTTTCTCGTAGTCCGTAGAGGATGCTGGGAGCCCGTCCCAAGTGCGGACTACTTCTGCAATACTTGTATATAGTTATTGCTTCAATAAGGGTTATGTTATAGTTGCATCGGTCCTGCACTGATGCTACAGTATGTTGTTTTTTCGTACTCATAACTGGGTAGTTTATCACAAGTTATACGGTGTGATTGGTGTGGCTGGTATGAATCTTGCCCTGGATTAACAAAATCCTTTCCTCATACTGTCAGTCTCCTCTGGGCACAGTTACTCTAACTGTGGCATAGAGGGGCATAGAGGGAGGAGCCAGTGCACACCCAGAACTAAAGTCTTTCTTAAAGTGCCCATGTCTCCTGCGGAGCCCGTCTATCCCCATGGTCCTTACGGAGTCCCCAGCATCCTCTACGGACTACGAGAAAAATATTTACCGGTAGGTTTAAAATCTTATTTTCTACTTTATTCTTTTCTATCCTAGTTTATTACGACCAACTCTCATCCAAGGAGTTTGATATTCTACTACCTGCATGCAATTTAAATTGCTTAAATTGTTTATATGGTTGATTTGTCCTTCACAATCCATAATCTGCAACTTGGATGTACTTGTGTCATTGAAAATCTTATAATAAAAATGTTTATATATTGAAAAAAAAAGTTATAAGACATATGCATTCAATATTTGAAGAAACAAAATAAAATAAAGCTATGTATTGGGTTTCACTAACAAGCACATTGGAAGACTTGACTACTGTTAAAAGACATGCATTACATGGTATAGAGCCACAAACCACAATGTAGTAAAATAAAAACAAACTTACATGTGTATCAAACCTATGTGAGGCTTACATTGATAGTGCAAGATCAACACTCTATCAACTGTGCAAACTAGACTGCACATAAATGCCATAAAATTTATCTGAGATTTTAGTAAATAAGGCCCGTTGCTGTCCGGGTCACACAGCCGTCACGGCCCGCCCCTATACGGTCCGGTCATGTCTGCGTTGTCCTGACTGTGCCCCCAAAATGGCGGCACAACGCCGCTGGCCCGACTCCTCCTGCCCAGTGACCGCCTCTGCCTGTCAATCAGACAGAGGCGCTCACTGGGCAGAGATGCTGATCGCATCTCTGGCATGTGCCGGTGCACTGTGGCACCAGCACACACGCACTTCAGACCTGATCTCCTGTTGTGTGAATATGCACAGCAGGGATCAGGTCTTAATTAGGCCCTATATACAGCTGTCAGTAAAGCAGGGATGTGCTGCTGCCAGTGAGGCAGGGATGTTCTGCTGTCAGTGAAGCAGTGATGTGCTGCTGTCAGTGAAGCAGTGATGTGCTGCTGTCAGCGAGGCAGTGATGTGCTGCTGTCAGCGAGGCAGGGATGTGCTGCTATAAGTGAGGCAGGGATGTGCTGCCGTCAATGAGGCAGGGATGTGCTGCCGTCAATGTTGCAGGGATGTGTTGCTGTCAACGTTGCAGGGATGTGCTGCTGTCAGTGAAGCAGGAATGTGCTGCTGCAGTGAGGCAGAGATATGCTGCCCACTATCTCCCTATCACCCCTGCCTGAGTCACACACTTTCCCTGTCACCCCTGCCTCAGTTACCCACTATCTCCCAGTCACCGCTGCCTCAGTCAACCACTATACCTGCGACCCCTGCCTCAGTCACCCACTATCCCTGTCACCCCTGCCTCAGTCACCCACTGTCACCCTATCACCCCTGCTTCAGTCACCCACTATCCCTGTCAACCCTGCCTCAGTCTCTTACTGTCCCTGTCACCCCTGCCACAGTCATCCACTATCTCCCTATCATCCCTGCCTTATTCATTTATTATCCCTGTCACCCACTTTCTTCCCATACTTACCCAACCCCTTCCTATCACCCCTCCCTCAGTAACCCACTATCTCCCTGTCACCCCTGCCTCAGTCACCCACTATCACTGTCACCCCTGCATCAGTCACCCACTATCTCCCAGTCACCCCGGCTTCAGTCACCCACTATCTCCCACTCATACATGCTTCAGTCACCCACTATCTCCCAGTCATCCCTGCCTCAGTCACCTACTGACACCAGTGCAGATATTTCTGCTGCAGCCTCTCCACTCTCCAGCGTGAACGTCCTGACGACTGAGGAAATCCGCTTTCCAGTTGAGGACTCCGGGAATGAACACTGCCGATATTGCTGGCAGATGACGTTCTACCCAACTGAGGATTTTTTTATACTTCCAGCTTTGCCATGCAGTTTCGAGTGCCGACTTGATGATTTGTGTACACTACCGTGGTGGCGTTGTCCGATTGTACTTGAACAGGCCTGTTCTGTACTAGAGGCAGGGCCAGTATCAATGAATTGAACACTGCCCGCAATTCCAGAATGTTTATCGGGAGGAGAGATTCCTCCCTGGTCCACCGATGGTGAAGGGTCGTCATCACGGCCATGACCTTGGTGAATTTCCGAGGTGCCGTGGCCAAACCAGAAGGCAGGACCTGAAATCCAAAAACTAACCAGGCACAACACTGCTTAGCTTCCAACATCAGATGAGATTGGACATATCCAGTGTGATGCGGCTGTAGATGATTTTTGCTGTTTCTAACTTCTACATCAATGAATAAGTTTCAAAATAGAATGCATCAAGAGAACGGTGTTGGTAGTATAAAACTACCTACAGCACCTGGTATTCCCAGGTGGTCTCACATCCAAGAACAAACCAGGCCTAAGATCAGGTGATATTGGGCATATACAGTGTGGTGTGGCTGTAGATGAACTTAGTGGTTTCTGTTAGAGTTCTTCTACTTCTAACTACTAGTACATAAATGAATAAGCGGCCGATTTATTAAACCTGGTGGAATGATAAAGTACCAGCCAATCAGCTCCTAATTGCCATGTCACAGGCTGGGTTTGAAAAATGACAGTTAGGAGCTGACTGGCTGGTACTTTATCACCTTGCACTTTATTAGTTCACCAGGCTTAATAGATCTGCCCCAATGTTTCAAAATGGAATGCATCAAGAGAACGGTGTTGGTATTGTAAAAATACACACAGCTCCTGGTATTTCCTGGTGGTCTCCCATCCAAGTACTAAAACCAAGACCAACACTGCTCAGCTTCCATGATCAGGAGAGATTGGGCAAATCCAGTGTGCTGTGGCTGTAGATGAGCTGGTGGTTTCTGCTAGAGCTTTTCTACTTCTAACTTCTGGTACATAAAAGAATACGTGTAAAAATTAAATGTACCAAGAAAAGGGTGTTGGTAGTTTAAAAACACCTAAAGAATCTGATAATACATGGATGGGAGACTGCTTGGTAGTAACAAAGTCCAATACTGCTTTGCTTCAAAGATCAAATGAGATTGGGCATGTCCAGTGTGGTGTGGCTTTAGATAAGCTTTGTGGTTTCTGTTAGAGCTCTTCTACTTCTAACTACTGGTACATTAATGAATATGTATAAGGTTGTAGTTTATCCAATATGCCTTTACTACCTTACCTTCCCCCCCCCTCCCCTCCCCTCCTTATAGCTTCCTTTGTTCTCTCCTCCTCGTGTGTGCGTTATTTGTTTTCTCATACGTCCTAGAGGATGCAGGGATCACATTAAGAACCATGGGGTATAGACGGGATCCGCAGGAGACATGGGCACTTTAAGACTTTCAAAGGGTGTGAACTGTCTCCTCCCTCTATGCCCCTCCTCCAGACTCCAGTTTTAGAATTGTGCCCAGTGAGACTGGATGCACTACAGGGGAGCTCTACTGAGTTTCTCTGAAAAGACTTATGTTAGTTTTTCTTATTTTCAGGGAGGCTGCTGGCAACAGTCTCCCTGCTTCGTGGGACTTAGGGGAGAGAAGTATGACCAACTTCTAGTGAGTTCAATGGCTCTACTTCTGGCTGACAGGACACCATTAGCTCCTGAGGGTGCTGATCGCTGGGTACGCCTAGATGCCCACTCCCATAGCCTGCCGTCACCCCCTTACAGAGCCAGAAGTCAGAAGACAGGCGAGTAGCAGAAGAACAGATGGCATTCTGAGGTACCACGCAGCGAGCGGAATGCTGTGCGCCATGCTCCCACACAAACACAGGCACTGCAGGGTGCAGGGCGTGGGGGGAGGGCACCCTGGGCAGCATAAATTCCTCACAAAAGGCTGGCAAAAGTGGACATTAGTGCCTGGGCACTGTCCTTACCCCACCAGCGTGATTAATTATTTGTTTCTGAGCGGGACAGAAGCGTGCCATTACAGCGGCGGGGCTTCTTCCTCACCTCACCAGCACATCTAAAGAGCGTTACAAGTCTATCACTATAGAGTTTATTATTTCCCAGACTGTGTACTTTTGACGCTGGGTTGTGAGCTGAAAAATCCCATCTGTCCCTCTGACATATTTACTGTAGGTCTATCCCCCATAAGCCGATGTGTCTGTGGGTACTTGGTACATGTGTGTCAACATGTCGGTGGCTGAATGTTTTTCCCAAGAGGAAACTATATTAGGAATGCAGACATATGATGGTGGCCCTGTTGGCACCACCAATAACTGACTGGGTGAAAGTTTCAGTAATATCAGAGTGAGGTTGGATAAATCTGTGTCCCAGACACAGACGTAGAGAAAAGATGTGATGTTCATGGCTATGCTTCTTTTCCCTCAGGCCCCGCAAAAATGTTATTTTGCCCAGTTACTACACACTGATACTGACTCGGATACTGATTCCTATGTCGACCATAATATTTCCTGATTAGATCCAATATTGGCAAGGAGCATTCAGTACATGATTGTGGATATTAAGGACATATTAACATCACTGAGGACCCTGCTGTTCCTGACAAAGGGGTCTATTTGTATGTATATATAGATATATAATGAAAGCTGATGTAACGTTCCTTCATCTCTGTTTGAGAAAGTCTGGGCCAGCTCGACAAGATGGTTTCAAATCCCCAAAAGGTTTCCGGTTGTTTATTTATTTCCTGCCGCGGACAGAATAAAGTGGGAGTCACCCCCTGTTCTGCACGGGGCCCTGTCACAAATCCAGCGGATCGTATGCAGGAAGCTACATTATTTCTAGTTATGTAACCACGGGTACATTACTTAGACCTGCCATTACATGCGCATGGGTGAGTAGTAGTATTCAAGAATTGGTCGAATACCTTGTCATCCGATATAGATATCCTGGAGACATGGGATGCTCCTTACGTTGGATCATATCAAGGACACTGCAGCATACTTACGACTGCAAGGGATATAGGACTCTTGAGTTCACGGGCCAATTTCATGGCAGTCTCGGATAGGAGGGCATTGTGGATTCACCAAGGGAATGCTGATGCTGACTCCAAGAAGAAAGGGAGTCTCTTCCCTATGAAGGTGAAGCCTTGTTTGGCGACGGCCTAGTTATTTTGATCTCGGCAGCTCCCGCAGGTAAGTCAACCTTCTTGCCCTATGTTCCCTCTCAACGGATGAAGACGCATCATTATCTAACGCAGTCATTTTGGCCCAATAGATATGCAAGAAGTTAAGATTCCCATTTCTTTGCAGGTAGAGGAAGGAGAAGAGGGAAGAGGTCTATAGCCTCTTCAAGATCGCAGGAGCAGAGATCGTCCTCTGCTTCTGCCAAATCCACTGCATGACGCTGGGGCTCTCTTGCAGGAGCCCACACCAGTGGGGGCACGTCTAAAACACTTCAGTCAGTACTGGATTAATTTGGACCTGGACTCGTGGGTTTTACAAATAGTGTCCCAAGGGTACAAACTGGGGTTTCAAGACGTTCCCCCTCACCGATTGTTCAAATCGGCATTAGTCAGCAGGGAGAAGGCTTTTATTCAAGCCTCTTCGTGGTCCCGAAGCCGGACGGCTCAGTCAGACCAATCTTAAATCTGAAATCCCTCAATTTCTACCTAAAGAAATTAAATTTCAAGATGGAATCTCTCAGGGTAGGGATCTCCGGTCCGGAGGAAGGAGATTTCATGGTTTTGGTAGACATAAGGATGCCTACTTACATGTTCCCGTTTAGCCACTGCATCAAGCTACCTGAGGTTTGCAATTCAGGATTGTCATTACCAATTTCAGACATTGCCGTTTGGTCTGTCCACGGCTCCGAGGATTTTCACCAGGGTGATGGCGGAAATGATGGTTCTCCTTCGCAAGCAAGGAGTCACAATTATCCCGTACTTGGATGATCTCTTGATAAAGGCGAGATCCAGGGACCAGTTGTTGCAAAACATTGCACTCTCCCTGACAGTTCTTCAACAACATGGTTGGCTCCTAAACTTGCCAAAATCGCAGTTGGTCCCAATGACACGGTTGTTGTTTTTGGGAGTGATACTGGACACAGAAGAGGTTTTCTTCCAGTGGAAAGGCTATGGAGATCCAGAGTCTGGTCAAACAAATTCTGAAACCAGCAAGAGTGTTAATCCATCAATGCATTCGGTTGCTGGGGAAGATGGTTGCGGCCTACGAGGCCATTCAGTTTGGCAGGTTCCATGCTAGAGTGTTCCAGTGGGACCTGTTGGACAAGTGGTCCGGATCCCACCTACACATGCACCGGAGGATAATCCTGTCTTCCAAGACCAGAATATCACTCCATTGGCGGCTGCACAGTTCTCACCTCCTAGAGGGGCGATGGTTCGGGATCCAGGACTGGATCCTAGGGACCACGGATGCAACCCTCCGAGGCTGGGAAGCAGTCACACAGGGTGAAAACATCCAAGGAAGATGGTCAAGTCGGGAAAGTTGTCTCCACATAAATGTTCTGGAGTTAAGGGCCATTTAATAACTGCAGACACAGTACGCACTGGGACGGGTGCCCAGCATCCTCTACGGACTAAGAGAAAAGGATTTACCGGTAGGTATTAAAATCCTATTTTCTCTAACGTCCTAGAGGATGCTGGGGACTCCGTAAGGACCATGGGGATAGACGGGCTCCGCAGGAGACATGGGCACTTTAAGAAAGACTTTAGTTCTGGGTGTGCAGTGGCTCCTCCCTCTATGCCCCTCCTCCATACCTCAGTTTGATACTGTGCCCAGTGGAAACTGGGTGCTTTTCAGGAGCTCTCCTGAGCTTTCTGACAGAAAGTATTTTGTTAGGTTTTTAATTTTCAGGGAGCACTGCTGGCAACAGACTCCCTGCATCGAGGGACTGAGGGGAGAGAAGCAGCCCTACTCTCTGAGTTGCAAGGCCCTGCTTCTTAGGCTACTGGACACCATTAGCTCCAGAGGGATTGGTACACAGGATCTCACCCTCGCCGTCCGTCCCAGAGCCGCGCCGCCGTCCCCCTCGCAGAGCCGGAAGATAGAAGCCGGGTGAGTATGAGAAGAAAAGAAAGACTTCAGCGGCGGAAGAAGACTTCATGATCTTCACTGAAGTAACGCACAGCACTGCAGCTGTGCGCCATTGCTCCCATACACCTCACATACTCTGGTCACTGTAAGGGTGCAGGGCGCAGGGGGGGCGCCCTGGGCAGCAATATAAACCTCTTTTTGCCAAAAATATAACACATATACAGCTGGGCACTGTATATATATAAGAGCCCCCGCCAATTTTACAGTTTAAGCGGGACAGAAGCCCGCAGCTGAGGGGGCGGGGCTTCTCCCTCATCACTCACCAGCGCCATTTTTTCTCCACAGCACCGCTGAGGAAGCTCCCCAGACTCTCCCCTGCTGAAACCACGGTAGACAAGAGGGTTGAAAAGAGGGGGGGGGGGGGGCACATAATTCGGCGCAAATTACATACAGCAGCACTACTGGGCAAACATTAAGTTACTGTGTTATTCCTGGGTTATATAGCGCTGGGGTGTGTGCTGGCATACTCTCTCTCTCTGTCTCTCCAAAGGGCCTTGTGGGGAAACTGTCTTCAGAAAAAGCATTCCCTGTGTGTGTGGTGTGTCGGTACACGTGTGTCGACATGTCTGAGGAAGAAGGCTATATTAGAGAGGAGCGGGAGCAAATTAATGTGGTGTCTCCGCCGACAGCTGATTGGATGGATATGTGGAATGTTTTAAATGCTAGTGTAAACTCATTGCACAAAAGATTAGACAAGGCTGAAGCTTCGGGACAGTCAGGGTCTCAACCCATGCCTGATCCTATGTCGCAGGGACTGTCAGGGTCTCATAAGCGCCCACTATCCCAGATTGTTGACACAGATACTGACACGGATTCTGACTCCAGTGTCGATTACGATGATGCAAAGTTACAGCCAAAATTGGCAAAATCCATTCGATATAGGATTATGGCAATAAAAGATGTTTTGCACATCACAGAGGAACCCCCTGTCCCTGACAAGAGGGTACATAAGTACAAGGGAAAGAAGCCTGAGGTAACCTTTCCCCCCTCACACGAGCTGAACGAGTTATGTGAAAAAGCTTGGGAATCTCCAGATAAAAGACTGCAGATTTCCAAAAGGATTCTTATGGCGTATCCTTTCCCATCAATGGATAGGTTAAGATGGGAATCCTCCCCTAGGGTGGACAAAGCATTAACACGCTTATCTAAGAAGGTAGCCCTCCCGTCCCAGGATACGGCTACCCTCAAAGAGTCTGCTGACCGCAAACAGGAGATAACCCTGAAGTCAATTTATACACATTCGGGTACCTTACTCAGACCGGCAATTGCGTCGGCCTGGGTGTGTAGTGCTGTAGCAGCATGGACGGATACCTTATCTGAGGGGATGGATACCCTAGATAAGGATACTATTTTATTGACCCTGGGGCATATAAGAGATGCTGTCCTATATATGTGTGTATGCAAAGTACAGGTGGTGCTGCAGGGCTCACACCCTTTTACTTGTCTTGTAGAGCAACTCTGGAGCTGTTACTGGATCCATCTGCTGCAGGCCTTCCCCCAGGAATGCTTGCACTAGTTGTTGCATTTGGTTTGTTGTTTGGGGGTGCTTCAGTATTAGGCAGCCTTCTGCCCTCCCACATTCATCTGAAAATGTGTTCTCCCTGCAGTTGTTGTCCCCAGATGAGAGTTCCCTTGTGCTTCCTCAGTTGAATCTCCTTAACTTGACGGGGGTGTGCCCGAGCAGCCGCCCTCCACAGCCCTATCCCAACACATACTTATCTTGCATATGAGATCTCTTGATCATGAAGATAGTTCTCACAGGGTGAGGTTCATCCATTACATTTTAAAGTAGGAAGGTACAAATTACATATTCGAATTACATATATGTTCTGGATTCAAATGTTTTCCCCCCTTCCTTTCTCAATTGTGCCCATCAGCAGCTATTCTAATGTTGCTGCCAATGGTTGTGACACATTTTTTTCTTCTGTGGGGTACACTGGACTCCACAAGGATTCACATTGGGGTGTAGAGTAGGACCTTGATCTGAGGCACAAACAAGCTCAAAGCTTTTGACTGTTCCCAAGATACTCAGCGCCCCCTCCTCTATAACCTCGCTTCCATGAACAGGGAGCTCAGTTTGTAGTTGGTGCCTTCAGTAGCAGGCCACTTAACAGGGGGCTGCCTCAGGCATCCTATTCTTAGCTATTAATTTTGACAAGAAAAGAAGAACTTTTTTAATAAGAATCTACAAGGGCTGCAGCAGGCTAGGTCTAATAGACATATTTACTGCAGCTCCATCACTCCCAGCGGCGCAGTATACTCCCGTGCCCCGGTTGCTGGGTCACTGCAGCGGAGGCTCCGGTTTCTTCCTAAGGTCAGTCACACACACACCGCCCTCCGGGATCACGAGGCCGCTGATGAAAGGGTGGTAAGGGGCTTCTGTGCACACACTATACCGTGATCCAGCGTGGCTGTAGGGGGCGGGCATTGTGCGCACTGGCGTGGACACTGATTACTGGGCAGCTGCTCCACTAGCCACCAGGGACAGTTAAGGAGCACAGCTCTGGGGGTTTTTCTCCTATATTAACCCAATTTTGTACTACCCGCAGTGCATTGTGATAGGTAATAGGGCCTGATTCAGGTTGGATTGCAATCGCAATAAGCAATCCAACTGCAAAAATTGCTAAGAGCATACGCATCCGCCTGCATTTTCTGCGGCACCCCGCAGATAATTTGATCGCCTCTGCCTGTCAATCGGTGCAGGGGGGGGGGGGGGAGGGGGGTCAACAACACTCCATTTCCAAGTCGGAGATGGAGCGGTGCGGGGGCAGGGTTTCAATATTGGGTCGGCAACGGAGAAACAGGAGGCGTGGTTAGAGCGGCTGCATGACATCTCATGGGCCGGACTCCGCCAGTGGAGCCCCAGCGTCATGCAGTAGATTTTGTAGAGGCCAGGGAGGACTTCTGTTCCTGGAAGCTAGCTGTGTTGTGCAGCTTTTTTCCTCTGCCCCTACCTCTGGCAAGAAAGGACGCACCTCGCAATTTCCTTCGGTGTGGGGCTCATGTTGGCTATGCCCCAGCCCCTGAAGCATTCAAGCTGATTTCTTGCAGCAGCTGGGCACTGTAACAGCTCCAGAGCTGCTCTGTAAGGCAAGTAAAAGGGTGTGGGCCCTGCAGCACTACCTGTAGTTCGCATTTTGCATTGGAAGGCACAAAGTAAGCAGACGGGAGAAGTCAGGATAGTGCGCAAAGGCATAGAAGGGAGCGGCTCAAGAAAAGAGAAGTGGAAACAGACAGCAAACTAGGCTGGAGAGAGACCTGAGACAAAGAAATCTGAATTATACGAGAGCCGACCAGAGGAAACACACATTATGCAGTCAAGTGTCCCACATTTGGGGAAATCGCAGGAGCAGCACACCAAGAGTGCAATGGGTGAGATTTGCCCTGGGAGAAGCACCTTCCTGATCATAGTATCTCACCTGGCAGGTAAGTAGGAGTTAGGCTAGAGCTGGGGAGGGTCGCTGCTCGGGCACCCCCCTGTCAAGTGAAGGAGATCCAACTGAGGAAGCACAAGGGAACTCTCGAAAGAAGAACAAGGCTAGAGGAAGATCTGAGACAAAGAAATCTGACTTTTACCAGAGCTGACCAGAGGAAAGCACAAACACAGTCCCCCACTACCACAAATAATGCAGTTGAGTTTCCCACATTTGGGGAAATCACAGGGGTCAGCATACCCAGAATGCAATGAATGAACCTCACCCTGGGAGAACAATCTTCATGACCATGGTATCTCCTATGCAAAATAAGTATGATTTGGGATAGGGCTGGGGAGGGCCGCTGCTCAGGCATATCTCTGTCAAGTAAAGGAGATTCAACTGAGGCAGCACAAGGGAACTCTCATCTGGGGACAACAACTGCAGGGAGAACACATATATTCAAATGAACATGGGAGGGCAGAAGGCTGCCTAATACTGAAGCACCCCCAAACAACAAACCAAATGCAACAACTAGTACAAGCATTCCAGGGGGAAGGTCTACAGAAGACGGATTTGCATAGTGATGTCATCCAAGCAGTGGGCCAAAGTTGGCTGGAACCCTCATCTGCATATGAAAAGAGAAAAGGGGTATGCAGGGCATGGCGGCCTTTTGCGGCACTTGGATGGCCCCTTAAGCATTCAAGCTGATTTCTTGCAGCAGCTGGGCACTGTAACAGCTCCAGAGCTGCTCTGTTAGGCAAGTAAAAGGGTGTGGGAAAAAAAAGGGGAAGGGGGAATAATTTTGCTGCGCCGATGTGTCTCTATTACTCTAATAAATTAAGCAAAATAACTTATAACTTGGAAGTAAGATCCCAAGTGTCAGAAGTGTGTGCGCTTCTATAAGGAGTAGTGTGTTACTCCTGGACTGATAAACTAAGGAAAAATGGATATGGAATAGAAGCGCTCAGCACTCACTGACCCTGCGATCTAAAGTTAAATAACAACCAAAGTGTCCATGGGGATTTTTTTAAAAATAAAAATAAATTTATTATGATACAGTAAAAATTGTACAATAAACCAGATCTATATCTAACATAAAAACCCTTTATCCTCACTGCAATTCTATTACCAAGAGCTATTCTACATTCACATCAGATTGCAGGTGTCAGCTAGAAAACTAGCAGCAATATAGTGGTAACAATTGTTGCAATAAATGTTCAAGCTATCTATTCAACAATGCTGATTGTATACTCAGACACAATTGTTAAATGTTGAGAAAAGAAATAATGTATGTAGAATGCACTCACAGGCTCTATATTCAAGAGCTATGTTCTGTAACGTCTCAGAATTCCAGGAGCCAATGACAGGTGATAGTGAAATAATTAATTACCTCTCCGGTAAGGCTGGCTGGTCCCGAGCGTCCTCGGGTGAAACCAGAAAGCCCAAATGAAGCTGCAGAATTCAGAAGCACTGGCCGTGCTGGCCGGACTCCTCCCCCATATGCCTCACTGACTTATCTTTGTTTCTGACACTCTCTGTACGGCTCCGTTACATTTCCCACGGGAGCAATCAGCACGGCGGCCAGGACAGGACAAAGCCGAACTTCCTCTCCGCACAGCGCCAGTGGTTAACCAGCAGTCTCTCTCCCCCACATACCCAACGGACGACGCCAGTCCAGGGAGATCGAGGCGTTCCACTAAGGTGCACATCTCTGCAGCGGGTTCTTTATAACAGCAGTTACACACCTGTCCTTCCCTACAGACTGCAACGGGCGGTGCACGCCCAGGGATAGCAGGTTTAACAGTGGGACCCCGGCCAGCACGGCCAGTGCTTCTGAATTCTGCAGCTTCATTTGGGCTTTCTGGTTTCACCCGAGGACGCTCGGGACCAGCCAGCCTTACCGGAGAGGTAATTAATTATTTCACTATCACCTGTCATTGGCTCCTGGAATTCTGAGACGTTACAGAACATAGCTCTTGAATATAGAGCCTGTGAGTGCATTCTACATACATTATTTCTTTTCTCAACATTTAACAATTGTGTCTGAGTATACAATCAGCATTGTTGAATAGATAGCTTGAACATTGATTGCAACAATTGTTACCACTATATTGCTGCTAGTTTTCTAGCTGACACCTGCAATCTGATGTGAATGTAGAATAGCTCTTGGTAATAGAATTGCAGTGAGGATAAAGGGTTTTTATGTTAGATATAGATCTGGTTTATTGTACAATTTTTACTGTATCATAATAAATTTATTTTTATTTTTAAAAAAATCCCCATGGACACTTTGGTTGTTATTTAACTTTAGATCGCAGGGTCAGTGAGTGCTGAGCGCTTCTATTCCATATCCATTTTTAAAAGGGTGTGGGCCCTGCAGCACTACCTGTAGTTCGCATTGTGCATTGGAAGGCACAAAGTAAGCAGACTGGAGAAGTCAGGATAGTGCGCAAGGGCATAGAAGGGAGCGGCTCAAGAAAAGAGAAGTGGAAACAGACAGCAAACTAGGCTGGAGAGAGACCTGAGACAAAGAGATCTGAATTATACGAGAGCCGACCAGGGGAAACACAAATTATGCAGTCAAGTTTCCCATATTTGGGGAAATCACAGGGGCAGCACACCCAGAGTGCAATGGGTGAGCCTTGCCCTGGGAGAAGCACCTACATGATCATAGTATCTCACCTGGCAGGTAAGTAGGAGTTGGGCTAGAGCTGGGGAGGGTCGCTGCTCGGGCACCCCCCTGTCAAGTGAAGGAGATCCAACTGAGGTAGCACAAGGGAACTCTCGAAAGAGGAACAAGGCTAGAGGATAATCTGAGACAAAGAAATCTGACTTTTACCAGAGCTGACCAGAGGAAAGCACAAACACAGTCCCCCACTACCTCAAATAATGCAGTCGAGTTTCCCACATTTGGGGAAATCACAGGGGTCAGCATACCCAGAATGCAATGAATGAACCTCACCCTGGGAGAACAATCTTCATGACCATGGTATCTCCTATGCAAAATAAGTATGATTTGGGATAGGGCTGGGGAGGGCCGCTGCTCAGGCACATCTCTGTCAAGTAAAGGAGATTCAACTGAGGCAGCACAAGGGAACTCTCATCTGGGGACAACAACTGCAGGGAGAACACATATTTTCAGATGAACATGGGAGGGCAGAAGGCTGCCTAATACTGAAGCACCCCCAAACAACAAACCAAATGCAACAACTAGTGCAAGCATTCCTTGGGGAAGGCCTACAGCAGACGGATTTGCATATGGTGATGTCATCCAAGCAGTGGGTCAAAGTTGGCTTCAACCCTCGTCTGCATATGAAAAGAAAAAAGGGATGGCAGGGCATGGCGGCCTTTTGTGGCGCTTGGATGACCCCTAATTCGCATTAAACATCTCCACCCTCCTTCAGTGTGGGGCTCATGTTGGCTATGCCCCAGCCCCTGAAGCATTCAAGCTGATTTCTTGCAGCAGCTGGGCACTGTAACAGCTCCAGAGCTGCTCTGTAAAGCATGTAAAAGGGTGTGGGCCCTGCAGCACTACCTGTAGTTTGCATTGTGCGTTGGAAGGCACAAAGTAAGCAGACGGGAGAGGTCAGGATAGTGCGCAAGGGCATAGAAGGGAGCGGCTCAAGAAAAGAGAAGTGGAAACAAACAGCAAACTAGGCTGGAGAGAGACCTGAGAAAAAGAGATCTGAATTATACGAGAGCCGACCAGAGGAAACACAAATTATGCAGTCAAGTGTCCCACATTTGGGGAAATCGCAGGAGCAGCACACCCAGAGTGCAATGGGTGAGCCTTGCCCTGGGAGAAGCACCTTCCTGATCTTAGTATCTCACTTGGCAGGTAAGTAGGAGATGGGCTAGAGCTGGGGAGGGTCGCTGCTCGGGCAACCCCCTGTCAAGTGAAGGAGATCCAACTGAGGCAGCACAAGGAAACTCTCGAAAGAGGAACAAGGCTAGAGGAAGATCTGAGACAAAGAGATCTGAATTATATGAAAGCCGACCAGTGGAAACACAAATTATGCAGTCAAGTTTCCCACATTTGGGGAAATCACAGGGGCAGCACACCCAGAGTGCAATGGGTGAGCCTTGCCCTTGGAGAAGCACCTTCATGATCATAGTATCTTACCTGGCAGGTAAGTAGGAGTTGGGCTAGAGCTGGGGAGGGTCGCTGCTCAAGCACCCCCCTGTCAAGTGAAGGAGATCCAACTGAGGTAGCACAAGGAAACTCTCGAAAGAGGAACAAGGCTAGAGGAAGATCTGAGACAAAGAAATCTGACTTTTACCAGAGGTGACCAGAGGAAAGCACAAACACAGTCCCCCACTACCACAAATAATGCAGTTGAGTTTCCCACATTTGGGGAAATCACAGGGGTCAGCATACCCAGAATGCAATGAATGAACCTCACCCTGGGAGAACAATCTTCATGACCATGGTATCTCCTATGCAAAATAAGTATGATTTGGGATAGGGCTGGGGAGGGCCGCTGCTCAGGCATATCTCTGTCAAGTAAAGGAGATTCAACTGAGGCAGCACAAGGGAACTCTCATCTGGGGACAACAACTGCAGGGAGAACACATATATTCAAATGAACATGGGAGGGCAGAAGGCTGCCTAATACTGAAGCACCCCCAAACAACAAACCAAATGCAACAACTAGTACAAGCATTCCAGGGGGAAGGTCTGCAGAAGACGGATTTGCATAGTGATGTCATCCAAGCAGTGGGCCAAAGTTGGCTGGAACCCTCATCTGCATATGAAAAGAGAAAAGGGGTATGCAGGGCATGGCGGCCTTTTGCGGCACTTGGATGGCCCCTTAAGCATTCAAGCTGATTTCTTGCAGCAGCTGGGCACTGTAACAGCTCCAGAGCTGCTCTGTTAGGCAAGTAAAAGGGTGTGGGCCCTGCAGCACTACCTGTAGTTCGCATTGTGCATTGGAAGGCACAAAGTAAGCAGACTGGAGAAGTCAGGATAGTGCGCAAGGGCATAGAAGGGAGCGGCTCAAGAAAAGAGAAGTGGAAACAGACAGCAAACTAGGCTGGAGAGAGACCTGAGACAAAGAGATCTGAATTATACGAGAGCCGACCAGGGGAAACACAAATTATGCAGTCAAGTTTCCCATATTTGGGGAAATCACAGGGGCAGCACACCCAGAGTGCAATGGGTGAGCCTTGCCCTGGGAGAAGCACCTACATGATCATAGTATCTCACCTGGCAGGTAAGTAGGAGTTGGGCTAGAGCTGGGGAGGGTCGCTGCTCGGGCACCCCCCTGTCAAGTGAAGGAGATCCAACTGAGGTAGCACAAGGGAACTCTCGAAAGAGGAACAAGGCTAGAGGATAATCTGAGACAAAGAAATCTGACTTTTACCAGAGCTGACCAGAGGAAAGCACAAACACAGTCCCCCACTACCTCAAATAATGCAGTCGAGTTTCCCACATTTGGGGAAATCACAGGGGTCAGCATACCCAGAATGCAATGAATGAACCTCACCCTGGGAGAACAATCTTCATGACCATGGTATCTCCTATGCAAAATAAGTATGATTTGGGATAGGGCTGGGGAGGGCCGCTGCTCAGGCACATCTCTGTCAAGTAAAGGAGATTCAACTGAGGCAGCACAAGGGAACTCTCATCTGGGGACAACAACTGCAGGGAGAACACATATTTTCAGATGAACATGGGAGGGCAGAAGGCTGCCTAATACTGAAGCACCCCCAAACAACAAACCAAATGCAACAACTAGTGCAAGCATTCCTTGGGGAAGGCCTACAGCAGACGGATTTGCATATGGTGATGTCATCCAAGCAGTGGGTCAAAGTTGGCTTCAACCCTCGTCTGCATATGAAAAGAAAAAAGGGATGGCAGGGCATGGCGGCCTTTTGTGGCGCTTGGATGACCCCTAATTCGCATTAAACATCTCCACCCTCCTTCAGTGTGGGGCTCATGTTGGCTATGCCCCAGCCCCTGAAGCATTCAAGCTGATTTCTTGCAGCAGCTGGGCACTGTAACAGCTCCAGAGCTGCTCTGTAAAGCATGTAAAAGGGTGTGGGCCCTGCAGCACTACCTGTAGTTTGCATTGTGCGTTGGAAGGCACAAAGTAAGCAGACGGGAGAGGTCAGGATAGTGCGCAAGGGCATAGAAGGGAGCGGCTCAAGAAAAGAGAAGTGGAAACAAACAGCAAACTAGGCTGGAGAGAGACCTGAGAAAAAGAGATCTGAATTATACGAGAGCCGACCAGAGGAAACACAAATTATGCAGTCAAGTGTCCCACATTTGGGGAAATCGCAGGAGCAGCACACCCAGAGTGCAATGGGTGAGCCTTGCCCTGGGAGAAGCACCTTCCTGATCTTAGTATCTCACTTGGCAGGTAAGTAGGAGATGGGCTAGAGCTGGGGAGGGTCGCTGCTCGGGCAACCCCCTGTCAAGTGAAGGAGATCCAACTGAGGCAGCACAAGGAAACTCTCGAAAGAGGAACAAGGCTAGAGGAAGATCTGAGACAAAGAGATCTGAATTATATGAAAGCCGACCAGTGGAAACACAAATTATGCAGTCAAGTTTCCCACATTTGGGGAAATCACAGGGGCAGCACACCCAGAGTGCAATGGGTGAGCCTTGCCCTGGGAGAAGCACCTTCATGATCATAGTATCTTACCTGGCAGGTAAGTAGGAGTTGGGCTAGAGCTGGGGAGGGTCGCTGCTCAAGCACCCCCCTGTCAAGTGAAGGAGATCCAACTGAGGTAGCACAAGGAAACTCTCGAAAGAGGAACAAGGCTAGAGGAAGATCTGAGACAAAGAAATCTGACTTTTACCAGAGGTGACCAGAGGAAAGCACAAACACAGTCCCCCACTACCACAAATAATGCAGTCGAGTTTCCCACATTTGGGGAAATCACAGGGGTCAGCATACCCAGAATGCAATGAATGAACCTCACCCTGGGAGAACAATCTTCATGACCATGGTATCTCCTATGCAAAATAAGTATGATTTGGGATAGGGCTGGGGAGGGCCGCTGCTCAGGCACATCTCTGTCAAGTAAAGGAGATTCAACTGAGGCAGCACAAGGGAACTCTCATCTGGGGACAACAACTGCAGGGAGAACACATATTTTCAGATGAACGTGGGAGGGCAGAAGGCTGCCTAATACTGAAGCACCCCCAAACAACAAACCAAATGCAACAACTAGTGCAAGCATTCCTGGGGGAAGGCCTGCAGCAGATGGATTTGCATATGGTGATGTCATCCAAGCAGTGGGTCAAAGTTGGCTTCAACCCTCGTCTGCATATGAAAAGAGAAAAGGGGCGTGCAGGGCATAGCGGCCTTTTGCGGCGCTTGGATGACCCCTAGTTCGCATTAAACACCTCCACCCTCCTTCGGTGTGGGGCTCATGTTGGCAATGCCCCAGCCCTTGAAGCATTCAAGCTGATTTCTTGCAGCAGCTTGGCACTGTAACAGCTCCAGAGCTGCTCTGTAAGGCAAGTAAAAGGGTGTGGGCCCTGCAACACTACCTGTAGTTCGCATTGTCCGTTGGAAGGCACAAAGTAAGCAGACAGGAGGAGAAGTCAGGATAGTGCACAAGGGTATAGAAGGGAGGGGCTCAAAAAAAAAGAAGTGGAAACAGACAGCAAACTAGGCTGGAGAGAGACCTGAGACAAAGAGATCTGAATTAAATGAAAGCCGACCAGGGGAAACACAAATTATGCAGTCAAGTGTCCCACATTTGGGGAAATCACAGGAGCAGCACACCCAGAGTGCAATGGGTGAGCCTTGCCCTGGGAGAAGCACCTTCCTGATCATAGTATCTCACCTGACAGGTAAGTAGGAGTTGCGCTAGAGCTGGGGAGGGTCGCTGCTCGGGCACCCCCCTGTCAAGTGAAGGAGATCAAACTGAGGAAGCACAAGGGAACTCTCGAAAGAAGAACAAGGCTAGAGGAGGATCTGAGACAAAGAAATCTGACTGTTACCAGAGCTGACCAAAGGAAAGCACAAACAGTCCCCCACTACCACAAATAATGCAGTCGAGTTTCCCACATTTGGGGAAATCACAGGGGTCAGCATACCCAGAATGCAATGAATGAACCTCACCCTGGGAGAACAATCTTCATGACCATGGTATCTCCTATGCAAAATAAGTATGATTTGGGATAGGGCTGGGGAGGGCCACTGCTCAGGCACATCTCTGTCAAGTAAAGGAGATTCAACTGAGGCAGCACAAGGGAACTCTCATCTGGGGACAACAACTGCAGGGAGAACACATATTTTCAGATGAACATGGGAGGGCAGAAGGCTGCCTAATACTGAAGCACCCCCAAACAACAAACCAAATGCAACAACTAGTGCAAGCATTCCTGGGGGAAGGCCTGCAGCAGATGGATTTGCATATGGTGATGTCATCCAAGCAGTGGGTCAAAGTTGGCTTCAACCCTCGTCTGCATATGAAAAGAGAAAAGGGGCGTGCAGGGCATAGCGGCCTTTTGCGGCGCTTGGATTACCCCTAGTTCGCATTAAACACCTCCACCCTCCTTCGGTGTGGGGCTCATGTTGGCAATGCCCCAGCCCTTGAAGCATTCAAGCTGATTTCTTGCAGCAGCTTGGCACTGTAACAGCTCCAGAGCTGCTCTGTAAGGCAAGTAAAAGGGTGTGGGCCCTGCAGCACTACCTGTAGTTCGCATTGTCCGTTGGAAGGCACAAAGTAAGCAGACAGGAGGAGAAGTCAGGATAGTGCACAAGGGTATAGAAGGGAGGGGCTCAAAAAAAAAGAAGTGGAAACAGACAGCAAACTAGGCTGGAGAGAGACCTGAGACAAAGAGATCTGAATTAAATGAAAGCCGACCAGGGGAAACACAAATTATGCAGTCAAGTGTCCCACATTTGGGGAAATCACAGGAGCAGCACACCCAGAGTGCAATGGGTGAGCCTTGCCCTGGGAGAAGCACCTTCCTGATCATAATATCTCACCTGGCAGGTAAGTAGGAGTTGCGCTAGAGCTGGGGAGGGTCGCTGCTCGGGCACCCCCCTGTCAAGTGAAGGAGATCCAACTGAGGAAGCACAAGGGAACTCTCGAAAGAAGTACAAGGCTAGAGGAGGATCTGAGACAAAGAAATCTGACTGTTACCAGAGCTGACCAAAGGAAAGCACAAACAGTCCCCCACTACCACAAATAATGCAGTCGAGTTTCCCACATTTGGGGAAATCACAGGGGTCAGCATACCCAGAATGCAATGAATGAACCTCACCCTGGGAGAACAATCTTCATGACCATGGTATCTCCTATGCAAAATAAGTATGATTTGGGATAGGGCTGGGGAGGGCCGCTGCTCAGGCATATCTCTGTCAAGTAAAGGAGATTCAACTAAGGCAGCACAAGGGAACTCTCATCTGGGGACAACAACTGCAGGGAGAACACATATTTTCAAATGAACATGGGAGGGCAGAAGGCTGCCTAATACTGAAGCACCCCCAAACAACAAACCAAATGCAACAACTAGTACAAGCATTTCTGGGGGAAGGTCTGCAGAAGACGGATTTGCATACAGTGATGTCATCCAAGCAGTGGGCCAAAGTTGGCTGGAACCCTCATCTGCATATGAAAAGAGATTAGGGATATGCAGGGCATGGCGGCCTTTTGCGGTGCTTGGATGACCCTTCGTTCGCATTAAACACCCCCACCCTCCTTCGGTGTGGGGCTCATGTTGGCAATGCCCCAGCCCCTGAAGCATTCAAGCTGATTTCTTGCAGCAGCTTGGCACTGTAACAGCTCCAGAGCTGCTCTGTTAGGCAAGTAAAAGGGTGTGGGCCCTGCAGCACTACCTGTAGTTTGCATTGTGCATTGGAAGGCACAAAGTAAGCAGACAGGAGGAGAAGTCAGGATAGTGCACAAGGGTATAGAAGGGAGGGGCTCATAAAAAAAAGAAGTGGAAACAGACAGCAAACTAGGCTGGAGAAAGACCTGAGACAAAGAGATCTGAATTATATGAAAGCCGACCAGTGGAAACACAAATTATGCAGTCAAGTTTCCCACATTTGGGGAAATCACAGGGGCAGCACACCCAGAGTGCAATGGGTGAGCCTTGCCCTGGGAGAAGCACCTTCATGATCATAGTATCTTACCTGGCAGGTAAGTAGGAGTTGGGCTAGAGCTGGGGAGGGTCTCTGCTCAAGCACCCCCCTGTCAAGTGAAGGAGATCCAACTGAGGCAGCACAAGGGAACTCTCGAAAGAGGAACAAGGCTAGAGGAAGATCTGAGACAAAGAAATCTGACTTTTACCAGAGGTGACCAGAGGAAAGCACAAACACAGTCCCCCACTACCACAAATAATGCAGTCGAGTTTCCCACATTTGGGGAAATCACAGGGGTCAGCATACCCAGAATGCAATTAATGAACCTCACCCTGGGAGAACAATCTTCATGACCATGGTATCTCCTATGCAAAATAAGTATGATTTGGGATAGGGCTGGGGAGGGCCGCTGCTCAGGCACATCTCTGTCAAGTAAAGGAGATTCAACTGAGGCAGCACAAGGGAACTCTCATCTGGGGACAACAACTGCAGGGAGAACACATATTTTCAGATGAACATGGGAGGGCAGAAGGCTGCCTAATACTGAAGCACCCCCAAACAACAAACCAAATGCAAGAACTAGTGCAAGCATTCCTGGGGGAAGGCCTGCAGCAGATGGATTTGCATATGGTGATGTCATCCAAGCAGTGGGTCAAAGTTGGCTTCAACCCTCGTCTGCATATGAAAAGAGAAAAGGGGCGTGCAGGGCATAGCGGCCTTTTGCGGCGCTTGGATGACCCCTAGTTCGCATTAAACACCTCCACCCTCCTTCGGTGTGGGGCTCATGTTGGCAATGCCCCAGCCCTTGAAGCATTCAAGCTGATTTCTTGCAGCAGCTTGGCACTGTAACAGCTCCAGAGCTGCTCTGTAAGGCAAGTAAAAGGGTGTGGGCCCTGCAGCACTACCTGTAGTTCGCATTGTCCGTTGGAAGGCACAAAGTAAGCAGACAGGAGGAGAAGTCAGGATAGTGCACAAGGGTATAGAAGGGAGGGGCTCAAAAAAAAAGAAGTGGAAACAGACAGCAAACTAGGCTGGAGAGAGACCTGAGACAAAGAGATCTGAATTAAATGAAAGCCGACCAGGGGAAACACAAATTATGCAGTCAAGTGTCCCACATTTGGGGAAATCACAGGAGCAGCACACCCAGAGTGCAATGGGTGAGCCTTGCCCTGGGAGAAGCACCTTCCTGATCATAGTATCTCACCTGGCAGGTAAGTAGGAGTTGCGCTAGAGCTGGGGAGGGTCGCTGCTCGGGCACCCCCCTGTCAAGTGAAGGAGATCCAACTGAGGCAGCACAAGGGAACTCTCGAAAGAAGAACAAGGCTAGAGGAGGATCTGAGACAAAGAAATCTGACTGTTACCAGAGCTGACCAGAGGAAAGCACAAACAGTCCCCCACTACCACAAATAATGCAGTCGAGTTTCCCACATTTGGGGAAATCACAGGGGTCAGCATACCCAGAATGCAATGAATGAACCTCACCCTGGGAGAACAATCTTCATGACCATGGTATCTCCTATGCAAAATAAGTATGATTTGGGATAGGGCTGGGGAGGGCCGCTGCTCAGGCATATCTCTGTCAAGTAAAGGAGATTCAACTGAGGCAGCACAAGGAAACTCTCATCTGGGGACAACAACTGCAGGGAGAACACATATTTTCAAATGAACATGGGAGGGCAGAAGGCTGCCTAATACTGAAGCACCCCCAAACAACAAACCAAATGCAACAACTAGTACAAGCATTCCTGGGGGAAGGTCTGCAGAAGACGGATTTGCATACAGTGATGTCATCCAAGCAGTGGGCCAAAGTTGGCTGGAACCCTCATCTGCATATGAAAAGAGAATAGGGGTATGCAGGGCATGGCGGCCTTTTGCGGCGCTTGGATGACCCTTAGTTCGCATTAAACACCCCCACCCTCCTTCGGTGTGGGGCTCATGTTGGCAATGCCCCAGCCCCTGAAGCATTCAAGCTGATTTCTTGCAGCAGCTTGGCACTGTAACAGCTCCAGAGCTGCTCTGTAAGGCAAGTAAAAGGGTGTGGGCCCTGCAGCACTGCCTGTAGTTTGCATTGTGCATTGGAAGGCACAAAGTAAGCAGACAGGAGGAGAAGTCAGGATAGTGCACAAGGGTATAGAAGGGAGGGGCTCAAAAAAAAAGAAGTGGAAACAGACAGCAAACTAGGCTGGAGAAAGACCTGAGACAAAGAGATCTGAAATATATGAAAGCCGACCAGTGGAAACACAAATTATGCAGTCAAGTTTCCCACATTTGGGGAAATCACAGGGGCAGCACACCCAGAGTGCAATGGGTGAGCCTTGCCCTGGGAGAAGCACCTTCATGATCATAGTATCTTACCTGGCAGGTAAGTAGGAGTTGGGCTAGAGCTGGGGATGGTCGCTGCTCAAGCACCCCCCTGTCAAGTGAAGGAGATCCAACTGAGGCAGCACAAGGGAACTCTCAAAAGAGGAACAAGGCTAGAGGAAGATCTGAGACAAAGAAATCTGACTTTTACCAGAGGTGACCAGAGGAAAGCACAAACACAGTCCCCCACTACCACAAATAATGCAGTCGAGTTTCCCACATTTGGGGAAATCACAGGGGTCAGCATACCCAGAATGCAATGAATGAACCTCACCCTGGGAGAACAATCTTCATGACCATGGTATCTCCTATGCAAAATAAGTATGATTTGGGATAGGGCTGGGGAGGGCCGCTGCTCAGGCACATCTCTGTCAAGTAAAGGAGATTCAACTGAGGCAGCACAAGGGAACTCTCATCTGGGGACAACAACTGCAGGGAGAACACATATTTTCAGATGAACATGGGAGGGCAGAAGGCTGCCTAATACTGAAGCACCCCCAAACAACAAACCAAATGCAACAACTAGTGCAAGCATTCCTGGGGGAAGGCCTGCAGCAGATGGATTTGCATATGGTGATGTCATCCAAGCAGTGGGTCAAAGTTGGCTTCAACCCTCGTCTGCATCTGAAAAGAGAAAAGGGGTATGCAGGGCATGGCGGCCTTTTGCGGCTTGGATGACCCCTAGTTCGCATTAAACACCTCCACCCTCCTTCGGTGTGGGGCTCATGTTGGCAATGCCCCAGCCCTTGAAGCATTCAAGCTGATTTATTGCAGCAGCTTGGCACTGTAACAGCTCCAGAGCTGCTCTGTAAGGCAAGTAAAAGGGTGTGGGCCCTGCAGCACTACCTGTAGTTCGCATTGTCCGTTGGAAGGCACAAAGTAAACAGACATGAGGAGAAGTCAGGATAGTGCACAAGGGTATAGAAGGGAGGGGCTCAAAAAAAAAGAAGTGGAAACAGACAGCAAACTAGGCTGGAGAGAGACCTGAGACAAAGAGATCTGAATTAAATGAAAGCCGACCAGGGGAAACACAAATTATGCAGTCAAGTGTCCCACATTTGGGGAAATCACAGGAGCAGCACACCCAGAGTGCAATGGGTGAGCCTTGCCCTGGGAGAAGCACCTTCCTGATCATAGTATCTCACCTGGCAGGTAAGTAGGAGTTGCGCTAGAGCTGGGGAGGGTCGCTGCTCGGGCACCCCCCTGTCAAGTGAAGGAGATCCAACTGAGGCAGCACAAGGGAACTCTCGAAAGAAGAACAAGGCTAGAGGAGGATCTGAGACAAAGAAATCTGACTGTTACCAGAGCTGACCAGAGGAAAGCACAAACAGTCCCCCACTACCACAAATAATGCAGTCGAGTTTCCCACATTTGGGGAAATCACAGGGGTCAGCATACCCAGAATGCAATGAATGAACCTCACCCTGGGAGAACAATCTTCATGACCATGGTATCTCCTATGCAAAATAAGTATGATTTGGGATAGGGCTGGGGAGGGCCGCTGCTCAGGCATATCTCTGTCAAGTAAAGGAGATTCAACTGAGGCAGCAAAAGGGAACTCTCATCTGGGGACAACAACTGCAGGGAGAACACATATTTTCAAATGAACATGGGAGGGCAGAAGGCTGCCTAATACTGAAGCACCCCCAAACAACAAACCAAATGCAACAACTAGTACAAGCATTCCTGGGGGAAGGTCTGCAGAAGACGGATTTGCATACAGTGATGTCATCCAAGCAGTGGGCCAAAGTTGGCTGGAACCCTCATCTGCATATGAAAAGAGAATAGGGGTATGCAGGGCATGGCGGTCTTTTGCGGCGCTTGGATGACCCTTAGTTCGCATTAAACACCCCCACCCTCCTTCGGTGTGGGGCTCATGTTGGCAATGCCCCAGCCCCTGAAGCATTCAAGCTGATTTCTTGCAGCAGCTTGGCACTGTAACAGCTCCAGAGCTGCTCTGTAAGGCAAGTAAAAGGGTGTGGGACCTGCAGCACTGCCTGTAGTTTGCATTGTGCATTGGAAGGCACAAAGTAAGCAGACAGGAGGAGAAGTCAGGATAGTGCACAAGGGTATAGAAGGGAGTGGCTCAAAAAAAAAGAAGTGGAAATAGACAGCAAACTAGGCTGGAGAGAGACCTGAGACAAAGAGATCTGAATTATATGAAAGCCGACCAGTGGAAATACAAATTATGCAGTCAAGTTTCCCACATTTGGGAAATCACAGGGGCAGCACACCCAGAGTGCAATGGGTGAGCCTTGCCCTGGGAGAAGCACCTTCATGATCATAGTATCTCACCTGGAAGGTAAGTAGGAGTTGGGCTAGAGCTGGGGAGGGTCGCTGCTCAAGCACTCCCCTGTCAAGTGAAGGAGATCCAACTGAGGCAGCACAAGGGAACTCTCGAAAGAAGAATAAGGCTAGAGGAAGAAATGAGACAAAGAAATCTGACTTTTATCAGAGCTGACCAGAGGAAAACACAAACACAGTCCCCCACTACCACAAATAATGCAGTCGAGTTTCCCACATTTGGGGAAATCACAGGGGTCAGCATACCCAGAATGCAATGAATGAACCTCACCCTGGGAGAACAATCTTCATGACCATGGTATCTCCTATGCAAAATAAGTATGATTTGGGATAGGGCTGGGGAGGGCCGCTGCTCAGGCACAACTCTGTCAAGTAAAGGAGATTCAACTGAGGCAGCACAAGGGAACTCTCATCTGGGGACAACAACTGCAGGGAGAACACATATTTTCAGATGAACATGGGAGGGCAGAAGGCTGCCTAATACTCAAGCACCCCCAAACAACAAACCAAAAGCAACAACTAGTGCAAGCATTCCTGCGGGAAGGCCTGCAGCAGATGGATTTGCATATGGTGATGTCATCCAAGCAGTGGGTAAAAGTTGGCTTCAACCCTCGTCTGCATATGAAAAGAGAAAAGGGGCGTGCAGGGCATGGCGGCCTTTTGCGGCGCTTGGATGACCACTAGTTCGCATTAAACACCTCCACCCTCCTTCGGTGTGGGGCTCATGTTGGCTATGCCCCAGCCCCTTAAGCATTCAAGCTGATTTCTTGCAGCAACTGGGCACTGTAACAGCTCCAGAGCTGCTCTGTAAGGCAAGTAAAAGGGTGTGGGCCCTGCAGCACTACCTGTAGTTCGCATTGTGCGTTGGAAGGCACAAAGTAAGCAGACGGGAGAAGTCAGGATAGTGCGCAAGGGCATAGAAGGGAGCGGCTCAAGAAAAGAGAAGTGGAAAAAGACAGCAATCTAGGCTGGAGAGAGACCTGAGACAAAGAGATCTGAATTATACGAGAGCCGACCAGGGGAAACACAAATTATGCAGTCAAGTTTCCCACATTTGGGGAAATCGCAGGAGCAATACACCCAGAGTGCAATGGGTGAGCCTTGCCCTGGGAGAAGCACCTACATGATCATAGTATCTCACCTGGCAGGTAAGTAGGAGTTGGGCTAGAGCTGGGGAGGGTCGCTGCTCGGGCACCCCCCTGTCAAGTGAAGGAGATCCAACTGAGGCAGCACAAGGGAACTCTCGAAAGAAGAACAAGGCTAGAGGAAGATCTGAGACAAAGAAATCTGACTTTTACCAGAGCTGACTAGAGGAAAGCACAAACACAGTCCCCCACTACCACAAATAATGCAGTCGAGTTTCCCACATTTGGGGAAATCACAGGGGTCAGCATACCCAGAATGCAATGAATGAACCTCACCCTGGGAGAACAACCTTCATGACCATGGTATCTCCTATGCAAAATAAGTATGATTTGGGATAGGGCTGGGGAGGGCCGCTGCTCAGGCACATCTCTGTCAAGTAAAGGAGATTCAACTGAGGCAGCACAAGGGAACTCTCATCTGGGGACAACAACTGCAGGGAGAACACATATTTTCAGATGAACATGGGAGGGCAGAAGGCTGCCTAATACTGAAGCACCCCCAAACAACAAACCAAATGCAACAACTAGTGCAAGCATTCCTGGGGGAAGGCCTGCAGCAGATGGATTTGCATATGGTGATGTCATCCAAGCAGTGGGTCAAAGTTGGCTTCAACCCTCGTCTGCATATGAAAAGAGAAAAGGGGCGTGCAGGGCATGGCGGCCTTTTGCGGCGCTTGGATGACCCCTAGTTCGCATTAAACACCTCCACCCTCCTTCGGTGTAGGGCTCATGTTGGCTATGCCCCAGCCCCTTAAGCATTCAAGCTTATTTCTTGCAGCAGCTGGGCACTGTAACAGCTCCAGAGCTGCTCTGTAAGTGCTAAAACACACGAGACGGCTGTCGCCGCCCGGCAAACACACGGCCGGCTTTTAACTGCTGCCGTGATGTAAAGACACATGCAGCGCAATGTGTCCTTACACACGGCACGGTGCCGGCCCAGCTGCCGGGTAACAGCCGGGACTCACCACTGAATAGTCCGGCTGCCGGCCCGTGCTCCTGCCGTCTGTCTGATTCAGTGTATAAGCACTGTCAATGAGTGCTTACACACACAACAGCTATTCGCCGGGAACAATGTGTTTCCTCACCCATACATCACATGGTTTATTGATAAAAACACTACAACCCGCCCACATCAGTGCACTCACTGCAGGCGTAGTTTGGAGAAAATGGCAGAGCTAGATATTGACACTGAGAGACTGATTTCCTTGGTAGAAATCAGACCAGTTTTGTGGGATAAAACTCTTGAAGTTTATAAAGACAGAAATGCCACCAGAAAGGCTTGGCACGAGCTTTGCTGTGATTTGAAAGCTGATTTCAATGAGCTTGCTGAGAATGATAAAGAACTGTTTGGTTAGTATTTGATTTATTGTTTCGATTTATAATACAGTTGTGTCATTTATATATATATATGTCTATATATCTATGTATATGTGTGTGTTTGTGTTCTTTTCGGACTCAGTACATTTTTCTAATCAACTTTCTATTGGGCCAAACTGGGAATACTTTTTTGTTGTAGTTTTCTGTGTCAAGCAACTGTGCACCAGTGCCGTAACTAGACATTTTAGCGCTGTGTGCAAAAAACAGCATCAGCGGCCCCCACACTTATGTAATATAAGGGCAGTGTGCGCCGCAGCCGTTCCAAAAAATATAGGGTCATGGCTTCATGGGGAAGGTGTGTGGCCACAAAAGAATCCCAATTCATACTACGGTGCACAGTAGTCTCTATTATTTAAATTACACCGCACAGTAGCGCCACTACACCAGGTAGAGCCCCTTTTACACAGTACGGCTGATAGATTCCCCTTTTTACACATTACGGCAGACAGAGGGGGGTCATTCGGATTTGATCGCTCACTAGCAACTTTTGGGTGCGCTGCGATCATAGAGTCGCCGCCTATGGGGGAGTGTATTTTCACTTGGCAAGTGTGGGAACGCCTTTGCAGCTGAGTGGCCCCAAAACAGTTTTTGCAGTTTCTGAGTAGCTCTGGACTTACTCAGCCACTGCGATCACTTTAGTCTTTTTGGTCGTGGAATTGACGTCAGACACCCGCCTTGCAAACGCTTGGACACGCCTGCGTTTTTGCAAACACTCCCAGAAAACGGACAGTTGCCAACCATAAACACCCTCTTCCTGGCAATCACCTTGCGATCGACTGTGCGAATGGATTCTTCGTAAAATCTATCGGCCAGCACCGATCCTCTTTGTACCCGTAGGACGCGCCTGCGCATTGCAGTGCATATGCATGCACAGTTTGGCCAAGTTTTAACATGATCACAGCGCTGCAAAAATTTCCTAGCGATCGAACAACTTGTAATGACCCCTAGAGTCCCCCCTTTTACACATTACGGAAGACAATCCCTGTTTAAGCACATTACGGCAGCCAGTCCCCCTTTTCACACATTCTGGCACACAGGATTTCCCTTTTTCCACATTACGGCAGCCAGTCCACCTTTCATACATTAGGTAAACAGGAGAGAGAGATAGATAGATAGATAGATAGATAGAAAGATAGATAGATAGATAGACAGACAAATAGCAGCGCTATGTAATTGGTGGCAGCGTCACATGCAGCTGTCCCTCTCCTTCCGCATTGGCTGGCCGCCGCCGCTGTGAATGCTGGGATGAGGGAGGCGCATCCCAGCATTCACAGCGGCGGCGTCCAGACAATGCAGAAGGAGAGGGACAACTGCAGCAGCGCCACCAACAATTACACTGCGCTGCTGCAGCTCCAGAGTCCCCCTACTCCTCCCCTGCCCCCGGAGCTGCTCCTCTCCGGCGGCAGCACACGCACACAGGCGGCTTGTAGTGACTCATTACAATGCCGCTGATGACTTACCGACGCCGGAATCCCAACAACACAATGACGACAGGGGTGGCGAGCGGAACGCAGCCCCTTGCGGGCTAGCTTCGCTCGCCACACTGCGGGCACGGTGCCTCGCTACGCTCGGCACACTATTATATTCTCCCTCTATGGGTGTCGTGGACACCCACGGAGGGAGAATATGTTGGGATTGTGGCAGTTGGGATTCCGTCGGCGGTATCTTGACCGCATCCCACATATATATATATATATATATATATATATATATATACACACACACCAGGGCCGTAACTACGTGTGTGCCAAGGGGGCTTGGCACACAGCGCAGTTGCCCTGAGGGCGCAACGGCCAGCGGCATGTAATGAGTCAAATTGACTCATTACATGCCGCCGAAGTCTGCGCCGTGCGCCCCGCTGTGTAGGGAGAAGAGGACCAGCGCCGGGCAGCGGAGAGAAGGAGGAGGAAGGAGGGGGAGCAGTGAGCCGCAGCAGCGCTATTTGATTGGTAGTAAGCGCCGCTGCAGCATCCCCCTCTCCTCCTGTATTGGCTGCCCGGCGCTGCTAAGGATGCTGGGATGCGGTTTCCCAGCATCCACAGCAGCGCCAGGCAACCAATACAGGAGGAGAGAGGGATGCTGCAGCGGCGCTTACTACCAATCAAATAGCGCTGCTGCGGCTCCCTGCTCCCCCTCTTTCCTCCTCCTTCTCATCTCACACAGCCTGCACCGAGAGGAAGCTGCACGAGGAGCCTGTCAGCGGGGAGAAAGTAAGTATATTCTCTCTCTCTCTCTCTCTCTCTCTTGGTCACCGTCTGCCGCAATGTGTAAAAAGGGGTCCCGTCTGCCGCAATGTGTAAAAATGGGGACTGGCTGCCGCAATGTGTAAAAAGGGGGCCTGGATGCCGCAATGTGTAAAAAGGGGGCCTGGCTGCCGCAATGTGTAAAAAGGGGGACTGGCTGCCGCAATGTGTAAAAAGGGGGACTGGCTGCTGTAATGTGTAAAAAGGGGGACGCTGTCTATTGTAATGTATAAAAGGGGCGCTACTGTGCAGCGAAATTTGAATAATGTAGATTACTGTGCACCGTAGTATGAATTGCTATTATTTTGTACCACGCACCCTTCCCCTTTAAGCCACGCCCCTATAAATTTTTTGCGCACCTTAGGCGTGCACTGCCCCTATCTTACATTGGGGGGGGCGCCACTATCGTTTCTTGCACACAGCGCTAAAATGCCTAGTTACGGCACTGACACACACATACACACACACACACACACACAATGTACATCCACCGTTACTCCCACTAAAGTCCGTACCGGCCAGGTGCTCACCCAGGTAAGATACCTCACAAATACACTACGAACTCGGGTGCCACTCAAGGGTCTCTGCAGTTAGTACAACAGACAGTGGATCTTGTAAATCAACGTTTTGATTTAATGACTAAATCGTCATCAGGATGTGAAACTGAGGCCGATTTAGACATGAAATGGAAACGTTGATCTACAAGATCTACTGTCTGTCGGACTAACTGTGCAGACCCTTTAGTGGCACCAGACTTCGTTGTGTGTGTGTGTATATATATATTATAAGGGCACGGTCGTGCCCTTATATTAAGGCTGAATCGAACAAACGGAATTCTCCCATAGGGAACTTCTGAGATGGGGGCATGGTGTTTGAGGGGCTACACCTCAAAACTGATTGGACGTACTGAGCTCAAATTTGGCATGGGAGCGTAGAATCGTCACCTGCTGCTGCATGCCAAATTTCAGGGCAAAATAATAAAAAATGAGGAATTGGGAGTAACCTAAAGTTCCAACTGTCAGTTTTTTTCTGCCACTCCCTCAGTGGCTTTTTGACATGGTTTTCCTATAGAGTGAATGAGGAGATTTTTGGGAAGGCATAACTCAGGATAGAGGACGAATTAAGACTTGGGGTTTGTTTTATTAGATAGAGTATGTCCCAGTGTAGTGCCTTTTGGGGTTGTGGTTTTTGAGAAAGTTATAGGTTTTTTTTAATTAAGTAAAATATGCCCCATTATAAAGATAGGGCTTTTCAATTTGTTGCGGCTGCGCAGTGGCCGCCAGCAGGGGGTGTACAAACAGTAGCTTCAAATGGGTGTACAAATATGGCTGACATCTGCACAGAAGCGGACATCGGATCTGCGATCCTCCTCGCAGCCAGAACACTCTGCCGGTCCCCTCCTTAAATTGACGCTTGGCCAGCAATAAGGTATCCGGGGGGTGGGGGGAAAGGGGCAGTAAGTGAGCGGCGCGGGTGGCTCATTTATACACCGGGCGCCCTGTGCGGCGGTGTAATATTGCCCCCCGCCCCCGCCGCCGCGTGTGCTGACCTGGGAGGGGAATGCTGGCACAGGAGTGCAGACTACCTCTCTGGCTAATGGGTGATGAGAGGTATCTGCAGTGCATGAGCGGCTCCCCGGCCCTGCTGCTAGTACGGTGTGAGTGCGGCCAGGCAGAGGTGTCAGTGTGGAATCGCCAGCGAGTCACCCAGCGACCCGTCAGAGCAGCGGAGGAGGGATGCGGCGTCATACACCCAGCAGCAGCATCTCCGTCCTCACAGCCGCTGCCCGGACACCGCACACACAGCTGCTGCCCGCTCCTTGCTGCTGGACACTATTGGGGAGGGCCTGGCATGTGCCAGCGGCGGCTGCCCGGGGATATATACTGTGCACCGGTCCCTGGGCTGGGAGTCTCTGTGCTGCACTTGCACAGTGTGAGGAGGACACAGAGGGAAGGGGGTTTTATATCCACACACACAGGAGACACGCTGAACCGCACCATCAGGAGGATCCCACCACCACAGTCCAGAGAAGCCTGTGTGTGTGTGTGTCCGTGTCCGTGTCCCCTCCCCCTTCACCTCCCCCTTCATCTCCTCCCCCCCTCCTCTCCCCCTCCCTGCTGTTTGTCCGGCCTCCCTCCCCTCCCCTCCCCTGCTGTGTGTCCGGCCACCCCCCCCCCGCCCGCCCGCCCCTGCTGTGTGTCCGCCCCCCCCCGCCCGCCCCTGCTGTGTGTCCGGCCACCCCCCCCTCCTCCCCTGCTGTGTGTCCGGTCACCCTCCCCTCCCCTGCTGTGTGTCCGGCCACCCCCCCCCCCCCGCCCCTGCTGTGTGTCCGGCCACCCCCCACTTCTCCCCTGCTGTGTGTCCGGCCACCCCCCCTCCTCCCGCTGTGTCCGGCCACCCCCTACCACCTTCCCTCCCTGCCGTGTGTCCGGTCACCCTCCCCTCCCTGCCGTGTGTCCGGTCACCCTCCCCTCCCTGCCGTGTGTCCGGTCACCCTCCCCTCCCTGCTGTGTGTCCGGCCGCCCTCCCCTCCACTGCTGTGTGTCCGGCCACCCTCCCCTGCTGTGTGTCCGGCCACCCCCCCCTCCTCCCCTGCTGTGTGTCCGGCCACCCCCCCCTCCTCCCCTGCTGTGTGTCCGGCCACCCACCCTCCTCCCCTGCTGTGTGTCCGGCCACCCCCCCCTCCTCCCCTGCTGTGTGTCCGGCCACCCCCCCCCTCCTCCCCTGCTGTGTGTCCGGCCACCCCCCCCCCTCCTCCCCTGCTGTGTGTCCGGCCACCCCCCACTCCTCCCCTGCTGTGTGTCCGGCCACCCTCCCCCGCCCCTGCTGTGTGTCCGGCCACCCCCCCTCCTCCCTTGCTGTGTGTCCGGCCACACCCCCCCCCTCCTCCCGCTGTGTCCGGCCACCCCCTACCACCTTCCCTCCCTGCCGTGTGTCCGGTCACCCTCCCCTCCCTGCCGTGTGTCCGGTCGCCCTCCCCTCCCTGCTGTGTGTCCGGCCGCCCTCCCCTCCACTGCTGTGTGTCCGGCCACCCCCCCTCCTCCCGCTGTGTCCGGCCACCCCCTACCACCTTCCCTCCCTGCCGTGTGTCCGGTCACCCTCCCCTCCCTGCTGTGTGTCCGGCCGCCCTCCCCTCCCCTGCTGTGTGTCCAGCCACCCCCCCCCCTCCTCCTCCTCTCTGCTGTGTGTCCGTCCGCCCCCCCCCCTTCCCTCCCTGCTGTGTGTCCGGCCACCCACCCTCCCTGCTGTGTGTCCTGCCACCCCCCCCCCAGACACGCCTGACGCACACGCATATGCAGCGCCTGACACACACGCAGCGCCTGACACACACACACAGACACGCAGCGCATTTGACACACACAGACACGCAGCACATTTGACACACACAGACACGCAGCGCATTTGACACACACAGACACGCAGCGCATTTGACACACACAGACACACAGCGCATTTGACACACACACACACGCAGCACCTGACACACGCACACCTGACAGACGCACTCACACGCTGCACCTGACATACACACACGCAGCACCTGACACACACGCAGACACGCAGCACCTGACACGCACACACACAGCACCTGACACGCACACACGCAGCACCTGACACACACGCAGCACCTGGCACACACGCAGCACCTGGCACACGCAGCACCTGACACGCAGCGCCTGACACGCGCAGACACGCAGCGCCTGACACGCGCAGACACGCAGCGCCTGACACGCGCAGACACGCAGCGCCTGACACGCGCAGACACGCAGCGCCTGACACGCGCAGACACGCAGCGCCTGACACGCGCAGACACGCAGCACCTGACACGCGCAGACACGCAGCACCTGACACACACACACAGACATGCAGCACCTGACACACACATGCAGCACCTGACAGACACACACACACAGACATGCAGCACCTGACACACCCACACACAGACATGCAGCACCTGACACACCCACACATATACAGACATGCAGCACCTGACACACCCACACACATACAGACATGCAGCAACTGACACACACACACACACACACACACATACAGACATGCAGCACCTGACACACCCACACACATACAGACATGCAGCACCTGACACACCCACACACATACAGACATGCAGCAACTGACACACCCACACACATACAGACATGCAGCAACTGACACACCCACACACATACAGACATGCAGCAACTGACACACACACATACAGATATGCAGCACCTGACACACACACACACACACACACACACACACACACACACGCAGCACCTGTCACACAAATATACATGTGGCATTTAACGCACACACGCACAGCACCTGACACACAATCATATACACTCAGAGCATCTAACACACACATACACACGCAGCACCTGCCACTCACACATATATACACATGCAGCACCTGCCACTCCCACATACATGAACAGCACCTAACACACACATATATACATGCAGCACCTGACACACACATACACGCGCAGCACCTGACAGTCACACACATACAGATGCGACACCTGACACAAACACATACACGCTCAACACCTGACACCCACGTGGCAGCTGACGCATACAAATGCAGCACCTGAGATACACACATATACACGTGCAGCACCTGAGACACACACATACACGTACAGCACCTGACATACACACACACATGTATGTACAGGCGCGGCTCCAGGCACACACATACATACATACGTACGTACGTACGTACGTACGTACGTACACACACGGCACTTGACACACACACACACACACACACACACACGTACACGCGCGGCACCTGACACACACACGTACGTACACGTGTGGCACCTGACACACACACACACGTATGCACACGTGTGGCTCCTGACACACACACACACGCATGGCTCCTGACACACACACATATACTTACACGCGCGGCTCCTGACAACCACACGCATGTACACGCGCGGCACCTGACACATACACGCGTGTACGTACACACATGCACAGCACCTGACATACACACATGTAGGTACGTGCCACCTGACACACACACGTACACGCACGACACTTGACACACACGTACGTGCACGCACGGCACTGACACGTACGTACGTACGTACGTACGTACGTACGTACGTACGTACGTACGCGCACGGCACCTGACACACACGTACATACTAGTGATGAGTGGGTTCGGTTCGTCAGAATCCGAACCCCCGAACTTCACCCATTTTACAAGGGTATGAGGCAGGTTCGAACCTTCCCGCCTTGCTCGGCTAACCCGAGCGCGCCCTAACGTCATCATCCCGCTGTCGGATTCTCGCGAGATTCGGATGTCTGCATTCGTGGAAAGGGGTCCTATGTGTAAACATGGGACCCCTTTCAGTCCGTGTGGTCCGGGTGTTCGGTTTGTTGTTTTGCCAAGTACGTGGATTTAATCTGGAACCTGGATCAGGTGAGTATAATTATCTTTTATTTTCAGGTACCTGTGGATTCTACTTGGAGAAGAGGACCGACTGCTTCGTGTCAACATAGGTAAGTATGTGTGTGTCGGCAGGTGTGAAATAAAGTTTTACTTTCACGGTGTCTGTGTCCTGTTTTTATTTGGGTATTTTTTCCCCAGTAGAACTACAGGTACCAGCGGGCCCGTTTTTCTCCTGCATGCTGGTACTTGTGGTTCTCCAAGTACCAGCTTGCGGGGGAGGCTTGCTGGGACTTGTAGTACTACTGGAAAAAACAATATTCTTTCAATTTTCTCAAGGCTATCAGCCTCCCATCCGCAGCCCTTGGATGGGGGGGACAGCCTCGGGCTTCACCCCTGGCCCTTGGGTGGCTGGGGGGGGGGACCCCTTGATTGAAGGGGTCCCCACTCCCCCAGGGTACCCCGGCCAGGGGTGACTAGTTGGATATTTAATGCCACGGCAGCAGGGCACTGTATAAAAGTGACCCCCGGCTGTGGCATTATCTGTCCAGCTAGTGGAGCCCGATGCTGGTGTAAAAAATACGGGGGACCCCTACTCTTTTTGTCCCCCGTATTTTTTTGCACCAGCACCAGGCGCAGAGCCCGGTGCTGGTTTTAAAAATACGGGGGATCCCCTGTCCGTTTTTCCCCCGGATTTTTAGAACCAGGAGCGGCTCGAAGAGCCCGAGGCTGGTTATGCTTTGGAGGGGGGACACCACGCAATTTTTTTTCCGTTTTTTTCACATTCCATAAAAAAAAAAAAATCTTTTAAAAAATATATAAATAATACTTGTGCCTCCAAAAAAGACAAACCAAGTACCTAATCCAGGCATTCCCAACCGCGGTCCTCAAGGCACACCAACAGTGCAGGTTTTAGTGATATCCAGGCTGCAGCACAGATGGTTAAATCAAAATAACTGAGCTACTAATTAAGTCACCTGTGCTGAAGCCTGGATATCACTAAAACCTGCACTGTTAGTGTGCCTTGAGGGCCGCGGTTGGGAATGCCTGACCTAATCCCTTCTAATATAAATAGATATGCTATTACCAAAAAAAAAAAAACAGCAAAAAAACAACATGTTTTTAAATTTTTTTATTAGATTCCGCCAGCAAAGTGTGGTGGATTGAAAATGACGAATTTACTGTTTAAAAGCACTGTTGTCGAATTTACAAACTTCAATTGAATATACTTTTGTCGAATTGCCGCATTTGTACCATTGCAGAAAAGTAGAATTTGTCAAATGTCGAATTTTAAAAAAAATAGAATTTTGAAAGCCTGTAAGAATAGGCCCCGCCCCCTTCTTCACATCAGCCGTCCCCTTCTACCCCTGTACCTTGCTCTCTCCCGTCTGTAGGACTAGGCCCCGCCCCCTTCTTACCCTCCAGTGACTGCTCTCTCCTGACAAGTGGACCAGGCCTGCCCCCTACACGCTGCTGGTGTCTTCATTGTTACTTGGTCTGGAGCTCCGCTGGGGAGAGAACTCACGTGAGCTCATTAAGAATGAGGAACTGGGATGTTTTAATTTTATTGTGAGTAGTGTAGTGTGGTGATGTAGTATGTTGTATGGGGGTATACTGTAATTATGAAGTGCAGCATATGGGAGGGCTATAGCATAGTGATGTAGTGTGGCATATGGGGGGTGGTAGCGCATAGGCGTGCGCACAGGCACTCCCTAATGTCCAGCACCGCTGCACGCCACGCTTGCTGTAGCACAGTGATCGCTGAGTGTGTGATCGGTGGAGCCTAGCCTGCAGCTCATTTCCGTACCTCCCACCACCGCTGCGCCCGCCCCCCCCCCTGCCTGCTGCTAATACTATGCTGAGTGCATTCGTCGGCGGCCTCACTGGGGGGACTGGCGTCACCTTGCAATGTGACGTGGTGATGTCCGCCCATGCTCTCCTCCCGCCCACCTGTGCTTTCCTCCCGCTGCGGTCTCTCAGTCCTAGTGTGCAGCGGCCGCCACACCACTGGCAGTGTTCCTCTAGGAGGGACTGGGAGCCGCCAGCAGACACATTCTGCTGAGACTTACTTGTCAGTGCGGGTTCCGGATGGCAGGCGGCGGGTGGGAGGGAGGGCAGACGGGGAGCAGGTGTCACAAGGAGTGTGTGGGTAACTAATTCACAATACTTCCGCTCAACGTGGCACTGCTGGTCCTTCATCTCCCATGTCTCTTCACCAGGTGGCGGGCGGCCTGGAAATGAAGTGATGTGTTGTGCAGCAGTCAGTGTGAAGTGACTGTGAGTAACACTGGTGGTGCTGATGATGCTGCTGCAGAATCGGGAAGCAATTAATTCATAAATATAATGTACTCTATCAGTGTATTATACAAACATAAACATGTACATACGTGTATTTGTGTATACATGTTTATACATGAGTGTGTGTGTGTGTGTGTGTGTGTGTGTGTGTGTATATATATATATATATATATATATATATATGACTTGGGGTTTGTTTTATTAGATAGAGCATGTCCCAGTGAAGTGCCTTTTGGGGTTGTGGTTTTTCAGAAAGTTACAGGGTTTTTTTAATTAAGAGAAATATGCCCCATTACAGAGATGGGGCATTTCAATTTTTTGCGCCTGCGCAGTGGCCGCCAGCAGGGGGTGTACTACAGGGCCTTCACTTGAGAGCCGCAATATGGCCGCCTTCTCCCCGGTTATTCTGTAAATAGGAAAATAACCTCACAGGTTCACATAGGGCAGAGTTGCCACTACTAGTGCAGGGCTGTAACATACAGTACTAAGGAAAAGCCATATTCTAAAGCGGCACGGTGACCTCACCCCTCTCAGAGACACCAGGGCACAGCACACTGTATGGGGTACACTTGGTACACACACCTGTTAGCTCAGGGCAGCACTATAGGACCCTCCTGTAATGCTGTGCTGGCGGCGTGTAGTGATCAGGGCACTGGGAGACTGGCTGGCTGGTCTCCGTCTCTGCTGCCTATAGAACTTCCACCTCTGTTATATATCAGGGCTGCTCTCCTGTGTGTTCTCTTCCTCTCCTACCTCACACTGGAACTGGCCGCCCAGAGAACGAGAGGGCAGCGGCTGACAGAGAGGGTGCAGCAATCTGTGTGGGCAGAGCCCTTCACAGCAAGGTGTCCTTATGCTGTGCCCCGTGTAGTCACTGTGATCAATAAAGACTCTCACCCTGGTATGCTCTCTATTTATTATTTATTTTTTTACACTGCGGCATGCTCGAGGGAAGGGAGCAGGCACCCCCCCACCCCACCGCCACTACTCCGCCAGCATCACTGCAGAGCCGGTCAGTGTTCCGTCGGCAATGAGCAGTAGGCAGCCACCAGCAACAACAGTCAGGAAGCTGTTACTCCCGGCAGCAGTAGCGTCAAGCTGCAATTCAGCCAGCGGCACGATGATCCGGGAGACAGTGGCAGCACAGGGAAGCAGTACCCCCTCCAATCGCAGCACCAACCAGGAGACTGAGGCAGCAACCTACCCCCAGCAGCAGCACCACCCTGATGATAGGTAAGATGCATTTTGGTGTCACAAGAAGGTGGCCGGAGTAGTGGCTGGCTGTGGTCACACCCCGGGGAAAAGTGATAGTGATTTCAGTGTTCCCTTGAGCAGTGATTGGATGTGTAGCTGTATGGAGGCTATGTATGTATAGATGTGAGCGGCAGTGTGCGGATGTATGGGGGCGGCAGTGTGCGGTTGTAAGAGTGCGGCAGTGTGCGGTTGTAAGAGTGCGGCAGTGTGCGGTTGTAAGAGTGCGGCAGTGTGCGGTTGTAAGAGTGCGGCAGTGTGCGGATGGATGTAAGAGTGCGGCAGTGTGCGGATGGATGTATGAGAGCGGCAGTGTACGGCTGTATAACTGCGTCGGTATGCGGCTGTATAACCGCGTCGGTGTGCGGCTGTATGAGAGCAGCAGTGTGCGGATGTATGAGAGCGGGGTTGTACGGCTGTATGAGAGCGGCAGTGTGCGGATGTATGAGAGCGGCAGTGTGCGGATGTATGAGAGCGGCAGTGTGCGGATGTATGAGAGCGGCAGTGTACGGCTGTATAACTGCGTCGGTATGCGGCTGTATAACCGCGTCGGTGTGCGGCTGTATGAGAGCAGCAGTGTGCGGATGTATGAGAGCGGGGTTGTACGGCTGTATGAGAGCGGCAGTGTGCGGATGTATGAGAGCGGCAGTGTGCGGATGTATGAGAGCGGCAGTGTGCGGATGTATGAGAGCGGCAGTGTGCGGATGTATGAGAGCGGCAGTGTGCGGCTGTATAACTGCGTTGGTGTGTGGATGTATGAGTGCGGTGGTGTGTGGATGTATGAGAGCGGCAGTGTGCGGATGTGTGAGAGCGGCAGTGTGCGGATGTGTGAGAGCGGCAGTGTGCGGATGTGTGAGAGCGGCAGTGTGCGGATGTATGAGAGCGGCAGTGTGCGGACGTATGAGAGCGGGGTTGTTCGGATGTATGAGAGCGGCAGTGTATGGATGTATGAGAGCAGCAGTGTACAGTTGTGTGAGAGCGGCAGTGTGCGGATGTATGAGAGCTGGGTTGTACGGATGTATGAGAGCGGCAGTGTGCGGATATATGAGAGCGGCAGTTTACAGCTGTATGAGAGCGGCGGTGTGCGGCTGTATGAGAGCGGCAGTGTGCGGATGTATGAGAGCGGCGGTGTGCGGATGTATGAGAGCGGCGGTGTGCGGATGTATGAGAGCGGCGGTGTGCGGATGTATGAGAGCGGCGGTGTGCGGATGTATGAGAGCGGCGGTGTGTGGATGTATGAGAGCGGCAGTGTATGGATGGCAGCGTCATAGGGAGGGATGTCAGAATGCTGTTATAGGATTCCTAATACAAAATGGAATCCCTATAGTGGGCGGGGCTGACACCATGGCACCACGTTGGGCTTGATGGGCAGGTAGTGCAGCAAGCACACCCAAATTGGCGTCTGACGTCGCCTGCAGTCCACACTGTTGTGAGGAGTCCGAGTTAATTTTGACTGTGTAGTGCACTCACAGAGGACCTACCGCCCGTCCCCTCCTCGCATCTGAGCAGCAGGTCAGGCTCTTATTTTCTTTTTAATCAGGAGAGGCCGAGTGAACTGTGAGCAGGGGGGCAGAGCTACATGGGACCCAGAGGGGCTGCTGTCCTGTCAGAGAGGGAGAGGAAGAGAGAGATGAAGCTACTGCAGATCCCCAGCTGATTGTGAGGTGCCGGGTTGAAGGGTGATGTGATCACCCTTCTCCCTCGCTGCCGCTGGGGACCGCATCTAGGCTTCCTCCATCGAGGGCACGCGGCGCAGCAGTGGGCAGCATGTAATGAGTTTGTCTGACTCATACTGCTGCCTGTTGTGGACACCTCCGTCCGTACGGACTGGTGTACATGCCCAGCACAGAGGTGACAGTGTTGGTGGAAGTGCTGCCCGGCTCTGACCCTGCAGGCCTCCCTGATCTGGCTGCAGCCGCTGCTGCTGCGGCCTGAAACCCCTGCCGGTCCCCTCCATAGACTTCTGCCTGGCCAGCACTGAGGTACTAGGGGTAGCCCAGCTGCGGGAAGGGTATGTCTCTGGCTTTCTCTCCGGCAGGGGAAGGTGACAGCGGGGGAGGAAGCGTTGCCCACCTCAGACACTACAGGCCTCCCCGATCCAGCTGCGGCCACAGCTAATGCTGCCAGAACCCCCTGCTGCTCTCCTTTGTTGACTGCCGCATGGCCAGTGCTGAAGTACTGGGGGTAAGCCAGCTACGGGAAGAGTGTCTCTGCCTCAGGCTCTCTCTATGGCTGGGGAAGGAAGGGCTGATTCTCTGGCACAACAGGGAGGGCTGGGCTGCAGGAACACAGCACTGGAAGAAACAGGAGGCCGAACTCATGACCAAAAAGTGAGCAGTGCCGTGATCAGCCCCCTGGTCTTTCCCTCTCTCTGGGTGCAGAGCTGTATTCTATAGAGAGAGCTGGGATGGGAAGAAGGGGAACGGCACCTGACACACACATACACGCGCAACACCTGACACACACACATATACACGTGCGGCACCTGACACACACACACACACACACGTAGCATCAGACACAATAAAATAAACATGCAGCACCTGACACACACATACACACGCAGCACCTGACACACACCCATATACACGCAGCACCTGACACACACACACATATACACGTAGCACCTGACACATACATATACACGCAGCACCTGACACATACATATACACGCACACCATTAGACACACTAATATACACACGCAGCACCTGACACACACATACACACGCAGCACCTTACTCACACACACATGTACACGCGCAGCACCTGACGCACACACATGTACACGCGCAGCACCTGACGCACACACATGTACACGCGCAGCACCTGACGCACACTCATGTACACGCGCAGCACCTGACGCACACTCGTGTACACGCTCAGCACCTGTTGCACACTCGTGTACACGCTCAGCACCTGTTGCACACTCGTGTGCACGCGCAGCACCTGACGCACACTCGTGTACACGCGCAGCACCTGACGCACACTCGTGTACACACGCAGCACCTGACACACACACATATACACGTGCGGCACCTGACACACACACACGTAGCATCAGACACAATAAAATAAACATGCAGCACCTAACACACACATACACACGCAGCACCTGACATATACATATACACATGCGGCACCTGACACACACACACATACACGTAGCACCTGACACATACATATACACGCACACCATCAGACACACTAATATACACACGCAGCACCTGACACACACATACACACGCAGCACCTTACTCACACACACATGTACACGCGCAGCACCTGACGCGCACACATGTACACGCGCAGCACCTGACGCACACACATGTACACGCGCAGCACCTGACGCACACACATGTACACGCGCAGCACCTGACGCACACACATGTACACGCGCAGCACCTGACGCACACACATGTACACGCGCAGCACCTGACGCACACACATGTACACGCGCAGCACCTGACGCACACACGTGTACACGCGCAGCACCTGACGCACACTCGTGTACACGTGCAGCACCTGACGCACACTCGTGTACACGCGCAGCACCTGACGCACACTCGTGTACACGCGCAGCACCTGACGCACACTCGTGTGCACGCGCAGCACCTGACGCACACACATATACACGTGCGGCACCTGACACACACACGTAGCATCAGACACAATAAAATAAACATGCAGCACCTGACACACACATACACGTGCGGCACCTGACACACACACACGTAGCATCAGACACATAAGATAAACATGCAGCACCTGACACACATATACACACGCAGCACCTGACACACACACATATACACGTGCGGCACCTGACACACACACACGTAGCATCAGACACAATAAAATAAACATGCAGCACCTGACACACACATACACGTGCGGCACCTGACACACACGTAGCATCAGACACAATAAGATAAACATGCAGCACCTGACACACATACACACGCAGCACCTGACACACACATATACACATGCGGCACCTGACACACACATATACACGCAGTACCTGACACATACATATACACGCACACCATCAGACACACTAATATACACACGCAGCACCTGACACACGCATACACACGCAGCACCTGACACACACATACACACGCAGCACCTTACTCACACACACATGTACACGCGCAGCACCTGACGCACACACATGTACACGCGCAGCACCTGACGCACACACGTGTACACGCGCAGCACCTGACGCACACTCGTGTACACGCGCAGCACCTGACGCACACTCGTGTACACGCGCAGCACCAGACGCACACTCGTGTACATGCGCAGCACCTGACGCACACTCGTGTACACGCGCAGCACCTGACGCACACTCGTGTACACGCGCAGCACCTGACGCACACTCGTGTACACGCGCAGCACCTGACGCACACTCGTGTACACGCGCAGCACCTGACACACTCGTGTACACGCGCAGCACCTGACGCACACTCGTGTACACGCGCAGCACCTGACGCACACTCGTGTACACGCGCAGCACCTGACGCACACTCATGTACACGCGCAGCACCTGACGCACACTCATGTACACGCGCAGCACCTGACGCACACTCATGTACACGCGCAGCACCTGACGCACACTCATGTACACGCGCAGCACCTGACGCACACTCATGTACACGCGCAGCACCTGACGCACGCAGCACCTGACACAGACATACGTATTCATGCACAGCACCAGACATACACTTGTACACACGCGGAGCACCTGATACACACACATATACACCCGCAACACCTGACACACACACACACACACACACACAGGACCTGACACACACATACACAGGCAGCACCTGACACCACGCACTCACACGTACAAGCAATGCATTTCACGCCTACCTCCAGCCTCAGTCACAGGCTGCTGCCGCCTACCCCCCTCCCTGCATCAGCTGCAAAGGCAGCAAAATATTTTGACCAAAGTCTAAAGGCCCATACACATTAAACAATGTCGATCTGTGAGCGACATCGTCTAATGTTTCCCCCTCCCGGGCCGGCGGCCGACTGTACACACTGAGCGATATGACCGCTCATATCGCTCAGTGACGTCACGCCCCCGCCAGCCCTGCACGAAGGTCGTGGACGACAGTCCACATCCTTCATGCATGCCCTACCGACAGCGACGATCGTTGCCGACCCGCGGGGCCGCGCATTCGTTCGTCGCTGGCAGCATACACACTTAACGATAAAACGAGCAATGTCGCTCAAGGAGGGGGAAAATGAGCGACGTCGCTCATTAAATCATTAAGTGTGTACGGACTTTAAACAATTCGGTTTGGTAAATAAAATAATTTTGCACAGAATAGTGATGTTATACGAACATTTTCATTAAACATTTAAAAAATCAAATGTTTATTCTTACAGTGAAATTTTACATTTCTGAATAAAAAAAATAAATTTAAAAAAAGCGATGAAATTCCATAGACAAAAAACCTTACGGTTTCACATGTCCCATTAAGGCTTCTTAGACATGATCGAAATTTCAGAAACCTGTTGTAACTCTTCCACTCAAACTCCAAAAAGCAATGAAATTCCGATCATTAAGGCTGACACCTTAATGGACGTGTTCCTTGCGCAATACAGATATGGTATGCCATCACAGCCTGTGGGTAAGTGCAGATTCAGCACTCTCACAGAGTGACATTGCTGTCACTCACACAATGGTGGAGCTGCTAATTCACAGATTTGTGTGCTCATTGGAATACACACATGCAGTCTATGCAACTGAAGGTCTGAGCGGAAGACAAAGCTGCTCGGATGAGGTAAGAGTGTTGTTGGTTGGAGGGAGGAGACAGCATTGTGGATGGGGGAACAAAAGTGTGTGGCTAGAGGGAAGACTAAGCAGCACTAATGGGGGGGACAAAGAAGCACAGGGGATAATTCAGACTGCAGCGATCGCAGTCTGAATTAGTTTGTGGGGTGCGAATGCACAATGGCTGCACTGTGCGTGCGTACCCGGGAGCGCAGCGGGGGGAGGGGAGGGCCTGACATGCTGGGCGGACTAGCCCTGTGCTGGGCGTCACATTGCATGTCAGAGTAAATGATTGTAGATGTGCTAAATTTGGCACATCTACAATCAACTGAGCAGCACAGAGAGAAGGAAACGGTGGTACAGACAAGGCACAGGTGGGGAAAGGCAGATGGTACAGATAAATTAGTACAGACTAGCACAGATGGGAGAACACAGCAGTAGGGATTGGGGAAGACAGAGCAGCATGGGGGTGTAGGGGAAGTAAGTGTAGATGCATAGACCGTAGATGTGGTATTATAGTTTTAGCAATTAACCAAGATGTTTGAGGGAGCTAAATGTGTATTCTAAATGAGATGGATGTATGGAGTTAGAAGGATGTTGTAACAAGGTGGGATTGTTGTGACTGAATGTGATGGTTGTGAGGACTGTGTGGGATGGGAGCACCACATAACTGCTCAGACCTTCAGTTGCATAGACTGCATGTGTGTATTCCAATGAGCACACAAATCTGTGAATTAGCAGCTCCACCATTGTGTGAGTGACAGCAATGTCACTCTGTGAGAGTGCTGAATCTGCACTTACCCACAGGCTGTGATGGCATACCATATCTGTATTGCGCAAGGAACACGTCCATTAAGGTGTCAGCCTTAATGATCGGAATTTCATTGCTTTTTGGAGTTTGAGTGGAAGAGTTACAACAGGTTTCTGAAATTTCGATCATGTCTAAGAAGCCTTAATGGGACATGTGAAACCGTAAGGTTTTTTGTCTATGGAATAAATATATATATATATATACATACATACACACACTTACAGGTAGTTCGGTACTCAGATGCACGCAAGTTACCCTGATATCCTGGCCTGGTCCAGCATGTACTAGGCTTGAAAAGTGATCAATTGTAGAAGTGATGGCACTCAGAGGCTTTTGGGAACACAAAGGAATTTATTCACAAAGTAACATGAGGCAGCACATCTACGTTTAGGTGCACAACGCAACATCTTCGTGATTTATTAAACAAAAGCACAACACAGATGAGCGACATTAGTATGGCAACTTAAACAATTTTAAGGTGCGCACAAATTGTGCATAAAAAAACGCACATGTAGAACAGTGACTTTGCGGGTATATAAGGTATATATGCAATACTCCGTTTGCACACATATCACTTGTTGCTGACATTGTGCATAACCAAAACCAAAACTGGGGAGCACCACGGGTCATTGATGTGACAGGTGAACGTCATCAAACAAGGTGCGGGAGGACTGTGCGAAACACGACTGGGGCCCAGCTGACCGTAAATCTCCTGTTGTGTTTACATTTTTAGCACAGTTTAATGAAAATGACTACAGTCAGATTTTTGACATTTGCCAGGACACAGCTCCAATGTCTGTTACAAAGTATTTGGCAAATATTTGTCTGACGTTGTTTGCGGTCATGCCTCCTCGTGCTGTGGGTTCACGTTGCCAATCTTCCAAGCCTGTTATTGATGTAGTGTCCTCAATCTGAAACCCATCTCTAGCCCTAACAAAATTATGGAGAATTATACAAGTCTTGACAATGTCAACGGCAAAATCGGGATTGACATTAATTGGTCTATGGAAAATTCTCCACTTATTAGTTAGAATGCCAAATGAGCATTCCACATATCTACGGGCTCGACTCAGGCGGTAGTTAAAAATTATTTTGTCTTGCGTCAGGTTTGGCCCACCATAAGGTCGGAGTAGATGCTTATGAAGTGCAAATGCTTCGTCACCCACAAACACATATGGCACTTTAGGACTTTCTGTTCCTGGTAGACATTTCTCGTCTGGAAGTTGGTGTGTGTTTGTTATAATTGACCTCCACAGACTAGATCTTTTCCAGATAGCAGAGTCGCAGTCTTTACCAAAACTTCCTATATTCACGTAGACAAAGCGGTATTTGGAGTCTGCAATGGCCATTAACACTACAGAATAGTAATCTTTGTAATTGAAGTACATTGAGCCACTGCTGGATGGACAAATTAGTCGGATATGTTTGCCATCTAATGCCCCTATGCAATGTGGGAAGTTTGCGTTTTTCTCAAAATCAGCTGCTATCGATTGCCAGTGTTCTTTTGTAGGTGTAGGTAGGCATTCTGATTGCATGACTGACCAAATGGCTCGGCAAACTTCTTTAATTATCTGATTTACAGTTGAAATTCCAATTCGATAACTATAGTGTAGATCAGTAAAAGTGCACCCACTTGCCAGATATCTGAAAAGAACAAATGCAAACTATGAGTAATTGGTCAGTAGGTCTTTGGTAAACATTACAAAATGTAAAACATTTATATTGTTATTGAATGATATTGTTCTAGGTAAAGAAGTCATGAGAAGATGGAGCAATATTCGAGACTCCTTTGCAAAGTCTTTCAAAAAAATCGAAGAAAGCAAGAGATCTGGAGCTGGGGCAGTGAAGCATAGGAAATATGTGTTTCATGACCAGATGCAATTCTTAAAAAAATTGTATGTGTGTCGGGATACTGAAGAAAATTCACTCTGGAGGATGTCATACCAGATAACCCAGTTGAAGATGCTGTGAGGGAAAACTCAGTTCCTGAAAATGAGCCCAAAAATACAACAGAGACTCTACTAACACCAGCAGCCAGTGCCACACATGGTGGTTTTTCGACCACAAACACGCCGCCGTAAGCCAGATGAAGTAGAATTAAAACTGCTAAAGGCTCTGGAACCTGAAAAGCCAAATCGTCATATATCTTTCTTTCAGGGGATCATGCCTGCTTTAGAGAAATTAGACGAAGATGAAATATTACAGTTCCAAATGGGGGTTCTTCAACTGATTTCTAATATAAATCAGCAGAAGCGGAGATCCTTGCAGCCTTCGCCCCTGCCTTATCAGTCTATGCCAATGCACCAAACACTATTGCAAGCAATGCCTCTACAACAACCTTATGGCCAAAATCCTATGCAACAAGCCCAACCTCCGCTAACATCTCAATTGTACCCACATTTTGGAAACATGCCTCCAATAAATAGCCCTCAAAGTTGTCCCTCTCAAACTCCATCCCCTGCACCGTCTTCTGGTTCATACAGTTCCGTGGACTTTTCATCACTGCACCCATTATAAATACCAATCTAGCCCTGATTCAACCAAATTTGTTACAAATCACACACATGGTGCATAACACATGCAATTTAATTTCCACCGTTGGCTGTTTGTTACATTTGTTACCTAATGTTTTGGATATAAGTTAATTGCAAATATTGCTCATACTTTAAATATGTCCATTTTCAGTGTGAAATAAAAACATTGTACTTTCAAATGTCTTTGATTTACTTACCTCAGTGTAACTGCTAACATTTGAACAGGTGGAATACAATTTTGCATTGTAGTGTTCTCATGTTGAATATGGGCTCTCAGCCGCATATGTAATTCGTCAAAAGATGACAAGGACATGCGGAAATAATTGAAGAATTTATTCTCATCTGCTCTTAGGTCTTCAAATAGTGAGTTGAATGTATTCAGTTCATCTCTTCTTAAGTTTATTGGGTGAACCTGATAAAGCTAAATATTTATCTTATTTAAAACCCTTTAAGAGGTCTAAGAACACTGGCCCTCATTCCGAGTTGTTCGCTCGTTCTTTTTCATCGCATCGCAGTGAAAATCCGCTTAGTACGCATGCGCAAAGTTCGCACTGCGACTGCGCCAAGTAACTTTACTATGAAGAAAGTATTTTTACTCACGGCTTTTTCTTCGCTCCGGCGATCGTAATGTGATTGACAGGAAATGGGTGTTTCTGGGCGGAAACACGGCGTTTCAGGGGCGTGTGGCTGAAAACGCTACCGTTTCCGGAAAAAACGCAGGAGTGGCCGGGGAAACGGTGGGAGTGCCTGGGCGAACGCTGGGTGTGTTTGTGACGTCAACCAGGAACGACAAGCACTGAAATGATCGCACAGGCAGAGTAAGTCTGGAGCTACTCAGAAACTGCTAAGTAGTTAGTAATCGCAATATTGCGAATACATCGGTCGCAATTTTAAGAAGCTAAGATTCACTCCCAGTAGGCGGCGGCTTAGCGTGTGTAACTCTGCTAAATTCGCCTTGCGACCGATCAACTCGGAATGAGGGCCTCTGTACGCTATTGACGTATGGAGTACCGTAAGGGTACGCACGTTGCGTAACAATCGCTTAGCCGTAGTCGAGACGCTCAAGCGTCACGTTCGCTTACGGCCAAGAGATCACAGGCAGGCACGCTATTGGCTGCCGACTAACGTAATGATTCGCTATAGCGATGCGAACGCTCGGGACCACGAGGAGATCACCAGCGGCGCAAACGCTCACAATGTTAAACCCTTATAACTATACCATAAAACAGTGTATTATGCAGTAAACCTTGGTGTAGAGATAGAGTGTGGATGCAACACAGTGTAACCTTATTAACTAAAAAGCGCTCTGAGAATACTTAACACTATAAGAAATACACAGATACCGTGCTTAGGGTCTAACGCCTTATATGAATGTTATACTTGAAAAAAGAATAATACAATACAAGTCATACACTACAATATAACATAGACTAACTAACCAGATAACTACACAGTAAAATACAATACAATACAATTACGTTTTAAGGGAAAATGAGAGAAAAAGGAGAAGAGAGAGAGAGAGAGATATGGCCCATAATAACGAGAAAGACAATATGATTGCGGAGAAAACTTACGCACAAAGGGAACGATCGCATGCGCCTCTGGACATCCAGCTCCCGATTATCAGCAATGAGAACCGTTGAAGAGTGAGAGCTGGATGTGGTCGGCTTGTCTATTTATGCCTCACACACAATACAATTCAATGGTCCCTACAATCTCATTGTTCATTGGACACAGGAATTCCTCTTCGCATTATAACAAAAGGTCATAGGTTGATTCATACAGGTGGGCTGTGACAATTTCCAACTGCTCAGGTGGGTGGGAAACTAGGTTTCCCGCCGCATGGATAAGTAAGTGCAAATAATAGTAAATGGACATAAACTTCTTATGTCCATAACTATTCGCACGAGCGATTAATCTGTTTCAAACCAACACCGGAATATTGCTAATTAAATACTCTTCCGATGGATACTAAACACCACTGTATTACTCCTGTCTGACCCTTCGTATCAAACAAAGAGGGATCTCTCTGTCCATGAACATGCTACATTAACCAAACTTTCAGATTCTATCAAAGGGACCATTATCTACAAAATACATTATATAGTTAAAATATGTTATGAACGAGTCGCCCGCTAGACGCACACGAACTCTACCGTAAATGCGCATACCGTGCGCCTGCGGGTGCCCGCAACAGCGAGTATGCGCACGCACGGGAGAGCGCACGCATGCGCAGCAGGGACACATATGAGGTGCAAATATGGCAGTGTGCATCGTGATATTTTTCTGACTTTGACAGTCCACCCTTTGGCAGTCAGCAATAACTGCCACTTCCTAAAACATTTCAAAAAGAGAAAAATATATGTCATGTGTAAATATTTCTATGGTTGGGTAGGGGAGGAGAGGAGGAGGTGAGAAAAGGGTATGACCTAGTGAGATAGCAGAAGCATGTGTGTATGAATCCGTGTTTTGGGGGGTCATGTATCATCGTGCCGTACGTGTTTTAAATCAAGCTACGAGGTATTGCGAAGTATACATTTGAATTCCTTCTTATCCCGTGGTACGGGTCTGTGGATGGGCTGTCAAACTTTACCGAGCTCTCTTCGGCTTTTGGTTGCAACAAAATGGGGAGCACATTTTAGTTGATGATACATGAATGGGGGGGATATGTGATTGCTGGTATCTGTGCCTGTATTCCCTATCGACTATGTGTGTCATTACCTGAAGGTTGTAGAGATGAAGATAAGACATAATTATGGTAAATGCAGTGGTATTCTATGTCAGGTTAATGAACATTTGTCGGTTGAAGTCTTGTTCGGTGTCTGTTGAATGCAGTCTTCTTTGTGCTTTTGCCAAAAGGCGTGGGCAAAAAGCTTTGTCAATGTCCATAGACTTACAAAAAGTGTTGGGCTAGCGTAATTTTAAAATTTCTAGGGAAACTGGGGGTCTATGGCATAGTTCATCAAATCTCTGTGTATAAGGTTGTCAAAACTTCTTCTTTAATCCACCAGTTGTCTGTATACAGGATCATCAAATTCCTCGTCAAACGTAGGTCTTTTTACCTTGGAGAAACCGGAAAAACAGGTGAAAGAAACGGACCGTATAATCGCATTTTCATCACATCATTGTTTCTACAGTTGGGTCATAAATCAAATCCATTGGAATTACAATTTCCTCACTCCTTAGACTCATTACCCTGGTACTACGTTTGCACTTCATTAAAGCCTGACCGCATCTAAATATCAAACCAATCGTTATGACAACACCTAAGATACATAGGAGAAACTTCCCTACATCCATTATGACTCCTTGAGCCCATTCTCCTAAACCAGAGAACCAATTTCGCGGGTTCAACCATGACACCCAACTAGTCAGCTCATTACTCACAGCAGCAAGGGTGAGATTGTGTCTCCTGCGGAATTCCCATTTTAATTGGAGAATGTCGTCCATCTTTTGGTCTATGACCTCGACCGGGTCCTCGGTACTATTTGTAATATATGTGCAACATTTCACGCCGTACTGCGTTGCCAGTGTGACACAATATCCACCTGTTACTGCTGTGAGATAATTGAGAACCATTCTATGCTGAACTAGTTCTGTTTTATAAGCTTGAAGTTCTCTTCCAGTATACCTAAACGTGTCATCATACATTTCTGTGATATTATCTAACAAATTTGCAAGCGCAGAGATGTATCTATAGTTCAGCACTCCTCTAGCGGTGCGAGTGATATCTAACGCGATTAGAAACTGAATCCCGGTGGATTCATGGATCATGTCAGAGGCCGGATGCTCTGTTCTTTCTATCAGGTGCCGTTTAACTACGTGCTCATAATGAGTATGAGTATAAGGAGTTTGGGCACCATGGTGAATATCTTTCATTTTGGCATGTGATACAGTCATTACTTCAGGCAGTACTTTTCCAATATAACACAATCCTTCAGAGTTTGGGGCAAGCCACTTATACGCCTTCCTCCCGCATATTAAATATGCATCATCGGGGAGAACATATGGGACGGAGTAGGACATAACCATATTACACATCTTCCATGTGAAATCTCCTAACCCTAATTCTCCCATCTGTCTAGTACACGTACCAGTTTGTACGATATGTGCACAGTATCCTGGTGATACCTCTCCAACTCTCGTAATCCTATTTCCTAGGGTATACCTATATCGGAAAGACTTTTCTCTACTGGCTATGTGGCGTATAAGCTCTGTATCTGTAGGCATTCTATCTGCCCTATATGAAAGGGTCATGGTTTGGTTACTCCATGACACTTCCCAATTTCCCGGCTTTCGGGGATTGGTAATGTTAAAACATATTAGGGATCTATCCACATGATATTGGTGGAGCTTCAAACTAGGAGGACTGGAGATATTAAACCTCCTGTCCACCGGTCTCCCACCCTTTAGCTCAAGTACCTCCCCTACCGTTAAAGGAAATGGTACTAGTCCTGATTTGCTATGACCTTGAGGTACTTGAGAGCATACCCAACAATCTGTTTGATTTAACACACTACCCACTAAGGAGTGATAGTCACTCAAGGGATGCCGGTCCATGTGGATATTAAAACTGGATTGGCATTTCTTGATGCACCCATCCTCAACTACATTGTCACAGAGCCTACAGATACAGTTTTCTTCAGCTAACAATCCTTCACAATTCCTTCTATTGTCAATGCTATCGGATCGTTTTCTGATACTCGCCTTTACTTGTTGGTTAAGTTGTTCTTGGAAAACTACGCCTCCATCTCTGTCATCAGAACCCATTCCAGAACCTCTCTCGACCTCCATGGTACTCTCGCCGGAACAGACTGCTCTGGTCAACATCATGGTCAACAGGAAAATCCGGATCACAGTCTCTTGAGGCAAGTCCATCTTAGGAGGAAACGAAGAAGAATGAGAAGGGGGAAAAATAATTTGAGGGAGAGGGGATGGGAAGTGGAGAAAAACAATAAAAGGGAACAGGGAATCGACAACTGCTTTTGATCTTGTGATTCTCGATGCTCAGGTGCCGCCTCAGTCCTCCTGGAACAGACACTCCAGTGATACAACTTCCTCTACCGTCTGTTCCTTATCACGGGACCTCTCTGGATCAGCAACCTTCTTACAATGGGACAAATGAACCCAAGTCTCTCTCTCGGCAACTTTCAATGCTGTAGTGCTAGTCAATAAGACCTGGTATGGTCCTTCCCATCTGTCAATAAGGCAACCTGAGCGTAGAAAATTTCGTATCATTACATAATCCCCAGGTTCAATGTCATGACAATTACTATCTGGCAAATCAGGAATCACTAACTTCAAATTATCATTTTGATTCCTTAGCTGTTTACTCATGTTAACCAGGTACTTTACAGTCACTTCATTGTTACACTTCAAATCATCCTGAGGGTTAATCATAACATGCGGTTGTCGACCAAACAAGATTTCAAAGGGAGACAGATTAAGAGGGGACCTGGGAGTGGTTCTGATGCTGTACAGTACAATGGGTAAAGCTTCTGGCCATGTCAATCCTGTCTCTGCCATAACTTTGCTCAGTTTATTTTTAATAGTGCTGTTCACTCTTTCCACCTTCGCACTCGCCTGTGGACGGTATGGAGTGTGCAGCTTGCTATCAATTCCCATCAACTTACACATTCCTTGAAAGACATCACCTGTAAAATGGGTACCCCTATCACTTTCGATTATTCTAGGGATACCATATCTACATACAAATTCCTGCACAATTTTCTTAGCAGTAAACATAGCGGTATTTGTGGCCGCAGGAAATGCTTCGACCCAATTTGAGAATACATCTATACAAACAAGTACATATTTCGAATTTCGACAAGGGGGTAATTGAATAAAGTCAATCTGTATTACCTGAAAAGGACCGCCTGTAGGTGGGATATGAGATGGTTCTGTTGGTATTGCCTTTCCAATATTCTTTCTCAGACAGGTAAGGCATGACATTGCTCTCTTACTTGCATGAGATGAAAATCCTGGGGCGCACCAATATGCTCTTACCAACTTGCACATTCCTTCCTTGCCCAGATGAGTCAGCCCGTGAGCTGCCTCAGCTAAACATGGAAGATATGCTCTGGGGGCCACCGGTTTACCTTGTCCATCTGTCCAGAGTCCTGAGGACTCCTGGCCATATCCCTTTGCCTTCCAGACTGCCTTTTTCTGTGTGGAACACAAATTTTGCATCTCACACAACTTCTGTGTGTTGATGGTATTAAATACCATCAGTTGTGTGGTGTCTGTCTGTCTGGGGGTACCAGCTGCTAATTTAGCAGCTTCGTCTGCTCGGCTGTTACCAAGTGATACTGGGTCTTGGCTATATGTGTGTGCTTTACACTTGATAACAGCCACTCTGTCGGGTTCCTGTATCGCTGTTAGAAGCCTTTTGATGTGCGCTGCATGCGCTACCGGTGTACCAGCTGCCGTCATGAAGTTTCTGAGGCGCCATAGGGCTCCGAAATCATGGACTACCCCGAATGCGTATCTAGAGTCGGTGTAGATATTGGCTGATTTGCCCTTAGCCAATTCACATGCTCTGGTTAGGGCGACCAGTTCAGCAACCTGGGCTGAGTGAGGTGGGCCTAGCGGTTCCGCTTCTATGGTGCCTTGGTCATCTACGACTGCGTATCCAGTACACAAGTCTCCCGAGTCTGACTGTCTGTGACAACTACCGTCCGTGTAGAAAGTTAGATCTACATCTTCCAGTGGGTTGTCACTGATGTCAGGCCTTGCGGTAAAATTTTGGGTCAAATATTCCATACAATCATGTGTGTCCTCCTTTGTATTAAATTCTCCTTCCCCACCACTCTCATCCTCCACCCTTTGTGCCTGTCCAGGCACACCTGGGAGATATGTTGCAGGATTTAATGCACTGCATCTCCTTATGGTGATGTTTACGGGGGCCATTAGTGCCAATTCCCATCTTGTAAACCGCGCTGATGAGACGTGCCTGGTTTGGGCAGAATTTAGCAAGGCTGACACTGCATGTGGTGTATGAATTGTGAGGTTGTGACATAGCACTACATCTTCGCTTTTCGTTACTAGCAATGCTATCGCAGCAACACTTCGCAAGCATGTGGGGAGGGATCGCGCTACCGTGTCTAGCTGAGCGCTGTAGTATGCTACTGGTCTGCTGGCATCACCGTGCTTTTGGGTTAGGACGCCTGCTGCGCAACCAGCGCTTTCTGTTCCGTACAGCTCAAAGGGTTTCCCATAGTCTGGCATACCTAATGCTGGTGCCTGCGTTAGGCACTGTTTAAGTCTCTCAAATGCCATCTCAGACTCGTCTGTATGCGAAATCCGATCAGGCTTGTTTGAGGAAACCATCTCCTGCAAAGGTAATGCTAGAATGGAAAATCCTGGGATCCAGTTACGGCAATACCCACACATTCCTAAAAACGTTCTGATCTGTTGCTGGGTTTGTGGCAGAGTCATGTCTCTAATTGCTTGAATTCTATCAGCGGTCAGGTGTCTCAGTCCTTGTGTTAGACAGTGTCCCAAATACTTTACCTTAGTTTGGCATAATTGCAACTTGTCTTTGGAAACCTTGTGTCCAGTGTCTGAAAGATGAAACAGGAGCTGTTTCGTATCCTTCAGGGATGCTTCCAATGAATCAGAACACAGTAGTAGATCATCCACGTACTGTATTAATACTGATCCACTCTCTGGTTGGAAAGACTGTAAACAATCATGCAAAGCCTGGGAAAATATACTTGGACTGTCTATGAAACCTTGTGGTTATCGGGTCCATGTGTATTGGACTCCTCTGTATGTAAATGCAAACAAATACTGGCTGTCAGGGTGCAGAGGTACCGAAAAGAAAGCGGAGCAGAGGTCAATAACAATGAAAAATTTCGCAGTGGGAGGGATTTGCATAAGGATGACAGCTGGATTTGGCACTACGGGGAACTGACTCTCAACTATTTTGTTAATCCCCCTTAGATCCTGCACTAGCCTGTAACCCCTCCCCCCACTCTTTTTAACAGGGAAGATGGGACTGTTGGCAGTGCTGGACGTTCTTACCAGGATGCCCTGTTGTAGCAAGCGCTCTATTACTGGGTAAACTCCTAACTCCACCTCTGGCTTCAGAGGGTACTGTGGGATTTTTGGAGCTATCCTACCATCTTTTACTTGCACAACTACTGGAGCTACGTTTGCCATCAATCCAGTGTCTTGTCCGTCTTTAGTCCACAGTGACTCTGGTATCTGGGATGTCATTTCTTCTACTTGGGATGGAGTCCTATTTGTCATAATGGTATGTGACATTAATTTTGATGGGGAGTCTAACATGTCTCGCACTTCCTGAGCGTGATTCTCAGGTATGTCCAAGAATACACCTTCAGGAGTACAATAAATGACGCACCCCATTTTACACAATAAGTCTCTTCCCAGGAGATTAGTCGGTGCCGATGCAGCCAGCAAAAAGGAATGCTTGGTATGTAAAGGCCCTACTGTGATCTCGGCTGGTTTGCTAACAGGGTAGTGCTGGACTACTCCCGTTACTCCCATGGCTGGAATTGTCTTACCAGTGGTTCTCATGCCCACTGTCGAATTTATCACTGATTTGGCCGCCCCCGTATCTACAAGGAAGTTTAATGTTTTACCAGCTACATTAATTGCAATTTCGGGTTCACTCCCAAGACTTGCAATCAATTTTACTGGCTGCAGATTACAGGTATGGCCACACCCCTATTGGGTATGGTGACCTCCCTGAATCCCGCTGGCAGCAACTACTTGTGAAGGGGTTAAATGGGAACTACCAGAGGCTTGCCAGTCTCTGTTCGGGGGGTATCTTTTTGTTTCCCCTGCATGTGGCTCATAACTCCGTTTCTGCGGACCCTGCTCCCAATGTCGTGTGTCGTGTGTCGTGTCGTTGTCTAGGGGGTTGATATGAGTTTTGTGAATGTTTCACTCTACAGCAGGCATTCCCAACCACGCTCCTCAAGGCACACCAACAGTGCAGGTTTTAGTGATATCCAGGCTGCAGCACAGATGGTTAAATCAAAATAACTGAGCTACTAATTAAGTCACCTGTGCTGAGGCCTGGATATCACTAAAACATGCACTGTTAGTGTGCCTTGAGGACCGTGGTTGGGAATGCCTGCTCTACAGTCTCGTGCCATGTGTCCCTGTCTATGACAAGAAAAACAAGTTACCACATTTGACTTACCCACAGGGTTTGGTGATTTATACAAAGGCTGCCTTGTGGTCAGGGCCTGTATACTTACGGCCATTAACTTATCACCTTGTGATTCCCTGTGTCTGGTGATATTCCGATCGTGATCCACAGCTGCCTCTCTCAAAGTAGCCACCGACAGACCTCGCCAACATGGTTGCGTGGTCTGTACCCTTGTCTTTAATGTCTCTTTTAAACCATCCATCAGTACAGATACTGCTACTTCTCGATGGTTTATGTTTGTTTTAATGTCCTCTATACCTGTGTATTTTGCCATATCTAGTAATGCCCTGTGAAAATATTCTGCAGCAGTTTCTGACTCTTTCTGTTTAATGGAGAAAATCTTGTTCCATTTAACTACTGCTGAAAAATACTCCTTTAATTGTAAATTTATTCTTTTTACATTATCTTTGTTGTACACATCTGTAAGAGGTACATCCTGATCCAATCCACAGTCAGCTAAAAATTGAGCTGCGTCGACATTGGAGGGTAAACATGCCCTCAGCAATATCTGCCAGTCTTTGTTATTGGGCTCTAAAGTGTTCCCTAGGTCTCTGATGTATTTCTGGCAGGCAACTAAATCTTTCCTAGGGTCAGGGAATTCGGACACTATGGTTCTTAATTCCATTCGGGAAAATGGGCTGTACATGGCAATGTTCCTAACAGGAGTGATTCCTGTTGTGTCAGTTTTCCCATTTGGCACTGCTATTACCCTAACAGGATTAAGTCTACTAACATCATTCTGTGTAGATTCTACAGCCTGTGGTGAAATGGTTTCAGCATAGTGTATGGTGCCGTACTTACCCGTAGATACGACCTCACCTGTCCCTCCGCTAGGGGCCTTTGTTACTAATCTTAAGGGTTGGGCCGTGCCTACTGTTGTTTCTGATATGGTGGCTGCTAGAGAGAGCGCTGATATTGTTGCCGATTCGTCCTCTTGATCACACTCCTGGGGAAAGTTCAAAACAGGGTACAACTTGCACGGGTTAGTACTTGCATTGGTTAACTTATTAACATTTACGCAGTTGCTAAGTGTTTGTTTGTTACACCCTAATGCGTCATTCTCCGCAACCAATTTCTCTCCCGATATGAATGGTGGCGGCGGGGCCGTGGCTATCAATTTCTTGACAGGATTAGATCCCGCCGCCAGAGCCAATCCTCTCTGTATTTCACCCTCCTGTTGCCATAACTGCAAATAATCATAATGTTGGATTCGTCTCTTTGTTGATTTAATGAGACATATCCTCCTCCTTAAATTTTGTAACACTTCTGGGCTAAAGCTACCTACTCTTGGGAATTTCTCCCCGTCATGCACAGTCATTCTCTCCCATTCATCACATAAAACCTCTGTGTGTGAACCATATTTTTCACACATTACGTACCTTGCCGACCCGACTGGTCGGTTTACTGAATCAACCCGAACCGAGGTTGATCGCCCCCTTCCTGAACAATTGGCCCCCATAACTTGCAGGCGTTGCTTTCACCACCTCTGACCTTCAATCAGGGTCTTCAGCGAACCCTTACAATAACCAAAATGTTCACGATAGGCTGACGGTGGCGGTTTACCGAGTACCCCACTCACTCGCCCACGCCGACCAATACGACCTACACACTGCCCTAGTGCTGGCGTACTCGACCCAGGGCCCCTATGAACCTTCGTTTACTGGAACATGTGAGTGTGTTCCGCAGAGCATTGACCCTTTCCAGTAACTGTTGGTTGTTGGACAATTCCCTTCAGAAAATAAAAAATTACACAAATCACGTCAGAATGTACAAATAGTTTTATAACCGGTTGCGTACACAAATGGTACTGGTCAGATTAACTAATGCACACAATTACGTGCGGTACAATCGTTCAGCACATAAGCAACTAATCTTATGTACTGAGCGACCAGTGGAATCGAAAATTTCGGCTGCGAATTCCTTCAGCCAGAGCTTTATTGGCCTATATGGGTTTTGCACCAACCCCCTGGGTTGTGCCCTTTTCTCTTATTTATAGCGGACTTCTTTGTCTGCTGTACCTGGACCTCCTGGTCTGTTCTGGACCTCCTGGTCTGTGCTACAGTATGACCTCCTGGTCTGCTATACTCTACTGCTCAAATTTTATATTTAACAAGGGATGCCTCCCTCACCACCATGTACGACACTTACATGCATGTACCTCTGCGAGAACTCGACTTCTTGTGGTTCAACCTTGAAAATTGTATAAACTTATATATACAAAAACACTCACTCACCACATGTTTCTATTTCTATTTCTGCACAGAAATTTTCTTTAAACCAGATGTGTTGTGAATTTGGAGAAGGATCTGTTAGTCTAAATTTCGGACACTAAAATAAACTTGCGCCATTTATCGCGTTCCCACCTTTTCGCCTGTTAAAATAACACTACCGTGTGATTTGAGTTACGTGAGCGTGCCCGGATGCTCCGTTTGCGTAATATACGCTGCGTGCGTCGGCCTTTGAGTTGCGTACGCGAGTCTCACCCTTTGTTAGAGACACGTGTACGCAAAGCAAATCTCCACCGTAACACAACTAACACGTTTATCAATGTAGATGATCCTCGATCGTCTACCGCGCACCACACCAATCTCTCCTTGTACCTTTAGGTAGAGTTGCGTGTGTGCTTTTACACTTTATCCCTTAATATACTACTTTTACACTTTAACTATGAAATAGCGACAAATCTCTCTTAGCACGTTTTATCAATTATAAAATGGCAAACAGGAGAGTGATATGAAAATACACGAATGAAAAAGAAATGCAGATATGTGCGTGCGTACGCAAGACAGAAATAAACAGTTTTAAAAGACACTAGCTTTTGTTCTTACCTCCGGTTCCGGATTCCTTCAGCACCCTTTACTAAGCGAAGCAGACGCTTAGCCAGACAGCACTACGGGGAATATGATCTCCCGCCCTTTGCTGATGGATAATGTCTGCTGAAATTACCTAGCAGAGATATGTGAAGGACGGACGAGCCGCCAATTGATAAAGCTAAATATTTATCTTATTTAAAACCCTTTAAGAGGTCTAAGAACACTGTACGCTATTGACGTATGGAGTACCGTAAGGGTACGCACGTTGCGTAACAATCGCTTAGCCGTAGTCGAGACGCTCAAGCGTCACGTTCGCTTACGGCCAAGAGATCACAGGCAGGCACGCTATTGGCTGCCGACTAACGTAATGATTCGCTATAGCGATGCGAACGCTCGGGACCACGAGGAGATCACCAGCGGCGCAAACGCTCACAATGTTAAACCCTTATAACTATACCATAAAACAGTGTATTATGCAGTAAACCTTGGTGTAGAGATAGAGTGTGGATGCAACACAGTGTAACCTTGTTAACTAAAAAGCGCTCTGAGAATACTTAACACTATAAGAAATACACAGATACCGTGCTTAGGGTCTAACGCCTTATATGAATGTTATACTTGAAAAAAGAATAATACAATACAAGTCATACACTACAATATAACATAGACTAACTAACCAGATAACTACACAGTAAAATACAATACAATACAATTACGTTTTAAGGGAAAATGAGAGAAAAAGGAGAAGAGAGAGAGAGAGAGATATGGCCCATAATAACGAGAAAGACAATATGATTGCGGAGAAAACTTACGCACAAAGGGAACGATCGCATGCGCCTCTGGACATCCAGCTCCCGATTATCAGCAATGAGAACCGTTGAAGAGTGAGAGCTGGATGTGGTCGGCTTGTCTATTTATGCCTCACACACAATACAATTCAATGGTCCCTACAATCTCATTGTTCATTGGACACAGGAATTCCTCTTCGCATTATAACAAAAGGTCATAGGTTGATTCATACAGGTGGGCTGTGACAATTTCCAACTGCTCAGGTGGGTGGGAAACTAGGTTTCCCGCCGCATGGATAAGTAAGTGCAAATAATAGTAAATGGACATAAACTTCTTATGTCCATAACTATTCGCACGAGCGATTAATCTGTTTCAAACCAACACCGGAATATTGCTAATTAAATACTCTTCCGATGGATACTAAACACCACTGTATTACTCCTGTCTGACCCTTCGTATCAAACAAAGAGGGATCTCTCTGTCCATGAACATGCTACATTAACCAAACTTTCAGATTCTATCAAAGGGACCATTATCTACAAAATACATTATATAGTTAAAATATGTTATGAACGAGTCGCCCGCTAGACGCACACGAACTCTACCGTAAATGCGCATACCGTGCGCCTGCGGGTGCCCGCAACAGCGAGTATGCGCACGCACGGGAGAGCGCACGCATGCGCAGCAGGGACACATATGAGGTGCAAATATGGCAGTGTGCATCGTGATATTTTTCTGACTTTGACAGTCCACCCTTTGGCAGTCAGCAATAACTGCCACTTCCTAAAACATTTCAAAAAGAGAAAAATATATGTCATGTGTAAATATTTCTATGGTTGGGTAGGGGAGGAGAGGAGGAGGTGAGAAAAGGGTATGACCTAGTGAGATAGCAGAAGCATGTGTGTATGAATCCGTGTTTTGGGGGGTCATGTATCATCGTGCCGTACGTGTTTTAAATCAAGCTACGAGGTATTGCGAAGTATACATTTGAATTCCTTCTTATCCCGTGGTACGGGTCTGTGGATGGGCTGTCAAACTTTACCGAGCTCTCTTCGGCTTTTGGTTGCAACAAAATGGGGAGCACATTTTAGTTGATGATACATGAATGGGGGGGATATGTGATTGCTGGTATCTGTGCCTGTATTCCCTATCGACTATGTGTGTCATTACCTGAAGGTTGTAGAGATGAAGATAAGACATAATTATGGTAAATGCAGTGGTATTCTATGTCAGGTTAATGAACATTTGTCGGTTGAAGTCTTGTTCGGTGTCTGTTGAATGCAGTCTTCTTTGTGCTTTTGCCAAAAGGCGTGGGCAAAAAGCTTTGTCAATGTCCATAGACTTACAAAAAGTGTTGGGCTAGCGTAATTTTAAAATTTCTAGGGAAACTGGGGGTCTATGGCATAGTTCATCAAATCTCTGTGTATAAGGTTGTCAAAACTTCTTCTTTAATCCACCAGTTGTCTGTATACAGGATCATCAAATTCCTCGTCAAACGTAGGTCTTTTTACCTTGGAGAAACCGGAAAAACAGGTGAAAGAAACGGACCGTATAATCGCATTTTCATCACATCATTGTTTCTACAGTTGGGTCATAAATCAAATCCATTGGAATTACAATTTCCTCACTCCTTAGACTCATTACCCTGGTACTACGTTTGCACTTCATTAAAGCCTGACCGCATCTAAATATCAAACCAATCGTTATGACAACACCTAAGATACATAGGAGAAACTTCCCTACATCCATTATGACTCCTTGAGCCCATTCTCCTAAACCAGAGAACCAATTTCGCGGGTTCAACCATGACACCCAACTAGTCAGCTCATTACTCACAGCAGCAAGGGTGAGATTGTGTCTCCTGCGGAATTCCCATTTTAATTGGAGAATGTTGTCCATCTTTTGGTCTATGACCTCGACCGGGTCCTCGGTACTATTTGTAATATATGTGCAACATTTCACGCCGTACTGCGTTGCCAGTGTGACACAATATCCACCTGTTACTGCTGTGAGATAATTGAGAACCATTCTATGCTGAACTAGTTCTGTTTTATAAGCTTGAAGTTCTCTTCCAGTATACCTAAACGTGTCATCATACATTTCTGTGATATTATCTAACAAATTTGCAAGCGCAGAGATGTATCTATAGTTCAGCACTCCTCTAGCGGTGCGAGTGATATCTAACGCGATTAGAAACTGAATCCCGGTGGATTCATGGATCATGTCAGAGGCCGGATGCTCTGTTCTTTCTATCAGGTGCCGTTTAACTACGTGCTCATAATGAGTATGAGTATAAGGAGTTTGGGCACCATGGTGAATATCTTTCATTTTGGCATGTGATACAGTCATTACTTCAGGCAGTACTTTTCCAATATAACACAATCCTTCAGAGTTTGGGGCAAGCCACTTATACGCCTTCCTCCCGCATATTAAATATGCATCATCGGGGAGAACATATGGGACGGAGTAGGACATAACCATATTACACATCTTCCATGTGAAATCTCCTAACCCTAATTCTCCCATCTGTCTAGTACACGTACCAGTTTGTACGATATGTGCACAGTATCCTGGTGATACCTCTCCAACTCTCGTAATCCTATTTCCTAGGGTATACCTATATCGGAAAGACTTTTCTCTACTGGCTATGTGGCGTATAAGCTCTGTATCTGTAGGCATTCTATCTGCCCTATATGAAAGGGTCATGGTTTGGTTACTCCATGACACTTCCCAATTTCCCGGCTTTCGGGGATTGGTAATGTTAAAACATATTAGGGATCTATCCACATGATATTGGTGGAGCTTCAAACTAGGAGGACTGGAGATATTAAACCTCCTGTCCACCGGTCTACCACCCTTTAGCTCAAGTACCTCCCCTACCGTTAAAGGAAATGGTACTAGTCCTGATTTGCTATGACCTTGAGGTACTTGAGAGCATACCCAACAATCTGTTTGATTTAACACACTACCCACTAAGGAGTGATAGTCACTCAAGGGATGCCGGTCCATGTGGATATTAAAACTGGATTGGCATTTCTTGATGCACCCATCCTCAACTACATTGTCACAGAGCCTACAGATACAGTTTTCTTCAGCTAACAATCCTTCACAATTCCTTCTATTGTCAATGCTATCGGATCGTTTTCTGATACTCGCCTTTACTTGTTGGTTAAGTTGTTCTTGGAAAACTACGCCTCCATCTCTGTCATCAGAACCCATTCCAGAACCTCTCTCGACCTCCATGGTACTCTCGCCGGAACAGACTGCTCTGGTCAACATCATGGTCAACAGGAAAATCCGGATCACAGTCTCTTGAGGCAAGTCCATCTTAGGAGGAAACGAAGAAGAATGAGAAGGGGGAAAAATAATTTGAGGGAGAGGGGATGGGAAGTGGAGAAAAACAATAAAAGGGAACAGGGAATCGACAACTGCTTTTGATCTTGTGATTCTCGATGCTCAGGTGCCGCCTCAGTCCTCCTGGAACAGACACTCCAGTGATACAACTTCCTCTACCGTCTGTTCCTTATCACGGGACCTCTCTGGATCAGCAACCTTCTTACAATGGGACAAATGAACCCAAGTCTCTCTCTCGGCAACTTTCAATGCTGTAGTGCTAGTCAATAAGACCTGGTATGGTCCTTCCCATCTGTCAATAAGGCAACCTGAGCGTAGAAAATTTCGTATCATTACATAATCCCCAGGTTCAATGTCATGACAATTACTATCTGGCAAATCAGGAATCACTAACTTCAAATTATCATTTTGATTCCTTAGCTGTTTACTCATGTTAACCAGGTACTTTACAGTCACTTCATTGTTACACTTCAAATCATCCTGAGGGTTAATCATAACATGCGGTTGTCGACCAAACAAGATTTCAAAGGGAAACAGATTAAGAGGGGACCTGGGAGTGGTTCTGATGCTGTACAGTACAATGGGTAAAGCTTCTGGCCATGTCAATCCTGTCTCTGCCTTAACTTTGCTCAGTTTATTTTTAATAGTGCTGTTCACTCTTTCCACCTTCGCACTCGCCTGTGGACGGTATGGAGTGTGCAGCTTGCTATCAATTCCCATCAACTTACACATTCCTTGAAAGACATCACCTGTAAAATGGGTACCCCTATCACTTTCGATTATTCTAGGGATACCATATCTACATACAAATTCCTGCACAATTTTCTTAGCAGTAAACATAGCGGTATTTGTGGCCGCAGGAAATGCTTCGACCCAATTTGAGAATACATCTATACAAACAAGTACATATTTCGAATTTCGACAAGGGGGTAATTGAATAAAGTCAATCTGTATTACCTGAAAAGGACCGCCTGTAGGTGGGATATGAGATGGTTCTGTTGGTATTGCCTTTCCAATATTCTTTCTCAGACAGGTAAGGCATGACATTGCTCTCTTACTTGCATGAGATGAAAATCCTGGGGCGCACCAATATGCTCTTACCAACTTGCACATTCCTTCCTTGCCCAGATGAGTCAGCCCGTGAGCTGCCTCAGCTAAACATGGAAGATATGCTCTGGGGGCCACCGGTTTACCTTGTCCATCTGTCCAGAGTCCTGAGGACTCCTGGCCATATCCCTTTGCCTTCCAGACTGCCTTTTTCTGTGTGGAACACAAATTTTGCATCTCACACAACTTCTGTGTGTTGATGGTATTAAATACCATCAGTTGTGTGGTGTCTGTCTGTCTGGGGGTACCAGCTGCTAATTTAGCAGCTTCGTCTGCTCGGCTGTTACCAAGTGATACTGGGTCTTGGCTATATGTGTGTGCTTTACACTTGATAACAGCCACTCTGTCGGGTTCCTGTATCGCTGTTAGAAGCCTTTTGATGTGCGCTGCATGCGCTACCGGTGTACCAGCTGCCGTCATGAAGTTTCTGAGGCGCCATAGGGCTCCGAAATCATGGACTACCCCGAATGCGTATCTAGAGTCGGTGTAGATATTGGCTGATTTGCCCTTAGCCAATTCACATGCTCTGGTTAGGGCGACCAGTTCAGCAACCTGGGCTGAGTGAGGTGGGCCTAGCGGTTCCGCTTCTATGGTGCCTTGGTCATCTACGACTGCGTATCCAGTACACAAGTCTCCCGAGTCTGACTGTCTGTGACAACTACCGTCCGTGTAGAAAGTTAGATCTACATCTTCCAGTGGGTTGTCACTGATGTCAGGCCTTGCGGTAAAATTTTGGGTCAAATATTCCATACAATCATGTGTGTCCTCCTTTGTATTAAATTCTCCTTCCCCACCACTCTCATCCTCCACCCTTTGTGACTGTCCAGGCACACCTGGGAGATATGTTGCAGGATTTAATGCACTGCATCTCCTTATGGTGATGTTTACGGGGGCCATTAGTGCCAATTCCCATCTTGTAAACCGCGCTGATGAGACGTGCCTGGTTTGGGCAGAATTTAGCAAGGCTGACACTGCATGTGGTGTATGAATTGTGAGGTTGTGACATAGCACTACATCTTCGCTTTTCGTTACTAGCAATGCTATCGCAGCAACGCTTCGCAAGCATGTGGGGAGGGATCGCGCTACCGTGTCTAGCTGAGCGCTGTAGTATGCTACTGGTCTGCTGGCATCACCGTGCTTTTGGGTTAGGACGCCTGCTGCGCAACCAGCGCTTTCTGTTCCGTACAGCTCAAAGGGTTTCCCATAGTCTGGCATACCTAATGCTGGTGCCTGCGTTAGGCACTGTTTAAGTCTCTCAAATGCCATCTCAGACTCGTCTGTATGCGAAATCCGATCAGGCTTGTTTGAGGAAACCATCTCCTGCACAGGTAATGCTAGAATGGAAAATCCTGGGATCCAGTTACGGCAATACCCACACATTCCTAAAAACGTTCTGATCTGTTGCTGGGTTTGTGGCAGAGTCATGTCTCTAATTGCTTGAATTCTATCAGCGGTCAGGTGTCTCAGTCCTTGTGTTAGACAGTGTCCCAAATACTTTACCTTAGTTTGGCATAATTGCAACTTGTCTTTGGAAACCTTGTGTCCAGTGTCTGAAAGATGAAACAGGAGCTGTTTCGTATCCTTCAGGGATGCTTCCAATGAATCAGAACACAGTAGTAGATCATCCACGTACTGTATTAATACTGATCCACTCTCTGGTTGGAAAGACTGTAAACAATCATGCAAAGCCTGGGAAAATATACTTGGACTGTCTATGAAACCTTGTGGTAATCGGGTCCATGTGTATTGGACTCCTCTGTATGTAAATGCAAACAAATACTGGCTGTCAGGGTGCAGAGGTACCGAAAAGAAAGCGGAGCAGAGGTCAATAACAATGAAAAATTTCGCAGTGGGAGGGATTTGCATAAGGATGACAGCTGGATTTGGCACTACGGGGAACTGACTCTCAACTATTTTGTTAATCCCCCTTAGATCCTGCACTAGCCTGTAACCCCTCCCCCCACTCTTTTTAACAGGGAAGATGGGACTGTTGGCAGTGCTGGACGTTCTTACCAGGATGCCCTGTTGTAGCAAGCGCTCTATTACTGGGTAAACTCCTAACTCCACCTCTGGCTTCAGAGGGTACTGTGGGATTTTTGGAGCTATCCTACCATCTTTTACTTGCACAACTACTGGAGCTACGTTTGCCATCAATCCAGTGTCTTGTCCGTCTTTAGTCCACAGTGACTCTGGTATCTGGGATGTCATTTCTTCTACTTGGGATGGAGTCCTATTTGTCATAATGGTATGTGACATTAATTTTGATGGGGAGTCTAACATGTCTCGCACTTCCTGAGCGTGATTCTCAGGTATGTCCAAGAATACACCTTCAGGAGTACAATAAATGACGCACCCCATTTTACACAATAAGTCTCTTCCCAGGAGATTAGTCGGTGCCGATGCAGCCAGCAAAAAGGAATGCTTGGTATGTAAAGGCCCTACTGTGATCTCGGCTGGTTTGCTAACAGGGTAGTGCTGGACTACTCCCGTTACTCCCATGGCTGGAATTGTCTTACCAGTGGTTCTCATGCCCACTGTCGAATTTATCACTGATTTGGCCGCCCCCGTATCTACAAGGAAGTTTAATGTTTTACCAGCTACATTAATTGCAATTTCGGGTTCACTCCCAAGACTTGCAATCAATTTTACTGGCTGCAGATTACAGGTATGGCCACACCCCTATTGGGTATGGTGACCTCCCTGAATCCCGCTGGCAGCAACTACTTGTGAAGGGGTTAAATGGGAACTACCAGAGGCTTGCCAGTCTCTGTTCGGGGGGTATCTTTTTGTTTCCCCTGCATGTGGCTCATAACTCCGTTTCTGCGGACCCTGCTCCCAATGTCGTGTGTCGTGTCGTTGTCTAGGGGGTTGATATGAGTTTTGTGAATGTTTCACTCTACAGCAGGCATTCCCAACCACGCTCCTCAAGGCACACCAACAGTGCAGGTTTTAGTGATATCCAGGCTGCAGCACAGATGGTTAAATCAAAATAACTGAGCTACTAATTAAGTCACCTGTGCTGAGGCCTGGATATCACTAAAACATGCACTGTTAGTGTGCCTTGAGGACCGTGGTTGGGAATGCCTGCTCTACAGTCTCGTGCCATGTGTCCCTGTCTATGACAAGAAAAACAAGTTACCACATTTGACTTACCCACAGGGTTTGGTGATTTATACAAAGGCTGCCTTGTGGTCAGGGCCTGTATACTTACGGCCATTAACTTATCACCTTGTGATTCCCTGTGTCTGGTGATATTCCGATCGTGATCCACAGCTGCCTCTCTCAAAGTAGCCACCGACAGACCTCGCCAACATGGTTGCGTGGTCTGTACCCTTGTCTTTAATGTCTCTTTTAAACCATCCATCAGTACAGATACTGCTACTTCTCGATGGTTTATGTTTGTTTTAATGTCCTCTATACCTGTGTATTTTGCCATATCTAGTAATGCCCTGTGAAAATATTCTGCAGCAGTTTCTGACTCTTTCTGTTTAATGGAGAAAATCTTGTTCCATTTAACTACTGCTGAAAAATACTCCTTTAATTGTAAATTTATTCTTTTTACATTATCTTTGTTGTACACATCTGTAAGAGGTACATCCTGATCCAATCCACAGTCAGCTAAAAATTGAGCTGCGTCGACATTGGAGGGTAAACATGCCCTCAGCAATATCTGCCAGTCTTTGTTATTGGGCTCTAAAGTGTTCCCTAGGTCTCTGATGTATTTCTGGCAGGCAACTAAATCTTTCCTAGGGTCAGGGAATTCGGACACTATGGTTCTTAATTCCATTCGGGAAAATGGGCTGTACATGGCAATGTTCCTAACAGGAGTGATTCCTGTTGTGTCAGTTTTCCCATTTGGCACTGCTATTACCCTAACAGGATTAAGTCTACTAACATCATTCTGTGTAGATTCTACAGCCTGTGGTGAAATGGTTTCAGCATAGTGTATGGTGCCGTACTTACCCGTAGATACGACCTCACCTGTCCCTCCGCTAGGGGCCTTTGTTACTAATCTTAAGGGTTGGGCCGTGCCTACTGTTGTTTCTGATATGGTGGCTGCTAGAGAGAGCGCTGATATTGTTGCCGATTCGTCCTCTTGATCACACTCCTGGGGAAAGTTCAAAACAGGGTACAACTTGCACGGGTTAGTACTTGCATTGGTTAACTTATTAACATTTACGCAGTTGCTAAGTGTTTGTTTGTTACACCCTAATGCGTCATTCTCCGCAACCAATTTCTCTCCCGATATGAATGGTGGCGGCGGGGCCGTGGCTATCAATTTCTTGACAGGATTAGATCCCGCCGCCAGAGCCAATCCTCTCTGTATTTCACCCTCCTGTTGCCATAACTGCAAATAATCATAATGTTGGATTCGTCTCTTTGTTGATTTAATGAGACATATCCTCCTCCTTAAATTTTGTAACACTTCTGGGCTAAAGCTACCTACTCTTGGGAATTTCTCCCCGTCATGCACAGTCATTCTCTCCCATTCATCACATAAAACCTCTGTGTGTGAACCATATTTTTCACACATTACGTACCTTGCCGACCCGACTGGTCGGTTTACTGAATCAACCCGAACCGAGGTTGATCGCCCCCTTCCTGAACAATTGGCCCCCATAACTTGCAGGCGTTGCTTTCACCACCTCTGACCTTCAATCAGGGTCTTCAGCGAACCCTTACAATAACCAAAATGTTCACGATAGGCTGACGGTGGCGGTTTACCGAGTACCCCACTCACTCGCCCACGCCGACCAATACGACCTACACACTGCCCTAGTGCTGGCGTACTCGACCCAGGGCCCCTATGAACCTTCGTTTACTGGAACATGTGAGTGTGTTCCGCAGAGCATTGACCCTTTCCAGTAACTGTTGGTTGTTGGACAATTCCTGAGTGACCAGCGAACTTCCCTTCAGAAAATAAAAAATTACACAAATCACGTCAGAATGTACAAATAGTTTTATAACCGGTTGCGTACACAAATGGTACTGGTCAGATTAACTAATGCACACAATTACGTGCGGTACAATCATTCAGCACATAAGCAACTAATCTTATGTACTGAGCGACCAGTGGAATCGAAAATTTCGGCTGCGAATTCCTTCAGCCAGAGCTTTATTGGCCTATATGGGTTTTGCACCAACCCCCTGGGTTGTGCCCTTTTCTCTTATTTATAGCGGACTTCTTTGTCTGCTGTACCTGGACCTCCTGGTCTGTTCTGGACCTCCTGGTCTGTGCTACAGTATGACCTCCTGGTCTGCTATACTCTACTGCTCAAATTTTATATTTAACAAGGGATGCCTCCCTCACCACCATGTACGACACTTACATGCATGTACCTCTGCGAGAACTCGACTTCTTGTGGTTCAACCTTGAAAATTGTATAAACTTATATATACAAAAACACTCACTCACCACATGTTTCTATTTCTATTTCTGCACAGAAATTTTCTTTAAACCAGATGTGTTGTGAATTTGGAGAAGGATCTGTTAGTCTAAATTTCGGACACTAAAATAAACTTGCGCCATTTATCGCGTTCCCACCTTTTCGCCTGTTAAAATAACACTACCGTGTGATTTGAGTTACGTGAGCGTGCCCGGATGCTCCGTTTGCGTAATATACGCTGCGTGCGTCGGCCTTTGAGTTGCGTACGCGAGTCTCACCCTTTGTTAGAGACACGTGTACGCAAAGCAAATCTCCACCGTAACACAACTAACACGTTTATCAATGTAGATGATCCTCGATCGTCTACCGCGCACCACACCAATCTCTCCTTGTACCTTTAGGTAGAGTTGCGTGTGTGCTTTTACACTTTATCCCTTAATATATTACTTTTACACTTTAACTATGAAATAGCGACAAATCTCTCTTAGCACGTTTTATCAATTATAAAATGGCAAACAGGAGAGTGATATGAAAATACACGAATGAAAAAGAAATGCAGATATGTGCGTGCGTACGCAAGACAGAAATAAACAGTTTTAAAAGACACTAGCTTTTGTTCTTACCTCCGGTTCCGGATTCCTTCAGCACCCTTTACTAAGCGAAGCAGACGCTTAGCCAGACAGCACTACGGGGAATATGATCTCCCGCCCTTTGCTGATGGATAATGTCTGCTGAAATTACCTAGCAGAGATATGTGAAGGACGGACGAGCCGCCAATTGATAAAGCTAAATATTTATCTTATTTAAAACCCTTTAAGAGGTCTAAGAACACTGTACGCTATTGACGTATGGAGTACCGTAAGGGTACGCACGTTGCGTAACAATCGCTTAGCCGTAGTCGAGACGCTCAAGCGTCACGTTCGCTTACGGCCAAGAGATCACAGGCAGGCACGCTATTGGCTGCCGACTAACGTAATGATTCGCTGTAGCGATGCGAACGCTCAGGACCACGAGGAGATCACCAGCGGCGCAAACGCTCACAATGTTAAACCCTTATAACTATACCATAAAACAGTGTATTATGCAGTAAACCTTGGTGTAGAGATAGAGTGTGGATGCAACACAGTGTAACCTTATTAACTAAAAAGCGCTCTGAGAATACTTAACACTATAAGAAATACACAGATACCGTGCTTAGGGTCTAACGCCTTATATGAATGTTATACTTGAAAAAAGAATAATACAATACAAGTCATACACTACAATATAACGTAGACTAACTAACCAGATAACTACACAGTAAAATACAATACAATACAATTACGTTTTAAGGGAAAATGAGAGAAAAAGGAGAAGAGAGAGAGAGAGATATGGCCCATAATAACGAGAAAGACAATATGATTGCGGAGAAAACTTACGCACAAAGGGAACGATCGCATGCGCCTCTGGACATCCAGCTCCCGATTATCAGCAATGAGAACCGTTGAAGAGTGAGAGCTGGATGTGGTCGGCTTGTCTATTTATGCCTCACACACAATACAATTCAATGGTCCCTACAATCTCATTGTTCATTGGACACAGGAATTCCTCTTCGCATTATAACAAAAGGTCATAGGTTGATTCATACAGGTGGGCTGTGACAATTTCCAACTGCTCAGGTGGGTGGGAAACTAGGTTTCCCGCCGCATGGATAAGTAAGTGCAAATAATAGTAAATGGACATAAACTTCTTATGTCCATAACTATTCGCACGAGCGATTAATCTGTTTCAAACCAACACCGGAATATTGCTAATTAAATACTCTTCCGATGGATACTAAACACCACTGTATTACTCCTGTCTGACCCTTCGTATCAAACAAAGAGGGATCTCTCTGTCCATGAACATGCTACATTAACCAAACTTTCAGATTCTATCAAAGGGACCATTATCTACAAAATACATTATATAGTTAAAATATGTTATGAACGAGTCGCCCGCTAGACGCACACGAACTCTACCGTAAATGCGCATACCGTGCGCCTGCGGGTGCCCGCAACAGCGAGTATGCGTACGCACGGGAGAGCGCACGCATGCGCAGCAGGGACACATATGAGGTGCAAATATGGCAGTGTGCATCGTGATATTTTTCTGACTTTGACAAACCCAATAAAGAGGCTTATGCCTCTGTGCTCGTCGGCGACGATATAACAACCACAACGCAATAATACGTTTGCGATCCATGTGATAATGCTGCTCAGTCACACACACACTGTGAAATGCTGCTGCTGCTGCTGCTGCACATGCCTACTTCATTCCAATTTAGAACCACAGCATTAAAACCGGCTAAAAGCTGTTGCTTGTGAAAGGCTCAGCCGGCCGGCAAAAAAACGGACAGCTTTTGTCCGGCTTATTGCCGTCCGGCCAAAACCGGGTAGTGTGTTACAGCCCTTAGGCAAGTAAAAGGGTGTGGGCCCTGCAGCTCTACCTGTAGTTCGCATTGTGCGTTGGAAGGCACAAAGTAAGCAGACGGGAGAAGTCAGGATAGTGCGCAAGGGCATAGAAGGGAGCGGCTCAAGAAAAGAGAAGTGGAAACAGACAGCAAACTAGGCTGGAGAGAGACCTGAGACAAAGAGATCTGAATTATACGAGAGCCGACCAGGGGAAACACAAATTATGCAGTCAAGTTTCCCACATTTGGGGAAATCGCAGGAGCAGCACACCCAGAGTGCAATGGGTGAGCCTTGCCCTGGGAGAAGCACCTTCATGATCATAGTATCTCACGTGGCAGGTAAGCAGGAGTTGGGCAAGAGCTGAGGAGGGTCGCTGCTCGGGCACCCCCCTGTCAAGTGAAGGAGATCCAACTGAGGCAGCACAAGAGAACTCTCGAAAGAAGAACAAAGCTAGAGGAAGATCTGAGACAAAGAAATCTGGCTTTTACCAGAGCTGACCAGAGGAAAGCACAAACACAGTCCCCCACTACCACAAATAATGCAGTCGAGTTTCCCACATTTGGGGAAATCACAGGGGTCAGCATACCCAGAATGCAATGTATGAACCTCACCCTGGGAGAACAATCTTCATGACCATGGTATCTCCTATGCAAAATAAGTATGATTTGGGATAGGGCTGGGGAGGGCCGCTGCTCAGGCACATCTCTGTCAAGTAAAGGAGATTCAACTGAGGCAGCACAAGGGAACTCTCATCTGGGGACAATAACTGCAGGGAGAACACATATTTTCAGATGAACATGGGAGGGCAGAAGGCTGCCTAATACTGAAGCACCCCCAAACAACAAACCAAATGCAACAACTAGTACAAGCATTCCTGGGGGAAGGCCTGCAGCAGATGGATTTGCATATGGTGATGTCATCCAAGCAGTGGGTCAAAGTTGGCTTCAACCCTCGTCTGCATCTGAAAAGAGAAAAGGGGTATGCAGGGCATGGCGGCCTTTTGCGGCTTGGATGACCCCTAGTTCGCATTAAACACCTCCACCCTCCTTCGGTGTGGGGCTCATGTTGGCAATGCCCCAGCCCTTGAAGCATTCAAGCTGATTTCTTGCAGCAGCTTGGCACTGTAACAGCTCCAGAGCTGCTCTGTAAGGCAAGTAAAAGGGTGTGGGCCCTGCAGCACTGCCTGTAGTTTGCATTGTGCATTGGAAGGCACAAAGTAAGCAGATAGGAGGAGAAGTCAGGATAGTGCACAAGGGTATAGAAGGGAGTGGCTCAAAAAAAAGAAGTGGAAACAGACAGCAAACTAGGCTGGAGAGAGACCTGAGACAAAGAGATCTGAATTATATGAAAGCCGACCAGTGGAAATACAAATTATGCAGTCAAGTTTCCCACATTTGGGGAAATCACAGGGGCAGCACACCCAGAGTGCAATGGGTGAGCCTTGCCCTGGGAGAAGCACCTTCATGATCATAGTATCTCACCTGGAAGGTAAGTAGGAGTTGGGCTAGAGCTGGGGAGGGTCGCTGCTCAAGCACTCCCCTGTCAAGTGAAGGAGATCCAACTGAGGCAGCACAAGGGAACTCTCGAAAGAAGAATAAGGCTAGAGGAAGAAATGAGACAAAGAAATCTGACTTTTATCAGAGCTGACCAGAGGAAAACACAAACACAGTCCCCCACTACCACAAATAATGCAGTCGAGTTTCCCACATTTGGGGAAATCACAGGGGTCAGCATACCCAGAATGCAATGAATGAACCTCACCCTGGGAGAACAATCTTCATGACCATGGTATCTCCTATGCAAAATAAGTATGATTTGGGATAGGGCTGGGGAGGGCCGCTGCTCAGGCACATCTCTGTCAAGTAAAGGAGATTCAACTGAGGCAGCACAAGGGAACTCTCATCTGGGGACAACAACTGCAGGGAGAACACATATTTTCAGATGAACATGGGAGGGCAGAAGGCTGCCTAATACTCAAGCACCCCCAAACAACAAACCAAAAGCAACAACTAGTGCAAGCATTCCTGGGGGAAGGCCTGCAGCAGATGGATTTGCATATGGTGATGTCATCCAAGCAGTGGGTAAAAGTTGGCTTCAACCCTCGTCTGCATATGAAAAGAGAAAAGGGGCGTGCAGGGCATGGCGGCCTTTTGCGGCGCTTGGATGACCCCTAGTTCGCATTAAACACCTCCACCCTCCTTCGGTGTGGGGCTCATGTTGGCTATGCCCCAGCCCCTTAAGCATTCAAGCTGATTTCTTGCAGCAACTGGGCACTGTAACAGCTCCAGAGCTGCTCTGTAAGGCAAGTAAAAGGGTGTGGGCCCTGCAGCACTACCTGTAGTTCGCATTGTGCGTTGGAAGGCACAAAGTAAGCAGACGGGAGAAGTCAGGATAGTGCGCAAGGGCATAGAAGGGAGCGGCTCAAGAAAAGAGAAGTGGAAACAGACAGCAATCTAGGCTGGAGAGAGACCTGAGACAAAGAGATCTGAATTATACGAGAGCCGACCAGGGGAAACACAAATTATGCAGTCAAGTTTCCCACATTTGGGGAAATCGCAGGAGCAACACACCCAGAGTGCAATGGGTGAGCCTTGCCCTGGGAGAAGCACCTTCATGATCATAGTATCTCACCTGGCAGGTAAGTAGGAGTTGGGCTAGAGCTGGGGAGGGTCGCTGCTCGGGCACCCCCCTGTCAAGTGAAGGAGATCCAACTGAGGCAGCACAAGGGAACTCTCGAAAGAAGAACAAGGCTAGAGGAAGATCTGAGACAAAGAAATCTGACTTTTACCAGAGCTGACCAGAGGAAAGCACAAACACAGTCCCCCACTACCACAAATAATGCAGTCGAGTTTCCCACATTTGGGGAAATCACAGGGGTCAGCATACCCAGAATGCAATGAATGAACCTCACCCTGGGAGAACAACCTTCATGACCATGGTATCTCCTATGCAAAATAAGTATGATTTGGGATAGGGCTGGGGAGGGCCGCTGCTCAGGCACATCTCTGTCAAGTAAAGGAGATTCAACTGAGGCAGCACAAGGGAACTCTCATCTGGGGACAACAACTGCAGGGAGAACACATATTTTCAGATGAACATGGGAGGGCAGAAGGCTGCCTAATACTGAAGCACCCCCAAACAACAAACCAAATGCAACAACTAGTGCAAGCATTCCTGGGGGAAGACCTGCAGCAGATGGATTTGCATATGGTGATGTCATCCAAGCAGTGGGTCAAAGTTGGCTTCAACCCTCGTCTGCATATGAAAAGAGAAAAGGGGCGTGCAGGGCATGGCGGCCTTTTGCGGCGCTTGGATGACCCCTAGTTCGCATTAAACACCTCCACCCTCCTTCGGTGTAGGGCTCATGTTGGCTATGCCCCAGCCCCTTAAGCATTCAAGCTTATTTCTTGCAGCAGCTGGGCACTGTAACAGCTCCAGAGCTGCTCTGTAAGTGCTAAAACACACGAGGCGGCTGTCGCCGCCCGGCAAACACACGGCCGGCTTTTAACTGCTGCCGTGATGTAAAGACACATGCAGCGCAATGTGTCCTTACACATGGCATGGTGCCGGCCCAGCTGCCAGGTAACAGCCGGGACTCACCACTGAATAGTCCGGCTGCCGGCCCGTGCTCCTGCCGTCTGTCTGATTCAGTGTATAAGCACTGTCAATGAGTGCTTACACACACAACAGCTATTCGCCGGGAACGATGTGTTTCCTCACCCATACATCACATGGTTTATTGATAAAAACACTACAACCCGCCCACATCAGTGCACTCACTGCAGGCGTAGTTTGGAGAAAATGGCAGAGCTAGATATTGACACTGAGAGACTGATTTCCTTGGTAGAAATCAGACCAGTTTTGTGGGATAAAACTCTTGAAGTTTATAAAGACAGAAATGCCACCAGAAAGGCTTGGCACGAGCTTTGCTGTGATTTGAAAGCTGATTTCAATGAGCTTGCTGAGAATGATAAAGAACTGTTTGGTTAGTATTTGATTTATTGTTTCGATTTATAATACAGTTGTGTCATTTATATATATATATGTCTATATATCTATGTATATGTGTGTGTTTGTGTTCTTTTCGGACTCAGTACATTTTTCTAATCAACTTTCTATTGGGCCAAACTGGGAATACTTTTTTGTTGTAGTTTTCTGTGTCAAGCAACTGTGCACCAGTGCCGTAACTAGACATTTTAGCGCTGTGTGCAAAAAACAGCAACAGCGGCCCCCACACTTATGTAATATAAGGGCAGTGTGCGCCGCAGCCGTTCCAAAAAATATAGGGTCATGGCTTCATGGGGAAGGTGTGTGGCCACAAAAGAATCCCAATTCATACTACGGTGCACAGTAGTCTCTATTATTTAAATTACACCGCACAGTAGCGCCACTACACCAGGTAGAGCCCCTTTTACACAGTACGGCTGATAGATTCCCCTTTTTACACATTACGGCAGACAGAGGGGGGTCATTCGGATTTGATCGCTCACTAGCAACTTTTGGGTGCGCTGCGATCATAGAGTCGCCGCCTATGGGGGAGTGTATTTTCACTTGGCAAGTGTGGGAACGCCTTTGCAGCTGAGTGGCCCCAAAACAGTTTTTGCAGTTTCTGAGTAGCTCTGGACTTACTCAGCCACTGCGATCACTTTAGTCTTTTTGGTCGTGGAATTGACGTCAGACACCCGCCTTGCAAACGCTTGGACACGCCTGCGTTTTTGCAAACACTCCCAGAAAACGGACAGTTGCCAACCATAAACACCCTCTTCCTGGCAATCACCTTGCGATCGACTGTGCGAATGGATTCTTCGTAAAATCTATCGGCCAGCACCGATCCTCTTTGTACCCGTAGGACGCGCCTGCGCATTGCAGTGCATATGCATGCACAGTTTGGCCAAGTTTTAACATGATCACAGCGCTGCAAAAATTTCCTAGCGATCGAACAACTTGTAATGACCCCTAGAGTCCCCCCTTTTACACATTACGGAAGACAATCCCTGTTTAAGCACATTACGGCAGCCAGTCCCCCTTTTCACACATTCTGGCACACAGGATTTCCCTTTTTCCACATTACGGCAGCCTGTCCACCTTTCATACATTAGGTAAACAGGAGAGAGAGATAGATAGATAGATAGATAGATAGATAGATAGATAGATAGATAGATAGATAGATAGATAGAAAGATAGATAGATAGATAGACAGACAAATAGCAGCGCTATGTAATTGGTGGCAGCGTCACATGCAGCTGTCCCTCTCCTTCCGCATTGGCTGGCCGCCGCCGCTGTGAATGCTGGGATGAGGGAGGCGCATCCCAGCATTCACAGCGGCGGCGTCCAGACAATGCAGAAGGAGAGGGACAACTGCAGCAGCGCCACCAACAATTACACTGCGCTGCTGCAGCTCCAGAGTCCCCCTACTCCTCCCCTGCCCCCCGCAGCTGCTCCTCTCCGGCGGCAGCACACGCACACAGGCGGCTTGTAGTGACTCATTACAATGCCGCTGATGACTTACCGACGCCGGAATCCCAACAACACAATGCCGACAGGGGTGGCGAGCGGAACGCAGCCCCTTGCGGGCTAGCTTCGCTCGCCACACTGCGGGCACGGTGCCTCGCTACGCTCGGCACACTATTATATTCTCCCTCTATGGGTGTCGTGGACACCCACGGAGGGAGAATATGTTGGGATTGTGGCAGTTGGGATTCCGTCGGCGGTATCTTGACCGCATCCCACATATATATATATATATATATATATAAACACCAAATATGAGGCGGCACTCAGCAGACTTGTGAAAAAATCAATCAAGTGTATTCAATACGGCCAACGTTTCGGGGACCACCTCCCCGTCTTCAGGACAAGTGTACAGTGACAATCAAACCATTTTATAACAAACAACTTACCCTCCCTGATCAGATTCCCCGCCAGCGTCTTCCACGGCCGCGTCTCCCGCGCTCCCAGCCCGGCGTCCACAGCGTACCACGTGATGCCCACCACGTGATGCCGAAGTGACGTCACGGCGCCCGGCTCGGTCGCGTTACCATGGGGACTCTGAAAACAAAACATACAACATGGACTGGATTAGCAGGCTAGATCATTTCGTGTTAGTTAGTGCAACGCTTTCATTAAGACAATAAGGGAAAAGAAAAATAGAAAAATATATATGATCATGAAGTGGAAACCATATATAAATAGTGCATAATGTAAATTCATAAGATCCCAATATGGGAATTACATACTTATATTAAAATACACGATCTAGCCCGCTGACCCCTGTCCATTAAAAACTAAACAATCCATATTAACACATGATACTCACGTGTTAAATCACAGTGCAACATATAATAAATACATATATGTGAATAAATTATTATTAAAAATAATACATATATAACCCAACATATATCAAATAATACATATATATATATAGATCCAAACATATAGTGTATTTAAAACATATAGTATATTTGATATCAACCTCTCGGGTGGTCCTCAACTCCACCTTAATTAGAAAAGACCTACTAACTAGATTTTAACATTGCTGAACAATGTGGTTTTTGCAACATGCTGTTTCTAATACGTATGCATAACACTTAACTCTCACTGATACTCTGTAGCTATAATCATATAAAATTGATCAGACCTAGGCTCTCATTTAAGCCCCCCGGCTTCAATGTGTTTAATCTGTGAATCCACATGGATTCCAACTGTAGGAGTTGTTTACCCCTGTTCCCACCTCGCTGTGATGGTGGTACGTGATCTATGATTCTGTGTTTAAAAGTGGCCATCCCATGTTTGAATTCCACAAAGTGGCGGGCCACTGGCTGTTCGCCACTTCCTGATGCCAAAGCATTCCTGATGGCTTGCCTATGTTGCGCCATCCTGACTTTGAACTGACATTCGGTCTTTCCTATGTAGTACCGCCCACACGGGCAAATTATGGCGTATACTACAAATCTCGAACTGCATGTTAGCGGCCATTTTATTGGAAATTTTTTGCCACTAAAGGGGTGGGAGATGTTATCCCCAGGGGACATGTGTGAACAGGTTGTGCACCCCGTGCATTTGTAGCAACCATTTTTTCGTGTCAGAAAATTAGTAGGGGTGGTCTTTAATTTGGACAAATCTGTCTTTACCACGATGTCCCTAATGCTTCTACCTCTTGTATAACTAGGCATTAACCTTTTGTCATGAAAAACTTTCAGTTCTGGGTCAGTAGACACCAAGGGCCACAGAGATTTTACTTTCTTACTGACCTGATCGCTTTTCACATTATATTCATTAACCCATGGGATAACTCCTGACTTTTCCTGTATTCCCTGAGTCTGCAAAAGTGTTACTCTATCCTTTTCCTGTGCTTTCCTTCTAGCCCCCTGTAATAGTTTTATGGGGTAACCTCTTTGTCGGAATCTTTGTTCCATCTCATCAAGCTGTTTTAGTTTTTCGGTTTCCTCATTATTAACTCTGCAAACTCGCAAAAATTGCGAGTATGGCAGACCGTTAATTGTGGCAGGGGGGTGAAAACTGTCGTATCTTAAGATAGTATTACGATCAGTGAGTTTTTTAAATAAACCTGTCATAATCTTACCCTCCTGAAGCCTAATCCTGATGTCCAAAAAACAAATTTCAGACTTATGACATGTCAGTGTCAATTTAATGGGACTATTCGTGGCGTTATGAGCAGACACCAGTTTGCTGAGTTCTTGGGCCTCTCCTCTCCAAAAGAAGAGTAGGTCATCTATATAACGAAAATAGATGAATAACCGCTCAGCTATTCCGGGATCAGTGAAAAATACTGACCTCTCCACATCCCACATATATGCATTAGCGAACGAGGGTGCCACAGGGGATCCCATGGCACACCCCGTCCGCTGTCTATAGAACCTTTCTTCAAAGATAAAAAAATTGTGGGTAAGTGTGAACTCAAGCAAACTCATAAAAAAATCAATGTCTGGTCCCAAATAACTCAAATTTCCTGTAACCAATTGCCTCACTGCCTGCAACCCCTGTGCATGGGGTATACAGGTGTACAGGCTTGTGACGTCAGCTGTTGCCATGGTCACATCTGGCGGTACATAATCAATGTCCAGGAACTTTCTTAATAACATGTTAGAGTCTTTCAAATGTGTAAATGTCCCCTGGATACAAGGCTGCAAGAAAGAATCCAAATAAATCGCCACTGGCTCACACAGAGACCCCCTGGCCGAAATAATCGGGCGTCCAGGAGGCCTCTGTGCGTCCTTGTGGATCTTAGGGATTATATAAAACAGTGGTGTGACTGGGAATTCTGGGCACAGTTTTCTAACCAGGTCAGCTGAAATCAAACCATCATCATATGCCTGAGCAAGGTACACCCAATTGGGGAGGCC